>NW_028250708.1:0-600000 GCF_964263255.1 Lissotriton vulgaris
ACCATAATGGACAGCTGTGAAACCGCGGTCCTCATCCTCCTGGACCTTTCGGCCGCCTTCGACCCTGTCTGCCACCGCACCCTCCACACATGCCACCACAACGTCGGGATCCATGACAAATGATTGGACTGGACCACCTCCTTCCTCACCGGCAGAACCCAGAGTGTCCGCCTACCCCCATTCCGCTTGAAAGACACCAAGATCATCTGCGGCGTACCCCAAGGATCGTCCCTCAGCCCGAAACTCTTCAACGTCTACATGGCACCGCTCGCCAACATCCCCCGATCACACGACATCATCTCATATGCCGACGACACCCAGCTGATCCTCTCCCTCACCAAGACCCCCACCACCGCCAAATCCAACCTCCACGAAGGAATGAAGGCCATCACCAAATGGATGATGAACAGCTGGCTTAAACTGAACTCGGACAAGACGGAGGTCCTTATCATCGGATCCACCCACACTGCCTGGGATGAATCATGGCGGCCGGCTGCATTGGAAGCTGCACCAACGCCCACTGACCATGCACACAACCTGTCAATGACCCAGCAAGTGAACGCTGTCTCCTCCTCCTGCTTCAACACCCTCCGCATGCTCCACAAGATCTACAGATGGATCCCCCCTGGTACCAGAAGGACAGTCACCCAGACCCTCATCAGCAGCAGACTGGACTACGGCAATCCTCTCTACGCAGGAACCTCAGCCAAACTTCAGAAACGACTACAACGCATACAAACACCACTGCATGCCTCATCCTCGACATCCCCGCCACTGCCACATCACAGCTCACCTTAGAGACCTGCACTGGCTACCCGTCAACTAGAGGATCACCTTCAAGCTCCTCACCCACGCTCGCAAAGCTTTCCACAACACCGGACCAGCGTACCTCAACAAACGACTCACCTTCTACACCACGAACCTCCAGCTTCGCTCCGCTGACCTCGCATCCGTCAAGCGACCACCAGCGGCAGAGCATTCTCCCACCTCTCCGCAAAAACCTGGAACAGCCTCCCCATCTGCCTACGACAGACCCAGGACCTACTGGCCTTCAGGAGACTCCTGAAGACCTGGCTGTTTGAGCAGTAGCAGCACCCCTTCCCACCCCAGTGCCTTGAGACCCTCACGGGTAAGCAGCGCGCTATACAAATGTCCTGATTGCTTGATTGAGTCTCCTTTTATCTCGCTGTCCTTAGGTCACGCCCCTCCTCCAGTTTTTGGCTCTCTTTTGTTTCCACCCATCTCCCTCCTTTTTAGGTCTCGCCTGTCGATGCGCATGCGCATCGAGCTTGCGAGACTATGGGGGCTTATCCACTCTTTATCCAACTTGCAAGGAATCGTGGCGATTCCTTGCAGTGCACGAGACATTTAAGCTCAATGCGCATGCGCAATGAGCTTCAAAGCGCGTGCACAAGCCCCCATCCGCCTGCATTGCCTGCTCTCTCTCTCACAGCCTCCCCCAGCTCCGCCTCCTCACTTTTTGATTGCACGGCCGTTAGGCCGTGCCTCCCCTACTCTACTCCCCCCTCCTTCTCCACTCCCCCTCACGACGCACCTCCGGATCCGCCCCCTCCCCATTTTGTCTACCACCGTGAAACTGGCACACGAAAGTCTTACCATTACCACGACCTATTTCCTTTCAGAAATGATTTTCGTCTTCAACTCTAACTTCGCCAAATCTATTTTACGGGACAATGAAACATACTTATTTGTTACCAAACATTTGTACAGCCTTCCACATCTCTTCCACAACCCACTAACGCCCGAACCTCCCCCCTCTGTTCCCGTACACAGCCAGGCTCGCAATTCAACTCCCCCTCTCCAGACGCCAGGACCACATACTTATTTGTTACCAAACATTTCTACAGCCTTCCACATCTCTTCCACAACCCACTAACGCCCGAACCTCCCCCCTCTGTTCCCGTACACAGCCAGGCTCGCAATTCAACTCCCCCTCTCCAGACGCCAGGACCTCCCCTCTGTGTTCCTGCACCCATCCAGGCTCTCCGAACACAAAAAGACTTTAAACTGAAATCGTCGACAAAAAGAAATCATGACAGACGCATTACAAGCTACATCGTAGCATTGCACCTAAAAAATTTAAGATTACAACCCACAAACGCCAGAACCTCCCCCCTCTGTTCCCGTACACAGCCAGGCTCGCAATTCAACTCCCCCTCTCCAGACGCCAGGACCTCCCCTCTCTGTCCCTGCACCCATCCAGGCTCTCCGAATACAAAAAGACTTTAAACTGAAATCGTCTACACCACGAAATAATGACATACGCATTACAAGCTACATCGGCTTGTACATTCCCTAATCTGCAGGCCTACTATTCCCATCCCTCCCTCTACAGCGTTCTACGGCCAAAATACCGCTTGTATCTCTAGCATTGCACCTACAAAAAAAAGAGATATTTTGACATGTTTATAAACGAAATGAAACACACAGAGTCAGTTCAATTCAACGGGCCTACTATTTCCCTCCTCCGACACAGCGTGACCTCACAGAGCCTCTAGCACATCCACGTGACTAAACAGTCCTCGCAACCCGCCATAACCCCCAACAATACGCCGGACCTGCTGGGACCATTCTTTAATACCATTTACATGAACACAAAGTCAGGCCACAGACTCCAAGGCTTTCGTCAAGAAAACTACAGGATGCTAGACTACTTTAAGCGCCGTCGTCAAGATTGTAATCACTTGTGAAGTTCCTTTGGGGATGTGCTAATTTAGAACAGCAGGATGCGAGCCGGGTGTTAGCTCGATAACAACAACAAACGCCCCCCCCCAAAAAAAACCCACTGAAAGGAAATACTTACACTAGAAACGTGATACTTTTTCGCAAAACTTAAACAATGTCACTGAACGCAAATATTAACACTAGAAACGTGTAGTTTTTTTAACAATACTTATTTACTTTACATAACCATGCTTATTATTTTACAACTTTCCTCTACAGCGTGGTATGTAAAATCGTCTTATTCTACGTCTACGCTTTTACAGACTAAAGATTTTCTATGTTGCCTCAGTGAAACATTTCCGATGTTGCCTTCTTTTGGATAACCACCATATTTCTTATACACACACATTAAGGGAGCCATCCGCAGCAGCCTCACCCTCACTCACCCTCAACCTCTCTTTCTATTTTGTTAAGGGTAACTTGCAGCCAACCTCTCTTGCTATTTTGTTAAGGGTAACTTGCAGCACACATTTCAAGACGAATTACATTAAGGCAGAAAATGGCGTCTGGAAACGTTATGTTTTTTTTGATCAAAACTCCTATACTTTACATACCATCTACCACTGTATTTTAACGTTCCCACACACACATTAATGGAGGCATGCTATAAAAATAACAACACAACTTTGATGGCAAATACATCAGCTCAAAACATTTCGCCACACCTGTCTCTAGATTTATTTATTGCCAAACAAAATTATCTACCATCTTCTAAATCGCCCACTGTATTTTAACGTTCCCACACACACATTAATGGAGGCATGCTCACACTCAATGACCCTCACCCTCAACACCTCACCTACCCTCACCCTCACTCACCCTCAACCACTCACCCAACACATCACTCTCACTCACCATCAACATCTCACTCTCAACACCTCACCCTCAACACCTCACCCTCAACCACTCACCCTCAACCACTCACCCTCAACCACTCACCCTCAACCACTCACCCTCAACCACTCACCCTCAACCCCTCACCCTCACCCTCACTCATCCTCACCCTCACTCATCTTCAATACCTCACCATCACTAACCCTCAACCCCTCACCCTCAGTAACTCTCAACACCTCTATCACCCTTACCCTCACTCACCCTCAATACCTCACCCTCACTAACACTCAACCCCTCACTCACCCTCACTCTCACCCTCACTCACACTCAACACCTCAGCCTCACCCTCACCCTCCTACAGACACATTCAAGGCCCTCATCCTGAGCAATGATCACGATTTTTATTGTACAACAACAAAAAAAAAATGGTGGCAAATACATCAGCTCATAACATTTCGCCACACCTGTCTCTACATTTTTGTATTGCCAAACAAAATTATCTACCATCTTTCGAAATCGCCCACTGTATTTGAACGTTGTCACACACACATTTGTATTTGAACCTTGTCACACACACATTAATTGAGGCATGCTCACCCTCAATGACCCTCACCCTCAACACCTCACCTACCCTTACCCTCACTCACCCAACACCTCACCCTCACTCACCATCAACATCTCACCCTCACTCACCCTCATCCTCACTCCCCATCAACACCTCACCATCACTAACCCTCAACTCCTCACTCTCACTAACCCTCAACCCCTCCCCCTCACTCACCCTCACCCTCATTCACCATCAACACTTCACCATCAGTAACCCTCAACTCCTCACTCTCACTAACCCTCAACCCCTGCCCCTCACCCTCACTCATCCTCACCCTCATTCACCGTCAACACCTCACCCTCACTCAACATCTCACCTTCACTCACCATCAACATCTCACCCTCACTCACCCTAAACACCTCACCCTCAACACCTCACCCTCAACACCTCACCCTCAACCACTCACCCTCACCTCACCCTCAACCCCTCACCCAACCCCTCAACTCTTCACCCTCAACACCTCACTCACTCAATACCTCCCCCTCACTCACCCACACCCTCACTTACCCTCAACACCCCACCATCACTAACCCTCAACCCCTCCCCCTCACCCACACTCACCCTCACCCTCATTCACCATCAACACTTCACCATCAGTAACCCTCAACTCCTCACTCTCACTAACCCTCAACCCCTGCCCCTCACCCTCACTCATCCTCACCCTCATTCACCGTCAACACCTCACCCTCACTCAACATCTCACCTTCACTCACCATCAACATCTCACCCTCACTCACCCTAAACACCTCACCCTCAACACCTCACCCTCAACACCTCAACCTCAACCACTCACCCTCAACCACTCACCCTCACCTCACCCTCACCTCACCCTCAACCCCTCACCCAACCCCTCAACTCTTCACCCTCAACACCTCACTCACTCAATACCTCCCCCTCACTCACCCTCACCCTCACTTACCCTCAACACCCCACCATCACTAACCCTCAACCCCTCACCCTCACCCTCACTCACCCTCCCTCACCCTCAACCCCTCACCCTCACTAATTCTCAACTCCTCAATCCCCCTTACCCTCACTCACCCTCAATACCTCACTCTCACTAATCCTCAACCCCTCACCCTCACTAATTCTCAACCCCTCAATCACCCTTACCCTCACTCACCCTCAATACCTCACCCTCACTAACACTCAACCCCTCAGTCACCCTCACTCTTACCCTCACTCACACTCAACACCTAAGCCTCACCCTCACTCACCCTCACCCTCAACCCCTCATGCCATTTTTAAGGGTACCTTGGAGCAGACAGTTCAAGTCGAATTACAGTAAGGGAGAAAATGGCGTCTGGAAATGTTTTTTTTTTTAACAAAACTCCTTTAGTTTACATACCATCCCGTACACACACACCAACATCAATCCCAGCATTTAAAATTACCCACAGACACATTCAAGGGGGCATGCTCACACTCAATGACCCTCACCCTCAACACATCACCTACCCTTACCCTCACTCACCCAACACCTCACCCTCACTCACCATCAACATCTCACCCTCACTCACCCTCATCATCACTCCCCATCAACACCTCACCATCACTAACCCTCAACTCCTCACTCTCACTAACCCTCAACCCCTCCCCCTCACCCTCACTCACCCTCACCCTCAATCACCATCAACACTTCACCATCAGTAACCCTCAACCCCTCACTCTCATTAACCCTCAACCCCTGCCCCTCACCCTCACTCATCCTCACCCTCATTCACCGTCAACACCTCACCCTCACTCAACATCTCACCTTCACTCACCATCAACATCTCACCCACACTCACCCTAAACACCTCACCCTCAACACCTCACCCTCAACCACTCACCCTCAACCACTCACCCTCACCTCACCCTCCCTCACCCTCAACCCCTCACCCAACCCCTCAACTCTTCACCCTCAACACCTCACTCACTCAATACCTCCCCCTCACTCACCCTCACCCTCACTTACCCTCAACACCTCACCATCACTAACCCTCAACCCCTCACCCTCACCTTCACTCACCCTCCCTCACCCTCAACCCCTCATCCTCACTAATTCTCAACTCCTCAATCCCCCTTACCCTCACTCACCCTCAATACCTCAATCTCACTAATCCTCAACCCCTCACCCTCACTAATTCTCAACCCCTCAATCACCCTTACCCTCACTCACCCTCAATACCTCACCCTCACTAACACTCAACCCCTCACTCACCCTCACTCTTACCCTCACTCACACTCAACACCTCAGCCTCACCCTCACTCATCCTCACCCTCAACCCCTCATGCCATTTTTAAGGGTACCTTGGAGCAGACAGTTCAAGTCGAATTACAGTAAGGGAGAAAATGGCGTCTGGAAATGTTTTTTTTTTTTAACAAAACTCCTTTAGTTTACATACCATCCCGTACATACACACCAACATGAATCCCAGCATTTAAAATTACCCACAGACACATTCAAGGGGCGCATCCTCAGCAATGCTCACTGTTTTCATAGTAAAAATAACAACACAACTTAGATGGCAAATATTGTATCCAGCCTCTGACCCATTCAGCAACATACATCAGCTCATAAAAGTTCTCCACACCTTTTTTTACATTTATGTATTGGCAAACAAAATCATACACCATCTTTCTCATTCGCCCACTGTATTTTAACGTTGCCACACACACATTAATGGAGGCATGTGCAGCAATGTTCATTCTTTTCATACTAAACATAAACGCCACAACTTTGAGCCTGGATATTACAAGACTTACATTAAGGAACGCATCCGCAGATAAGTTCTGTATTTACAACACGTACACACACAGCAAAAACTATCCTAGCATTTAAAACTACCCACAGACACATTTTAGGCCCGCGTACGCAGCAAGGCTCACGATTTTCATAATAAAAACAATAACACAACTTTTCTGTCAAATATTGCATCCGGCCTCTGACCCATTCAGCACCATGCATCAGCTCATAACATTTCCCCACACCTGTATTTACATTTATGTATCGCCAAACAAAATCATCGACCATCTTTCTCATTCGCCCACTGGATTTTAACGTTGCCACACACCCATTCATGGACGGCTCCACAACAATGTTCAGTATTTGCATACTAAACATAAACGCCACAACTTCGCCACAACTTTCAGCCTGTATATTACAAGAGTTCTATGTTTAAAAGTGAAACTTTGTATACTTTACAAGCTTTATATATTCCATTTTTAAGGGTAACTTCGAGCAAACAGTTGAACTTCAATTACACTAACGTTAAATAAAACAAAAAAAACAAAAAAACTTTGCTTTGTCAGTTCCGAGCTAACTCTTATGTGCGCTTAAGGGAGTTGGCCAGGGAAGTCTACTGGCGCGCCAATGTCGAAACTCCATTTGCATACACATTCAAACATTCACACTTCCAATTCGCGCACATCAGCTAGTGTGACTTTTCCTTGGGGCAAGGGAAGGACTGCGAGCCGGGTGTTAGCTCGAGAACAACAACAAACCCCCCCCCCAAAAAAAAAAAATACTAACAGTAGAAACGTGATGCTTTTTCGCTAAACTTAAACAATCCCACTGAACGTAAATACGAACATTAGAAACGTGATTTTTTTTTAACAAAACTTATTTACTTTACATAACCAGGCCTAGTATTTCACAATTTTCCTGTACAGCGTAGTATGTAACATCGGCCTATTCTACGTCGACGCTTGTACAGACTAAAGATTTTCGATGTTGCCTTCAGTGAAAAATTTCCGATGTTGCCTTCTTTTGGATAACCACCATATTTCTTATACACACACATTAAGGGACGCATCCGCAGCAGCCTCACCCTCACTCACCCTCACCCTCACTCACCCTCAACCCCTCATGCTATATTTAAGGGTAATTTGGAGCAGACAGTTCAAGATGAATTACAGTAAGGGAGAAAATGTCGTCTGGAAACGTTATGTTTTTAGAACAAAACTCCTATACTTTACATACCATGCCGTACACACAACGACAACAATCCCAGCATTTAAAATTACCCACAGACACATTCAAGGGCCGCATCCTCAGCAATGCTCACGATTTTTATAGTAAAAATAACAACACAACTTTGATGGCAAATACATCAGCTCAGAACATTTCGCCACACCTATCGCTACATTTATGTATTGGCAAACAAAATTATCTACCATCTTTCTAATTCGCACAATGTATTTTAACGTTGCCACACACACATTAATGGAGGCATGCTCACCCTCAATCACCCTCACCTTCAACCTCTCACCTACCCTCACCCTCACTCACCCTCAACCCCTCACCCTCACTAACTCTCAAACCCTCAATCACCCTTACCCTCACTCACCCTCAATACTTCACCTTCACTAACACTCAACCCCTCACTCACCCTCACTCTCACCCTCACTCACACTCAACACATCAGCCTCACCCTCACCCTCACTCACCTTCAATCCCTCATGCCATTTTTAAGGGTAACTTGGAGCTGACAGTTCAAGTCCAATTACAGTAATGGAGAAAATGGCGTCTGGAAACGTGATGGTTTTTTAACAAAACTCCTATAGTCACTCACCCTCAACGCCTCACCCAACACCTCACCTTCACTCAACATCAACATCTCACCATCCCTCACCCTCAACACCTCACCCTCAACCCCTCACCCTCAACCACTCACCCTCAACCATTCACCCTCAACTACTCATCCTCACTCACCCTCCCTCACCCTCAACCCCTCACCCACACCCTCAACACTTCACCCTAAACACCTCACTCACCCTCAACCCCTCCCCCTCCCCCTCACTCCCCCTCACCCTTACTCACCCTCAACACCCCACCATCACTAACCCTCAACCCCTTACCCTCACTAACTCTCAATCCCTCAATCACCCTTACCCTCACTCACCCTCAATATCTCACCCTCACTAACACTGAACACCTCACTCACCCTCACTCTTACCCTCACTCACACTCAACACCTCAGCCTCACCTTCACTCACCCTCACCCTCAACCCCTCATGCCATTTTTAAGGGTATCTTGGAGCAGACAGTTCTATTTGAATTACAGTAAGGTCGAAAATGGCGTCTGTAAACTTTATGTTTTTTTAAAAAAACTCCTATAGTCTACATACCATGCCGTACACAGACACCGACAACAATTCCACCATTTAAAATTACCCACAGCCACATTCAAGGGCCGCATCCTGAGCAATGCTCATTATTTTTATACTAAAAATAATACAACTTTGATGTCAAATACATCAGCTCATAACATTTCGCCACACCTGTCTCTACATTTATGTATTGCCAAACAAAATTATCTACCATCTTTCGAAATCGCCCACTGTATTTTAACGTTGCCACACACACATTAATGCAGGCATGCTCACCAACAATCACCCTCACCCTCAACCCCTCACCTACCTTCACCCTCACTCACCCTCAACCCTTCACCCTCATTCACTCAAAACTTCAGCCTCGACCTCACTCACCCTCAACACCTCATGCCATTTTTAAGTGTAACTTGGAGCAGACAGTGCAAGTCGAATTACAGTAAGGGAGAAATTGCCGTCTGGAAACGTGATGTTTTTTTAACAAAACTCCTATAGTCACTCACCCTCAACGCCTCACCCAACACCTCACCTTCACTCACCATCAACATCTCACCCTCACTCACCCTCAACACCTCACCCTCAACCCCTCACCCCCAAACCCTCACCCCCAACGCCTCACCCCCAACCCCTCACCCTCAACCACTCACCCTCACTCACCCTCCCTCACCCTCCCTCAACCCCTCACCCACACCCTCAACACTTCACCGTAAACACCTCACTCACCCTCAACCCCTCCCCCTCACCCTCACTCACCCTCACCCTCACTCACCCTCAACACCTCACTCTCACTCACCCTCAACCCCTCACCCTCACTAACTCTCAAACCCTCAATCACCCTTACCCTCACTCACCCTCAATACTTCACCCTCACTAACACTCAACCCGTCACTCACCCTCACTCTCACCCTCACTCACACTCAACACCTCAGCCTCACCCTCACCCTCACTCACCTTCAATCCCTCATGCCATTTTTAAGGGTAACTTGGAGCTGACAGTGCAAGTCGAATTACAGTAAGGGAGAAAATGGCGTCTGGGCACGTGATGTTTTTTTAACAAAACTCCTATAGTCACTCACCTTCAACGCCTCACACAACACCTCACCTTCACTCACCATCAACATCTCACCCTCACTCACCCTCAACACCTCACCCTCAACCCCTCACCCCCAACCCTCACCCCCAACCCCTCACCCTCAACCACTCACCCTCACTCACCCTCCCTCACCCTCAACCCCTCACCTACATCCTCAACACTTCACCCTAAACACCTCACTCACCCTCAACCCCTCCCCCTCACCCTCACTCACCCTCACCCTCACTCACCCTCAACACCTCACCATCACTAACCCTCAACCCCTCACCCTCACTAACTCTCAATCCCTCAATCACCCTTACCCTCACTCACCCTCAATATCTCACCCACACTAACACAGAACCCCTCACTCACCCTCACTCTTACCCTCACTTACACTCAACACCTCAGCCTCACCCTCACTCACCCTCACCCTCAACTCCTCATGCCATTTTTAAGCGTAACTTGGAGCAGACAGTTACAGTCAAATTACAGTAAGGTCGAAAATGGCGTCTGTAAACGTTATGTTTTTTAACCAAAACTCCTATAGTCTACATACCATGCCGTACACACACACCGACAACAATCCCACCATTTATAATTACACACAGCCACATTCAAGGGCCGCATCCTCAGCAATGGTCACAATTTTTATACTAAAAATAACAACACAACTTCGATGGCAAATACATCAGCTCATAACATTTCTCCACACCTGTCTCAACATTTATGTATTGCCAAACAAAATTATCTCACATCTTTCTATTTCGCCCACTGTATTTTAACGTTGCCACACACACATTAATGGAGTCATGCTCACCCTCAATCACCCTCACCCTCAACCCTCACCTACCCTCACCCACCCTCAACCCCTCACCCTCACTCAACACCTCAGCCTCGCCCTCACTCGCCCTCACCCTCAACCCCTCATGCTATTTTTAAGGGTAACTTGGCGCTGACAGTTCAAGTCGAATTACAGTAAGGGAGAAAATGGCATCTTGAAACGTGATGTTTTTTTAACAAAAATCCTATAGTCAGTCACCCTCAACGCCTCACCCAACATCTCACCTTCACTCACCCTCAAAACATCAGCCTCAACCCCTCACCCTCAACCACTCACCCTCAACCATTCACCCTCACTCACCCTCCCTCACCCTCAACCCCTCACCCACACCCTCAACACTTCACCCTAAACACCTCACTTATTCTCAACCCCTCCCCCTCACCCTCACTCACCCTCAACACCTCACCATCACTAACCCTCAACCCCTCACCCTCACTAACTCTCAATCCCTCAATCACCCTTCCCCTCACTCACCCTCAATACCTCACCCTCACTAACACTCAACCCCTCACTCACCCTCACTCTTACTTTCACTCACACTCAACACCTCAGCCTCACCCTCACTCATCCTCACCCTCAACCCCTCATGCCATTTTTAAGGGTAACTTTGAGTAGACAGTTCAAGTCGAATTACAGTAAAGGAGAAAATGGCGTCTGGAAACGTTATGTTTTCTTAACAAAACTCCTATAGTTTACATACCATGCCGTACACACACACCAACATCATTCCTAGCATTTAAAATTACCCACAGACACATTCAAGGGCCGCATCCTCAGCAATGCTCACGAATTTCATATTAAAATTAACAACACAACTTTGATGGCAAATATTGTATCCAGCCTCTGACCCATTCAGCAACATACATCAGCTCATAACATTTCGCCACACCTGTCTCTACATTTATGTATTGGCAAACAAAATCATCGACCATCTTTCTCATTCTCCCACTGTATTTCTACGGTGACACTCACACATTAATGGAGGCATCTGCAGCAATGTTCTGTATTTTCATACTAAACATAAACGCCACAACTTTGAGCCTGTATATTACAAGACTTACATTAAGGGACGCACCCGCAGCGAAATTCTGTATTTACAACACGTACACACACAGCCAAAATTATCCTAGCATTTAAAACTACCCACAGACACATTTAAGGGCCACTTACGCAGCAATGTTCACGATTTTCATAATAAAACGAAGAACACAACTTTTATGGCAAATATTGCATCCGGCCTCTGACCCATTCAGCACCATGTATCAGCTCATAACATTTCGCCACACCTGTCTTTACATTTCTTTTTTGCCAAACAAAATCATCGACCATCTTTCTCATTCACCCACTGTATTTTCACGTTGCCACACACACATTAATGGACGCATCCGCAGCAATTTTCAGTATTTTCATACTAAACATAAACGCCACAACTTTGAGCCAGTATATTACAAGAGTTGTATGTTTAAAAGTGAAACTTTGTATACTTTGGATGCTTTATATATGCCATTTTTAAGTGTAACTTCGAGCAGACTGTTGAAGTCCAAATACACTAACGTAAAAAAAAAAAAGGCCCTTTGCTTTGTCAGTTCCGAGCAAAATCTTATGTGGGCTTAAGGGAGTTGCCCAGGGAAGTCTACTGGCGCGCCAATGCCGAAACTCCATCTGCATACACATTCAAACATTCACACTTCCAAGTCGCGCACATCAGCTAGTGTGACTTTTCCTTGGGGCAAGGGAAGGACTAAAAGCTTTGATCCTTTCTTAAACCAAAAAAAAAAAAAAAGATTCTTGCATCGTTACCCCCTATTTAAGCAGAGGGACGGATCACTTTAAGTCATACTCTCTTTTTACCTGCGAGGACAGAACTTCGACTTACAGAACGGCGCTGTACTTGCTGCTATCGACCAACAGCCACTGAAAAATTACGCCATTCAATCTTAGAACGTAAGTGCATGCAAGTTTTATTTCTATACATCTAAGGGACAGTATTGATACATTTACTTGCGTTTATTAGAACGGTTACTATATCAACATTGCACCTGTGTTAAATTATTCTGCCACATGTTTGTTTGCAAATCTACATTTTCTATGGTAATACTTAGCAAAGGACTACGTAATTTCTCAAACAGGTCATACCTTTGTTTAAACCAACCGATACATATTGTTTTTTTTTATCGTTATATCTTGTAGGTTATTCGTACGCTTTCAACATTTCCTTGATAGGGGGAAAGAAACTGCGCACCAACATATATCATGTAAGTACAGCCAACTGTTCACTCTTCTACACAATTTTTACTTCCGTTCCTAACACTCCGACTCGCCACACAGAACATTCCTTCCAATAATTCAAGGCACAACATAAGTTTGACACACACCCTCTCATACATCTCCTTGTGTTACCTTTTCACGCACACACAACTAAAAAGACTTACTAAATTACAATCACGACATATTGATTGCAAGCACAACTTCAATTTACTTGACACTATCAACAAGAGCAACAGTACCCACAGCTTCACCTTGCACCTAACACACAAAAGCGCACACACATTATCACATTCACATGCATAGGAACAAACATCCCCGTTACACCATGCGAACTACTTTCGGAACATTCGGCCGCAATCTCATATCATAACACTTCGCCACACTCCCAGGAACATTTCCTTCACAATTTCAACTACATACATTACTTGCACACTAACTGGGTACACTTTCAATATTTCACGCAAACCGCATTCATTCTTATATTTAATGCAACACAGTAACTACTCCTAATTACAACATGACACACACACCTTCTTTTTACGTCGGTTACTATTACCTTTTCACGCACACACGGTTAAGAACACATACTATATAACACGCACGGCGAATTGAGTGCAACCACAACAGAACACTCCTTACGATTTTAGTCACAGCTTCACAGCAATACAGTAAACAGGATGATCGGACTGAACAGTGAACAGAGCTGCAGCTTACACTACTCACACACACCTTGTCAGATTATCTTTCAATATTACACGCATACCGCTTGCATTCTCAGATTAAATGTAACACAGTAACCAGTGCAAGTTACAAGATGACACATACGCACCCTTTTTTTTACATCTATTAGTATTAACTTTTCACGCACACACTGTTAAGAACACATACTATATCACACGCACGCCGAATTGAGTGCGACCACATTAGAACACTCATTACGCTTTCATTGACAGCTTCATAGCAAGACAGTAAACAGGATGATCGGACTCAAGAGTGAACAGAGCTGCATCTTACACTAATCACATACAGCCTGTCACATTAGGCAAAACACTGACTGCCACCCTTATACAGCACGTGCGACTCCAACGCAATCTAAGATCATAGCACTTCGCCACTACAGCACCAAACTTTCAGGCACAACTTCAAATTGCACATTTATTTGCACGCAAACAGGCTACACTTCACAACATTCACCCGCAGCTTTACTGGCACACAGTAAGTAATCCAAGTTACTAGCTGACACACGAAAACAGCCGCTCGTACAACTACTAGTATTACCTTTCCACAAACACACATCCAATAACACATTAGCCAGGATTTGCGGCCTACAAAAATAAACACTTCACTTTACACTTACTACACTATTCCCAGGGACATTGTAACATTAGGGAGAATAGTACAGCCATAAACCGTTCGCAACACTTCGCCACACCACAACAAAATTTTCATACACACATTCCACGAACAAGGGCACTTTCACACACACCCTCTATTACATGGCTACTCACAATCTTTCTCTCAGGGGCCAAATTTACTGTTTACTTTGTGTCCAAGGACCGCATCGGTGGGGGCAGGGTCAGTGGTTAAGGGTCGGGGCTACAGCAACAACATAAAACTGGCCATGAGGTTAATCACAGGACCCTGCAGCCGAAGGCTTCGTCCACTGAGCCCTCCCGGCATACACATAATTTTCTCGCTCTCTTTCTCTCTTGGTCTCCCTCCCTCTCTATAGCACACTAATCACACACACCCTGTCACATTAGGCAAAACACTGACTGCCACCCTTATACAGCACGTGCAACTCCTACGCAATGTAAGATCATAGCACTTCGCCACTACAGCACCAAACTTTCAGTCAGAACTTCTAATTGCACATTAATTTGCACGCAAACAGGCAACACTTTACAACATTTACGCAGAATGCATTCATTCGCAGCTTTACTTGCACAGTTAGTAATCCAAGTTACAAGCTGACACACGAAAACAGCCGCTCGTATAACTACTAGTATTACATTTTCACAAGCACACATCCAATAACACATTAGCCAGGATTAGCTGCCTACCCCAAAAAAAACTTGACCTTACACTTACTACACTATTCACAGGCACATTGGAACATTAGGGGGAATAGTACAGCCATAATCCGTTCGCAACACTTCGCCACACCACAACAAACTTTTCATACACACAATCCACGATCAAGGGGACTTTCGCCCACACCCTCTATTACATGGCTACTCACAATCTTTCTCGCAGGGGAAAAATTTACTGTTTACTTTGTGTCCAAGGACCGCATCGGTGGGGGCAGGGTTAGTGGTTAAGGGTCGGGGCTACAGCAACAACATAAAACTGACCATGAGGTTAATCACAGGACCCTGCAGCCGAAGGCTTCGTGCACTGAGCCCTCCCGGCATACACATAATTTTCTCGCTCTCTTTCTCTCTCGGTCTCCCTACATCTCTATAGCTCTCTCTCCCTCCCTATAGCTCCCCCTCCCTCTCTCCTGTCTTCCTCTGTCTCACTCTAACTGTGTTCCTCCCTCTGTCTCACTCCCCCTCTCTTCTTCCTCCTCTCTCTCTCTCCCTCTCTCCCTCCCTCTCCCTCCCTATCACCCTGCATCTCACTCCCTTTCTCTTCCTCTCCCTCCATTTCCCTTCCTTTCCCTAACTTTCCCTTCCTCTCTGTCTTTGTACATAACTCTCCATTTGTCTCCCCTTTACTCCCTCTCTATCTTTCTACATTACTTGCACACTAACTGGGTACACTTTCAATATTACACGCACACCGCATTCATTTTCATATTCAATGCAATATAGTAAGTAATCTAAGTTACACGATGACACACACACACATTTTTCGGTACGTCTCTCACTATTAACTCTTCACGCACACACTCACTCCCTCTCCATCCCCAACAACAATTCCAGCTTTTAAAACTACCCACAGACACATTCAAGTCCCACATCCTCAGCAATTCTCAACTATTTTCCTAATACAAATAACGACACTACTTTAAGGGGGTCGTTATTTTTTGAAGCCTCACACACACTCACCCTCACTTACCCGCAACGCCTCACCCTCACTCACCCTCACCCTCACTCACACTCACCACCTCACCCTCACCCTCACTTACCCTCAACGCATCACCCTCAGTCACCCTTAACAGCTCACCCTCACTCTCACTCACCCTCAACGCCTCTCCCTTCCTCACCCTCACCCTCACTCACCCTCAACGCCTCACCCTCACCCGCACTCACCCTCATTCTCACTCACCCTCACTCACCCTCAACACCTCACCCTCACTCACCCTCAACCCCTCGCCCTCCCTCACCCTCCCTCACCCTCAGCCTCACTCACCCTTACTCACCCTCACCCACCCTCACGCTCATCCTCACTCACCCTCACTTACCCTCACTCACCCTCAGTCACCCTCACTCAACCCCTCACCCTCACTCACCCTCACTCAACCTCTCACTCAACACCTCACTCTCACTCACCCTCAACACCTCACTCACCCTCAATTTCACTCACCCTCAATTTCACTCACCCTCACTCATCCTCAACACTTCCCCCACCCTCACTAGCCCTCAACACCTCACACACACACCCTCAACACTTCTCCCTCAACTCCTCACTCACCCTCACTCTCACTCAACACTTCAACACCTCAGCCTCAGCCTCACCCTCACCCTCACTCACCCTCAACACCTCACTCACCCTCAACACCTCATTCTCACTCACCCACACTCACCCTCATCCTTACTCACCCTCAACTTCTCACCCTCACTCACCCTCAATCTCTAAGCCTAACCTACCCTCACTCACCCTCAACCCCTCACCCTCACTCACCCTCACTCACACTCACCCTCACTCAACCTCATGCTCACTCACCCTCATGCTCACTCACCCTCAACACATCATCCTCACTCACCCTCACCATCACTCACCCTCAAACCGTCACCCTCACTCACCCTCACCCTCACCCTCACTCACCCTCAATACCACTCACCCTCACTCACCCTCAACCCCTCCCCCTCACTCACCCTCACCCTCAACACCTCACCCCACTAACACTCAACACCTCACCCTCACACTCACACCCTCAACATTTCACCCTCACTCACCCTCAACCCCTCACCCACACTCACCCTCTCTCTCCCTCTCTAGCTCCCCCTCCCTCTCTCTTGCCTTCCTCTTTCTCACTCTAACTTTGTTAATCCCTCTGTCTCCCTCCCCCTCTCTCTCCCTCCCTCCATCCCCGTCTCCCTTCCTATCACTCTCCCTCTCACTCCCTTTCCCTTCCTCTCACTCCATTTTCCTTCCTTTCCCTCACTTTCCCTCCCTCTCCCTCACTCTCCATCTCCCTCACTCTCCCTCCCTTTTACTCCCTCGGCATTTCCCTCCCCTTCACTCCCTTTCTGTCTTTGTACATTACTTGCACACTAACTGGGTACACTTTCAATATTACACGCACACCGCATTCATTCTCAGATTCAATGCAACACATTAACCAGTCCAAGTTACAAGATAACACACACACACATTTTTTTACGTCTCTCAGTATTAACTTTTCACGCACTCACTCACTCTCTCTCTGTCCCCCTTTTCCTCCCACTCCCTCTCTCTCCCTCTATCATCTCACCCTGCCTGTGTGCCAGCCGTGGCGCATACACTCACAGCAGCACTAGAGCTCTTAACAGGTCTTTAAAAGACTATTTACATGCTAATGTGGCCTTTATGGGAAAAATTCGAAAAGATATATTCTAACCATTATGTTTTTTTTCTCCTTTCAGATTATTAAAACAACAACAAAAGAAACAGAAGTTAAGGTAAATACTACTTTGCCACTTAGTTTAAAATTTGTAAAAAGTTCATACCTTACAGTCCCCAGAAAAATGTGTTACTTCACAAACCTTCTTAATTTACATTTGTTTTTAAAAACATTCTAGTATAACTTATAAGATGCAGAGATGCTTGAAAGCAAGTTACCATCAAGGGAATAGCAAATTTAATAGCAAATCACAAGGTAAGCAATGCTTACCAAATAGTGCTTTTGCTGTCTTGCACAATTTATGCAAGCCAGTAACTACTTGGAACTCTAATGATCTGCATTATATAATGGACCGTGGGGACGCTTTATATCTACAAATGCATTCTATTAACAAAGAAACACTTATGCATCCAGATGACCTGCCAAGGTATATAGACCACAATCAAGAGATATATTCACTTTTGCTACGGAATGCTTACTACGGTGATGTCCTTAAACGTTTTGATAAAGCCTACCCAGATATTAGCACAGCATTAAATGTTACTATTAATAAGCACTGTGGTGTTCTACTTTGTATGAATGTTTATGTAATAGCTATTTTCAAACATATGCAATCATACTTTGTATTTGATTCACATAGTAGGGACCATGAAGGCATGCCTCATTCAAACGGAACATGTGTTACAATTGCATTTAATTCGTTTGAAGGGCTAATTCAATATGTTATGAAACTAGCATATAACTTTACACATCAGGCTGAGCAATGTGTCCAATTTGAATTAACACCAATAGATATAAAAGTCATTAAAAGGAAATCCTTTACAAAAGCACTTACTGTGCACAAAAAAATAGTCACCTACCGCAAGAAAGAAAAATTTGGGTACATACTACTGAATGTACTCCTAATCAGACTATAACATCAACATCAATGTCTTCTGATGATTTACTGAATAAAAGTAAGGGAGGGAATAGCAATAGTAATCATTTAGCACAATTACCAGGTAATAGTAAAGCTATACAGGGAACAAATAAACAGTCTCGGAAAAGAAAAAGGGATTCAAGTACATGTCCAACTAAAGTTGTACAAAGAAAAAAAGTTAATACAGCTGAAGAAGACATTACCAACAGTCAACTAAGTGCTACTGATAATAACATACCCATATTCACGCAGGGCCAAAGACAGAAACGAGGTAAACAAATCCATACAATCATTCGCAAATTCCACTGGGAAATATTGCATGGGCCAGAGTACATTTGTACTCTTTGCAATCAACTGTGGCATAAACAAACGTTGCTAAATATACGCAGTGTTAGCCAATCCGAAATTTTCAACAAGTGTAACATTAGTAACAAGAAAACCAATTTTATTTGTAAGACTTGCTATTATTACATTCGCAAAAACAAAATACCACCATGTTCTATTGTAAATGGCATGGGCTTCCCAAATGTACCAGTTGAATTAGAATTATATGATTTAGAAGAAAGATTAGTTTCACCTAGGATACCATTCTTACAAATTCGGAGTCTGCCACGCGGTTTTCAAAAATCATTATCAGGTGCAGTAGTTAATGTACCTGCAGATGTTATGACAACTGTTACAATTTTACCAAGGCAAATTAATGACGCCATGACAATCCCAGTGAAATTAAAAAGGAAATTAATCTATAAATCATATACACATTATGAGAATATTAGACCAAATACAGTAAAAAAGGCAGCTACATGGCTAGCTAAAAATAGTACAATGTTTAATGAATATGGTGTTACGATTAACCCTGACTGGGAGTATATACCTCCAGAAATAGAATCTCACAATGAGACTTCTGAGACAAACAATTCATCTGATAGTTCTGACAACATAGAAGCTGGGAATTTGGATACTATGTTAACAAATGAAACTATTACTAGTAATTCGCTGAATGTGTTAAGTTTCGCTCCAGCTGAACATAACACGCCAAGAGGTTTATATGAGGATAAAGATTCAGAGTTTTTGGCTTTCCCTACTATTTTTTGTGGTGAACGAAGGCCTAACAATAAGGAAAGACACATACCGGTACATTATAGTACTATTTGCCAAGCAGAGTTAAGGAGTTATGATAGAAGAGTCGCTAAATCTATTACTAATGTGTTTTTTAAACTGAAGAAATTACATATTAAGCAGATCCATGGTAAAATCAACATTTCCATCAGAAAACATTTTACAGATGGAAATAAAATAACTGCTAAAGACATTAAATGTAATATTGCCAATGTTTTACAGTTTAATGAGGGTTACAAAGTATTAAAAACTATACGCAGTTCACCTCCATATTGGGAAGGTTGCAAAAAAGATATTTTTGCAATGATAAGGCAACTTGGCATACCCACTTTCTTTTTGACTTTATCTGCTGCTGAAACAAAATGGCACCATTTAATAAATATACTATTGAGAGTTAGAAACTTAAAGGAATGTACAGAGGAAGAATTCTTAAACATGTCTTGGGAAACTAAAAGTAAATTAATACAAGAAGATCCAATAACATGTGCAAGACAGTTTGACTATCAAGTTAGGAAATTCTTTAATTGTGTTTTGCTGAATGGCACTAATCCAATTGGGGAAATAGTAGACTACTTTTACAGAGTCGAATTCCAACAAAGAGGTTCTCCACATATACATGCATTACTCTGGGTAAACAAAGCACCATTGTATGGTGTTTCACCAGTGGAAGAAGTCAATAGCTTTATTGACAAATATATCACTTGTCATAAGTCTGAGAACCCTGTTTTACAACCGTTAATAAATCTACAAAGGCATGGTCACACCAAAAATTGCAGACGTAAACAGCAACGGACATGCAAATATCAATATCCAAAATATCCAATGTCAAGAACGCTCATATTAGAGCCATTAACACTTGAGGAGACAAATAAGCAATGGCAAGATAATATGAAAATAATACATGAAGCTATGAATAATACTACTTTTAATACACTCTCCTTTTGAGGAATTTTTAGACTTCATTAAAATGGATGATAAAGAATATATTACTTCTAAACAAACTAGCTTACAAAAAACAACTATTTTTTTGAAAAGAACACCAGGCGAATGCTTCATCAATAACTACAATAGTACTCTTTTAGAAGCTTGGCGAGCAAACATAGACTTGCAGTTTATACTAGACCCTTATGCTTGTGCAGTCTATATTATCTCATATATCAGTAAATCGCAAAGAGGAATTAGCAAACTTCTAGCGCAAGCTGCTAAAGAGGTAACAAGCAATAGTAATATCAAAGATCAACTTAAACACATAGGAAACAAATTCCTCAACTGCACAGAAATTAGTGCTCAAGAAGCAGCATATCTAATTCTTCAAATACCATTACGGAAAAGCTCACGATCATTTGTATTTATTAATACTATCCGTCCAGAGAAAAGAACTTATTTAATGCGTGATATCGAAACTATTAATAACTTGCCCGAAAATTCAACTGACATTCAATGTGAAAATATTATTATTAAGTACTGCAAACGGCTACAATCATTAGAGATGTGCACGTTAGCAGACTATGCGGCTAATTTCAACTATGTGAAGAAAAAAACACATGGGAAAGAAATAAATGATTGCGAAGATTTACTTGCAGAACAAAACTTTTACAGCTCAGATGAGGAAGAATTAGAAATAGAATGTAGTGACGGAAATAAAGAACAACAGAAACAGAATTATGATTATGCTTTAAATAAGCGCAGACAAGGGAAAATAATACGCTTTTGCAGATTTAGCAAAAATAATGAACCAGAAGAGTATTATAGAGAAATATTAATGTTGCACTATCCATGGAGGGAAGAAGAAAAAATACTAATCAACAAGGAAACTTACTATGATAGGTATCTGGAAGTTAAAACATTTGTTGACACACAACTAAAAATCTATAACAAACAGCATGGCGAAGTTACAAACATTATTCATGAACAGTGTCATGAAAATGTAATTTCACCTCCTCTATCACCAACTGTTAATATACAGACAGAAGACCAAAATCCAGAACATAATAATAGATATGATTTGGCTCTAGATTTAGGAATTAGAACTACAACTGAAGAACAAAGCTCAACTAACGTTATTTTACCCAATGAAAAATACCAACAACTTATGCAAAACTTAACGGAAGAACAACTTAAATTTGTTTACCATCACTTGCATTGGTTTAAAACTACAAGCACTCCATGCTATACTTTTTGCACTGGAGGGGCTGGTGTTGGGAAAAGTTTTGTAATATCTGCACTATATCAAACTTTACTACGCTACTATAACACTAAGGCCGGTGAAAATCCTGATAATGTTTATATCTTACTTACTGCTCCAACAGGAAAGGCTGCCCATAATATTAATGGCAAAACACTGCATAGCACTTTCAAAATACCTGTGTCGCAAAGTTTGACTTATAAACAACTGAGTCATGAACATAGAACTGCTCTACAAATGGAAATGATGCATGTTAGAGTTGTTATTATTGATGAAATTTCAATGGTAGGACACAATATGTTGAATTTTATACATAACAGGCTTCAAGAAATTAAATCATCTAATGAACCATTCGGAGGAATTTCTATTTTAGCCATTGGTGACTTTTACCAATTAAAACCTGTATTTGACAGATACATTTTTCAGGATTCTACACAAATGTATGGTCCTTTAAGTGCTAACTTATGGAAAGAACATTTTAAAATTTTTGAATTAACAAAAATTATGCGCCAAAAAGAAGATCTACAATTTGCTCAATTACTAAACCGATTGAGAGAAGGCAAGCATACTGAAGAAGATATTTCACAAATTAAGCAAAGGGAAATACAACCTGATGAGAGTTTATTAGAAACAATTCCATATATCATGTCAACTAATCTAGAAGTTAATGAAATTAACCAAAAGGTTTTAGAACAACATTGCAAAGATTATCCAGTCTACATAACAGTAGCAAGCGATACCGTCAGTTCTGATTTGTCTGAAAATGTGAAAAAAACTATTCTTAAGCAACTGCCCAAAGATCCACAGAAAACAATGGGCCTTTCACATACATTACACATTGCCTTACAACTTCGTTATGATTTAAGTTGCAATGTGGATGTCAATGATGGTTTAACAAATGGCGCAACTGGTGTTGTACAATTAGTTGAATTGATTAACAATACACCTATTATTGTTTGGTTGTTATTTGACAATCCCACTATAGGACAAACAACCAGACAACAATATAAACACTTATTTCATTCACAAATACAAAATACATGGACACCAATACATGCTATAGCTAGACATTTCCAATACACTAAAAAATGTATTACCATTATACGGAAGCAATTTCCTTTACGCCAAGCATCAGCACGCACTATACATCGCACACAAGGTGCAACTCTCGAACCACTTTATATACACTTTAATAACAGCAAGATTCATCATTTGCATTATGTTGCTATTAGCAGGGCAAAATCAATACAAAATGTATATGTACACAATTTTGATGAACGTAAAATTTTAGTACATCCACAAGTTAATGAGGAAATGCACAGATTAAGGACAGAAATGCCACTTGAAATACATATCCCACAGTTACATACATACAGTGCACATTTCAATATCATTGCACACAATATAAGATCACTACAGAAAAATTTTTCATCTATGGTAGCGGATAGGAATATATTAGAAGCAGACATTATTTGCTTAACTGAGATCAACACTACAAGAAATGCTACAGCTAATGATTTCACGATAGAACAATACCATCACATTATATTTGATAAATTTCATACATACAACACAAACCATGGAATGATTATGTACTACAAAAAAGATTTATTTATATTGCCTATTTATGAGACACTGAAGGGATAGACATTTTACATTTTACTCTACAGATTGATAACACAGATTACCTTATTATTATTTTATACAAACCACCCCTAAAAAGTATAACTTCTCTTTTTGATTTCATCACAAATATTACGGATTTTTACCCCACACACAAATTGATTATTATAGGGGATTTCAATGTGGATGTATCTCAACAAAATGCAAACAGCAAGCAATTACTTGGATTCTTTGAAACAAAATTACAATGTCAACAACTCATTAACAGTTACACAACTAACTACCAATCCATTTTAGATCATATATATACAAATGACCAACTACACAACTATGGTACTTTAGAATGCTATTACAGTGATCATAAAGCAATATGGGTTTGTATTTAACATGTTATATCACATTTTCTATTTCAGATGATGTCTATTGAAGAAATAATGAACATTAATACCGATGACAACAAACCATACCAGAAACCCATAAGAGTTAATGTCATCAACTGCTCAGGGAAAACTACTTACAAAAATGCTAAACAAGAGCAGAAAATTTTATTCCATTTGGCTTTAGCAGATAAAACTGGAACAATAAAATGTACTTGTTACCAAGAAAATTTATATGAGCAAACTAAAACTAACTGTGGACTACTGATACGAAACTTTATTATCAAAAACAAAACAATTTTAATTACAAAGCAAACTAAAGTAACCAAATTTCCCGCAATGACAATTGAGGAGGGCCTGATCCAACAAGCAAACAACATTTTGCATCCGCCTGCACCATCGGCTTCTCCCATCAAGGAAATAAAACGGGCAAGTCTAAAAAGTCTGATGACCGTTTCAGGGACAATAATTGCCGTAAGTATGAACACAAACATGTCATCATGTCAACTAAAAAAAACCATTGTCTCGCATTTGAAAAGTTGGACTTATTAGTATTGTAAATGACATATCTTATGTATTTTTTACTTTTTTAAATTGCAAGTCTAAATAGTCTTATGACTGTTTCAGGGACAATATGTGCCAGAAGTATGAACGCAAACATGTCATCATGTCTACTAAAAAAATGCATAGTTGGCTTACACACAAATTACACATTTAGGGGCCCGATGTAGGTAGCCCTTTACCGATCCCAATCGGCCGAAAATACCGATTTTCGGCCGTTTCCGATCGGTAAAGGGCTATTGAGATGTAGGGGCACATTTTCGGTAACTTTAGCGAATCTGTATCATTACCGAATCGGTAAATTTACCGATTCGGTAATATGTACCGAATCGGTAAAATAATTACCGATTCGGTAATATTTACCGATTCGGTAAAATTACCGAAAATGCAATGTAGGTAGGCAATGTACCTTCTGCACATGGCTTACAGAATCGGTATTTTACCATGGAATACAAATCCATGGTAAAATACCGATTCCGGTGTGCATGCACATGTGTGCATGCACACCTATGTCATGTGACAGGCAGACCTGCCCTTAGGGCAGGTATGCTTGCCACATGGCACCTGTGCCTGTTTTGGGGGTGCCAGAGGGTGTCAAAGTGACACCCCCTGCACCCTTCTGAATTCTTTAATTACCGATTCGGTAAATACCGAATCGGTAATGCCTAATCATTCCTATGGGCTTCAAAGCCCATAGGAATGAATGGGCATTACCGATTCGGTATTTACCGAATCGGTAATTAAAGAATTGTTAAGGATTCGTTAACGAATCCAGATGTTGGGACCTACATACCATTTACCGATTTTGAAATACCGAATCGGTAGGATTCGGTATTTCAAAATAGGTAAATGGGATTTACCTACATCGGGCCCTTAGTAACTTCACTAACAAGCTCAAAAAAGGTTGCATTATACACTCTTTCACACTATGTAGAAAGTAAGAGTTTTGGGAAATATAATAGGCCAGTGCTTTGGGGTATACTACAAATTCAAGTACTCTCCACAAAGCCATTTTTTACAAAAAATAATGCAATCTGGTAGAAAGGATGTTCATTTGGGTCGTGAAATATAATACATTATATTGCCATTCATACAACGCACTAGTACTATGTGTTTTTACTGTCACTATTTTATAGAATGGTTCTTTTTGGGTTTACCAAAAGGACGCAAAGACTGTCTTTACATCAATGCCTCACCCTCAGTCACCCTCACTCACCCTCAACACCTCACCCTCACTCTCCCTCAACACCTCACCCTCAACAATTCACCCTTAATGCCTCACTCACCCTCAATCTCACTCACCCTCAATCACCCTCAACACCTCCCCCTCACTCACCCTCACTCACCCTCACTAGCCCTCAACACCTCCCACTCAAAAACTCTACCCTTCTCCCTCAACTCCTCACTCACCCTCACTCTCACTCAACACCTCAACACCTCAGCCTCATCCTCAACGCCTCAACCTCAATCACTCACCCTCACTCACCCTCATCCTTACTCACCCTCAACTTCTCACCCTCACTCACCCTCAACACCTCACCCTCACTCACCCTCAACACCTCACCCTCAACAATTCACCCTTAATGCCTCACTCACCCTCAATCTCACTCACCCTCAATCACCCTCAACACCTCCCACTCACTCACCCTCACTCACCCTCACTAGCCCTCAACACCTCCCCCTCAAAAAGTCAACACTTCTCCCTCAACTCCTCAGTCACCCTCACTCTCACTCAACACCTCAACACCTCAACACCTCAGCCTCACCCTCAACACCTCACCCTCACTCAATCACTCACCCTCACTCACCCACACTCACACTCATCCTTACTCACCCTCAACTTCTCACCCTCAATCTCTCACCCTCAACACTCCCTCACTCTCACTCACCCTCAACCCCTCACCCTAACTCAGCCTCACTCACACTCACCCTCACGTAACACCTCATCCTCACTCACCCTCACTCACCCTCAACCCCACCCTCACTCACCCTAACGCTCACTCACCCTCAACACCTCACCCTCAATCACTCACCCTCACCCTCACTCATGTCATCATGTCTACTAAAAAAATGCATAGTTGGCTTACACACACAGTACACCTTTAGTAACTTCATTAACAAGCTAAAAAAAATCGCATTATACACTCTTTCACTCTATGTAGAAAGTACGAGTTTTGAAAACTATAATATGCCAGCGCTTTGCTGTATACTACAAATACAAGTACTCTCTACAAAGCCATTTTTTGCAATAAATATTGCTATCATTTAGAAAGGATGTTCATTTGGGTCGCTAAATATAATACATTATATGGCCATTCATACAACGCACTAGTAATATGTGTTTTTACAGTCACTATTTTATACAATGCTTACTTTTTGTTTAGGAAGAGAACGCAAACACTGTGTTTACCTCAATGCCTCACCCTTAGTCACCCTCACTCACCCTCAAAACGTCACCCTGACTCACCCTCAACACCTCACCCTCAACACTTCACCCTCAACGCCTCACTCACCCTCAATCTCACTCACCCTCAATCACACTAAACTCCTCACCCTCACTCACCCTCACTAGCCATCAACACCCCCCCTCAAAAACTTAACCCTTCTCCCTCAACTCCTCAGTCAACCTCACTCTCACTCAACACCTCAGCCTCACCCTCACCCTCACCCTCACTCACCCTCAACACCTCACCCTCACTCAATCACTCACCCTCACTCACCCACACTCACCCTCATCCTTACTCACCCTCAACTTCTCAACATCAATCACCCTCAATCTCTCACCCTCAACACTCACTCACTCTCACTCACCCTCAACCCCTCACCCTAAATGACCCTCACTCAGCCTCACTCACACTCACCCTCATCCTTACTCACCCTCAACTTCTCACCCTCACTCACCTTCAATCTCTCACCCTCACCCTCTCACCCTCACTCACCCTCACCCTCACTCACCCTCACTTACATTCACCCTCACCCTCACGTAACGCCTCATCCTCACTCACCCTCACTCCCCATCAACTCCTCACCCTCACTCACTCACACTCAACACCTCACACTCAATAACTCACCCTCACCCTCACTCATGTCATCATGTCTACTTAAAAAATGCATAGTTGACTTACACACACATTACACCTTTAGTAACTTCAATAACTAACTCAAAAAAAATAGAATTATACACTCTTCACACATAGTAGCAAGTACGAGTTTTGAAAACTATAAGATGGCAGTGCTTTGGTGTATACTACAAACACAAGTACTCTCTACAAAGCCATTTTTTGCAATAAACAATTCAATCTTTTAGAAAGGATGTTCATTTGGGTAAATATGATACATTATATTGCCTTTCATACAATGCACTAGTAATATGTGTTTTTACAGTCACTATTTAATAGAATGCTTACTTTTTGTGTAGGAAGAGGACGCAAAGACTGTGTTTATCAATGGGCAAGATACCCCACTCAAATCGATTACAATAAAAGATGCAACTGATGATATAAAAGTGACACTGTGGAGAGAAGCGTCACTATTTAAAATACATCTTGGCAAATATGTTACCCTGACTCACGTCACTGTACATGAATTCAATTGCCAAAAAATATTGAATACAACGCGCCATAGCAAAATGGAGGTAAGCACAACAAACAAAACCTTTTGGAATTATCTCTTTCAGCCACTCTTGGACTTTCATCCAGTCTTGCCCTTTCACCCACTCTGCCCCTTGCACCCACTCTGGACCTTTTACCCACTCGGGACATTTCACCCACTCGGGACCTTTCACCCACTCGGGACCTTTCACCCACTCGGGACCTTTCACCCACTCGGGACCTTTCAACAACTCTGGCCCTTTCACACACTCTAGGCCTATCACCCACTCTAGACTTATCACCCACTCTAGACTTATCACCCACTCTAGACTTATCACCCACTCTAGACCTATCACCCACTCTCGACCTATCACCCACTCAAACCCTATCAACAACTGGGACCCTTTCACCTACTCAGTCCATTTCACCCAATGTGTCCCTTTCAACCACTCTGTCCCTTTCACCCACTATAGGCCTTACACAAAACATAAAGTATACAAATTTAAAAACTAATTGTTGCTTTTGTTTTCTCTCAACAGGTAACAGCCCCACCAGAGGAAAAGATGGACATTCAAATTTATGGTGTTGAAAGCTCTACAGAGCAAAATAGTATTATCACAATAAAAGTGACAAACACAGACGAATATCAATCTATGCCCATCGAAAACGAGATCTTAATTAAATGGTTTATGTTAGATGAGGAAGTTGACAACATCGGGGATGCCCTTGTCCATTTTTTGCCACAAACTTTTGAAGTTGTCTTTTGTAATGGCAAAATCATAAAGATTCTGAAAGAAAAAGACGATGAAATATGTTCTGACTAAAATTTGCATGTTGCCATTATATCTTATTTTTGTACAAAGTTAAACAATAAATATTTGTGTTTTTTTTTTCAAAAATAAAAAAGTGTGGAATACAAATTTTACAACTTCTATGGTAATTTTTTCAATACAAAAGGCAAATTATAACAAATACACTCAATTTATACAACATAGTCACACCCACATACAACATTCAGCCAATCCGTTTGACATTACAAAAACATATACAAAATACACATACTTTGTAGCTTGCACGCACTACAGTAGTATGTATGAATGAGACTGTTGTTGTGCTAAATACGCCTGTGCTGGTGCAGAGTTATGCTGTGTTGTTGCTCAATGTTACTGTGGGGGGGCTGAATGATAAGGTGGTATTGCTGCGTGTTGCATTGGTGGACATCACAAATTAGGTTGTTGGGAGAAGTTCAACTGTTGTTGGGTTGAGTTATGCTGTGGTGGTAATAGTTGAACACTAACACAGCACAACTCATCATCAACACAGAACAACACATCACAACAACAGCATTAGGAAGCACCACACTAACATCACTCATCAACACACCAACATCACTCTACACCACCACAACAGCATCATTCTACAACAACAACATACAAAAACACAAACACACTTTACATTAAAATAACAATTCACACATGCAAAACACTCACATTTGCCAATCACACCCTCACTCACACTCACTCACCCTCAACTCATCACCCACCCTCAATTACACTCACTCACCCTCAACACCTCACCCTCACTCTCCCTCAACACCTCACCCTCACTCACCCTCAACACATCACCATCACCCTCACCCACCTTCACTCACCATCAACACCTCACCCTCACTCACCCTCAACACCGCACCCTCAAACCCTCACTCACCCTCACTCTCAACACCTCTCCCTCACTCACCCTCAACGCCTCACCCTCACTCACCCTCAGCCCCTCACTCACCTTCAGCCCCTCACCCTCACCACCTCACCCTCAATCACCGTCATCCTCACTCACACTCAACACTTCACCCTCACTCACCCTCAACACATCTGCCTCAATTACCCTCAACCACACTTACCCTCAACACACTATCACACTAAAACAACACACAAACACTTACCACCACTGCACCACTTCACTCACCCTCAACACCTCACCCTTAAACTCTCACTCACACTCACTCTCACTCATCCTCAATAACACACAACACCTCAACCACACTCAGCCTCAACTCCTCAATAACACTCAGCCCCTCACCCTCACTCACCCTCAACACCTCACCCTCAATCACACTCAACACCTCACCCTCACTCACCCTCACTCATCCTCACTCATCCTCAACATACTATCACACTAAAACAACACACAAACACTTACAACCACAGCAACACTTCACTCACACTCACCACCTCACCCTTAACCCCTCACTCACCCTCACTCTTACTCATCCTCAATCACCCTCAACACATCACCCTCAACGCCTCACCAACACTCACCCTCACCCCCTCACCCTCAGCCTCAACACGTCACCCTCACTCACCCTCAACACCTCACCCTCACTCACCCTCAACAACTCATCATCAACACATCACTCACCCTCACTCTCACTCATCCTCAATACTCTCAACACCTCACCCTCAATACCTCACTCACCCTCAGCCCCTCACCCTCACTCACCCTCAACTCCTCACCCTCAACACCTCACCCACACTCATCCTCACTCACCCTCAACAACTCACCATCAACACCTCACCCTCATACTCACTCACCCTCAACACCTCACCCTCATTCACCCTCACTCACCGTCAACACACTATCACACTACAACAACAAACAAACACTTACCACCACAGCAACACTTCACTCACCCTCAACACCTCACCCTTAACTCCTCACTCACCCTCAATCTCACTCATCATCAATCACCCTCAACACCTCACCCTCAACACCTCACTCTCATACTCACTCACCCTCACTCACCCTCAAAACATCACCCTCATTCACCCTCACTCACCGTCAACACACTATCACACTACAACAACAAACAAACACTTACCACCACAGCAACACTTCACTCACCCTAAACACCTCACCCTTAACTCCTCACTCACACTCACTCTCACTCATCCTCAATCACCCTCAACACCTCACCCTCACTCACCCTCAACGCCTCACCCACACTCACCCTCACCCCCTCACCCTCAGCACCTCACTCTCACTCACCCTCAACGCCTCACCCTCAACGCCTCACCCACACTCACCCTCAGCCCCTCACCCTCAGCCTCAACACCTCACCCTCACTCACCCTCAACACCTCACCCTCAGTCAACCTCAACACATCACTCACCCTCACTCTCACTCATCCTCAATCACACTCAACACCTCACCCTCAACACCTCACTCACCCTCAGCCCCTCACCTTCACTCACCCTCAACTCCTCACCCTCACTCATCCTCACTCACCCTCAACACCTCCCCCTCATTCTCACTCACTCTCACCCTCACTCACCCTCATACTCACTCACCCTCAACACACTATCACACTACAACCACACACAAACACTTACCACCACAGCACCACTTCAATCACGCTCAACACCTCCCCCTCAACCCCTTACTTACCCTCACTCTCACTCATCCTCAATCACCCTCAACACCTCACCCTCACTCACCCTCAACGCCTCACCCTCACTCACCCTCAACGCCTCACTCACCCTCAGAGCCTCACCCTCACTCATTCTCAACGCCTCACACTGACTCACCCTCAACGCCTCACCCACACTCACCCTCAACACCTCACCCTCACTCACCCTCAACACACTATCACACTACAACCACACAAAAAAACAATTACCACCACAGCACCACTCATCACCCCTGCAGCAAACAAAGGTCATACAATAAAAACATGTACGCTTTTAACAGTCACACACACAACAACAGCTATCAATGGCCACTTTCACCAGGCATACACACACAACAGTCATCAGTGCTGCAGTACTATGTCTAAATGAGACTGTTGGTGTGCAAAATACGGATGTGGAAGTGCAGAGTGATGCAGTGTTGTTGCTCAATGGTACTGTGGGGCTGCAGAAAGATAAAGTGGTATTGCTGCATGTTGCATTCGTGGACATCAGTGATGCCATTGTTGGGAGAAGTGCAACTGTTGTGGTGCTGAGTTATGCTGTGGTGGTAATTATTAAACACCAACACAGCACCACTCATCACTAGCACAGAACAACACATCACAACAACAGCATTACTAAGCACCACACACTCACATGCCCACACGCTCACACACCCCCACCCTCACACACATCCACACTCACACACTCTCACACATCCTCGCACACCCACTCACATTCTCAATAAGCCTCATAGCCTCACGCTCGCCAACAATCACTCACCCTCACCCTCACACCGTCACCCTCACACCATCATCCCCTCACCCTCAACACCTCACCCTCACTCACCATCAACACACTATCACACTACAACCACACAAACACTTACCACCACAGCACCACTCATCACCACCACAGCATGACTCAGCAGACAAAGGTCATACAATAAAAACATGTACGCTTTTAACAGTCACACACACAACAACAGCTATCAATGGGCACTTTCAACAGGCATACACACATAACAGTCATCAGTACTGCAGTAGTAGGTATAAATGAGACTGTTGTTGTGCGAAAGACGGATGTTGTAGTGCAGGGTGATGCTGTGTTGTTGCTCAATGGTACTGTGGGGGTGCAGAAAGATAAAGTGGTATTGCTGCGTGTTGCATTCGTGGACATCAGTGATGGCGTTGTTGGGAGAAGTGCAACTGTTGTGTGCATGAGTTATGCTGTAGTGGTAATTATTAAACACCAACACAGCACCACTCATCACTAGCACAGAACAACACATCACAACAACAGCATTACTAAGCACCACATTAACAGCACTCAGCAACACACCAACATCACTCTGCACTACCACAACAGCATCATTCAACAACAACACACTATCACACTACAACTACACACTAACACTTATCACAACAGCACCACTCACCACCACTACAACATTACTCAGCAGACAAACGACATACAATAACATTATGGACGCTTTTAAGAAGCACACACACCAACAGCTATCAATGGACTCTTTCACCAGGCGTACATACACAACAGTCATCAGTACTGCGGTAGTATGTATGAATGAGACTGTTGGTGTGCTCAATACGGCTGTGGTGGTGCAGAGTGATGCTCTGTTGTTGCTCAATGGTACTGTGGGGGTGCAGAATGAAAAAGTGGTATTGCTGCGTGTTGCTTTCGTGGACATCAGTGATGCCATTGTTGGGAGAAGTGCAACTGTTGTGGTGCTGAGTTATGCTGTGGTGGTAATTCTTAAACACCAACACAGCACCACTCCTCACTAGCACAGAACAACACATCACAACAACAGCATTACTAAGCACCACACTAACATCACTCAGCAACACACCAACATCACTCTGCACCACCACAACAGCATCATTCAACAACAACACACTATCACACTACAACCACACACAAACACTTACCACCACAGCACCACTCATTACCACTACAGCATTACTCAGCAGACAAACGACATACAATCCAAACATGTGCGCTTTTAACAGGCACACACACTAATAGCTAGCAATGGACACTTTCACAAGGCGTACACACACAACAGTCATCAGTGCATCCTTTCACCATGCATACACCCACACAAACAGCCATCAATCCACGCTTTCAACAGTCACACACACCACCAGCCCGAAGTGCACGCTTTAGAACAACTTTTTGTACGTTGCACACACAATTACAGCTATACAAGCATGCTTTGGTGCTGTACAGTACTGCAGTTCTATGTCTAAATGAGACTGGGGGGGTTCTAAATACGGCTCTAGTGGCAAAGAGTGATGATCTCATGTTGCTCAATTGTAGTGTGGGGGTGCCGAATGTTAATAATGTGCTATTGCTGCCGAAATGGACATAAGGGATGCCGTGCAAGAGAAAATTACTACACACAAGGCAAGTGCGACCGAAAAACACGTACGGCAAAACGGAACTCAATCCATGCCAAAGAATAAAACTAAATAGCAGCCATTGATAAAATACTAAACACACTCTAATGAGAGGAGCCAGACAGAAAATACGTGCGAGCAAAGCATTAACATCACAATAAGGAAATGCATAAACAAAAGTATAAGAACTCACAAAGGCACTCTTTCATAATATGAAAATAAAATTGTCATTACCTGTCGATCGTAGCAGCTCATTCCCTGAAATGTAGAAAATATAAAAAAAACACACAAAAAAGAGAACATAAACAGTGCATACATAATACTTTTAACTACAACAAGCAACAAACAAAATAAATGAATAGCGGCGAAACAAGTCACATACGGGTACAAATGACACAAGAAAAAGCAAAGTCAGAGGGAAAATAAACATCACAGTGCCACCTCAGGCGAAACTAAACTACAGAAACTACATACCAGGAAGACACTAGCAAAGATTAGTCAATGCATGCCGAACAATCAACTTAAACACGAGCCAACATTCGCATAAAGATCAAGAAAAATTCAAAAACACAAGGAAAGTGAGCGCGAAATAACAACGGACGCAATTTCAAAGACATAACACATACAAAAATAAACATTGCTTTATGTAACATTTCGAAAGAATCCCATTTTTCAAACATATATCTTTTAGAACAGTACTAAAGAATATTGTAACTCAAAACTCGATAATACACAAGGCGCAATACAAATAAAACACTCATACATCCTAATAAAACATTATTAATAATACGTATATACACACAAGTATTAATACATTCAAATTCATGTACTCAATGTTAAAAAATGTACATCTTACCAGTCAGACGACGCAGCAACAACCACGGAGGAATAACACACCTTTACCGCACGAACATTCACATCAATGTAGAAAACGCCCCGTTGACGCACGTCAAATGCAACGCTACGTCACACAACGTAGAGCTGCGATTGGCTAAAAATTACGTAACGCTAAACATTACATCACCATCAACAAAAAAATAGAACGCTAACATCCCTTACGTAACAAACGTAAAGGGAATACATTGCGTAATACCCTTTACCAGAACAGAAATAAAACACATTTTAAGTACATACACTAAATACTTTTACAAACGTATACACATACTAAAAAAAAAAAATTTACATTATAATCAACATTAACACATGATCGAGACTCACATATGCCAATCACACCCTCAGTCACCCTCACTCCCATTCACTCAACCTCACTCACCCTCAGCACCTCACCCTCACTCACCCTTAACAACTCACCCTCACTCACCCTCAAAAAAACACCCTCACTCACCCTCAATACCTCACCCTCACTCACCCTCAATACCTCACCCTCACTCACCCTCAACAACTCACTCGCCCTCAGCCCCTCTTCCTCAACACCTCATGCTCACTCACCCTCACCCTCACTCACCCTCAACAACTCACAATCACTCACCCTCAACACCTCACCCAACATCAACACCTCACCCTCAACAACTCACTCACCCTCAACACCTCACCCTCACTCACCACAACACCTTACCCTCACTCACCCACAACACCTTACCCTCACTCTCACTCACCCGCACTCACACTCACACTCAACACCTCACCCTCACCTTCACTCACCTTCACCCTCATTCACCCTCAACACCTCACCCTCAACACCGCACTCACTCACTCTCACTCATCCTCACTCACCCTCAAGACCTCACACTCACTGACCCTCAACACCTCACCCTCATTCACCCTCAGCCCCTCACCCTCAACACCTCACCCTTACTCACCCTCACCCTCAACACCTCAACACAATAACTATCCCTCACTCACACTCAGCCCCTCACCCTCAACAACTCACCCTCACTCACCCTCACCCTCAAAACCTCAACACAATAACTATCCCTCACTCACACTCAGCCCCTCACCCTCAACAACTCACCCTCACTCACCCAATCACCCTCACTCACCCACAACACATCACCCTCACTCAACTTCAACACATCACCCTCAACAACTCAATCACCCTCACTCACTAACGCTCAACAAGTCTCACCCTCACTCAGCCTCAACACCTCACCCTCACTGACCCTCTACGCTTCACCCTCAATCAGACTCACGCACCCTCACCCACCCCCACCCTCACACACATTCACACCCTCAACATAACAAATCCTCACTCACCCTCACACACCCTCACTCAACATCATGACTTCAACCACACCCTCACATGCCCCCACCCTCACACACCCCCCACCCTTACACACCCACACTCACACACTCTCACACATCCTCACACACCCACACACATTCTCAATAAGACTCACACCCTCACCCTCACCCACAATCACTCACCCTCACCCTCACACCGTTACCCTCACACCATCATCCACTCACCCTCAATCACCCTCAACCTCATTCACCATCACTCACCCGCACTCACCCACAAAACATCACCCTCACCTTCACTCACCCTCACACTCATTCACCCTCAACACCTCACCCTCATTCACCCTCAGCCCCTCACCCTCAACACCTCACCCTTACTCACCCGCAGCCTCAAAACCTCACCCACAATCAGCCTCCCTCACTCACCCTCAGGCCCTCACCCTCATCACCTCACCCTCACTCACCCTCACCCTCACTCACCCTCAACTACTCACCCTGACTCACCCACAACACATCACCCTCACTCAACCTCAACACCTCACCCTCATCAACTCAATCACCCTCACTCACTAACGCTCACACACCCTCACCCTCACTGAGCCTCAACACCTCACCCTCACTCACCCTCAACGCTTCACCCTCAATCACACTCAGGCACCCTCACCCACCCCCACCTTCACACACCTTCACACCCTCAACATCACACATCCTCACTCACCCTCACACCCTCACACACCCTCACTCAACCTCATGACCTCTACCACACACTCACATGCCCACACGCTCACACACCCCCACCCTCACACACATCCACACTCACACACTCACACACTCTCACACATCCTCGCACACCCACTCACATTCTCAATAAGCCTCATAGCCTCACCCTCGCCAACAATCACTCACCCTCACCCTCACACCGTCACCCTCACACCATCATCCCCTCACCCTCAACACCTCACCCACACTCACCATCAACACACTATCACACTACAACCACACAAACACTTACCACCACAGCACCACTCATCACCACCACAGCATGACTCAGCAGACAAAGGTCATACAATAAAAACCTGTACGCTTTTAACAGTCACACACACAACAACAGCTATCAATGGGCACTTTCACCAGGCATACACACATAACAGTCATCAGTACTGCTGTAGTAGGTATAAATGAGACTGTTGTTGTGCGAAAGACGGATGTGGTAGTGCAGGGTGATGCTGAGTTGTTGCTCAATGGTACTGTGGGGGTGCAGAAAGATAAAGTGGTATTGCTGCGTGTTGCATTCGTGGACATCAGTGATGGCGTTGTTGGGAGAAGTGCAACTGTTGGGGTGATGAGTTATGCTGTAGTGGTAATTATTAAACACCAACACAGCACCACTCATCACTAGCACAGAAAAACACATCACAACAACAGCATTACTAAGCACCACACTAACATCACTCAGCAACACACCAACATCACTCTGCCCCACCACAACAGCATCATTCAACAACAACACACTATCACACTACAACTACACACAAAAACACTTACCACAACAGCACCACTCATCACCACTACAGCATTACTCAGCAGACAAACTTCATACAATAAAAAAATGGATTCTTTTAAGAAGCACACACACACACAGCTATCAATGGACTCTATCAACAGGCGTATATACACAACAGTCATCAGTACTGCTGTAGTATGTATGAATGAGACTGTTCGTGAGCTAAATGGGGCTGTGGTGGTGCAGAGTGATGCTGTATTGTTGCTCAATGGTACTGTGGGGGTGCAGAATGATAAAGTGGAATTGCTGCGTGTTGCATTCGTGGACATCAGTGATGCCATTGTTGGGAGAAGTGCAACTGTTGTGGTGCTGAGATATGCTGTGCTGGTAATTATTAAACACCAGCACAGCACCACTCATCACTAGCACAGAACAACACATCACAACAACAGCATTACTAAGCACCACACTAACATCACTCAGCAACACACCAACATCACTCTACACCAACAAAACAGTATCATTCAACAAGAACACACTATCACACTACAACCACACACAAACATTTACCACCACAGCACCACTCATTACCACTACAGCATTACTCAGCAGGCAAATGTCATACAATCAAAACATGTGCGCTTTTAACAGGCACGTACACCAATAGATAGCAATGGGCACTTTCACCAGGCGTACACACACATCAGTCAGCAGTGCATCCTTTCACCATGCATACACGCACACAAACAGGCATCAGTCCACGCTTTCAACAGTCACACACACCACCAGCCAGAAGTGCACGCTTTAGGACAACTTTTTTTACGTTCCATACACAATTACAGCAAAAGAAGCATGCTTTGCTGCTGTACAGTACTGCAGTACTATATCTAAATGACACTGGGGGTGTACTAAATACGGCTCTAGTGGGCAAGAGTGATAATGTGATGTTGCTCAATGGTACTGTGGGGGTGCCGAATGTTAATAATGTGCGATTGCTGCGTGCTGCAGAAATGGACTTCAGGGATGCCTTGGAAGAGAAAAATACTAAATACAAGCCAAGTGCGACCAAAAAACACGTACGGCAAAACGGAACTCAATCCATGGCAACAAATACACCGAAATAGCAGCCATTGATAAAATAAAAAAAACACTCTAATGCAAGAAGCCAGGCAGAAAGTAAATGCGAGCAGAGAGACCTAAAACAATAATTACATTAGCTTTACAATAAGCAAATGCATAAACAAAAGTATAAAAGTCACAAAGACACTCTTTAATAATATAAAAATTAAATTGTCATTACCTGTCGATCGTAGCAGCTCATTCCCTGAAATGAAGAAAATATAAAAAACAAAACACACAAAGAGAACATAAACAGTGCATACATAATACTTTTCCCTACAACAATAAACAAACAAAAAAAAATGCATAGCGGCGAAAAAAGTCACATACGGGTCCAAAAAACACAAGACTAAGCCAAGTCAGACAAAAAATAAACATAAGAGTGCGACCTCACTACCTCACCCTCACTCACCCTCAACACCTCACCCTCATTCACCCTCAGACCCTCACCCTCAACACCTCACCCTCACTAACTTCACCATCAACACCTCACCCACAATTCCACACCCTCACTCACCCTCACCATCACTCACCCTCACTCAACCTCAAGGCCTCACCCTCAGTCACACACACTCACCCTCAACAACTCACCCGCAATCACGCTCAACTTCAATCACCCTCAACAACTCACCCTCAATAACCCTCAACACCTCACCCTCACTCACCCACAACACCTTACCCTCACCCTCACTCACCCTCAACACTTCACACTCACCTACACTCACTATCACCCTCAAATTCACTCACGCTCACTCACCCTCAACACCTCACCCTCTTTCACACTCACCCACACTCACCTTCATGACCACAAAAACACACCCGTGCGCTTTTAACAGGCACATACACCAATAGATAGCAATGGGCACTTTCACCAGGCGTACACACACATCAGTCAGCAGTGCATCCTTTCACCATGCATACACGCACACAAACAGGCATCAGTCCACGCTTTCAACAGTCACACACACCACCAGCCAGAAGTGCACGCTTTAGGACAACTTTTTTTACGTTGCACACACAATTACAGCAAAAGAAGCATGCTTTGCTGCTGTACAGTACTGCAGTACTATATCTAAATGACACTGGGGGGTGTACTAAATACGGCTCTAGTGGGCAAGAGTGATTATGTGATGTTGCTCAATGGTACTGTGGGGGTGCCGAATGTTAATAATGTGCGATTGCTGCGTGCTGCAGAAATGGACTTCAGGGATCCCTTGGAAGAGAAAAATACTAAATACAAGCCAAGTGCGACCAAAAAACACGTACGGCAAAACGGAACTCAATCCATGGCAACAAATACACCGAAATAGCAGCCATTGATAAAATAAAAAAAACACTCTAATGCAAGAAGCCAGGCAGAAAGTAAATGCGAGCAGAGAGACCTAAAACAATAATTACATTAGCTTTACAATAAGCAAATGCATAAACAAAAGTATAAAAGTCACAAAGACACTATTTAATAATATGAAAATTAAATTGTCATTACCTGTCGATCGTAGCAGCTCATTCCCTGAAATGAAGAAAATATAAAAAACAAAACACACAAAGAGAACATAAACAGTGCATACATAATACTTTTCACTACAACAATAAACAAACAAAAAAAAATGCATTGCGGCGAAAAAAGTCACATACGGGTCCAAAAAACACTAGACTAAGCCAAGTCAGACAAAAAATAAACATCAGAGTGCGACCTCACTACCTCACCCTCACTCACCCTCAACACCTCACCCTCATTCACCCTCAGACCCTCACCCTCAACACCTCACCCTCACTAACTTCACCCTCAACACCTCACCCACAATTCCACACCCTCACTCACCCTCACCATCACTCACCCTCACTCAACATCAAGGCCTCACCCTCAGTCACACACACTCACCCTCAACATCTCACCCGCAATCACGCTCAACTTCAATCACCCTCAACAACTCACCCTCAATAACCCTCAACACCTCACCCTCACTCACCCACAACACCTTACCCTCACCCTCACTCACCCTCAACACTTCACACTCATCTACACTCACTATCACCCTCAAATTCACTCACGCTCACTCACCCTCAACACCTCACCCTCTTTCACACTCACCCACCCTCACCCACACTCACCTTCATGACCACAAAAACACACCCGCACATGCTCCAACACTCACACACCCCCACCCTCACACACTCACGCCCTCACAAACAATCACACATCCGCACACACCCACACACATTCTCAATAAGTCTCACAGACTCACACTCGCCCACCATCATTCACCCTCACCATCACACCATCATCCCGTAACACTAACTCACCCTCAACATCACTCACCCTCAACACCTCACCCTCAACAACTCATTCACCCCTCATCCTCACTCACCCTCAACTCCTCAACCACACCCACCATCAACATCTCACCCTCACTCACACTCAACACATTACTTTCACTCAGCCTCAACACCTTACCCTCACTCACCCACAACACCTTACCCTCACCCTCACTCACACTCAACACATCACCCTCATCTACACTCAACATCACCCTCACTCACCCTCAACATCTCATCCTTAACACCTCACTCACCCTCACTCATCCTCACTCACCCTCAACACCTCACACTCACTCACCCTTAACACCTCACCCTCAGTCACTCTCAACACCTCCCCCCCTCACCCTCAAAACATCACCCTCAATGACCCTCCCTCACTCACCCTCACTATCACTCACACTCACTCACCCTCAACACCTCACCCTCACCCTCAATAACATTCAACACCTCACCCTCACCTTCACTCAACATCACCCTCACTCACCCTCAACGACTCACCCTCAGTTACACACACTGACCCTCAAAAACGCAACACCACTCTGCCTCTCCATCATTCACACACTATCCATCATTCACCCACTATCCATCTTTCACCAACTCTGCATCATTCACCCACTCACCATCATTCACCCACTCACCATCATTCACCCACTCACCATCATTCACCCAATCTCCATCATTCACCCAATCTCCATCATTCACCCAATCTCCATCATTCACCCAATCTCCATCATTCACCCACTCTCCATCATTCACCCAATCTCCATCATTCACCCAATCTCCATCATTCACCCAATCTGCATCATTCACCCAATCTGCATCATTCACCCAATCTCCATCATTCACCCAATCTCCATCATTCACCCAATCTCCATCATTCACCCAATCTGCATCATTCACCCAATCTCCATCATTCACCCAATCTCCATCATTCACCCAATCTCCATCATTCACCCAATCTCCATCATTCACCCAATCTCCATCATTCACCCAATCTCCATCATTCACCCAATCTCCATCATTCACCCAATCTCCATCATTCACCCAATCTGCATCATTCACCCAATCTCCATCATTCACCCAATCTGCATCATTCACCCAATCTGCATCATTCACCCAATCTGCATCATTCACCCAATCTCCATCATTCACCCAATCTCCATCATTCACCCAATCTCCATCATTCACCCAATCTCCATCATTCACCCAATCTCCATCATTCACCCAATCTGCATCATTCACCCAATCTCCATCATTCACCCAATCTCCATCATTCACCCAATCTGCATCATTCACCCAATCTCCATCATTCACCCAATCTCCATCATTCACCCAATCTCCATCATTCACCCAATCTCCATCATTCACCCAATCTCCATCATTCACCCAATCTCCATCATTCACCCAATCTGCAGCATTCACCCACTCTGCAGCATTCACCCAATCTGCAGCATTCACCCACTCTGCAGCATTCACCCACTCTGCAGCATTCACCCACTCTGCCGCATTCACCCACTCTGCCGCATTCACCCACTCTGCCGCATTCACCCACTCTGCCGCATTCACCCACTCTGCAGCATTCACCCACTCTGCAGCATTCACCCACTCTGCAGCATTCACCCAATCTGCATCATTCACCCACTCTGCAGCATTCACCCACTCTGCAGCATTCACCCAATCTGCATCATTCACCCACTCTGCAGCATTCACCCAATCTGCAGCATTCACCCACTCTGCATCATTCACCCACTCTGCAGCATTCACCCAATCTCCATCATTCACCCAATCTGCATCATTCACCCAATCTGCATCATTCACCCAATCTCCATCATTCACCCAATCTCCATCATTCACCCAATCTGCATCATTCACCCAATCTCCATCATTCACCCAATCTGCATCATTCACCCAATCTGCATCATTCACCCAATCTCCATCATTCACCCAATCTCCATCATTCACCCAATCTCCATCATTCACCCAATCTCCATCATTCACCCAATCTCCATCATTCACCCAATCTGCAGCATTCACCCACTCTGCAGCATTCACCCAATCTGCAGCATTCACCCACTCTGCAGCATTCACCCACTCTGCAGCATTCACCCACTCTGCAGCATTCACCCACTCTGCCGCATTCACCCACTCTGCAGCATTCACCCACTCTGCCGCATTCACCCACTCTGCATCATTCACCCACTCTGCAGCATTCACCCACTCTGCAGCATTCACCCACTCTGCAGCATTCACCCACTCTGCAGCATTCACCCACTCTGCAGCATTCACCCACTCTGCAGCATTCACCCAATCTCCATCATTCACCCAATCTGCATCATTCACCCAATCTCCATCATTCACCCAATCTCCATCATTCACCCAATCTCCATCATTCACCCAATCTGCATCATTCACCCAATCTCCATCATTCACCCAATCTCCATCATTCACCCAATCTCCATCATTCACCCAATCTGCATCATTCACCCAATCTGCATCATTCACCCAATCTCCATCATTCACCCAATCTCCATCATTCACCCACTCTGCTTCAGTCACCCAATCTGCATCATTCACCCAATCTGCATCATTCACCCAATCTCCATCATTCACCCACTCTGCAGCATTCACCCACTCTGCAGCATTCACCCACTCTGCAGCATTCACCCACTCTGCAGCATTCACCCACTCTGCAGCATTCACCCAATCTGCATCATTCACCCACTCTGCAGCATTCACCCACTCTGCATCATTCACCCACTCTGCAGCATTCACCCACTCTGCAGCATTCACCCACTCTGCAGCATTCACCCACTCTGCAGCATTCACCCACTCTGCAGCATTCACCCAATCTCCATCATTCACCCAATCTGCATCATTCACCCAATCTCCATCATTCACCCAATCTCCATCATTCACCCAATCTGCATCATTCACCCAATCTGCATCATTCACCCAATCTGCATCATTCACCCAATCTCCATCATTCACCCAATCTCCATCATTCACCCAATCTCCATCATTCACCCAATCTCCATCATTCACCCAATCTCCATCATTCACCCAATCTGCATCATTCACCCAATCTCCATCATTCACCCAATCTCCATCATTCACCCAATCTGCATCATTCACCCAATCTGCATCATTCACCCAATCTGCATCATTCACCCAATCTCCATCATTCATCCAATCTCCATCATTCACCCAATCTCCATCATTCACCCAATCTCCATCATTCACCCAATCTGCAGCATTCACCCAATCTCCATCATTCACCCAATCTGCAGCATTCACCCAATCTCCATCATTCACCCACTCTGCAGCATTCACCCACTCTGCCGCATTCACCCACTCTGCCGCATTCACCCACTCTGCAGCATTCACCCAATCTGCATCATTCACCCACTCTGCAGCATTCACCCACTCTGCATCATTCACCACTCTGCAGCATTCACCCACTCTGCAGCATTCACCCACTCTGCAGCATTCACCCACTCTGCAGCATTCACCCACTCTGCAGCATTCACCCACTCTGCAGCATTCACCCAATCTGCATCATTCACCCAATCTGCATCATTCACCCAATCTCCATCATTCACCCACTCTGCAGCATTCACCCACTCTGCAGCATTCACCCACTCTGCAGCATTCACCCACTCTGCAGCATTCACCCACTCTGCAGCATTCACCCAATCTGCATCATTCACCCACTCTGCAGCATTCACCCACTCTGCATCATTCACCCACTCTGCAGCATTCACCCACTCTGCAGCATTCACCCACTCTGCAGCATTCACCCACTCTGCAGCATTCACCCACTCTGCAGCATTCACCCACTCTGCAGCATTCACCCAATCTCCATCATTCACCCAATCTGCATCATTCACCCAATCTCCATCATTCACCCAATCTCCATCATTCACCCAATCTGCATCATTCACCCAATCTGCATCATTCACCCAATCTGCATCATTCACCCAATCTCCATCATTCACCCAATCTCCATCATTCACCCAATCTCCATCATTCACCCAATCTCCATCATTCACCCAATCTCCATCATTCACCCAATCTCCATCATTCACCCAATCTGCATCATTCACCCAATCTCCATCATTCACCCAATCTCCATCATTCACCCAATCTGCATCATTCACCCAATCTGCATCATTCACCCAATCTCCATCATTCACCCAATCTCCATCATTCACCCAATCTCCATCATTCACCCAATCTCCATCATTCACCCAATCTCCATCATTCACCCAATCTGCAGCATTCACCCACTCTGCAGCATTCACCCAATCTGCAGCATTCACCCACTCTGCAGCATTCACCCACTCTGCAGCATTCACCCACTCTGCAGCATTCACCCACTCTGCCGCATTCACCCACTCTGCCGCATTCACCCACTCTGCAGCATTCACCCAATCTGCATCATTCACCCACTCTGCAGCATTCACCCACTCTGCATCATTCACCCACTCTGCAGCATTCACCCACTCTGCAGCATTCACCCACTCTGCAGCATTCACCCACTCTGCCGCATTCACCCACTCTGCCGCATTCACCCACTCTGCAGCATTCACCCACTCTGCAATTTTAGGAATGTTAGGCCATTTTCTTACACATAAAGAAATTTCACAACGGAAAACAAGGGGGTCGACGGAGTACTGCATCAGATACGTTAGACACAAAAAATACTTAACATAATTGACCTAAAAGGATTCAATGATGTTAATCAGACTTCGGGCCAAAAAGTAAATCTAATTCGTACGATATTACAACAATATTACACAAAGGAAACAAATACAAATATGTGGCAGGAAGCGAGGACGAGGATGTACAAAGACACAAGTGAAACAGGCAACTTTATTGTGGGGCAATAAACAAGCACTATTCATCCGGAGAATGGGACGGATTAAAGACAATAGTCAACAGTTACACAAAAAACCGTACGCATACAACAATAGCACTTCTTCACACGGAATTCCATCTAATATAAAGAAAATATTACGAAAAAACAACTATTCGGAAACAGTCAAATTTTTCGGAGGGCAATAAACAAGAACGATTCATCCGGAAAATGGGACGCATTTAAGACAATAGTCGACAGTTACACAAAAAGAGATACGCATAACACAATAGCAGTTATTCAGACGAAATTAGTTCTAATATAAGAAACATATTACGAACATAGAACTATTCATTCACAAAAAGCAAACGAAAAATACATTACTTCACTGTACATGTCGTTCATACATTGCTAAGAATACTACAGTCAGCAAAGACACAAAGTTTCATTTCATACTTCAAGTACGTCAATAACATATTATCCGACTACTTCAGCATCACACAAAAAGATAATGCAAACACAACTTACATCAATATATTAAAACACATTTAGCACTTCAAAATTCAACAAACACCTTTTGTACGTCGAATTACCAAAAAAAGCAAAAAAATACATTACATTACAGTTTAACAAAACATATGCATTACATATCGCCAATAAAAAACAAAACTTTACGTAACATTACAAACATTTACAAATATTACGAGCGAAATAAATACATTTCGCAAGTATTTAACTTTAACATAGTATATATACTACATTACATTACATTAAAAGAAACTTAGGATTACATTCTTACCTGTCAAACGACGCAGCAACACCACAGGAACAAGAACACGCCTTCCGCGCACCAACATTCTCGATCTATGGGGAATTCCACGGTTGACGTATGCAAATCGGAACGCTACGTCAAAAACGTCGCGCTCCGATTGGCTAAAAAAAAACGTAAACAAAAAACACACACAACTCAAAAATAAACTAGACCGCTAAACATAGCCGACGTCGACGTGACGCAATACGTCGGCCATTTTGAAAAAAAAATAAAAAAGGGACTCCACAAACACGTTAAAAAAAAAAGACACAGTTAGTACAAAACATACACACTTAAATTACATACTAATATACACATAAGACAGAAGGAATACAAAGGGGACATCTGACACCTTTTGTTAAAAACAACACATTACTTAATTAATATTAACATACACACACTCATAACATCACCCTCACACAACAAAACTATCACACTCCTTCACACCCGCTCAATAACGCTAACACAACATCTCCCTCATACACCATCACACACCTTCAGCCTCACACACACTTACTCACCCTCACACTCACACACTCACACACTCACACCCCCTCACCCTCACACCCCATCACCCTCACACCCCCACTCACTCCCAATGACTCAAATTCACACTCACACAACCTCACCCTCACACACCGTCAAACACCTTCAGACACACTCTGAATAACAACTCCTCACACACCCTCAATCACCCTCACACACACACACCCTCTCAGCCTTAAACAACGTACCCTCACACAAACACGCTCCCCTAAAAATCATCACAACACTCTCACACTCACAACACTTCACACACTCTCTGACGCAAACAACATCACTCATCCTCACCCCCTCACACCCCCTAACACTCACCCCCTCACACTCACCCCCTCAACATCACCCCTCACACACTCACACTCACTCCCTCAACACCCCACCCTCACCCCCCTCACACCCCCTCATTCACCCTCATTCACCCTAACACACCCTCACACTCTCACACACCCTCTCACACACCCCTCACACACCCCATCACTCACGCTCTCACACAACACCTCACACACTCCCTCACTCACACTCTCACACACTCCCTCACTCACCCGCTCACACCCGCTCAGTCTCACCCTCACTCTCCCTTACACTCCCTTACCCCCTCAACATCCCTCACTATGCCTCCCCTCCCATCACACTCACCCTCACCCCCTCACCCTCAAATCCCTCATACTAACACCCCTCATACACAACACCCTTAACACTCACACCACTCACCCACACACTCTCCCTCACCCCCCTCACCCACCCTCAACATCTCACCCTCACTCAGACTCAAACACTCACCCTCACTCACCCTCACTCACCCTCAAACCCTCACCCTCACCCTCACTCATCCTCACCCTGACTCACCCTCACTCACCCTCACCCTCACTCACCCTCGACACATCACCCTCACTCACCCTCACCCTCACTCACCCTCAACGCCTCGCCCTCAACCCCTCACCCTCAACACCTCACCCTCAACACCTCACTCACACTCACTCTCAATCATCCTCACTCAACAACTATCAACAACACTCACCCTCAACACCTCACCCTCAACACCTCACCCTCAACACCTCACCCTCACTCACTCACGCTCAATGCCTCACACTCAAACACTCAAACTCACTCACCCACCCTCAACGCCTCACCATAACTCACTCACCCTCAACACCTCACCTCACCCTCACTCACTCACCCTCACTCACCTTCAACGCCTCCCCTTCAACTGCACACCCTCACTCACCCTCACTCACCCTCAACCCCTCACTCACACTCAACACCTCACCCTCAACACCTCACCCACCCTCACCCTCAGTCACCCTGAACATCACTCACCCTCAACTCCTCACTCACCCTCAACACCTCACTCACCCTCAACACCTGACTCACCATCACTCACACTCATCCTCACTCACACTCAACACCTCACCCTCACTGACACTCACTCACCCTCAATCACTCTCACCCTCACTCACCCGCAACGCCTCACCCTCAACGCCTCACCATCAAATCCTCACTCACCCTCACTCTCACTCATCCTCACTCACCCTCAACACCACACACTCACTCAGCCTCACTCACCCTCAACACCTCACCCTCACTCACTCACCCTCAACACCTCACCCTCAACTCCTCACTCACCCTCACTCTCACTCATCCTCACTCAACCACCCTCAACTTCACTCACCCTCAACGCCTCACCCAACACCTCACCTTCACTCACCATCAACATCTCACCCTCACTCACCCACAAAACATCAGCCTCAACACCTCACCCTCAATCACTCACCCTCAACCATTCACCCACACTCACCCTCCCTCACCCTCAATTCCTCACCCACACCCTCAACACTTCACCCTAAACACCTCACTCATCCTCAACGCCTCCCCCTCCCCCTCACTCACCCTCACCCTCACTCACCCTCAACACCTCACCATCACTAACACTCAACACCTCACCCTCACTAACTCTCAATCCCTCAATCACCCTTCCCCTCACTCACCCTCAATACCTCACCCTCACTAACACTGAAACCCTCAATCACCCTCACTCTTACTCTCACTCACACTCTACACCTCAGCCTCACGCTCACTCACTCACCCTCAACACCTCACCCTCACCCCCTCAACACCTCACCCCCTCACCCTCACTCGCCCTCACCCTCAACCCCTCACCCTCAACACCTCACCCCCTCACCCTCAACTCCTCACCCTCAACACCTCACCCTCACTCACTCTCAACACCTCACCCTCACTCACTCACCCTCAACACCTCACCCTCACTCACTCACACTCAATCACCCTCAACCCCTCACCCTCAACACCTCACCCTCAACACCTCACCCTCAACACCTCACCCTCAACACCTCACCCTCAACTCCTCACCCTCAACACCTCACCCTCACTCACTCTCACTCACCCTCACTCACCCTCACTCACCCTCACTCACACTCACTCACACTCAGTCACCCTCACTCACCCTCACTCACCCTCACTCACCCTCAACCCCTCACTCACCCTCACTCATCCTCACTCACCCTCAACACCTCACCCTCACCCTCACCCACCCTCAACCCCTCACCCTAACTCACAATAACCCTCACTCACCCTCACCCTCACTCACTCTCACTCTCACTCACCCTCAACCCCTCACTCACCCTCAACACCTCACTCACCCTCAACTCCTCACTCACCCTCACCCTCACTCACCCTCAACACCTCACCCTCACACAGTGCAATAGGTCTCAGAGGATTTTTAGTTAAAGCTTTTACAATTGTTTATGGCTTTTTTGATTTGTAATTCTTTAGCATTGGCTACAAAAAATAAAAATGAAAAAGATTTACAACAAAAAACCCATAAACAATTCTAAAAGCACTAACTCTAATGCTGCGAGACCTATTGCATTTCCAATGCTTGTTTGCCTTCCTTTCCTCCTCCTCTTTCTCTGGTTTCTCCTCCCCTGAGCCTTGTCTTCTTCGGACTCTCTCTTCCAGCCTCCCCTGTCTCCATTCTCACTTTCTCTCTCATCTCCCCTCACCTTCTCCCTTTTTTTCTCTGTATTCTCTCGTTTCTCTCCCCCTTGTCCCTGTGTCTTTTCTTTCTAACCTCCTTCCAACTCCTCACCCTTGTACACCTCTCTCTCAGCCCTTATTCAATGTGAACATACACGTCCTGTGTCCGGTCGTGCCCCATGGGCTGGTGAAGCTGCTCTCGTGTTTCTTTGGACTCTTCCCATGAGCTCCAGAAGCCACCTGTGTCTGTCTTGTAGATCGAGCAGATCACTTCTTCCGATAAAGAATGTATTTCGTTGCAACACAGATGGCTTTTAAACAAATATTATCAGATGGTGTCGAAGCTCTTCAAATGCTCATTGCAAATCCCATCTACCTCTGCAAGTGTACTCCGTCCCTATCGGGGAAACCTAGTAGAGTATCCACTCAAGAGACCACGCCTTATTTACCAAGCCCTTCATATTTTATTTGACTTTGCATCAAGCCCTCCTGCTTGAAGGGCTTGTGCATGGCTTATTTACCCCACTATAGGCAAAGTCTGCTGGCCTCCACTTACATTGGGGACTACTGTTCTCTGTTTTAACCACAGCTTGCTCGATGGCCTGCCCGAAATTGAAACAACTGCTCTACTTTTTCCGTAGTTCAGGGGGAAATCCCCGTGGGGCCCTCTGTGCCAATAAGAGCCTTCGTGTTAGGTTTTGACAGGTTTTGCCAGTTTGTGCATCACCCATCACTGCCCAGTCACTGATTTCAGAATAAGCTGGAAAACACATTGGCGTTCGCCTCCCAGGCCAACAGTGTATTTGTTAACCAGGTATTGTTTGTGGCCGACACCAGACCCTTCTCTCTGCCGGCTGGCCTCCTCCTGGACAGGAGCCCCACGCCGGCCAGAATTCTTACCCAAATGGGAAAGAGAAACTACTGCTCTTCGTAACCCTGGTTAGGTCTGATTTAACCCATGGTGCACCGCGTGCAATATATTCCTTACATTTAGTGTTGACGAAGCCCTTGTTTACCCTGTACTTGATTATTCAAAAAAATGGGGGTACCAAGTGATAACCGTGTACCGCACCAGCAGGGGAAATGCACCCGCTCCTTCCAAATTTGAATGCGCGTTGTGTTCTATTAACAGTCAGCGTAAGGGCACTGAATCCTTCTGTCTCCCCCTATTGGTGACCCAGCACACGTGTTTTTGGGAATGGCAAACTACTTACACAGCCCCTTTCTAAAAACCCACTCTATCTGCGGGTTCCTGGCACTGTACCCTTCTGCCTGTGTATGGCCAATGTCAGGGCCGGCTGCAGGGTGGTGAGATCGGTGCCGCTGCACCGGGCGCTGACTTGAGGTTGAAGTATATTCTCATTTTAGGAGCCCCTGCCGCCACGTTCCTGGCCTGCAGCAATTTTCAGGCATCAGTTAAAATATCAAGATCACTCCTGTGAAAAATCGTCTTCCTGGAAAAAGACCAGTGGTTTGTGTAGTGGAAGTTTTGACTCATCCTAAGGTAGTGCAGAGGGTTAATGTCCCTGCTGCTAAGAACGTGTACCATACGGATAACGAAATGCATATAATGTGAATAGGTCAGTGGGTCGCTACTTCTCTAAGACAGCTCTTTTTGTTACTTGTCGTTTATAAGTCAAAATCCTAATATAGAACATTGAGCTATTAGCTGTCATCAAACAGCTGAATGCAAACTGCAGGGCATATGATAGAGGTATAGGTTTTTTTTGCCCAGTCTTTCATTATCCTAATCTTGCCCAAAGGGTTCATTTTGGGTAGAAAACAAATCTTACCATTAAAGAGAACCACTACCAACGGTGTTACGTTTTAAATTCTGAATTTGTGCTTTAGAGAATAAGGACTCTGATGGTATATTGCCTCCAGTATCAATGAAATGTCACTCGTACACTATACCTTGTAGTTGTGTCTGATGTCACATTTCCCATACACTGATTTATACACATATGACTGTCTCTGTGCAAGGTGCATGTGGTGTAAAGTGCTCTGACACCTCACACTGGTATGAGTGGCGCTTTAAACTAAATGAATCTGGAGACAGTGGATATGGAGGCTTGAGGGGCACTTGTAAAGGATGCTAGTGAGGGAATCCGTGGCAGACGTGGTCATTGTGGGGGTCCACCAACAAACATTGTCGCGCCATGGCCAATATAACGCCTATAGCATTGCGGCTGCCCCCACACATTCTGCTTCGTTGCATGACCATGTTGCGTGCCAGCCCCTCACCTGACTGCGATGTTTAGCTGCTGCGGCACCATGCTGTTGTCCCCTCCCAGCGCTTCCCAACCTCTGCTGGTGTGTACCATGGGGGAGACAAGAGGGTGGGGGCAGGGGTGGGGGCAATAAGTACAGATACCTGCCTTTTCTTGAATAATGGATGTGGCAAATGTTCAGAATACATTGTAGCCTTTTTGTGCTTTAACACCTTATTTCCCCAACTTTTGGGACCGCAGCACATGTGTCAGCTGACAGGTACCACAGCCAGCCGAGCTGCTAGGGCTATTATTTTGCTTAACTGAAGCTACCTGTAACATGCCCTCGGTTCCAGGGTGCACAGACTTTGCTGATTTTGACCAGGCATTGGCACAGACCTTTTTGATTGCTAAACCCTGGCGAATACATTCATGGTGTCAAATTCTGGTTTGAGGGAATGTATGTATTGTGCACACTATTGCAGTCTCCGCACCCTTCTTGGAGTGACAAGCTACGCAGCCCACCAGGCTCGCTCAACTGCAGTCCGATCACAGATACACAGTACCTGCTAACCAACGGTGACCCTTGGTGCTCAAACCAGCGATAGACCTCGATCACTTTGTTATCGCCGGAATGGATTGCCCTCTCCATAATCCAAGCTGGGTTCGGCTTACCTTCTATTCACCTTGTAATTCACGCTGGAACATCTTTACCGCGCATAGCCAGAGAGTTTTGCGTATTATTAAACCAATGATAATGTCGGAATTTAAGATTCCCAGTTTCATGTTTTGCCGCAGCCCACCTTCTGTGCGTCCACTGGGACCACTCTGCCTCACTGCAAGTAACGTCGCTTCTTAATACAGCTCCCTTAATGCGCCAGACCAGACACCCCCTGACAGCATGCCCAGCGGGGGACAAAGAGGGTGGCCAGTGGGTGGGGCAGGTATAAATAATTGTTCCCACCTCACTGCACACCAGAAATGATGCTGAAGAGGTGCCAGACCCGAGGGGAGGACTCCCGGAGGAGGGGGGTCCCAGAGACAAGGCATGGGGAGGTGCCTGAAGCGGCACTAAGGGCCCCCCACCCTCTTAAGGGGCCCACTGTGTAATCTGCAGTCACCTGCATTTCTGAGCTTCGAAATACCCACAGAGCCCGGCAGTGCTTAATTTGAGCTGGTGGGGCCATCGGCAATCATTTTGGGGACTGGAGGTTATTTTTGCACATCAGACTTTGACCTCGATCAAGACATAGAAAAAGAGGAAAGGAGGAGGAAGACAAAATTGAAAAACAGAGACAAAGAAAGAGATGAGAGATGAAAACCAACCTGCAGGAGTGAGGCAGAGGGGCAGGGGGAGCCTGGGGGTGGGTGAAGAGGCAGGAGGTGGAATCAAGGCCAGGCAGCCTCGGCTGACCTGCGACAGCACCAGACACAGACCGCAGGGGTAGGGCAGGCCCTCGGGTGCAGGGGGGTCCAACCCTTCAAGGGGGTCCCAACCCTACAAGAGGGCCCAATGTCAATGAAAATCTATGAGCAAGGGGAGACCTACCGGCTCCTTATCACATTCTGCAGGGGGCCCCATCCTTTTGCGTTACACCACTAATTTCTTGCTTTACAATTTAAGCCCTGGTCAGGTGCTCAACCTTTGAGCCCCCACTGAGGACAGGCTGGGAGCTCGTAGGCCAGTCTCTGAGGGTTTGAGGGCTCCTGCAGCCTGTAAGCCATGCTAGCCTGTGACTGCGAGTGGCTACTCTGGTTGAGACTATGCTTGCAGGTGGACATACCATGTGCTGCGGCGCAAGTGCCTGGGAACATTTTTTAAATCAAGAAGAAAGAGAGAGGCACCTGACAAGCAAAAACATCAAGATAACGAGTGAGTTTTGCTTGAATTAAAGTGCATTTTACATCTATTGTATCAGAACACCTGGGAACATATAATGGATGCCGCGCATTTTCCTGGATAGCGCTGGACGTAACTTTTAAAGGGTGTGCCCAGTGTAATCCTGGGAAATGCACCGCATTATGGTGAATGCGCTGCCCCAGGGCCGATGAGAACTCGCACTGCCCCCAGGGCAGCGCATTCATGTGTAAAACAGAGCGGCTGCTTTGAAGCTTTTCCGTGTTTTCACAGTGCAGACGGTAACCCACCTCCAGTTTTAAAGGGGCGAGAGATCCCCTTGCAGGTGGGTGCAGTCACTCACTGATGTCATGGGACCCCGCCAGAGGGCTGCCATCAGGGGGCGCACTGACAGTGTGCCACCTTTCAGATGTCGTACGCCTCCTGAGAGCTTCTTTGCCTCTGTGCCTGCGTCTGTAATACAGCGGAGGCGCAGAGGCAAAGGGGTGCCTTCATTTGCATGGGGCCACACCCCCAAGCAAAAATGAGGGAACGCCCTCTTGAGGAACTGCCGGCACTGATGTGTGCTAGAGCTTTCAGCATTACAGAAGGGGACGGACAAACATCTGCAGCCCCTTCTGTGATACCAAAATGCCCCAAGGGCACGCAGACCAGGCACAAACAACTATTGCACCCCCAGGGGACTTCTGTTAAATGGTCCCAGGAGGCCAAAGTCAGTCAGTGCATCAAAGGGTACAGCATGAAGCAGCAGCGCACGTAAGACTGCTCCCGCACCCATTCGTCTCAGGCTCCAGCGCTCCACCAATCAGTGTCAGAGGGAGGATGAGCTGTAACTCTCTTACCCAATCTCAGGCTCCAGCGCTCCACCAATCAGTGTCAAAAGAGGAGGAACTGCAGCTCTCTTACCCAATCTCAGGCTCTAGCGCTACACCAATCACTGTCAGAGGAGGAGGAGCTGCAGCTCTCTTACCCAATCTCAGGCTCCAGCGCTCCACCAATCACTGTCAGAGGAGGAGGAGCTGCAGCTCTCACATCCAATCAGTAGTAAAGGGGAGGCGGGGCCTGGGCAACTACCCCATACAACTGGCAGTCATTAGTCTGCTCTAAGTTTAATTTATTTATTTGTTTTACAATCTTATATAGAGCGCACATTACCCAAAAATGTCAGAGCGCTTTACACCAGACACTGAACATTACATCCGAATTAAAAGTTACATCAGTTACAAGTCTTGAGTGGCGATGTGAAAACGGGTGTGACAATACCACCAGAACATTACATGAGGATTACCAGTTAGACCAGCTATAAATAACAAGCGTTGAGTATTTAGGACGCTATGTTGTGTGTTTCCTGTGGCGCTCATTGTCGTTTCCCCTATGTTAGCCAAACTTTTCACGTTGATTGTGCTTTTGCTTTACACATGTTACGAAACCTCACACTTGTTTTTGTTCCACATTTATTTTTTAGAAATAGACTGCACATGTTTTTTTTATTTTTCTGGTTCTGCTGGGATTCAGTTGGAACATCGCATTCAAAGTCAAAACCCTCAGCCAACCCCGGCGACCTCAAACTCTATTGACGGGTCTCCCTGCTCCCATTCCTGGTCAAAGTACTCAAGAAAACCATCAACCAACAGCTCACGGAACACCTATAACTCAACCAAGTACTCGACCCATCACAATCTGGATTCTGTGCCAATCCTCGACTGCAGAGAAATGGTGGCCCGATTCTTCTTTTTTTTTTTTTTAAAACCTTTATTGAATTATCAAAGCATTACAAGCGCAGGCCTACAACCACAGAGGCCGGCCGCAAACTTAGGATATAAATTCAGGTGGCATGCAAATGTATACGACCGCATAATATCAACGAGACAAGCATAGCTTATGATTGCACGCGCCATTAAGCAAAGGATATCAAAGGTTTAATTTTTTTGGTTATGAAGAAGCAGTAGTGGCTGCACTATCGATGGCGTCACACCATAGAATAGAATTAAGAAGAGATGGGGGGGACGCACCCCGCAATGTAATCAGAAACAGGTGATGAACATTACAGCCTTAAACATACTACGCCCGCTAAGGCAAACAAGGAGCCAAAATCAGTATAATAGCGAGCGATTCAGCTAGAGCATCAACCCGAAAAACCCACCCTCCAGAGAAGTAAGGCATAGGCAAGTATAGACGCCAGATAGAGAAAGAAGTGAGATAGAGAGAGACAGCCAACCTACTGAAGAGGAAGGAAAGCCCCACCTGAGAGAAGAGAAAGAAAGAGAAAGAGACCATAGAACAAAACAAACTAAAATAATAAACCCCCCCCAACACCCACCACCCTGCACCCCTGTAATGGCTACGGCCAACCCCACTAACAGCGTGCCTGTCGCCCCAGAACTGCCCTAAAGAAAGGAAAGAAAGCGGAGGAGGAGAACAATAGAAACACTCCCGGTCCTCATTACATCCCACCAGCAGCAGCCTCCCCAAATTCCATGTCGACTATTAAAGCAAGTATTGAACACGTACATGGGGAGAACTCCAATAAAAACCTCCCGTCTCCCAGTATCATACACGGTGCATATCCGGCATAAAACAGATAGAAAAGCTAACCCCGAATGTCAAAGTCAACCTTGACCAGTTCGGTTCTTCACGAAAGCCCATGTCGTCCAAGCCACAACAATCGCGAAGAAGGCGAAGCGTCCAAGACAGTTCAAAACAATGGCGACGGATCGAGGAGAGGAGACAAAATGGCGGCATCTGAAAATTCGACAATTGAGGATGAAGAAGGAAGGCAAACCTCTCCGAAAGTCACTGAAGAACTGTCCTTGGCGGTAAAAACCTTTAGCAACAATGTTCCGTCGAACAGGAATGGAGCAGGGAAAGCCAACGACGATCACAGGTGCACCTTCCATAAGGCCAGAGTCATCAAAATAGGCTAAAACAGGCTTCCGTCCCGGAGTCTCTAAATGGTGCGGAGAATAATCCACAGGGTCCAAGGCATGCTGACAGTTTGTCGGATTATCCGCTTCCGGTTCCAAGTGCGCGTTATCTAGCTTTACAGACACAGGACGGCAAAGTGAGAGCGGAGCGCCCCAATGGCGGCCATTACGGACCTCAGTGTTGGTGTACCGTCAGTATCCCCCATCTCCTCAGGCATGAGACGAGGCAGGATTCGGATCCCTGAAACACCGTCCAGGAACCAGGCACACACGGGGCTTATGACAACAACGAGTGCTCACATAGCAGGCAAGGTCGGTATTTCGCCACTCGCGGGAGCCAGCCCGACAACCCGGGCTCCCCAGGGGGTCACCAGGCATAGGACCCTCGACCGTGGTCACCGATATCACATGCGTCACTGTGCCGTGTCCTTGAATTAAGCCGATTACTCAGTTGCCAACTGGAATTAGAAGGTTTGGACCGAGGTCGGGAGACCGGAAGCAACCCTGGTCCCACAGCTGATGTTGATCACATCCAACCCGGATGGGTCAGAAATCGAGGTCCCGGTGGAAGCACTGGAATAGGCCGAGAAGTAAATTCGACGTAACTTTGTCACCCGGTAAGTTGAAGAGTTCGGGTTTGCACCGCAGGAGTCAGGAGCACTTCATACATGTGGGAGTCCGGCGTGCTTGAAGGATACAGAGCAGGCTATACGAGCTGCCGGTGAAAGTCGGCGGAGCCGGGAGCTTATGCGGCCATCTTGGATCGTAGCGTAGCTCCTCCCCCGGCCCAATCCTTCTTGACCTCTCCTCTGATATTGAGACCATCTCCCACCACACTCTCATAGACAGACTCCACACTGCCGGCACACAGCAACATTACCTCTTTTCTCTCAGGATGCACATAGAGCATCCAACTGCCTCCCTTCTCATCCGCACCCAAGGACATCACCTGCGGCGTACCCTAAGGATCATCCTTCAGTTCCACCCTATTCAACACTTACATGACCACCTCACTGATGACACTCACCTCATCCTCTCACCCACCAAGGGCTATAACAAGGCCAAAACCCACTTCCGCAGATCCATGACAGACATAACCGAATGGATGGGAAACAGCTGCCTCAAGCTCAACTCCGACAAAACAGAAGTTCTGATCTTCGGGAAGAACATCTCCATATGGGACCACAGCTGTTGGCCAACAGAACTCGGACCAATGCCCACACCGGAAGACCACATGTGCAACCTTGGCATCATCCACAACAGCCAACTGACAATGAAATGACAAGTCAAAGCAGTCCCCTCCTCCTGCTTCCACACCCTTTGCATGCTCCGCCGAATCTTCAGATGGATTCTTATCAACACCAGAAAGACAGTCACGCAGGCACTCATCACCAGCCACCTAGACCACGGCAAGGCTTTCTACGTCAGAATCTCCACCCACCTCCTCAAAGATTCCAGAACAAACAGAACACTGCAGCCATACTCATCCTCGACCTCCCCAAACAGACCCAAATCACCCCTCACCTCAGAGACTTCCTCTGACTCCCCATCCAGAAGAGATGTCAGTTCAATATCCTCATGCCCGTCAACAAAGCCCCACACAGCCGTGGACCATTCTACATCAACCATTGACTGAACTTCCACTTACCCACAATAAACCTGCGCTCCACTTCACTCACACTCACCCTCCACATCCATCGCAGCCGCAGTGGGGGCCAGTCCTTCTCCTATATCGCTATCAAGACCTGGAAGGTCCTACCCCTCCACCTCCATCCAACTCCTTCCTTGGCGGAGTTCAGAGAGAAGCTCAAGACCTGGCTTTTTGACAGAGACACAGCGCCCAGATGCCCCAAGGGATGACAGTGCACACTCTACAAATACTGAATGATTTATTGATTGATTGAAACTCTGCCAGATTCTCTGACCAGACCCTTAAATTAGAAGAAAAAAAATACATTTATATATATCTCTTGACAACTACCTAACCAAGTAAGTAAAACTTATATTCAAATTAAAACATACTTGTAAATACATTTAAAAATGTAAAACAGCAATTAATTAACAAAGCACTCTGTAAATGTAAATGTATAGGCATTTATATAGCGCACTACTTACCCGGAGGGTCCCAAGGCGCTTCGACCGCTGCGAAACCCTTCCTGGCTTCCCTGAGAGATGGTCCCTTAATGGGTATCTCAAGGGTGAGACCAGGCATCCCCGTCGGTCTGGTGGGGCCGTTAGTGAAGATGAGGCAAGCTAATGCCCAGAGTTGCCGAGTGTGAACGCTGATCAGAGTGGGCACCAAGGCGAGAGAATTATCGAGTCCGCTGACCCTGGTCCAGAAACCTGCCGCACCGGGATTCGAACCCTGGTCCCGGGCCGTCCTCTGCTCTCGGGTCTGCTGCCTCTAACCAGTGAGCCACAGTACTTCACTCTCCAATTTCTATCTCTTTACATATACTACTAAGAAGAAAACACTTTAACTTCGAGAAGTGATAAACTCCCAGAAATAAATGCTTATCACAAACCAGCAAAAAGTAAGTATACAAAATTGTTAAAACATATAAACTCAACCCAATAGTAATAAATATAAACCTAATGACCTCAACTTCTGCAAACTACCAAAAAATAAACATTTAAAACAAAACTGATGTATTTTATCTTTCAACAGAAAAGGAATCACCTTCTCCATGTTACAAACCCATCCCCAACAGAAAAGCTATGAAACAGCATGAAACGTCGAAAAAGAACATACACATAAGTATAAAAAATAGAAGTGGTTGCATGAATTTAGGTGTAAATAAAAATGTATAAACTTAAAATAATTGTATTTATTAATACTATTACACTACTTTCGGATACAATGGCACAGCATGCCTAATATATAACATCCCAGAAACTAAAACAATTATTATGTCACATGGGTTACCTACAATCAAGAAAGTGCATCAGCAGAAAATGTGAATTGAAAATGTACCAAATATTATTCTTATGTGTGTTATGGGAGGGACACTACAGAAGAAGATGTTGTGAATCATGAAGAGAGAACAACCCCCCCCCCATGTGACAGAAATAAAAGTATGGGAGGTACTGATGGATATCATAGAGGCAAACACTAGCTCTCGGGAATCCACAATCTAAACCCGAAAAGATATATTGCCTAAAGTCCCTGAGCACATCCCAGGGAAACTACCACCTAGCCCTACTCTAAATGTTTAATTGCACAAACTAAAAATCCACTAGCCGTGTTCCTACTACCCCTAGAAGATACCGAGACTTCGAAATACCTGAACATGTCACAATGACGCATAACGAGGAGCCTTTCCTTTAATATGATAACCTAAACTATGAGTAACAAATCCTAATATTCTCCACAGTAAATACCTTACTAAAACTAAGCCTTCGTCAAGGTTGGATGATGGATGGAACCTTGAAAATGTGTCCCAAAGCATTCACTCAGATATTCAGCATACATGGTGAACAACAAAACATAAATATATCTTTTATGTATGCCCTGCGACCAAATAAACAAAGCAGCACTTACCACAAACTCTTAAACCACAATAATAATAATCTACATTTGTAAAGCGCACAATCACCCGCAAGGGTCTCTAGGCGCTGGGGGCCGTCGGGAAGATTAAGCAATCTATTGCCCAGAGTCACATGGTGCTGGGCTAATCTGCTGCCAGCCCAGGGGATTGAACTGTGATCCCCAGATTCTGGAGTCAGTTGCCCTAGCCGCAGCGCCACACCATAAAACAAATAACTACTACTCCCCAAAAATAAACATAGATGTTGTATGAGCAAGCCGTGATTAAAACCATTTAAAATGTACCTCCTCACAGCCATACAAGGCTGTTACTATCATTTCAATCAAAGTGCACAGAGACGCCTCCAACAATCTGCACTAAGCATAGAATGCTACAAACAGCCAATCTGCCCTTGAAATCACGAAAAAGGATCGCACCAGCCTACGTCTCAGTCACTACACTTTACTATCAGAAAGCAATTTTCTAAAAGAAAATCGAAGACAAAATAAGTCCCCTAATAAAATATTTTGCAGACACTTGGGTTGGCAGACTTCATCAGTCAGGACAAAGACGCCAACCCAAATTCCAAATACCATGGTGGAATGTCTATGACGGCACCATGGCACAGGAGGCCAATGCAAACAACGGAATGGAAGGATGGCACAATGCCTTCCAATCCACGCTAGGCAGAACTCAACCCACAGTCCAAACATTTATAGAAGCAATACGTAAAGCATAATTTGTAGGCCAAATTAAACTCTTCATAAACAACAAAGGAGTAGATTACTTAGATATAATAATAGTCAAAAGCATACTATAAAATAAATAGTAACCTACAAATGACCCAAAAAAAGGTTACAAAATCTAAACCAAGATGACGAATAATTTTTGATATAAATAATAATATTTTATTACATAAGTCTAAACATTAACTAAAACTCTAATATTAAACAATACTGAGAAAATAAAATAATATATACATTATTTACAAGAAAAATGTAAACCTGACCGACCAGAAAGCTCAAAGAACAAACTCAATCCATCACGTAAAATAAATACAACACATAAACCATACATCACCAAATAACAATTACATAATATTTACACAAAAAAATAAAATTTAACATTTCCCACCCCTAAAAAATAAAATAAATATAACTTGCTTATAGGGAACTGGATATTCTTTTTCAGTCCACCCCCCCTCCAACCTCCAGTTTTTGCCTGGTGTTTATGCATCTTTGACTGAGGTGTACTGGGTCCCTGCTAACCAGGAGGCTGGTTATTATGGTGGTTGGACAAGCATCCGACTGCCATCCTGTCAGGAATGGGAACAGCCAACAGGGAGTCGGCGGTCCCGCCAGGGAAATTACGATCTGACCGCCGTGAAGGCGATCGGAAACAAGCCTCTTAGCATTGAGGCTTGTGCTGTGGCCCCGAAAAAAGGGCTGCAGCACAAGCGTTACTGCTAAGAGGCATGTTTGTGAACATACCTGCACCATGCGGCATGCACCATGCAGTGCCTGCCACACAGTGCAGGGATGTTTAGCCCCCAGTCCCCATACTGGAGGTATGGGAGAAAGGGAGGCCTGCTAGGGGCCCCCAAAGTCACTTTGCACCAGCCTTTTCATGGCGGGTTAACTGCCATGAAACGGCCCACAGAAAGGGATATTGTAATCCCTACAGCGGTGTCTGAGCAGGCACCACCATTGTTGTAGGGATTGCAGTCCCTCCGAAGGTCCGATGGACTCCTTGTGCCTGCCGGATGCGTGGCGGTCAATCTCTCTGCCACCCCTCCATCCGCCCGGCATTGTAATGCGCCGGGCGGTCCTGCGGGGACAAATGGCGGTGGGACCACCACGACAGCCTGACGGTGGCGGTCCCACCGCCATGGTAATCCAGCCCCAGGTTCTCCGAACCAGTATTCTTTCCCTAAAACTGTACCAGGGTTGGCACAACTTCAGCATCCCCTGTAAGTCCCTAGTAATGGTACCCTGGAAAAGGGACCAATAAGGCTGCACCACAGATTGTGCTACCCCATGGACCCCTCACCAAGACCCTGCACACCGCCATTGCAGTCTGCGTGTCTTGGTGCAGAGAAAACGGAACGTGGTTTTATGAAAAAGATGATGATTAGGATGTTGATGTCGTGGATGGGAATGGAACTGTGGGGGGAGGCGAGTGGGAATGTTGGGCACAAGCGTGATGGCGGCACCAGAGAATTCCAGATTCAAGTCATGGAATATAAGGGGGATGCACACAATGACAAAACGGCATAGAGTATTTTCCTACCTGAATAGGAGGGGGGTCAATGTCGCTCTCCTGCAAGGAACCTCACAGCGAAAGAGGGGGCAGCACTGCACAGGCATTGGAGTGGACAGGCTTAAGACACCACCTACTCAGCCTATGCATGAGGCAGCCTGACCTGGATAAGAGCGGGGGTCCCTTTCCAGCACATGGGAGACCTCATCGACCCTGAGGGTACATACCTAGTGGTGACGGGCCACCTGGGAAAAGGAGATGTAGCACTAATTAATACACACGCTCCGAATGTGGACCAGTGAGCCTTCGTTGCGAAGTTGTCGGCCCACCTGGTCACCACCTCTATCATACAAGGCTACTTTAATTGTGTAGCAGATCCCCCGACCGATGGTTCGCGTACCCTGCCCCGTGAATCGTGGAGATAGATACCCACTTCATGTGATACTATACACGGCTACACCGGAGTGTTACTCATCACGATGAGGGCACAGCTCTCGCCTTCCAAGTGTCATTGACTCTCATGATCTTAATGAGGGAAGAGGTGGAGGAACTGGGAGGGTAAACAACTGTCCAGGAGGCAAAGGCAGTGGTCAAAGGGCTGGCATGCGGGAAGACACCAGGGACTGACGCGCTTCCAGTTGAATTTTATATGACATTATCTGTTGAATTAGCCCCTAAACTGGTGGACCGCTACTTGGTGCCAAAAGATCTGGGCACCTCATAAACTCCTCACAGGAAGCCCTAGTGGCACCCTTACTGAAACCCGGGAAGCCAGCTCATGACTGCAGGGCCTAGAGACCCCTATCGGTGCCTATTCTGGACTATAAGACCCTCAGCAGGACCTTAGCTACCAAGACCCTCCCTCTTATGCCCCAGCTCGTGCACCCTAATCAGACACTGAGCACCTACAGGCTTCTGGCGGTGATGGACGATGCTAACTACGATGGGGCTGAAGCAGCAGTGTTTGCTGTGGACATTGAAAAGGCCTTTGATAGCCTAAGGTGGGAATCCCTGTATGAAGTCAGGATCCACATGGGGCTGGGAAGAGGTTTTATTTTGTGGGTCTGATTGTTATATACAAACCCACAGGCCAGGGTGCGTGTGGAACAAACTATCCCAGGAAGCTACAGGCTGGAAAGAGGGTCGCGGCAGGGCTGCCCTTTGTTGCCCCTGCTATATCCCCTTGCCATGGCACCATTGGCCTCCCTGTGTGCAGATGACCTCCTAATATGTGTCCGGAATAAGACGTCAGACCTGGAGGGAGCAAGGGGTACACTGGCGGAGTTTGGGCATTGTCAGGCCTGCAGGTAAACTGGCAAAAATCACATTTATTCCCATTGAGAGCCAATTGCGCCCGCCAGACGAGCTAGGTGATCCACAGTGGGATTCCTGCTGGATCACTGAAATATTATCGACGGGCACATTATAGACTTACCAAAATATCGTTGAAAAATTATCGACGACAAAAATATCGACTTTCTATACTTATTACACAAACTACAAAAATATCGAGTAAAAAATATCGAATACTAACTATATCGAATACATAAATATCGCTTCAAAAAATATCGACTGCAAATATATCGTTGGACATGAAATTAGCCCTAACACTACAAAAATATCGACTAAAAAAATATAGACTACCAAAATATCGTAAAAAAGAAAATATCGAGTTCATGTTTGTACACTTTTATTTCTAAAATACCATCTTTATCATCAATAAAAGTCATTTCTCTATAAAAAAATACATTTCACATATACTTACATGTTACTTACATAAAATTACTATTAATCCACATTTGCTATACATTCTATTACATGCATTTTATCATTTTCTACATATTCTTTGCATTTAACTAAGATTTTCATTACTTATTTTCACATACAAATATATTTCATTTAAACACGAACCTGCTTTAATGCGGGAATCACCACATACCACCATTCTCACATCAACAAACACTCCAATTAACTAAAAAAAAATCAAACTAGCCTATACAATGCTTCCTTACATCCTACAACCAATCAAATCAAAGCACACATAACACATATACTATAAAAGGGATACATGCATTCTACCATTTGTTGCTGCTACCTCTCTGGAAAGTAGATGCCAACACTCTGAAGATTTTGTTGCAGAATAAACATCTTTAAAGATCCAGCTCACTAGCTAATTAATCAAGTAAGTAACACAGCATTTTTGTAGAAAACTAAATTAGAAGTGCACTATTTTCCTTACATCTCCTAAGTCTTACACTTATTTTATTTTCATCTCTTCCTACTTTTCTGATAGAAACTACTCCAACACAATTCCTATTACATGGTCATATTTCTTCACGTGCAAAATCAGATAGTAAGTATATAATAATTCTCTGTTATACACCAACTGCTGTTTTTAAACACTAATTTACAAGAGTATTTAATTTTTTAAAACATTATCTTTACAGATATACTGAAATTGTCCTATTTCTACAGCAAAAAGGATAAAACTACACTAATTACACATGTAAGTATAGATGTGTTTGTTATAAAACAGCCAATTTTATTAATGCACATTTCGAATCAACATTTCTTGCTTTTTACATCTTCCCTATAGATCATTTGAAAGATCCAACATCAACTATACCAAAACACAAGAGTACCCTTCTGAAAAATGTAAGTATAATTGTAATTTGGCTAAAAGTGGGCACAAAAAACGCTAACTATATTCTTAACACCATGTTATATATTTTGAATTGCCTCTACAGATATTCTGAAAACATCATACATCTATTCTACATATCATATGAAAACATCCAACACAAAATATACCAATATACAAGAATACCCTTGTAAAAAATGTAAGTATACTTGTCATTTCTCAAAAACTGCCGAAAATAACACAGACTATGTTCTTAACAACATGTTATCTATTTTATATTTCCTCTACAGATATTCTGAATACATCATACAGCTATTCTACCTACAACAAAGAAAACGACATATTTAGAAGTTAGTATACGTTTAAATCTGTTACATTTCCAAACGGTTCAATATAAAAATTATAATATTTTGCTTTTATTTCTTCTATCTACTCTACAGATCAGACCTGTACTAACTTGATGTACTCCAGCAATTACTACTATTCTACTATTTAAACAAGTAAGTATATGTAATGTTTACATCAAATGCACTAGTAAGCAAAAATGACAACTGCTTTTCAGTAGGAAATACGTTTGTTATGTGTAAACATTAACGTTGCTTTTCTATATTTTCATACCAACAGCAAATAAAGACATACATACAAGAACATCATTTAAAAGACATTTTCTGCTTCTGTGACTACTACTTTGATTAACTGTAAATATAAATGCATCAATAATGATGTTAGCACCACAAAAGTAAAAAAATGTGTTCTGATTTTGTTTCTTTCTACTCTTTCCTAGAACAAGTAAATCAAAATGACTGAAGGTGCAGAATTTGTCATGTCTCAGAAAAATAAATTACTATTATGCTACATGGGTTATGTGTATAATCAGGAAAGACAAAGTGGTAGAAAGGTTTTTTGGAAGTGTACCAAATATTACTCCAACAAATGTTATGGGAGGGCCACTACTGAGGAAACTAATGTGCTATTTACTAGGGAACACAATCATCCCCCAAATGTCACAGAAATTGAAATTAGAGATGCTTTAGAAAGTATTAAAAGTGCTAGCACACAAAGTGACAAACCAACCACACAAATCCTTAAAGAAGAACTGGTAAAAGTCCCAGCCCATGCTTCAGGTCAACTACCCTCTATTGACTCCCTGAAACGCACAATTGCACGCACTAAACGACTCACTAGCACAACCCAACCCAACCCAACAAGTTTTGAGGAAATTATTATTTTACCAGAAATGGCCATCACACACAATAAAGATAAATTTATTCTTTTTGATAATGAAAGCAGTACAAACAGAATAATTATGTTTGCAACTGCAAGTAATTTACGAAAAATCCAACAGTGTCCCCAATGGATGATGGATGGAACATTTAAACCCTGCCCAAAACCTTTTTTTCAACTGTATTCCATCCACGGTTTATACCATCATTCTAACATACCTTTCATTTACTGTTTGCTACCCAACAAACAGCAAACAACTTACACCGAAATTTTAAATGTTCTCAAAACGGAAATCAATAATTATTTTCCCAAAAAAATAATTATTGATTTCGAATTAGCTATGATTAATAGCATTTTGAGAACATTTCCCCACACAGCAATCCAGGGTTGCTATTATCATTTTAATCAGAGTATATGGAGGCATCTCCAAAAATCTACTTTAAGTATACTATACTCTACAGATAGCACCTTTGCCTATCAAGTTAAAAAGTTAATAGCCCTGGCCTACGTCCCTGTTACAGATGTTGCTGAACATTACAATTTATTAATTGACAGCGCATATTACAAGAGGAATGAGGATAAACTAACCCCATTGCTAGACTATTTTGAAGACACTTGGGTGGGAATGTTGCACAGATCTGGACATCGACGCCAGCCCAAATTCCAAATCCCTTGGTGGAATGTCTATCTTAGTACTTTAAACCAAGAGGCTAAAACCAACAACAGTGTAGAAGGGTGGCATAATGCTTTCCAAGCAACTACAAACAGAGGCAAACCCACATTCCATAACCTTCTAGAAGCTTTGAAAAAAGAACAAAGCTATCAGGAACTAAGAATGGAACAATCAGTGTCACAAATAGGTCCAAAACTCACTAAACAAACAAAACAAATGTTCCGACTACTTCAAAGTCAAGTCACACTATACCCTACAACTAGAGGATTAGAATACCTGGCAATAATAGCAAAAAGTCTACTATAAAAATGTAAACTAAATATACGAATGTCTTCTTACAATAATAGTAAAATTTACATGTCATAAACATATATAATGAATTATAAATAAAACATATTTGTTTGACAAACTTATGACATTTATGTAAAAAAATTCGTAACAAATATGCAATGTTTATAATTTATTCACACATACACATAACATTACAAATCGACATTTCCCACCCAATCAAAATTGTAAAATAAATACTTACAATTTTTGGAGATGAGAGACGCAATCAATGAAAAAGCAATCCATACAATCCAATCCAATATCTTACTATTCCAATATGGGAAACCCTCAAAAACCCGAAAATAAAATGTAAAACGTAAAAAAACGCTCCAGGAAATCCCGAAAACAGTAGTGTGGACACTTTAGTATTTAAAGTTATATACACACAATTTAAAAAAAACGGTCACGCATATCAATGTATCAATCCGAATCGAAACCCTCAAAAAAACCCGAAAAAGGTTTAAAAAGTGTTAAAACCGCTCCTGGCAAACACAAAAAATAGGAGATAAATGCCAAAATATAAGCATAATAACTTAAACATTTGTTTCTCCGTTAAAAAACACGCTTCCTTCCATGTAGTTTTCATGCGAGGAACCGAAACCTGTAAAAGAACATACATAACGAAACCCACCCACAAATACCCCCTTCACATTTGTAAATATACTAACAATTAACATTAACCATGTAAGAAGACATTTCCGAACACTTAAAATAAGACTTGAAGGAAAAAAAGCACGACACATCTATAACGGAGACTTTTCACTCAAACGCTACTTAAACTATTAATACATACACCAAAAAACACTACAAAGTTCGATTATACCCTCAAACATGACCACTTACTTATAATTTGTAGTTAAAAATAACCTTACCTCTCTCCACGCGAAGCAACTCCCAACCGCGAGCTTCTCCAGTCCAGAATGGAGCGCAATAACCTTACGCGGTAAAAAAGTAGTCCCCTTAACCCATTTGTGTAAAAGGATAATAGAAAAAACAATGTAATATGTAAAAAATATAATACATACACATGTATAATGTAACAAATTAATACACTATACTCATGACAATTTTCCTTTTTTAAGAAAAATAAATATATTTAATATAAATTAATATATAATAATTATTATATATTAATAATATTAAAAAATTATGTAAGACTTTGAATAAAAGATGTAAATATTTTGTTATTGTATATATTTATATGAATAATTTTGTGTTTAATTTTAATTAAACATTATAAATGTTTATGGTAATAATTAATAATGATAAATAATATAACTTATTTATTGTTATTAATATAACTATTAGAACCATTTACTATATAAAGAATGGCCTGAAAAAAGTATCTATTTTATCTGTGAATGTATATATTTTTGAAAATAATAAATGAATGTTTATGTTTATTAATTAATAATAATAATAATTAATAAAATAATTATTATTTTTATTAATTATTACAAAAAGTTTTATAATAATTTCTAACTATAACAAAAGTGTATAATTGCTTAACTAATATTTTGTCAATACCAGATATTATAATTAAACATTTTGTTTCCCTATACAATTGTAAAATTTACAACCAAATCGATTTATATGTTTAATGTAAAAACAACATTTTCTGAAATATACACCAAGAAATGTATTTTTTTGTACTTCAATTTATCCTAACAAATGTAATAATAGTCATGTTACTTGTTAAAATTAAAAATGTATTATATATATTTTATTATATTAATATTTAATATTAACATTATTAAATATTAATGTAAGAAATGTATAACAAATCATTGTTTTATGTATTTCTATATAAATACTTGAAACTGTAAGTGACTGATGGGAATATGTAGAATTTACTGAAAGAATGTTGTAAACTTTTTTTTATATTGACAACATGTATATAAATGTAAAGATGTTATTCTGTGAATACTAAAAGTCAAAAAAATGTGATGTTATATTTGTTTGTGATTGTATTGTAGTACACAATAAAAAATTTAAAAATCTTTTTTGAAAACATCCATGTTGCATTAATTTTTAATATTAAAAGACAGTAATGAACAAATGTATACAAATGTGCTGCACACTGACCAATTTTATATGTCCTATTGCTACTCCAGTCAAGCTAATATCATAGAAGCTGCAGGACACTAGCTAAAAATTATTTACTATTCCTACTCCACTCAAGCTAATATCATAAAATGTGGTGGAGACTGACCAATGTTTATTTATTAATCCAACTCCAGTGTAGGTAATATCAGTGATGGTGCTGGACACCAACCAATTAATAATTAGAATTCCAACTCCACTCTAGCTACTGTCAGGAAACATGCTAATACATATATTTTTTTGATCAAAATAAAACTTAATAATGTAAAGTTATAATATTTTGTATTTTCGTGTAATAGATTTAATGTATAAGTGTTTTATGTTACACTATACATCAGCACTCTAAAATACCCAAAACTGTCCCTAAACACTAAAAATACCCCTTCACCCCAAAGGTGAAAACTGACCCAGAACCCTACAAATACCCCTTTATCCACAAACTTAAAACTGACCCAGAACCCTACAAATACCCCTTTACCCAAGAACTGAAAACTAACCCAGAAGGCCAAAAATATCCCTTCACCCACAAACTGAAATCTGACCCTGATCCCAAAAAAAAAACCTTTACCCAAAAACTGAAAACTGACCCTGAACCTTAAAAAACTCCTTTACCCACAAACTGAAAACTGACCCTGAACCCTACAAATACCCCTTTACCCAAGAACTGAAAACTGACCCAGAAGGCCAAAAATATCCCTTTACCCACAAACTGAAAACTGACCCTGATCCCAAAAAGTACACCTTTACCCAAGAACTGAAAACTGACCCTGAACCTTAAAAAAACTCCTTTACCCACAAACTGAAAACTGACCCTGAACCCTACAAATACCCCTTTACCCAAGAACTGAAAACTGACCCAGAAGGCCAAAAATATCCCTTTACCCACAAACTGAAAACTGACCCTGATCCCAAAAAATACACCTTTACCCAAGAACTGAAAACTGACCCTGAACCTTAAAAAAACTCCTTTACCCACAAACTGAAAACTGACCCTGAACCCTACAAATACCCCTTTACCCAAGAACTGAAAACTGACCCAGAAGGCCAAAAATATCCCTTTACCCACAAACTGAAAACTGACCCTGATCCCAAAAAATACACCTTTACCCAAGAACTGAAAACTGACCCTGAACCTTAAAAAAACTCCTTTACCCACAAACTGAAAACTGACCCTGAACCCTACAAATACCCCTTTACCCACAAACTGAAAACTGACCCTGAACCCTACAAATACACCTTTACCCACAAACTGAAAACTGACCCTCAACCCTAAAAATACCCCTTTACCCAAGAACTGAAAACTGACCCAGAAGGCCAAAAATATCCCTTTGCCCACAAACTGAAAACTGACCCAGATCCAAAAAATACACCTTTACCCAAGAACTGAAAACTGACCCTGAACCTTAAAAAACTCCTTTACCCACAAACTGAAAACGGACCCTGAACCCTACAAATACCCCTTTACCCACAAACTGAAAACTGACCCTCAACCCAAAAAACCCTTTACCCAACACCTGAAAACTGACCTTAAACACTATAAATACCCCTTTACCCACAAACTAAAAACTGACCAAGACCCCAAAAAATACACCTTTACCCCTGAACTTAAAACTGACACTGATTATTAAAAAACACCCCTTAATGCACAAACTGAAAACTGACCCTTAACGCATTCAAAACCCCTTTACCCACAAACTTAAAAATGTCCCAAATCCCACTAAATACACCTTTACTCACGAACAGAAAAATGACCCTGAACGCTAAAAAATTAACCTATACCAAAAACTATTAAACTGAGCTTGAACACTATAAATAATAATGAACACAACATTAAACATTAATATATAATTAACAAAAAAATAGTATTTTACAAAAACAAAAAGAAAATATATTATCACATTAGCTATAATAATAAATTTGATTAATTAATATTGTTTAATTCCAATTAATTAATTAACATCAACATAAATTTAAACATTACATTTAAATGTATCCAATTAATGTAATTAAGTCATTATTAAATATTAATTACCAATTAATTAATTTAAATAATATGCAATATATTAATTAGATCATTAACTAATTATAATTAATTTGTTAGCAATTTATAAATTTAAATAATATGCTAATTCTTAATAAAATACATCACTAATTATTAATTATTAATAACCAATGTATCAATTACAATAATATACAAATCAATTTACAAAAACAATAATTAATAATAATAATTAATCGATTAATCAATTAAATTATATGCTAAATACTTGATAAAACAATTAACTAATTAATATTAATTAATTACCAATTAAAATCTAATTAAAACAATTACCAAACATATATTGATTAATTAATTATTATTAAATTACTTCCCACCCTATTCCCCTTTAAACCCACAACCCGCTCCTAAACATTAAGTACTATTTATTTATATATTATATATATATATTTTTTTTTAATCATTTTTTTCCAACATATTCTCGATATTTTTTACTTTCACTATATTTCGATATTTTGTCTGGTCGATATTTTTGAGTCGATATTTTTGTATTCGATATTTTTGGGTCATTTTTACAGTCGATATTTTGTCCAACGATATTCCTATAGTCGATATTTAGTTAATGTTGATATTTTTCCGTCGATATTTTGTCCATTCGATAATATGTAGTCGATATTATGTCCAGTTACCATTCCTGCTGTCTGCCAGACCTGGGGACCAGAATCACTCATGACAGACAGGACACATTAGATGCAAACGCGGGCCAGGCTCTCAGGTCCTGTCGGGCTTGCACTGAGTTTGGCGAGCGCTCGCGCTCTCGCGTGCGGGGCTCAAGGCTATTCACAAGATTATGTCCCTCCCAAGATTCTTATACTCTTTCTCAGTGGTACCCAGGAGGATTCCGAAGACTACGTTTAGAGAGCTGGACACTCTGACAACAACCTATCTGTGGGTATTGGGCAGGAGGAGGGTAGACCTCTCGAAACTGCAGTGCCCGTCAGCTGATGGGGGCCTGGCAGCGCCAGAGTTAGAATCCTACGATTTAGCTGCGCAGATCCAATGGCTCGTGCATAGACAAACCGCGGGCAGGGAAGTGAGACCTTTTACCCCAATGCTAACGAGGTTGCGAGAGTGTTGCTAGGAGGTGGGGGGGACAATCAGAGGTGGGCACACAAGAATTCAAAGATGGGCACCGATGCTGGGGTCCTTGCCTGCAGTAAATAAAGATGCGCACCCCGTATTCCCCTGATCTCTCTATGACCATGTGAAAAGCATTACCTCATGGTGGCACCTGAGGGGGGATGACTGACTAGTTGACGGTGGGGACAACTAAGGTGAGTGACCTTTTGACGACAGGAAAGTTGCTACCATATGAGGAATTCCAAGCCATTTCCTGCTGCAAAGGTCTATTAAAGCAACATTTTGTAAACACTGGCAGACCGTCCTGGCAGAGCCGTAGGTCCACGCCACCTGCCAATACCTACCCTCGCCATACGAACAGGGGAGCTGCCAATAGCTTGTATCAGGCACTGCGTGGGGAATGCTTCAACCCTTGGATACCTTGAAGGTGCGATGGAAGGAGGATCCAGGTGCCTCCATACTGGACAAGTATTGGGCACATATACTGGCCAGAACCCCAAAAGCGTCCCGCAATGCCCTCTTCAAACTGATTCATTATTTTATCCTGATTGACCTATCTCACCCTGGGGCATATTAACAGATACTTCCATATGGAACAAGCGGCCTGTCCATGCTGTGGGGAAGTTGGTGCCGAGCTCAAACACATGCTGTGGGATTGTTCTCGGTGGGGGCGTACTTGGAGGGGGATACAACAGTGGTGGCTGACACTACTGCCAAAGAGATTCCCTGCACACCGGGGCATTGTTTATTGGGCTGGTTCCCCCATACCTCCAAGACGAAGGTCACCAGCAGATTCCAGGACCTCACATTTGTTTTGGCAAAGACGGGAATCGCACCATTGGAAGGCACCGGGGGGACCCCGCATGGTGGCTTGGCATAGAGAGCTCACACAATGGGCTGGATATGAGGGCGAGGTACTACTCCGAGAGGCCAGAAGTGGGCGCACTCATTGGAAGTTGCGCAAGCCAGGGAGGCCCTGGTGGACTGCTCAAAAGAACCGGAGGCACAATCTCAGCGGTCATCGCCGGTCCCAACTCCTTAATGTCAGAGAGGGGTTCTTTGACAGTGACTGACTTGACCAAGCCGCCTGCTCACGCCTGTCCCCTCCCCTGCATGTTCAACATGTTGTTGCCATTCTTCCTGTACAGACACTGTGACTGTCAGAAATGGGATTCCCAGTTGGCTGAGGCTTGCGCCAAAGCCAGGCAGAGACCACCACTCTAGTCAGGGTGATGGAGATACACGCCAAGACAACCCCTGCCCACCCCCTAGGTAGCTTGGCACGAGCAGTCAGGCTTATCCCAGAGGCAATGTGTAAAGCGGGTGCGCAACACACGCACCGCAACAACATATCAGGCACACCACAAAAGGAACTCCACACAAGGTTATATAAAAAATGGCCTTTGTATTATCATAACACATTATAATAGTAATCACATAATATACATTGTGCCACCTGGCACTAGGTAATATCTACAGGGGATTATATACACCTGACAGGGCCAGATGGACCACTGTCAGAACCATCACTCAGTGAACATAGTAACTGTAGAACATAAAATACACTCAGAACACAACCAGTAACTACTGGAAAAATAATGTACCATGCAACCTCCCCTGCAACATAAAACGTATTATGTAAGCAGCATCACATTTAGGCGTGAAATACATTCTGTGCCAACCTCCCCAGCATAAGCACATTATGCAATCTTCTCATAAGTCTAAACGCATTAGACAATAACCTCACCAGCATGAATACATTATGCAATAGCACATACACAGACCTCTCAGATTAGGAAATAACCTCATAAACATAAATCATAGAATGCAAATTACCTCATAAACATAAACCACATTAGACTATTAGAGGCATAAATCACTGTGCATAACTCTCAGGACATGAATCACATTTCCTAGCCACTCTGTAACAATTTGGGGAAGGTATTGGACAGTGAAAGGGCCATATTTACTATTTCTACTACAATTCAAAATATTATATTCAAGATGCTACAAACGAAAAATTTAATATACAGAATCATTACTCCATACTAACATAACATTTAGGATATATAAAATAAACTAAACTGTTCTTTAAAATACAACATATTTTTTACACTATGAATAATTAATGTCTTTTTAAAAATTATTAACTACCATTCCTAAACTTGGAACCCTAAAATAAAAAACAAAATCCTAATCTAGAATGAAGAATTATGAAACAAAATTAAAAATACCAGAATTTATTTTACAATGACATTATAATTTTAAAAATAAAAAAATAAAAATATTTGATTGAAATATTTTTTTTATAAAATAATAAAACAAATATTTTTTATTAAATTTCTTTTGAAAGATAATCTGCTTTTTTAAATGTAATTTTTGTATACTTTTTAAATGTCATTTTATTTAAATATTTTTTTTAATATTTACAATAAAATAAATATGTGTTACATTTATTGAAATGAATATATTTTAATTAATCATAAATTATTTATAAAAAATATTATTTTAACAAAATAAAGGTATAAATTAAACCATATGAATTTGCATATTATTAGTATAATTAACATTACATATAGTTTGAAATATAAACTTTTTAAAAAATCTCCCGACTCTTATCCCCTAAAAATCCAGTATCCCACTGCCAACATTATATATATATATATATATATATATATATATATATATATATATATATATATATATATATATATATATATATATATATATATATATATAATTATCTTACAAAAACACAAATTTAAAAAAAGAATAAACATATAGAATAACATACACTAGAATAAATTATATAAAAAATAACACTTATATATGACATTACACACAACAATATTTAATAATCATTTTTTTAAATAAAATTCACAACAACATTTTTATCTTTGTTATTCCTATGGCAATATTTTTTACATACCAATATTCTTGACACAATATTATTGTATCACAATTTTTTTTTCAATATTTTGTCCAAACTCCATTACATAGAGACTGCAGAAAACGAAACCTTACTATTACTATTGAAAGTATCAGACAGAACATGGAACACTTGTCTAGGAGGCGTTTCCTGTCTTCTCATTCCATCGACAATGACGTGGACACTTCCTCCTCCACCCTTATTCCCTTGAGTGACTACCCAAAGGATGGGAGTAAATTATGATCTACGTCTGTTGGCCCTTGTTGGACACAGCCCTTCTTAGGGGGATTTCCCTAAAACATTTTTCATTTTGTCCTCCTGGTTTTTGCCAACTCTCTTTTCATGACTATAGGGCTCTGGGCACCTCCTCACTGACCTGCAGCAGGAAAGTGTGCGCGCCCTTCCTACACATGCCAAATAGGGTGCTTACTTGATTTGTTTTGTTGTTGCACCTGTGAGTGCCCTGTAAAAAGTCACACCACATACGCAGGGTGGGTACTGCACTGGCTGGTAGTGGGAGGCAGCACTGATTGTGCCACTCACCAGACTAGCCTGTCAATCATGTCTCATGCTCAGGTTGTCCTGTCTCACTCAGTAGCCAACCCTGAGGGGCCTTTCACTACCACCAAACAGGGGTAGCAGGGGTAGGTGAGTGGCCGGGTAGGTACACCAGCGTGTGCACTTGATGGGTAGGGACAAACCCCCATGTGGGCTTTCCATACTGAGGGGGTTCGTCACTCCCCGGGGTGCCTGATTCTCTTGTTGTGGCCTTAGGGCCTGAGGCACTTTCCCACTCTAAGTGCAGTGTGAAAGTGTGAGCGGCTTTCCTGCACAGGTTAGGAAGGAAGTGGTGCTCCCCGAGGTTTCTACACATATGTCATGTCAGCCATTGCAGGTCTGGGTGTGAGCACTCTCACCTATGGTAGCTGTAAACTGGTGGCCAGTCTGCGTTTGCAGGCTGGTGTGCGTATTTGCACCAATGGTGTTTCTAAACATGTGTCCAGCCTGCCATTGCAGGTCTGTGTGTTCAATTGCACATCACTTGCCTTTCACCCACTAGCACACCAGGGTACATCCTAAGGGGTGAAGTGGGTGAAAGGTGGAAGGCAGGGCAGGTACTCATATGTGTGCCCTGCACAGGGAGTGAGGACTACCCATGCATGAGTGTTTTCACTGCCTGTGAGGGTTGGTGTTCTGGTAGGCTTACATGGGGAAATGGTTAAAATCACTTCAAGCTGCAATAGTGGGTCGCAGTGGAGCTGCCTCATGTTTCCTATCATTGGACTTGCAGTGACAACCCCTTGCCAGGGGTAAAGGTGGCTTTGTCATAATTTGTGTTGAAATGCTACTACTAGAAAGTGGTTGATTCAGAGAAGGGGGTGGTGATGAACAGAGTGTCTGAATTAAGCAGACCACTCTTACCCAGTCCAAAGATCAGGGCTTGATCCATCACCGTTATTTATCTCACTGCACCATCCCAGCTCAGAACCTGGCTATATGCAAATCAGTCTGTCCCTGGCCCAGTGCATCATGGGAACAGGGCAGACTAAACTACCAAGCCAATTCTTCACCAGAAAGGAGACAAGCTACCGGGGACCGGTTTCTGGCATTTCAGCCGTCTTCGGCCCGGCTTGCTTGAATCCTGATGGTGCAGTGAGAAAGGGACTCATGTCTGAGTATACCCTGCCACACCTATAGTGGCCAAAATCGATTCAGAGAAGGGGGTGGTGATGAACAGAGTGTCTGAATTAAGCAGACCACTCTTACCCAGTCCAAAGATCAGGGCTTGATCCATCACCGTTATTTATCTCACTGCACCATCCCAGCTCAGAACCTGGCTATATGCAAATCAGTCTGTCCCTGGCCCAGTGCATCATGGGAACAGGGCAGACTAAACTACCAAGCCAATTCTTCACCAGAAAGGAGACAAGCTACCGGGGACCGGTTTCTGGCATTTCAGCCGTCTTCGGCCCGGCTTGCTTGGATCCTGATGGTGCAGTGAGAAAGGAACTCATGTCTGAGTATACCCTGCCACACCTATAGTGGCCAAAATCGATTCAGAGAAGGGGGTGGTGATGAACAGAGTGTCTGAATTAAGCAGACCACTCTTACCCAGTCCAAAGATCAGGGCTTGATCCATCACCGTTATTTATCTCACTGCTCCATCCCAGCTCAGAACCTGGCTATATGCAAATCAGTCTGTCCCTGGCCCAGTGCATCATGGGAACAGGGCAGACTAAACTACCAAGCCAATTCTTCACCATAAAGGAGACAAGCTACCGGGGACCGGTTTCTAGCATTTCAGCCGTCTTCGGCCTGGCTTGCTTGAATCCTGATGGTGCAGTAAGAAAGGGACTCATGTCTGAGTATACCCTGCCACACCTATAGTGGCCAAAATCGATTCAGAGAAGGGGGTGGTGATGAACAGAGTGTCTGAATTAAGCAGACCACTCTTACCCAGTCCAAAGATCAGGGCTTGATCCATCACCGTTATTTATCTCACTGCACCATCCCAGCTCAGAACCTGGCTATATGCAAATCAGTCTGTCCCTGGCCCAGTGCATCATGGGAACAGGGCAGACTAAACTACCAAGCCAATTCTTCACCAGAAAGGAGACAAGCTACCGGGGACCGGTTTCTGGCATTTCAGCCTTCTTTGGCCCGGCTTGCTTGAATCCTGATGGTGCAGTGAGAAAGGGACTCATGTCTGAGTATACCCTGCCACACCTATAGTGGCCAAAATCGATTCAGAGAAGGGGGTGGTGATGAACAGAGTGTCTGAATTAAGCAGACCACTCTTACCCAATCCAAAGATCAGGGCTTGATCCATCACCGTTATTTATCTCACTGCACCATCCCAGCTCAGAACCTGGCTATATGCAAATCAGTCTGTCCCTGGCCCAGTGCATCATGGGAACAGGGCAGACTAAACTACCAAGCCAATTCTTCACCAGAAAGGAGACAAGCTACCGGGGACTGGTTTCTGGCATTTCAGCCGTCTTCGGCCCGGCTTGCTTGAATCCTGATGGTGCAGTGAGAAAGGGACTCATGTCTGAGTATACCCTGCCACACCTATAGTGGCCAAAATCGATTCAGAGAAGGTGGTGGTGATGAACAGAGTGTCTGAATTAAGCAGACCACTCTTACCCAGTCCAAAGATCAGGGCTTGATCCATCACCGTTATTTATCTCACTGCTCCATCCCAGCTCAGAACCTGGCTATATGCAAATCAGTCTGTCCCTGGCCCAGTGCATCATGGGAACAGGGCAGACTAAACTACCAAGCCAATTCTTCACCAGAAAGGAGACAAGCTACCGGGGACCGGTTTCTGGCATTTCAGCCGTCTTCGGCCCGGCTTGCTTGAATCCTGATGGTGCAGAGAGAAAGGGACTCATGTCTGAGTATACCCTGCCACACCTATAGTGGCCAAAATCGATTCAGAGAAGGGGGTGGTGATGAACAGAGTGTCTGAATTAAGCAGACCACTCTTACCCAGTCCAAAGATCAGGGCTTGATCCATCACCGTTATTTATCTCACTGCACCATCCCAGCTCAGAACCTGGCTATATGCAAATCAGTCTGTCCCTGGCCCAGTGCATCATGGGAACAGGGCAGACTAAACTACCAAGCCAATTCTTCACCAGAAAGGAGACAAGCTACCGGGGACCGGTTTCTGGCATTTCAGCCGTCTTTGGCCCGGCTTGCTTGAATCCTGATGGTGCAGTGAGAAAGGGACTCATGTCTGAGTATACCCTGCCACACCTATAGTGGCCAAAATCGATTCCCCGGGAGCTTGTTTCCTTCCCAGTGTAAGAATTGGCTTTTGTAGTTTGGTTTGCCCTGTTCCCATCATGCACTGGGACAGGAACAGACTAATTTGCATACAGCCAGGTTCTGAAACTGGGATGGTGCAGTGAGCTAAAAAACGGTGTTGGATCTAGCCCTGATCTCTTGACTGGGTGAGAGCTTTCTGCTTAATTCAGAGACTCTGTCCCTCACCACCCCTTGTTGTAAATATTTTTGTCCACCCTAAGCGTGGAAGGGTATTCTCAGATGTGAGACCCTTGCTCATTGCACCATCAGGATTCAAGCAAACCGGGCCGAAGACGGCTGTAATGCCAGAAACCGATCCCCGGGAGCTTGTTTCCTTCCCAGTGTAAGAATTGGCTTTTGTAGTTTGGTTTGCCATGTTCCCATCATGCACTGGGACAGGAACAGACTAATTTGCATACAGCCAGGTTCTGAAACTGGGATGGTGCAGTGAGCTAAAAAACGGTGTTGGATCTAGCCCTGATCTCTTGACTGGGTGAGAGCTTTCTGCTTAATTCAGAGACTCTGTCCCTCACCACCCCTTGTTGTAAATATTTTTGTCCACCCTAAGCGTGGAAGGGTATTCTCAGATGTGAGACCTTTGCTCATTGCACCATCAGGATTCAAGCAAACCGGGCCGAAGACGGCTGTAATGCCAGAAACCGGTCCCCGGGAGCTTGTTTCCTTCCCAGTGTAAGAATTGGCTTTTGTAGTTTGGTTTGCCCTGTTCCCATCATGCACTGGGACAGGAACAGACTAATTTGCATACAGCCAGGTTCTGAAACTGGGATGGTGCAGTGAGCTAAAAAACGGTGTTGGATCTAGCCCTGATCTCTTGACTGGGTGAGAGCTTTCTGCTTAATTCAGAGACTCTGTCCCTCACCACCCCTTGTTGTAAATATTTTTGTCCACCCTAAGCGTGGAAGGGTATTCTCAGATGTGAGACCCTTGCTCATTGCACCATCAGGATTCAAGCAAACCGGGCCGAAGACGGCTGTAATGCCAGAAACCGGTCACCGGGAGCTTGTTTCCTTCCCAGTGTAAGAATTGGCTTTTGTAGTTTGGTTTGCCCTGTTCCCATCATGCACTGGGACAGGAACAGACTAATTTGCATACAGCCAGGTTCTGAAACTGGGATGGTGCAGTGAGCTAAAAAACGGTGTTGGATCTAGCTCTGATCTCTTGACTGGGTGAGAGCTTTCTGCTTAATTCAGAGACTCTGTCCCTCACCACCCCTTGTAAATATTTTTGTCCACCCTAAGCGTGGAAGGGTATTCTCAGATGTGAGACCCTTGCTCATTGCACCATCAGGATTCAAGCAAACCGGGCCGAAGACGGCTGTAATGCCAGAAACCGGTCCCCGGGAGCTTGTTTTCTTCCCAGTGTAAGAATTGGCTTTTGTAGTTTGGTTTGCCCGGTTCCCATCATGCACTGGGACAGGAACAGACTAATTTGCATACAGCCAGGTTCTGAAACTGGGATGGTGCAGTGAGCTAAAAAACGGTGTTGGATCTAGCCCTGATCTCTTGACTGGGTGAGAGCTTTCTGCTTAATTCAGAGACTCTGTCCCTCACCACCCCTTGTTGTAAATATTTTTGTCCACCCTAAGCGTGGAAGGGTATTCTCAGATGTGAGACCCTTGCTCATTGCACCATCAGGATTCAAGCAAACCGGGCCGAAGACGGCTGTAATGCCAGAAACCGGTCCCCGGGAGCTTGTTTCCTTCCCAGTGTAAGAATTGGCTTTTGCAGTTTGGTTTGCCCTGTTCCCATCATGCACTGGGACAGGAACAGACTAATTTGCATACAGCCAGGTTCTGAAACTGGGATGGTGCAGTGAGCTAAAAAACGGTGTTGGATCTAGCCCTGATCTCTTGACTGGGTGAGAGCTTTCTGCTTAATTCAGAGACTCTGTCCCTCACCACCCCTTGTTGTAAATATTTTTGTCCACCCTAAGCGTGGAAGGGTATTCTCAGATGTGAGACCCTTGCTCATTGCACCATCAGGATTCAAGCAAACCGGGCCGAAGACGGCTGTAATGCCAGAAACCGGTCCCCGGGAGCTTGTTTCCTTCCCAGTGTAAGAATTGGCTTTTGCAGTATGGTTTGCCCTGTTCCCATCATGCACTGGGACAGGAACAGACTAATTTGCATACAGCCAGGTTCTGAAACTGGGATGGTGCAGTGAGTTAAAAAACGGTGTTGGATCTAGCCCTGATCTCTTGACTGGGTGAGAGCTTTCTGCTTAATTCAGAGACTCTGTCCCTCACCACCCCTTGTTGTAAATATTTTTGTCCACCCTAAGCGTGGAAGGGTATTCTCAGATGTGAGACCCTTGCTCATTGCACCATCAGGATTCAAGCAAACCGGGCCGAAGACGGCTGTAATGCCAGAAACCGGTCCCCGGGAGCTTGTTTCCTTCCCAGTGTAAGAATTGGCTTTTGCAGTTTGGTTTGCCCTGTTCCCATCATGCACTGGGACAGGAACAGACTAATTTGCATACAGCCAGGTTCTGAAACTGGGATGGTGCAGTGAGCTAAAAAACGGTGTTGGATCTAGCCCTGATCTCTTGACTGGGTGAGAGCTTTCTGCTTAATTCAGAGACTCTGTCCCTCACCACCCCTTGTTGTAAATATTTTTGTCCACCCTAAGCGTGGAAGGGTATTCTCAGATGTGAGACCCTTGCTCATTGCACCATCAGGATTCAAGCAAACCGGGCCGAAGACGGCTGTAATGCCAGAAACCGGTCCACGGGAGCTTGTTTCCTTCCCAGTGTAAGAATTGGCTTTTGTAGTTTGGTTTGCCCTGTTCCCATCATGCACTGGGACAGGAACAGACTAATTTGCATACAGCCAGGTTCTGAAACTGGGATGGTGCAGTGAGCTAAAAAACGGTGTTGGATCTAGCCCTGATCTCTTGACTGGGTGAGAGCTTTCTGCTTAATTCAGAGACTCTGTCCCTCACCACCCCTTGTTGTAAATATTTTTGTCCACCCTAAGCGTGGAAGGGTAGTTTCAGATGTGAGACCCTTGCTCATTGCACCATCAGGATTCAAGCAAACCGGGCCGAAGACGGCTGTAATGCCAGAAACCGGTCCCCGGGAGCTTGTTTCCTTCCCAGTGTAAGAATTGGCTTTTGCAGTTTGGTTTGCCCTGTTCCCATCATGCACTGGGACAGGAACAGACTAATTTGCATACAGCCAGGTTCTGAAACTGGGATGGTGCAGTGAGCTAAAAAACGGTGTTGGATCTAGCCCTGATCTCTTGACTGGGTGAGAGCTTTCTGCTTAATTCAGAGACTCTGTCCCTCACCACCCCTTGTTGTAAATATTTTTGTCCACCCTAAGCGTGGAAGGGTATTCTCAGATGTGAGACCCTTGCTCATTGCACCATCAGTATTCAAGCAAACCGGGCCGAAGACGGCTGTAATGCCAGAAACCGGTCCCCGGGAGCTTGTTTCCTTCCCAGTGTAAGAATTGGCTTTTGCAGTTTGGTTTGCCCTGTTCCCATCATGCACTGGGACAGGAACAGACTAATTTGCATACAGCCAGGTTCTGAAACTGGGATGGTGCAGTGAGCTAAAAAACGGTGTTGGATCTAGCCCTGATCTCTTGACTGGGTGAGAGCTTTCTGCTTAATTCAGAGACTCTGTCCCTCACCACCCCTTGTTGTAAATATTTTTGTCCACCCTAAGCGTGGAAGGGTATTCTCAGATGTGAGACCCTTGCTCATTGCACCATCAGTATTCAAGCAAACCGGGCCGAAGACGGCTGTAATGCCAGAAACCGGTCCCCGGGAGCTTGTTTCCTTCCCAGTGTAAGAATTGGCTTTTGCAGTTTGGTTTGCCCTGTTCCCATCATGCACTGGGACAGGAACAGACTAATTTGCATACAGCCAGGTTCTGAAACTGGGATGGTGCAGTGAGTTAAAAAACGGTGTTGGATCTAGCCCTGATCTCTTGACTGGGTGAGAGCTTTCTGCTTAATTCAGAGACTCTGTCCCTCACCACCCCTTGTTGTAAATATTTTTGTCCACCCTAAGCGTGCAAGGGTATTCTCAGATGTGAGACCCTTGCTCATTGCACCATCAGGATTCAAGCAAACCGGGCCGAAGACGGCTGTAATGCCAGAAACCGGTCCCCGGGAGCTTGTTTCCTTCCCAGTGTAAGAATTGGCTTTTGTAGTTTGGTTTGCCCTGTTCCCATCATGCACTGGGACAGGAACAGACTAATTTGCATACAGCCAGGTTCTGAAACTGGGATGGTGCAGTGAGCTAAAAAACGGTGTTGGATCTAGCCCTGATCTCTTGACTGGGTGAGAGCTTTCTGCTTAATTCAGAGACTCTGTCCCTCACCACCCCTTGTTGTAAATTTTTTTGTCCACCCTAAGCGTGGAAGGGTATTCTCAGATGTGAGACCCTTGCTCATTGCACCATCAGGATTCAAGCAAACCGGGCCGAAGACGGCTGTAATGCCAGAAACCGGTCCCCGGGAGCTTGTTTCCTTCCCAGTGTAAGAATTGGCTTTTGCAGTTTGGTTTGCCCTGTTCCCATCATGTACTGGGACAGTTACAGACTAATTTGCATACAGCCAGGTTCTGAAACTGGGATGGTGCAGTGAGCTAAAAAACGGTGTTGGATCTAGCCCTGATCTCTTGACTGGGTGAGAGCTTTCTGCTTAATTCAGAGACTCTGTCCCTCACCACCCCTTGTTGTAAATATTTTTGTCCACCCTAAGCGTGGAAGGGTATTCTCAGATGTGAGACCCTTGCTCATTGCACCATCAGTATTCAAGCAAACCGGGCCGAAGACGGCTGTAATGCCAGAAACCGGTCCCCGGGAGCTTGTTTCCTTCCCAGTGTAAGAATTGGCTTTTGCAGTTTGGTTTGCCCTGTTCCCATCATGCACTGGGACAGGAACAGACTAATTTGCATACAGCCAGGTTCTGAAACTGGGATGGTGCAGTGAGCTAAAAAACGGTGTTGGATCTAGCCCTGATCTCTTGACTGGGTGAGAGCTTTCTGCTTAATTCAGAGACTCTGTCCCTCACCACCCCTTGTTGTAAATATTTTTGTCCACCCTAAGCGTGGAAGGGTATTCTCAGATGTGAGACCCTTGCTCATTGCACCATCAGTATTCAAGCAAACCGGTCCGAAGACGGCTGTAATGCCAGAAACCGGTCCCCGGGAGCTTGTTTCCTTCCCAGTGTAAGAATTGGCTTTTGCATTTTGGTTTGCCCTGTTCCCATCATGCACTGGGACAGGAACAGACTAATTTGCATACAGCCAGGTTCTGAAACTGGGATGGTGCAGTGAGTTAAAAAACGGTGTTGGATCTAGCCCTGATCTCTTGACTGGGTGAGAGCTTTCTGCTTAATTCAGAGACTCTGTCCCTCACCACCCCTTGTTGTAAATATTTTTGTCCACCCTAAGCGTGCAAGGGTATTCTCAGATGTGAGACCCTTGCTCATTGCACCATCAGGATTCAAGCAAACCGGGCCGAAGACGGCTGTAATGCCAGAAACCGGTCCCCGGGAGCTTGTTTCCTTCCCAGTGTAAGAATTGGCTTTTGTAGTTTGGTTTGCCCTGTTCCCATCATGCACTGGGACAGGAACAGACTAATTTGCATACAGCCAGGTTCTGAAACTGGGATGGTGCAGTGAGCTAAAAAACGGTGTTGGATCTAGCCCTGATCTCTTGACTGGGTGAGAGCTTTCTGCTTAATTCAGAGACTCTGTCCCTCACCACCCCTTGTTGTAAATATTTTTGTCCACCCTAAGCGTGGAAGGGTATTCTCAGATGTGAGACCCTTGCTCATTGCACCATCAGGATTCAAGCAAACCGGGCCGAAGACGGCTGTAATGCCAGAAACCGGTCCCCGGGAGCTTGTTTCCTTCCCAGTGTAAGAATTGGCTTTTGCAGTTTGGTTTGCCCTGTTCCCATCATGCACTGGGACAGTTACAGACTAATTTGCATACAGCCAGGTTCTGAAACTGGGATGGTGCAGTGAGCTAAAAAACGGTGTTGGATCTAGCCCTGATCTCTTGACTGGGTGAGAGCTTTCTGCTTAATTCAGAGACTCTGTCCCTCACCACCCCTTGTTGTAAATATTTTTGTCCACCCTAAGCATGGAAGGGTATTCTCAGATGTTAGACCCTTGGTCATTGCACCATCAGGATTCAAGCAAACCGGGCCGAAGACGGCTGTAATGCCAGAAACCGGTCCCCGGGAGCTTGTTTCCTTCCCAGTGTAAGAATTGGCTTTTGCAGTTTGGTTTGCCCTGTTCCCATCATGCACTGGGACAGGAACAGACTAATTTGCATACAGCCAGGTTCTGAAACTGGGATGGTGCAGTGAGCTAAAAAACGGTGTTGGATCTAGCCCTGATCTCTTGACTGGGTGAGAGCTTTCTGCTTAATTCAGAGACTCTGTCCCTCACCACCCCTTGTTGTAAATATTTTTGTCCACCCTAAGCGTGGAAGGGTATTCTCAGATGTGAGACCCTTGCTCATTGCACCATCAGGATTCAAGCAAACCGGGCCGAAGACGGCTGTAATGCCAGAAACCGGTCCCCGGGAGCTTGTTTCCTTCCCAGTGTAAGAATTGGCTTTTGTAGTTTGGTTTGCCCTGTTCCCATCATGCACTGGGACAGGAACAGACTAATTTGCATACAGCCAGGTTCTGAAACTGGGATGGTGCAGTGAGCTAAAAAACGGTGTTGGATCTAGCCCTGATCTCTTGACTGGGTGAGAGCTTTCTGCTTAATTCAGAGACTCTGTCCCTCACCACCCCTTGTTGTAAATATTTTTGTCCACCCTAAGCGTGGAAGGGTATTCTCAGATGTGAGACCCTTGCTCATTGCACCATCAGGATTCAAGCAAACCGGGCCGAAGACGGCTGTAATGCCAGAAACCGGTCCCCGGGAGCTTGTTTCCTTCCCAGTGTAAGAATTGGCTTTTGCAGTTTGGTTTGCCCTGCTCCCATCATGCACTGGGACAGGAACAGACTAATTTGCATACAGCCAGGTTCTGAAACTGGGATGGTGCAGTGAGCTAAAAAACGGTGTTGGATCTAGCCCTGATCTCTTGACTGGGTGAGAGCTTTCTGCTTAATTCAGAGACTCTGTCCCTCACCACCCCTTGTTGTAAATATTTTTGTCCACCCTAAGCGTGGAAGGGTAGTTTCAGATGTGAGACCCTTGCTCATTGCACCATCAGGATTCAAGCAAACCGGGCCGAAGACGGCTGTAATGCCAGAAACCGGTCCCCGGGAGCTTGTTTCCTTCCCAGTGTAAGAATTGGCTTTTGCAGTTTGGTTTGCCCTGTTCCCATCATGCACTGGGACAGGAACAGACTAATTTGCATACAGCCAGGTTCTGAAACTGGGATGGTGCAGTGAGCTAAAAAACGGTGTTGGATCTAGCCCTGATCTCTTGACTGGGTGAGAGCTTTCTGCTTAATTCAGAGACTCTGTCCCTCACCACCCCTTGTTGTAAATATTTTTGTCCACCCTAAGCGTGGAAGGGTATTCTCAGATGTGAGACCCTTGGTCATTGCACCATCAGGATTCAAGCAAACCGGGCCGAAGACGGCTGTAATGCCAGAAACCGGTCCCCGGGAGCTTGTTTCCTTCCCAGTGTAAGAATTGGCTTTTGCAGTTTGGTTTGCCCTGTTCCCATCATGCACTGGGACAGGAACAGACTAATTTGCATACAGCCAGGTTCTGAAACTGGGATGGTGCAGTGAGCTAAAAAACGGTGTTGGATCTAGCCCTGATCTCTTGACTGGGTGAGAGCTTTCTGCTTAATTCAGAGACTCTGTCCCTCACCACCCCTTGTTGTAAATATTTTTGTCCACCCTAAGCGTGGAAGGGTATTCTCAGATGTGAGACCCTTGCTCATTGCACCATCAGTATTCAAGCAAACCGGGCCGAAGACGGCTGTAATGCCAGAAACCGGTCCCCGGGAGCTTGTTTCCTTCCCAGTGTAAGAATTGGCTTTTGCAGTTTGGTTTGCCCTGTTCCCATCATGCACTGGGACAGGAACAGACTAATTTGCATACAGCCAGGTTCTGAAACTGGGATGGTGCAGTGAGTTAAAAAACGGTGTTGGATCTAGCCCTGATCTCTTGACTGGGTGAGAGCTTTCTGCTTAATTCAGAGACTCTGTCCCTCACCACCCCTTGTTGTAAATATTTTTGTCCACCCTAAGCGTGGAAGGGTATTCTCAGATGTGAGACCCTTGCTCATTGCACCATCAGGATTCAAGCAAACCGGGCCGAAGACGGCTGTAATGCCAGAAACCGGTCCCCGGGAGCTTGTTTCCTTCCCAGTGTAAGAATTGGCTTTTGTAGTTTGGTTTGCCCTGTTCCCATCATGCACTGGGACAGGAACAGACTAATTTGCATACAGCCAGGTTCTGAAACTGGGATGGTGCAGTGAGCTAAAAAACGGTGTTGGATCTAGCCCTGATCTCTTGACTGGGTGAGAGCTTTCTGCTTAATTCAGAGACTCTGTCCCTCACCACCCCTTGTTGTAAATATTTTTGTCCACCCTAAGCGTGGAAGGGTATTCTCAGATGTGAGACCCTTGCTCATTGCACCATCAGGATTCAAGCAAACCGGGCCGAAGACGGCTGTAATGCCAGAAACCGGTCCCCAGGAGCTTGTTTCCTTCCCAGTGTAAGAATTGGCTTTTGCAGTTTGGTTTGCCCTGTTCCCATCATGCACTGGGACAGTTACAGACTAATTTGCATACAGCCAGGTTCTGAAACTGGGATGGTGCAGTGAGCTAAAAAACGGTGTTGGATCTAGCCCTGATCTCTTGACTGGGTGAGAGCTTTCTGCTTAATTCAGAGACTCTGTCCCTCACCACCCCTTGTTGTAAATATTTTTGTCCACCCTAAGCATGGAAGGGTATTCTCAGATGTGAGACCCTTGGTCATTGCACGATCAGGATTCAAGCAAACCGGGCCGAAGACGGCTGTAATGCCAGAAACCGGTCCCCGGGAGCTTGTTTCCTTCCCAGTGTAAGAATTGGCTTTTGCAGTTTGGTTTGCCCTGTTCCCATCATGCACTGGGACAGGAACAGACTAATTTGCATACAGCCAGGTTCTGAAACTGGGATGGTGCAGTGAGCTAAAAAACGGTGTTGGATCTAGCCCTGATCTCTTGACTGGGTGAGAGCTTTCTGCTTAATTCAGAGACTCTGTCCCTCACCACCCCTTGTTGTAAATATTTTTGTCCACCCTAAGCGTGGAAGGGTATTCTCAGATGTGAGACCCTTGCTCATTGCACCATCAGTATTCAAGCAAACCGGGCCGAAGACGGCTGTAATGCCAGAAACCGGTCCCCGGGAGCTTGTTTCCTTCCCAGTGTAAGAATTGGCTTTTGCAGTTTGGTTTGCCCTGTTCCCATCATGCACTGGGACAGGAACAGACTAATTTGCATACAGCCAGGTTCTGAAACTGGGATGGTGCAGTGAGTTAAAAAACGGTGTTGGATCTAGCCCTGATCTCTTGACTGGGTGAGAGCTTTCTGCTTAATTCAGAGACTCTGTCCCTCACCACCCCTTGTTGTAAATATTTTTGTCCACCCTAAGCGTGGAAGGGTATTCTCAGATGTGAGACCCTTGCTCATTGCACCATCAGGATTCAAGCAAACCGGGCCGAAGACGGCTGTAATGCCAGAAACCGGTCCCCGGGAGCTTGTTTCCTTCCCAGTGTAAGAATTGGCTTTTGTAGTTTGGTTTGCCCTGTTCCCATCATGCACTGGGACAGGAACAGACTAATTTGCATACAGCCAGGTTCTGAAACTGGGATGATGCAGTGAGCTAAAAAACGGTGTTGGATCTAGCCCTGATCTCTTGACTGGGTGAGAGCTTTCTGCTTAATTCAGAGACTCTGTCCCTCACCACCCCTTGTTGTAAATATTTTTGTCCACCCTAAGCGTGGAAGGGTATTCTCAGATGTGAGACCCTTGCTCATTGCACCATCAGGATTCAAGCAAACCGGGCCGAAGACGGCTGTAATGCCAGAAACCGGTCCACGGGAGCTTGTTTCCTTCCCAGTGTAAGAATTGGCTTTTGTAGTTTGGTTTGCCCTGTTCCCATCATGCACTGGGACAGGAACAGACTAATTTGCATACAGCCAGGTTCTGAAACTGGGATGGTGCAGTGAGCTAAAAAACGGTGTTGGATCTAGCCCTGATCTCTTGACTGGGTGAGAGCTTTCTGCTTAATTCAGAGACTCTGTCCCTCACCACCCCTTGTTGTAAATATTTTTGTCCACCCTAAGCGTGGAAGGGTATTCTCAGATGTGAGACCCTTGCTCATTGCACCATCAGGATTCAAGCAAACCGGGCCGAAGACGGCTGTAATGCCGGAAACCGGTCCACAGGAGCTTGTTTCCTTCCCAGTGTAAGAATTGGCTTTTGTAGTTTGGTTTGCCCTGTTCCCATCATGCACTGGGACAGGAACAGACTAATTTGCATACAGCCAGGTTCTGAAACTGGGATGGTGCAGTGAGCTAAAAAACGGTGTTGGATCTAGCCCTGATCTCTTGACTGGGTGAGAGCTTTCTGCTTAATTCAGAGACTCTGTCCCTCACCACCCCTTGTTGTAAATATTTTTGTCCACCCTAAGCGTGGAAGGGTATTCTCAGATGTGAGACCCTTGCTCAGTGCACCATCAGGATTCAAGCAAACCGGGCCGAAGACGGCTGTAATGCCAGAAACCGGTCCCCGGGAGCTTGTTTCCTTCCCAGTGTAAGAATTGGCTTTTGCAGTTTGGTTTGCCCTGTTCCCATCATGCACTGGGACAGGAACAGACTAATTTGCATACAGCCAGGTTCTGAAACTGGGATGGTGCAGTGAGCTAAAAAACGGTGTTGGATCTAGCCCTGATCTCTTGACTGGGTGAGAGCTTTCTGCTTAATTCAGAGACTCTGTCCCTCACCACCCCTTGTTGTAAATATTTTTGTCCACCCTAAGCGTGGAAGGGTATTCTCAGATGTGAGACCCTTGCTCATTGCACCATCAGGATTCAAGCAAACCGGGCCGAAGACGGCTGTAATGCCAGAAACCGGTCCCCGGGAGCTTGTTTCCTTCCCATTGTAAGAATTGGCTTTTGCCGTTTGGTTTGCCCTGTTCCCATCATGCACTGGGACAGGAACAGACTAATTTGCATACAGCCAGGTTCTGAAACTGGGATGGTGCAGTGAGTTAAAAAACGGTGTTGGATCTAGCCCTGATCTCTTGACTGGGTGAGAGCTTTCTGCTTAATTCAGAGACTCTGTCCCTCACCACCCCTTGTTGTAAATATTTTTGTCCACCCTAAGCGTGGAAGGGTATTCTCAGATGTGAGACCCTTGCTCATTGCACCATCAGGATTCAAGCAAACCGGGCCGAAGATGGCTGTAATGCCAGAAACCGGTCCCCGGGAGCTTGTTTCCTTCCCAGTGTAAGAATTGGCTTTTGTAGTTTGGTTTGCCCTGTTCCCATCATGCACTGGGACAGGAACAGACTAATTTGCATACAGCCAGGTTCTGAAACTGGGATGGTGCAGTGAGCTAAAAAACGGTGTTGGATCTAGCCCTGATCTCTTGACTGGGTGAGAGCTTTCTGCTTAATTCAGAGACTCTGTCCCTCACCACCCCTTGTTGTAAATATTTTTGTCCACCCTAAGCGTGGAAGGGTATTCTCAGATGTGAGACCCTTGCTCATTGCACCATCAGGATTCAAGCAAACCGGGCCGAAGACGGCTGTAATGCCAGAAACCGGTCCCCGGGAGCTTGTTTCCTTCCCAGTGTAAGAATTGGCTTTTGTAGTTTGGTTTGCCCTGTTCCCATCATGCACTGGGACAGGAACAGACTAATTTGCATACAGCCAGGTTCTGAAACTGGGATGGTGCAGTGAGCTAAAAAACGGTGTTGGATCTAGCCCTGATCTCTTGACTGGGTGAGAGCTTTCTGCTTAATTCAGAGACTCTGTCCCTCACCACCCCTTGTTGTAAATATTTTTGTCCACCCTAAGCGTGGAAGGGTATTCTCAGATGTGAGACCCTTGCTCATTGCACCATCAGGATTCAAGCAAACCGGGCCGAAGACGGCTGTAATGCCAGAAACCGGTCCCCGGGAGCTTGTTTCCTTCCCAGTGTAAGAATTGGCTTTTGTAGTTTGGTTTGCCCTGTTCCCATCATGCACTGGGACAGGAACAGACTAATTTGCATACAGCCAGGTTCTGAAACTGGGAAGGTGCAGTGAGCTAAAAAACGGTGTTGGATCTAGCCCTGATCTCTTGACTGGGTGAGAGCTTTCTGCTTAATTCAGAGACTCTGTCCCTCACCACCCCTTGTTGTAAATACTACTAGAAAGTGGGCATTTCTGTGCTCTAAACTCTTTGTGTGCAGTTGTGCTTGGCTCCAGCCCACATTGGAGGTTGGGGAAGCACATCTGGGCATTCCCTAGTGACAGCTATAAAACACTGGGCATGCAACTGGAACGACAGACCTCTGCCATTTGAGGCCGGCTGGAGGGTCTAGAGGAAGATATTTTGACACTTGGCCTCTGGAGCCAGAGAATGGCCACATAAAAATTAAGATCTGCAGTCCACAGCCACATGGCAGACAGGACTGAAATTTTGGGGAGACATCAGTGGTTCACATGGAGACCCTCTGAACCAACCCCAACTTCAAAGGCACACTAGAGTATAACTACTGATGCCACACTTCAGCAGGGCAGAGATACACTTGTGGGGATGGAGGACTGGAGAGCCTGGAACTGCGTGGTGCACACTGCCAGAGGAATCTGTTGTGCACAAGGAGGATTGCTGCCATTGAAGGGGACCGCGTGCCCTTCCTGAATAGTGGCTGGTCTGGACTGACTGCTTGCTGGTGTGTGGCACCCTGAAGTGTGCTCTATAGAGGCTTGTTGACTTGTCACCTGTCCTTCGGGAAGTCTTAGGACGTCAAATATCTCCTATGAGGGATGCACACCATGTACCCGTGACACCTGGAGAGCAGCGGCCTCTCAAGTGCCCACATCGTCTGGTGGATCCTAACTGGAAGCGCAGCGCGAGCGTCAAACTAAGAATCACGCCTGGAGACCGGATTGGCTGGTGAGAGCCCCGAAGTATTGTCCGTATCTAACGCATGTGGCCCCCGCATCGTGGGGATCTGGCATACATAAGTGTCTTGTGGTGGTGAGCAGATTCACCGGTTTCGGGACCCAGAGTGGCCCGCTTCATCGGTCATGCCGCATATCTCTCGTGCGATACGCTGACTGCATGCTCATTGCATGCCGTGTTCAATTCACGGATTGCCACCCTCCGAGGTTGGGGTGTGAACTTAGTAGTGCCACATTATACTGCGCGAGGAATTGGTGAACTTGTGTCTGTGTGTGAAGGGAACTGTATGGTGCGGCCAATATCAATGTGCACCGTATGTTGTGCCTCAGTTCCAGGGAGGTACAGAAATTGCAACTCTTCATTGTGTGTGACTGGAGCTGTCTGATGCGACTAATATCACTGTGCACCAGATGTTGTACCTCTTTTCCAGGGAGGTATGGAAATTGTAACTCTTCGTTGTGTGTGACCCGAATGATCTGGGGTGACAGGTATAATTGTGCACCAGATGTTGTGCCGGATTGTCTGGGTGCAACTGTGAACAATGTGCACCTAATGGGGGCTCTCCTTCTTCCCAAAGGCTCCCCAGCTTTCTTCTCCATTTATTGATTGTTCCCTTTTTGTCCTCAGCGCTGCAGACCACCTGCCCTCTCCTCATCTGGTCTTCCCCAACCACATCATGTAGCCAGGTAGTATTGCTCAGCGTGGGTTTGGGGGGTGAGAGTGATTGATTTGGCTGGAGGAATGCTTCCAAGAACAATGGGAAGCTGGCCAAGAGACTTCGGGACCCCCCTCTGTACTTTGCAGTATTCGGCGGTCCCAGACACACGAGAGAAGCACGGGGTACTCTCTGATGCTTATTTTTACGGCGGATGGTGCCGTTATAACTTGGTCTTGCCTTCACGAGGCGTATTGAAATTGGAAAAGGGATAGAAACGTGGCTTATAATACCAGGAGAGAGAATCACCATCAAGATTTAAATGGCATTACCTTACTCATAAGATACACAGAGCATCCAATAGAAGACATTTCCTCAGCACGGACATATCTTAAGACCCAATGGGTCGGAATTATCACAAGTTGTAAGGTCCACGATTCATTCACTCCGTTACAGCCCTGAAAAAGTCAAGGGTTTCACACCCCATTGACGAAACACGTGCTGGCTGGCTTGCGTATTAATACACCATTAAAAATCAACATTTCAAGAAAGAACATCTTTGTCCTTCATCCTTGTTAAATGATAGTTTTTCTGGATTGTTTTTCCCCTCACATACGTGTGCACAGGACTTGTTGTTGTTCATAGACCGACCTTGGTCCAGAATTGAGGGTTTAGGGTTTTTCCCTCACCTGTAGCACCGCATTCATTGTCCTCATTTGCGCTAACTCGAAGCTACTGGGCAAGTACCACTCCATACCCTGTGATAAATTAACACCCCAGTTTTGTTTTCTGAACTTTCGAGTGGCTGCCAAACCCCCTTTGACGACTGCCTCCTAATTAGTCCCGCTACCTAACCCCACCTGCTTCTCTGGGACCCTGACTAAGAGTGACTTCGGCTGCGTACGGCCTAGTTCCCGGGGTAGCATGGCTTATCTCGAATAGGGGGGTGTAGGATAGTTGGAGTGAATTGAAGGTTGGGTCCAGCTTGGGGACACAGAGTCTGAGTGTTATCAAATCACCTGCTGGGTATTAGTGCAGCGCATTATGGTGCCGAGTAAGTATGTGTGCGAGCCCATTCCGTACGGGTCTGACTGATAGCTGTTGCACTGCGTATTGGTGCGGAGTGAGGGTGTGTGTATATGAGTGAGTGTGTGTGCGTGTGAGTGACAGTCTGCAGACAGCATATGATTCACAAAACTGGCTGGCGGTTTTGTCTTAAATGCTCATTTCTTGCCATAAGAGCATTACATTTGACACTGGTTTTGCCCTTGCGGCCTCGGCCTGCGGTGCTGCTAAAAAGAGGTGTAATTCTGTGTATGCACATATTTCTAATATTGTTGTACCCCGGGGTGCACCCTCGAACTGTGTGGTATTGAATTGTAAGAATTAGAGGGTGGCGCTGGGGTTGACAACGTGTTGCACTGCTCCGCATAAGGGTGCTGGGGGGGGGGGGGTATGAATGTAGAATTTCCACAGCCTTGGTGGGCTGCAAATCTGGATTTTATTAAGGACACGGAGGCTACTATTATGCAATAAATCCTTTAGTGCCACCACTCATTGGCATGAATAAAGGTTCTTAGAATAGAGAATACAGAACCTTGAACAACATTCCAAAAACAATAACACCCCTCGTCAGCTTGTTCTCTTCCTTCTTTACATTGCATGCGAAAAGAGAGGAACATCAAACAAATAAACTCTTTCAGGCTTTCAGTCTCTAATAAATCCAAACAAAATGAGAAGTCTTCATGCTTCAAGTAACGTAGAGATGAGATATGTTCGAATCCAACAAGCCCCAGTCAGCCTCATTTTGACTTGCATTGACAACAAAGCAGAAACAACATCAGGGTTGGGAAAAAAGAAACATGGGCGGGATAATATTAACCTTCGTGTCCTTAATGAAATCCAGATTTTCAGCCCACTAAAGCTGTGGAAAATCTAAATTTTATGGCACGACACAGAGGCCAACATTATGCAAGTTCAGAGCATATTAACCAGACATTTAGCTGCATTTTCAATGGGTTTAAAGTAAAAACGTCTAAAAATGGGATCAGTAGACCAATCCGCAAATCGTAGAATGTCTTGCAGGGTACCACGCAAGACACACGCTTTAGAAGCAGCTGCACCCCACACCGAATGAGCTCCAAACGTACTTATATCAATACCTGTCCTCTTCATTAAATCTTGTATGCATCTTGCCAAAGTGAGTGAAGAAACAGCTTTATAAGGATACCTGAAGAAATGAGTAATTGATCCACCCCAACGGGTCTTAATGAGCTTGTTTGGCGTTCATATTCCTTCGCACAACGCACCACGCATAGTTTCTCCTTTTCAACCAAGAACGGGTAAAAAATAGAAGAAGAATTCGTTTTTGTTCTCTGTTTAACGTAAAAACAAATACACTCAGGAGTAAAACATCTACTTGTGATTTCTAAAGCACGAACATTAGAAGCTCTTCTGAATGAAGGAAGGCACAACAACATCGTAAGTTTGTAGGATAAATCCTTTAGATTTAATTCCATATTGGCATTCCATGATTCAAGAAAAAGCAAAACGTGTCACACATCCCAAAGAGAAGTATATTTTGGACCAGGGGGTTTAGCCAGCCTGATGCTTCTTAATAATCTTCTAACCATAATATCCTGACCGACAGAAATACCATTTACCAGAACGTGACCTGCCGAAATAGCAGACCTATGAAGGTTCACCGACCTATAAGCTAATCCCCTAGAAAACAAATCAGTTAAGAAATTTAACACATGAACTACGTCTGCTGAAACGGGATCCCGGTCCCTTTCCACACACCAACCATTCCACTTATTCCAGGCTGACTTATATGCCTTCCTCGTTCCATGTGCCCAGGTTCCTCAACGAGTTTCGAAGCCCCGGATGTGAGTCCTGGCCTTCTCCAGACTCTCCTGAAAGTCTCCAAGCCACAAGCTGGAGCTGACCTGATCCTACCAGACCGTGAACTTCTCCCAGCGGACCTCGTAAGATTCCCTGGAGCATCCGCTGAAGCATTGAGAAGTCCACACTCAGCTCCAACAACATAGGGTACCAAGCTTCAGAACTGCAAAACGGTGTGATCACCACCACTGGTTCCCTCCATTTCCGAATCATCCCTGTTACTCTGCTGATCAAAGAGAAAGGAGGGAAAGCATTTGGCCCGAGACGTCTCCAGTCTTGATGAAAAGCATCTATCCCAAGAGCCTCTGGGTCCAGATGCCAGCTGAAAAACTTCCCTAGCTGGGTGTTTATTCTGTGTGAGAAGTTGGCCTGGTATATGCTGTCCACTAGTTATAGTGGGCACCTTGTACCAGTCCAATCGACCCTTATTGATGGTAGGTTTAAAGACAACCTTTATAAAGCTATCCTAGTGGTAGATATGGAGAGCAGTCTTCAGGCTAAGTCTTGAAGGAATGTAAAGCAGCTTGGTTTACCAGATGATACCCTCCCGAATGACCAAATGAAAGGAGAACCACAAAAGGTATATATAAAATATATGTATTTATTACTAAACACTCTCTACTAACCACTTTATGAGGTTAGAGAACAAGGCACACAATATTACTAGATCAACAGTAAATAGCACAATACACAGTGGGCTCTAGGGGGAGACAGGACCATATACTAAGAAAGTGGTATAACAACCATGACTTGACTAGACACAGTGCCTAGAGCACGTAGAATCGCTGGGACCGCAAGGAACCACCCAAGGTAGTGACACAGGGGACCCACGGGGGACGTGTGCAGTGGGAGAACACAGGCACAAGCTCTGTACAACTCTATGGGAAAGTCGTGGTTGGAATTTTAAAGAATAAGGACACTTAGGAGAGGACTTTGAGCAAACACTTTCAAACTTAGAAGGTTCTAAGTCCAGCACCCATGTGGGCACCGGAGTACTTGTGCTACCTAACCCAGAGAAGCCGGGTGCATAGGTGTCAAATGGTACCCGGAATCTTCTTCGTTTTCAATGGCGTGATGCTGAAAAGTGCTGCTGCCGTTAAGAGGAAAAGTATCCGGTGTGATCTAAGCCTGGGTCGGAGCTGAGAAGAACCAGAAAGCAGAGGGGACAGAGTCTGGGTCACTTACCAGTGACCAGGGGCACGATAGACAAATGTCCACCAATGTCGGGTGCTTCAGATGAGATGAGGTAAAGCTTGACTCTGCAGCCACAGGGACCAGGAGATGTCGACGATGACCAGAGTCTGAAGGCAAGCTGTCCCACAAAGGATGTCAAGTGCTGGGGGGTCAGTGTCCGGCTTGAACATCAACAAGCCCTGGCAACTGCAACCCACACAGTGAGAGAAAATATACTTCGGTGAGGACCAGCAAGGTCCTGGGGACTCCCCAAGTGATGGAGAGTCAAAGCACATCTTGAGCAACCAGCAAAGCCCTTTAGAAGTTAAAGTTGGCTTCACAGGGACCCAAAGGCAACTGGACCAGGGATCGCCAAGGGACCTCAAGAGGAATCACAAAATATCAGCCCTCGGAACACTCGTGGAGTGTAGGCTGGTAATCTATAATGGAATCACTGCTCGGGGTCTGGAATACAAGTAGCCCAAAGCACAGCTTCAGGGGTCACCGAAAAGCACATGCTTCTGCAAATGGACACGGTGTCTATGGGTTCGGGTTGCACGGTCTCCACAAGGGATACGGATCTCAGGATTGCTGAGCACACTAGTCGACCTTGGGAATGCTTGGAAACCCACCTTCTGTGTTGCAAAAATCTTCGGAGTCCATAGGAGCTTCAGAGTTACAAACCGGTCAGATGCGTCTTTGGTGCCTGCTTAGCAAGGGAGTAACTCATTTACTCCAAGGGAGATTCTTCAGTCATCTAGCGCAGTGTAGATCATCAAAGTACTTGGTTTCTGCAGCAGAGTTTCGTCAAGGTAAATCTAAAGTCCTATAGTCAGGTGTTCCTACTTTATACCCAAGGAAGGGGTGGGACAAACTCTGGGGACCCACCTATGGGAGGGTCAGGACAGAGGGGTGGCTACACCCATGTCCTTTGTCCAGTTTCGCACCAGAGCTGGAGCCAACGGCTCCTGCAACCGGTTTGAACTGGACTATGCACAGGGACACCAAATGTGCCCCCAGTGCAGACATCAAAGCACTCTTGAAGTGTACCCACCCAGCCCCAATACACTACAGTCTGTCTGGGAGGAAATAACAATAGGTTTCCTGTGACAGGAAACCTATTGTCATGCCTTCCTCTGCCGGAGTTTCATCCAGCAGCAGGAGGGCAGACTCGTGCCTGTGGCTGCCAGCATCCATCTTGTGATGTCAGGGTCGAGAAAGCTGGTACCGGGTGTACCGGTGTTGTCATATTTCTCCCTCTAGGAGGGTGGAATCATACCTCCCACACCAGTTACTGGTTTGGAGGTATGATTCCAAGGTGTTTGACACCAAACACAACATGTTTCTGTGCAGCCATTTTAAAGTTAGCATTTACCACCAGGTTATAATGCACTTAAGAGTATATGGTCTAGGCTGCATCACTAACAACCCCGGAGGATAGATTCCGAAGGCTGCAGAGGGGCTCTTCTCATGCATGGGCACCCTCTCGCACAAAATCCAACACCCTACCTTCAATCAATCAATCAATCGATCAGTCCATTGTAGAGTGCGCTACTTACCCGTGAGGGTCTCAATGGAGCTGGGGGGCGGGGTGCTGCTACTGCTCGAACAGCCAGGTCTTGTGGAGTCTCCAGAAGGCCAACAGGTCCTGGGTCTGTCGTAGGCGGATGGGGAGGGTGTTCCAAGTTTTTGCGGTGAAGTGGGAGCACGATCTGCCGCCGGCAGTTGCTGGGCAGATGCGGGGGACGGAGGCGAGGGTGAGGTCAGCGGAGCGAAGATGGCAGTTCGGGGTGTAGAAGGTGAGTCGTTCATTGAGGTACGCTGGTTCGGTGTTGTGGAGAGCTTTGTGATCGTGGGTGAGGAGCTTGAAGGCGATCCTCTTGTTGACAGGGAGCCAGTGCAGGTCTTTCAGGTGGGCTGTGATGTGGCTGTGACGGGGGATGTCAACGATGTACGTACAGAGGCGTTCTGTATGCGTTGTAGTAGTTTCTGGAGTTTGTCTGAGGTTCATGCGTAGAGAGCGTTGTCGTAGTCCAGCCTGCTGTTGATGAGGGCCTGGGTGACTGTCCTTCTGGTACCGGTATGGATCCATCTGTAGATCTTGCGGAGCATGCGGAGAGTGTTGAAGCAGGAGGTGGAGACGGCGTTCACTTGCTGGGACATTGACAATGCGGAGTCCAGGATGACTCCAAGGTTGCGTGGTTAGTGGGCGTCGTGCAGCTCCCAGTGCGGCTGGCCACCATGAGTCGCGCCCAGGTGGAGTGGGTGGATGCGATGATGAGGACCTCTGTCTTGTCCGAGTTCAGTTTCATGCGGCTGTTCATCATCCATTCAGCGATGGCCTTCATTCCTTCGTGTAGGTTGGTTTTGGCGGCAGCTGCATCCTTGGTGAGGGATAAGATCAGCTGGGTGTCGTCGACGTATGAGACGATGTTGAGGATGTGCGATCTGGCGATGTTGGTGAGCGGTGCCATGTAGATGTTGAAGAGTGTCGGGCTGAGGGATGATCCTTGGTGTACGCCGGAGATGATCTTGGTGTCTTTGGATCGGAATGGGGGGAGGCGGACACTCTGGGTTCTGCCGGTGAGGAAGGAGGTGGTCCAGTCCAGTGCTTTGCCATGGATCCTAGCGTTGTAGGGCTGTGTGCGGAGGGTGTGGTGGCAGACAGTGTTGAAGGCGGCTGGGAGGTCCAGGAGGAAGAGGGCCGCGGTTTCTACGTTGTCCATCATGGCCCTGATGTCATCGATGGCAGCGATGAACACTGTTTCGGTGCTGTGGTTGCTGTGGAATCCAGAGTGGGATGGGTCCAGGATGTTGTTCTTTTTAAGGAAGGCGGTCAGTTGCCTGTTGATGGTCTTCTCGATGACTTTTGCTGGGAATGGGAGGAGGGAGATGGGCTGGAAGTTCTTGAGATTCTTGCGGTCAGCTTTAGGTTTCTTGAGTAGGGCATTGATCTCGGTGTACTTCCAGCTCTCTGGGAAGGTGGCGGTTTCAAAGGAGCTGTTGATGATCTTGCAGAGATGGGGTGCGATGGTGGAGCTTGCTGTGTTGAAGTTGTGGAGCGGGCAGGGTTCGGATGGTGAACCGGAGTGGATGTGTTCATGATTTTGATGGTGTCTTCGTCGTTGACGCTGGTCCTGGAAAACAGGGGGTTGATGTGGTTGGGGGCGATGAGTCTGAGGTGTCTGTGTCTGTCGGGGGTGACTGGTTGCTGAAGCTGTCGTGGATGTCTGTGATCTTGCAGTGGAAGTAGGAGGCTAGGGAGTCACAGAGGTCTTGTGATGGCTGGATGTCGTTGGAGTTGGGGCTGGGTTTGGAGAGTTCCTTCACGATGTTGAAGAGCTCTTTGCTGTTGTGTGCGTTGTTGTCGATGCGCTCTTTGAAGGAGGTCCTTTTGGAGGTTAGATTGAGTTGGTGGTGTCTGTGGATGGCGTTCTTGTAGGCTGTGTTGCTGTCCAGTGTCTGTTCGTGGTGCCTCTTCTTCTCGAGCCTACAGCAGGCCTGCTTGGAAGCCTGGAGGTGGGCGGTGAACCAGATGGCTTTTCTGTCGGTGTGTCTGTTCGAGGGTGTCTTGATCGGGGCGAGAGTGTTGGCGCAGTCGTCGATCCATTGCTTGAGGTTGAGGGCGGTGGTGTTGGTGTAGGTAGTGTCCGTTGGTGGATTTCAGGCTAGGGTGGTGACTAACTGGTCTTCGGTGACTTTGCTCCAGCTGCGGTGGGGGGCCAGTTGTGTTCAGTGGTGCATGGCAGGCTTCTCAAAGGTAAAGTGGACGCAGCGGTAGTCGGTCCAGTGGAGTTTGGTGGTGTGGCTGAAGGTGACGTGGTTGCTGGCTGAGAAGATGGGTTTGAGCTTGTGTCCGGCGGAGTGGGTGGGCATCATGATGATCTGTTTGATTCCAAGGTTGGCGAGGATGTTGAGCATGGTGGTGGAGTTGCTGTCGTTGGAGTTCTCAAGGTGGAAGTTTAGGTTTTCGAGGAAGATGTAGTACGTGGATACGAGGGCATGCGTGCTGACGAGGTCAGCGATGGAGTTTCTGAACTGCGGCCGGGGGCTGGGTGGTCTGTAGGTGGGGGTTCCTCTGAGGGTGGTGTTGGGGTTGATGTGGATCTGGAAGTGCAGGTGTTTGGGGGTGATGAGCGTGTTGTCGGTGCTGCTCGAGATTCTGAGGGTGTTTCTGTGTACGATGGCGATTCCTCCTCCTGTTCCATTGGTGCGGTCTCTGCAGGTGATGTTTTAGCCGTCATGGCGATGTCGGGTGCCGAGGAGGGCAGGTCTCTGTCAGGAAGGCAACATCTGGGGAGGTGAAGTCGAGTAGGTCCCAGAGTTCGACAGCCTGTTTGCAGTCGGAGCGAGTGTTGAGTAGAAGGCATCGAAGGCAGTTGCGGCCTACTCCCATAGGCGTGGTGGTGGTTTGGAGGCTGGTGTAGCTGCAGTTCTGGCAGGAGAAGGGCCCATGGGTCTGCTTTGGGTGGCCTGGATGCAGGCGTGCAATCAGCCAGAGTTGAGTGCGTGGAGTGTGCTGGCGTCGTAGCGGCGTTGGGTGTTGTGGCGTTCGCGGGAGACAGGGGGACTGGCGCTGGGCGCAGTCCAGGCATGGACGGGCACAGATGGGCATGCCCGCTGCGTGGCCACGCATCAGCCACCATCAGAAGGGGAGGTGGGAGGGAGGAGCAGCTCGGAGGCAGGAGCGGGACGAACAGGCGAGCGGGGGCGGGCCGCAGGGGACAAAGCGGCGGGAAACGAGAGAGCAGAACGAGCAGTGGAGAAACCAAGGGCGTAACAATGCAAGGAATTACAAGGAATAAAAACCAGAATACAAGCACACTATAACCGAGTACAATAAAATCCAGAGTGCAGAGTCAGACGGGAGGCGGACAGGAAAAGGGGCAGATCGAGTGCACAGATACCTACGGCCTACCACTGGCCACCAGGGATGAGGCACAGGTGGTAGCCTGTGGGTAGAGGAGGGCCTCAAACTTGCGGCAGTGGTAGCAGCAGCGAGCTAGGAGACACAGGCACAACAGTTGGTGCTGTTGCGGCATGGGGAGAGACCTGTCTGGAACATCGTCAAGGGTCACTCTCCTCACCGCACAGCGGCCGCCTCAAGAAGGGGAGGTGGGAGAGAGGAGCAGCTGGGAGGCGGGAGCGGGTCGAATGGGTGACCGGGGGTGGGGGGCAGGCCTTCAGGGGACGCAACGGCGGGAAATGAGAGAGTAGAACAAGCAGACGAGAAACCAAGGGCACAACAATGCAAGGAATTACAAGGAATAAAAAAACAGAATACAAGCACAATATAACAGAGTACAATGAAATCCAGAGTGCAGAGTCAGACGGAAGGCAGACAGGAAAAGCGGCAGATCGAGTGCACAGATACCTACGGACTACCACTGGCCACCAGGGATGAGGCACAGGTGGTAGCCTGCGGTTAGAGGAGCGCCTGAAACTTGCGGCAGTGGCAGCAGCAGCGAGCTAGGAGACATGGGTAGGGTGACCAACCGTCCGTAAATTTCACGGACAGTCCGTAATTCGGACCTCACGTCCGTTGTCCGTGAGGAAACCTTTTACGGACGCCTTTTGTCCATAATTTTGGCTATCACAGGAAGTAGCGCTGCTCCCCTGTGAGAGGCCTCACCTTCCTGATGGGGCGCCTCGCGCTCCTTCTTGAGCAGAAGAGCAGCCCCGCCCGCCCATTGTCATTCTGTATGTGGCTGATGATTGCCACATACAGAATGTCAATGGGGAAGTCTGGGCTGGTAAATCATGTGGCGCCTCCTCCTGCCTCGGTGTACAGCAGGGCGTTCTGTAAAATAAAAGGCAAAACGCTAATGCTGCAACTTTAGCATCGTGAGAAAACAGTTTATATAAAGAAGCCTGTAAAATAAGTTAAAAAGAACGGGTTATCGTTCTTTCACTGTCTCATCATTTTTTAACTGAAGTATTCTCAATATTATATCCAACAAAGCCATGGTTGCTGCTTTTTTTGTTTTAAGCAACTAACAACCATTGACAAAGCCAATAGTCCTGGTTTTTGTTGGTGTAATGATACTTGCTGTATTATATATCTGGATGCAATGACAGAAGCAACATAATACCAGTCAGGCGGAACACTACGCTAGCGCTTATTTTTAGCCTATGTGTTTTAAGCTACGCCCTTATTTACATAGAACACCCCCATTGAAGAGACCCCCGAGTTTTTTTACACCACTTCAAGCCATGGAAACAACGCCATGTCACAGTCACCTCACATCCTGGCACTGTGACTCATGACTTCTACGTTTTCAGACTGCCATGTGCAGGGGCATAGTGAACTTTCCCCCACCCCACCCCACCCCTTGCTTTAGGAACTACAGGAAGGTGAAGTTCTTGATGGGCCTATTCTGTCTGTAACTCTGTAGACAAAGGCTCAGCTCATAATGTGAAAAGGTGGTTGAGTAAATAAGTGAAGGAATGTGTGAATGGCTGAATGGATGACTGAAAGGATGAATGGATGAATGAAAGGGTGAATAGATAGATAAAATAAAGGATGGAAGGATGAGTGAAAGGGGTAGATGGACAAAAGGATGAATAGATGAGTGAAGAAGTGACAGGGTGGATGGATGAGAGGACGGATGGATGGATGAGTGAAGTATGGATGAGTAATAGGATCAATGGATTGAATAAATGAATGAATGAGTAGATGGATGGGTGGATGATGGATGGATGGGTGGATAAGTGAAAGGGGGATGGAGAGAGAAAGGGAGGATGAATGACTGAAAGGGTGAATGGGTGAATGGGTGGAAGGATAAGTGACTGGGTGGATGGATGAGTAAGTGAATGAATGAATGGCTGGATGGGTGAAAGGGTAAATGGCTGGATGGATGAGTGGATAGATGGATGGGTAAAAGAGTGGATGCATGACTGTATGGATGGATGGGGTGAAAGGGTGGATAGATGAATAATGGATGGGTGACTGAAAGGGTGGATGGAGGGATGGATGAGTGTAATGATGGATGGAAATCCTTCCATGGTGGATAGATTTGCAAATGGTTGAATATGTTTGGATATAAATGGGCACATAGATGAAAGGACAGAATGAATGGTGAAAGACTGAATAATAGATAAAAGAATTATTACACCTTGTAGCACCCATTATCTTAAGTAGCATTTCCTATACATCACGTTAATAGGAGTCATTGTCTTTATATAATGTGTGTGATGTAACGCACTCCGACACCCTGCCCTACATAATTGGGATGAGTAACACTATAAGAGAAATTAAATACACATGACAGACGGTCTAAGTGAAGATGAGGGGCACCATTGAAGGGTGATAGCAAGGCCAGGCTGGCCGGACCGGGCATCGGGTGTTTCCCTTGGAGGCTGGAAAGGGGGGGGAGTGGTTTTCAATCAATCAATCAATGACATTTATAGAGCGCACTACATACCCGTAGGGTCTCAAGGCGCTGGGGGTGGGGGGGGTGCCGCTACTGCTCGAACAGCCAGGTCTTCAGCTTCTTCCTGAAGGAGAGGTGGTCTTGGGTCAGGCGCAGGTCGGTCGGGAGGGAGTTCCAGGTCTTGGCGGCCAGGTAGGAGAAGGACCTTCCTCCTGTAGTCGCTCTTCGGATGCGGGGGACGGCGGCGAGGGCGTGGTTGGCTGATCGGAGGTGGCGTTTGGGAGCGTAGAAGTTGATTCGGCTGTTGAGGTAGCTCGGGCCTTGGTCGTGTAGGGCTTTGTGTGCGTGGGTGAGGAGGCGGAAGGTGATTCTTTTGTTGACGGGGAGCCAGTGAAGGTCTCTCAGATGTCCGGAGATGTGGCTGGTTCGTGGGATGTCGAGGATGAGTCTGGCTGAGGCGTTCTGGATCCGCTGGAGTCTCTTCTAGAGCTTGGCGGTGGTACCGGCGTAGAGGGCGTTGCCGTAGTCCAGTCGGCTAGTGACGAGGGCCTGGGTGACGGTCTTCCTGGTCTCGGTGGGGATCCACCAGAAGATCTTCCGTAGCATGCGTAGGATGTTGAAGCATATATTTGTTACTGGGGCTGGCACTGCAAAGTTCCTTATATATCCAGTAGTTTTCAATCAACAATAAAAGCGGTTTCACTTATATTCAGGTGTGGTTCACTATTGTCTGGTGATTAATGTACCTGCTGGAGCGAGATGCCAGTTTTGAATCGTCTAAGGCAGCAAGCTGCAGCCATACTGAAAAACCGTGAGGTGCACGATTGTCTCACCCTACTATAAACCTATTTTGACTTGTACTTAGATGGTTGTCTATTTACTTACATATAGACTATTGCACGACCACCTCTGACATATCTGTAAAACTTACCTTTTGTCCCGAAGTCTTGTCCTGAATTTTGACCTTTTGTCCTGAATTTTGACCCTTTGTCCTGAATTTTTACTCACGACGTGACGTGTGACGTGTTGTCTGTACACCCAACCGCTAAGTGTACAGCTGTTCCTGTGTGAACTATTGTCTGTACACACAACCCCTAAGTGTACATCTGTTCCTGTGTGAACTGTTGTCTGTACACACAGCCCCTGAGTGCACAGCTGTTCCTGTGTGAACTGTTGTCTGTACACACAGCCCCTGAGTGCACAGCTGTTCCTGTGTGAACTGTTGTCTGTACACGCAACCCCTAAGTGTACAGCTGTTCCTGTGTGAACTGTTGTCTGTACACACAACCCCTAAGTGTACAGCTGTTCCTGTGTGAACTGTTGTCTGTACACGCAGCTCCTGAGTGCACAGCTGTTCCTATGTGAACTGTTCTCTGTACACGCAACCCTTGAGTGCACAGCTGTTCCTGTGTGACGTGTTATCTGTGCACACAGCTCTAAGTGTACACCTGTTCCTGTTTGAACTATTGTCTGTACACACAGCCCCTAAGGGCCCGATTCACAAAATGAACTTAAGACTCAATCCTAAACTTACTACTATTTTGGTATTCACAGAATGCACTTACTACTTTTGGTATTCACAGAAGTTAGGATTTTGTCTTAAGTCTGTCTAAAGTCTGTCTTAAGTTTGTCTTAAGACAAACTTAAGACAAAATCCTAACTTCTGTGAATACCAAAAGTAGTAAGTGCATTCTGTGAATACCACAATAGTAGGAAGTTTAGGATTGAGTCTTAAGTTCATTCTGTGAATCGGGCCCATAGTGTACAGCTGTTCCTGTGTGAACTATTGTCTGTAAACACAGTCCCTAAGTGTATAGCTGTTCCTGTGTGACGTGTTGTCTGTACACGCAGCTCTAAGTGTACAGCTGTTCCTGTGTGAACTATTGTCTGTACACGCAATCCCAGAGTGTACAGCTGTTCCTGTGTGATGTGTTGTCTGTATACCCAACCCCTAAGCGTACATCTTTTCCTGTGTGACGTGTTGTCTGTACACCCAACGCCTAAGCGTAAATCTATTCCTGTGTGACGTGTTGTCTGTATACCCAACCCCTAAGCATACAGCTGTTCCTGTGTGACGTGCTGTCTGTTCACTCAACCGCTAAGTGTACAGCTGTTCCTGTGTGAACTTTTGTCTGTAGGCACAGCCCCTAAGTGTACAGATGTTCCTGTGTGAACTATTGTCTGTACACCCAACCCCTAAGTGTACAGCTGTTCCTGTATGAACTTTTGTCTATACACACAACCCCCTAAGTGTACAGCTATTCCTGTGTGAACTACTGTCTGAACACACAGCCCCTAAGTGCACAGCTGTTCCTGTATGAACTATTGTCTGTACACACAACCCCCTAAGTGTACAGCTGTTCCTGTGTGAACTACTGTCTGTACACACAGCCCTTATGTGCACAGCTGTTCCTGTGTGAACTGTTGTCTGGACACTCAATCCCTGAGTGCACAGCTGTTCCTGTGTGAACTGTTGTCTGTACACGCAACCCCTGAGTGCACAGCTGTTCCTGTGTGAACTATTGTCTGTACACGGAAGCCCTGAGTGCACAGCTGTTCCTGTGTAAACTGTTGTCTGTACACGCAACCCCTGAGTGCACAGCTGTTCTTGTGTGAACTATTGTCTGTACACCCAAACCCTAAGCGTACAGCTGTTCCAGTGTGACGTGTTGTCTGTATACCCAACCCCTAAGCGTACATCTGTTCCTGTGTGACGTGTTGTCTGTACACCCAACCCCTAAGCGTACAGCTGTTCCTGTATGACTTGTTTTCTGTACACCCAACCCCTAAGCGTACAGCTGTTCCTGTGTGACGTGTTGTCTGTTCACCCAACCGCTAAGCGTTCAGCTGTTCCTGTGTGACCTATTGTCTGTACACACAGCCCTTACGTGTACATCTGTTCCTGTGTGAACTATTGTCTGTAAACACAGCCCCTAAGTGCACAGCTGTTCCTGTGTGAACTGTTGTCTGTACTCACAGCCCCTGAGTGCACAGCTGTTCCTGTGTGAACTATTGTCTGTACACACAGCCCCTAAGTGTACATCTGTTCCTGTGTGACGTGTTTGCTGTACACCCAACCCATAAGCGTACAGCTGTTCCTGTGTGACGTGTTGTCTGTTCACCCAACCGCTAAGCGTACAGCTGTTCCTGTGTGAACTATTGTCTGTACACACAGCCCCTATGTATACAGCTGTTCCTGTGTGAACTATTTTCTGTACACACAGCCGCTAAGTGCACAGCTGTTCCTGTATGAACTGTTGTCTGTACTCGCAGCCCCTGAGTGCACAGCTGTTCCTGTGTGAACTATAGTCTGTACACACAGCACCTATGTGTACATCTGTTCCTGTGTGACGTGTTGCCTGTAAACCTAACCCCTAAGCGTACAGCTGTTCCTGTGTGACGTGTTGCCTGTACACCTAACCCCTAAGCGTACAGCTGTTCCTGTGTGACGTGTTGTCTGTAGACACAACCCCTAAGCATACAGCTGTTCCTGTGTGACATGTTGCCTGTACACCTCACCCCCAAGCGTACAGCTGTTCCTGTGTGACGTGTTGTCTGTTCACCCAACCGCTAAGCGTACAGCTGTTCCTGTGTGAACTATTGTCTGTACACACAGCCCCTAAGTGCACAGCTGTTCCTGTGTGAACTACTGTCTGTACACACAGCCCCTATGTGCACAGCTGTTCCTGTGTGAACTGTTGTCTGGACACTCAATCCCTGAGTGCACAGCTGTTCCTGTGTGAACTATTGTCTGTAAACGCACCCCTTGAGTGCACAGCTGTTCCTGTGTGAACTATTGTCTGTACACGGAAGTCCTGAGTGCACAGCTGTTCCTATGTAAACTGTTGTCTGTACACGCAACCCCTGAGTGCACAGCTGTTCTTGTGTGAACTATTGTCTGTACACCCAACCCCTAAGCGTACAGCTGTTCCTGTGTGACGTGTTGTCTGTACACCTAAACCCTAAGCGTACAGCTGTTCCTGTGTGACGTGTTGTCTGTACACACAACCCCTAAGCATACAGCTGTTCCTGTGTGAATTGTTGCCTGTACACCTCACCCCTAAGTGTAGAGCTGTTCATGTTTGAACTATTGTCTGTACACACAACCCCTGCGTGCACTGCTGTTCCTGTGTGACGTGTTGTCTGTACACCCAACCGCTAAGCATACAGCTGTTCCTGTGTGAACTGTTGTCTGTACACACAGCCCCTGAGTGCACAGCTATTCCTGTGTGAACTGTTGTCTGGACACGCAATTCCTGAGTGCACTGCTATTCCTGTGTGAACTGTTGTCTGTACACGCAATCCCAGAGTGCACAGCTGTTCCTGTGTGAATTGTTGTCTGTACACGCAACTCCTGAGTGCACAGCTGTTCCTGTGTGATGTGTTGTCGGTACACACAGCTCTAAGTGTACAGCTGTTCCTGTTTGAACTATTGTCTTTACACACAGCCCCTACGTGTACAGCTGTTCCTGTGTGAACTATTGTCTGTAAACACAGCCCCTAAGTGCACAGCTGTTCCTGTGTGAACTGTTGTCTGTACTCACAGCCCCTGAGTGCACAGCTGTTCCTGTGTGAACTATTGTCTGTACACACAGCCCCTAAGTGTACATCTGTTCCTGTGTGATGTGTTTTCTGTACACCCAACCCATAAGCGTACAGCTGTTCCTGTGTGACGTGTTGTCTGTTCACCCAACCGCTAAGCGTACAGCTGTTCCTGTGTAAACTATTGTCTGTACACACAGCCCCTATGTGTACAGCTGTTCCTGTGTGAACTATTTTCTGTACACACAGCCGCTAAGTGCACAGCTGTTCCTGTGTGAACTGTTGTCTGTACTCGCAGCCCCTGAGTGCACAGCTGTTCCTGTGTGAACTATAGTCTGTACACACAGCCCCTAGGTGTACATCTGTTCCTGTGTGACGTGTTGTCTGTAAACCTAACCCCTAAGGGTACAGCTGTTCCTGTGTGACGTGTTGCCTGTACACCTAACCCCTAAGCGTACAGCTGTTCCTGTGTGACATGTTGCCTGTACACCTAACCCCTAAGCGTACAGCTGTTCTTGTGTGATGTGTTGTCTGTACACTCAACCCCTAAGCGTACAGATGTTCCTGTGTGACGTGTTGTCTGTTCACCCAACCGCTAAGCGTACAGCTGTTCCTGTGTGAACTATTGTCTGTACACACAGCCCCTAAGTGCACAGCTGTTCCTGTGTGAACTACTGTCTGTACACACAGCCCCTATGTGCACAGCTGTTCCTGTGTGACCTGTTGTCTGGACACACAACCCCTAAGCATACATCTGGTACTGTGTGAATTGTTGCCTGTACACCTCACCCCTAAGTGTAGAGCTGTTCATGTTTGAACTATTGTCTGTACACACAACCCCTGCGTGCACTGCTGTTCCTGTGTGATGTGTTGTCTGTACACCCAACCGCTAAGCATACAGCTGTTCCTGTGTGAACTGTTGTCTGTACACACAGCCCCTGAGTGCACAGCTGTTCCTGTGTGAACTGTTGTCTGGACACGCAATTCCTGAGTGCACTGCTGTTCCTGTGTGAACTGTTGTCTGTACACGCAATCCCAGAGTGCACAGCTGTTCCTGTGTGAATTGTTGTCTGTACACGCAACTCCTGAGTGCGCAGCTGTTCCTGTGTGATGTGTTGTCGGTACACACAGCTCTAAGTGTACAGCTGTTCCTGTTAGAACTATTGTCTTTACACACAGCCCCTAAGTGTACATCTGTTCCTGTGTGAACTATTGCCTGTAAACACAGCCCCTAAGTGTACATCTGTTCCTGTGTGTACTATTGTCTGTACACCCAACCGCTAAGAGTACAGCTGTTCCTGTGTGACGTGTTGCCTGTATACACAGCTCTATGTGTACATCTGTTCCTGTGTGAACTATTGTCTGTAAACACAGCCCCTAAGTGTACATCTGTTCCTGTGTGTACTATTGTCTGTACACGCAACCCCTGAGTGTACAGCTGTTCCTGTGTGACGTGTTGGCTGTACACACAGCTCTAAGTGTACAGCTGTTCCTGTGTGAACTATTGTCTGTACACGCAACCCCTGAGTGCACAGCTGTTCCTGTGTGAACTGTTGTCTGTACACACAGCCCCTGAGTGCACAGCTGTTCCTGTGTGAACTGTTGTCTGTACACGCAACCCCTGAGTGCACAGCTGTTCCTGTGTGAACTGTTGTCTGTACACACAGCCCCTGAGTCCACAGCTGTTCCTGTGTGAACTGTTGTCTGTACACACAGCCCCTGAGTCCACAGCTGTTCCTGTGTGAACTATTGTCTGTACACACAGCCTTTGAGTGCACAGCTGTTCCTGTGTGAACTGTTGTCTGTACACACAGCCCCTGAGTGCACAGCTGTTCTTGTGTGACGTGTTGTCTGTAAACACAGCCCCTAAGTGCACAGCTGTTCCTGTGTGAACTGTTGTCTGTACTCACAGCCCCTGAGTGCACAGCTGTTCCTGTGTGAACTATTGTCTGTACACACAGCCCCTGAGTGCACAGGTGTTCCTGTGTGAACTGTTGTCTGTACACGCAACCCCTGAGTGCACAGCTGTTCCTGTGTGAACTGTTGTCTGTACACGCAACCCCTGAGTGCACAGCTGTTCCTGTGTGAACTGTTGTCTGTACACGCAACCCCTGAGTGCACCGCTGTTCCTGTGTGAACTGTTGTCTGTACACGCAACCCCTGAGTGCACAGCTGTTCCTGTGTGAACTGTTGTCTGTACACGCAACCCCTGAGTGCACAGCTGTTCTTGTGTGAACTATTGTCTGTACACACAGCCCCTAAGTGCACAGCTGTTCCTGTGTGAACTGTTGTCTGTACACACAACCCCTACGTGTACAGCTGTTCCAGTGTGAACTGTTGTCTGTACTCACAGCCCTTGAGTGCACAGCTGTTCCTGTGTGAACTATTGTCTGTACACACAGCCCCTGAGTCCACAGCTGTTCCTGTGTGAACTGTTGTCTGTACACACAGCCCCTAAGTGCACAGCTGTTCCTGTGTGAACTGTTGTCTGTACTCACAGCCCCTGAGTGCACAGCTGTTCCTGTGTGAACTGTTGTCTGCACACACAGCCCCTGAGTGCACAGCTGTTCCTGTGTTAACTATTGTCTGTACTCACAGACCCTGAGTGCCCAGCTGTTCCTGTGTGAACTGTTGTCTGTACTCACAGCCCCTGAGTGCACAGCTGTTCTTGTGTGAACTATTGTCTGTACACACAGCCCCTAAGTGCACAGCTGTTCTTGTGTAAACTATTGTCTGTACACACAGCTCCTACGTGTACAGCTGTTCCTGTGTGAACTGTTGTCTGTACACACAGCCCCTGAGTGCACAGCTGTTCCTGTGTGAACTGTTGTCTGTACACACAGCCCCTGAGTGCACAGCTGTTCCTGTGTGAACTGTTGTCTGTACACACAGCCCCTGAGTGCACAGCTGTTCCTGTGTGAACTGTTGTCTGTACAGCTCCTTGAAGATTGAAGCCATGGATTGGATACAAACACATTACACAATTTCTAGGAAGCGGAACTGTCCCCACGGTACCTTTCCTGAAAATCGAGTTGTAAACGGGTTCTTGGCGGGCTAATTGTGAACACATTCTTTGCTCCCTCAAGCAGCAAAGTCAATATTTGCACGGGTTGAGGTTGAGATGCCACGAAGGATACCTTTTTCCTTAATTACCTGCTCAATGTGAGCGTTCGCTCTTTAAGGGCACAGGAGTGCCTGCCAGCCACTGCTTCCAAGGAGCTCTTTGGCCCCTCTGATGCCCGTTGACGTCAATCCACCAAAATGCCAGGGGTAGCGGAAGTGACATCACGCACCATTTGACCTTTACTGTGATTTACACACGCATGCGTAAACATACACACACATTCACGCACTCGCCTACAACCATGCATTGAACATACATTTAAAAGCATTTTTTACTTACTGTAACTGTCAGATAGGGCCATATTTCACCTAATTGTACAGCATTTTTATTACACTAATAGTGAATACTAGTATTCACTATTTGTGTAATAAAAATATAACAGAAAACCAGGAAAACCGAGTTCAAACGGCTTCCTTTAGGGTGAGCTGCTTCTGTGTTTCGGGCACTGATATTTCCATCTCTGAGGCCAGGGGCCGCAAAGGCAGTGCCAGGGGTAGCAAGGGGCAAGCCAAGGGTCGCAGCTGCAACCCCCTAAAAAATGGCCATGTTTATGTCATATTTGTTCCCTCATGACTCCCTGTATTACACTGATACACTTCTGTTTGTAATGTTGCTCACCTCTGTATGCTCACTGTGGTGCTCACCTCTGTAGTTGTGCTCATTTCTGGATTCTCACTGTGGTGCTTACATCTGGATTCTCTGTGCAGGGCTCATCTGTAGATTCGCACTCCAGTGCTTACTTCTGGATTCTCTGTGCAGGGCTCATCTGTAGATTCGCACTCCAGTGCTTACTTCTGGATTCTCTGTGCAGGGCTCATCTGTAGATCCGCACTCCAGTGCTTACTTCTGGATTCTCTGTGCAGGGCTCATCTGTAGATCCGCACTCCAGTGCTTACTTCTGGATTCTCTGTGCAGGGCTCATCTGTAGATTCGCACTCCAGTGCTTACTTCTGGATTCTCACTGTGGTGCTTACTTCTGGATTCGCACTCCAGTGCTTACTTCTGGATTCTCACTGTGGTGCTTACATCTGGATTCTCTGTGCAGTGCTCATCTGTAGATTCGCACTCCAGTGCTTACTTCTGGATTCTCACTGTGGTGCTTACTTCTGGATTCTCACTGTGGTGCTCACTTCTGGATTCTCACTGTGGTGCTTACATCTGGATTCTCTGTGCAGGGCTCATCTGTAGATTCGCACTCCAGTGCTTACTTCTGGATTCTCACTGTGGTGCTCACTTCTGGATTCTCACTGTGGTGCTTACATCTGGATTCTCTGTGCAGGGCTCATCTGTAGATTCGCACTCCAGTGCTTACTTCTGGATTCTCTGTGCAGGGCTCATCTGTAGATTCGCACTCCAGTGCTTACTTCTGGATTCTCTGTGCAGGGCTCATCTGTAGATTCGCACTCCAGTGCTTACTTCTGGATTCTCACTGTGGTGCTTACTTCTGGATTCGCACTCCAGTGCTTACTTCTGGATTCTCACTGTGGTGCTTACATCTGGATTCTCTGTGCAGTGCTCATCTGTAGATTCGCACTCCAGTGCTTACTTCTGGATTCTCACTGTGGTGCTTACTTCTGGATTCTCACTGTGGTGCTCACTTCTGGATTCTCACTGTGGTGCTTACATCTGGATTCTCTGTGCAGGGCTCATCTGTAGATTCGCACTCCAGTGCTTACTTCTGGATTCTCACTGTGGTGCTCACTTCTGGATTCTCACTGTGGTGCTTACATCTGGATTCTCTGTGCAGGGCTCATCTGTAGATTCGCACTCCAGTGCTTACTTCTGGATTCTCTGTGCAGGGCTCATCTGTACATTCGCACTCCAGTGCTTACTTCTGGATTCTCACTGTGATGCTTACATCTGGATTCTCTGTGCAGTGCTCATCTGTAGATTCGCACTCCAGTGCTTACTTCTGGATTCTCACTGTGGTGCTTACTTCTGGATTCTCACTGTGGTGCTTACTTCTGGATTCTCACGGATTCTCATTGTGGTGCTTACTTCTGGATTCTCACTGTGGTGCTTACTTCTGGATTCTCACTGTGGTGCTTACTTCTGGATTCTCACGGATTCTCACTGTGGTGCTTACTTCTGGATTCTCACTGTGGTGCTCACTTCTGGATTCTCACTGTGGTGCTTACATCTGGATTCTCTGTGCAGGGCTCATCTGTAGATTCGCACTCCAGTGCTTACTTCTGTATTCTCACTGTGGTGCTTACATCTGGATTCTCTGTGCAGTGCTCATCTGTAGATTCGCACTCCAGTGCTTACTTCTGTATTCTCACTGTGGTGCTTACATCTGGATTCTCTGTGCAGTGCTCATCTGTAGATTCACACTCCAGTGCTTACTTCTGTATTCTCACTGTGGTGCTTACTTCTGGATTCTCTGTGCAGTGCTCATCTGTAGATTCACACTCCAGTGCTTACTTCTGTATTCTCACTGTGGTGCTTACTTCTGGATTCTCTGTGCAGTGCTCATCTGTAGATTCGCACTCCAGTGCTTACTTGTGGATTCTCTGTGCAGTGCTCATCTGTAGATTCACACTCCAGTGCTTACTTCTGTATTCTCACTGTGGTGCTTACATCTGGATTCTCTGTGCAGTGCTCATCTGTAGATTCGCACTCCAGTGCTTACTTCTGTATTCTCACTGTGGTGCTTACATCTGGATTCTCTGTGCAGTGCTCATCTGTAGATTATCACTCCAGTGCTTACTTCTGTATTCTCACTGTGGTGCTTACTTCTGGATTCTCTGTGCAGTGCTCATCTGTAGGTTTGCACCCCAGTGCTTACTTCTGCATTCTCACTGTGATGCTTACATCTGGATTCTCTGTGCAGTGCTCATCTGTAGATTCGCACTCCAGTGCTTACTTCTGGATTCTCACTGTGGTGCTTACTTCTGGATTCTCACTGTGGTGCTTACTTCTGGATTCTCACTGTGGTGCTTACTTCTGGATTCTCACGGATTCTCACTGTGGTGCTTACTTCTGGATTCTCACTGTGATGCTTACATCTGGATTCTCCGTGCAGTGCTCATCTGTAGATTCGCACTCCAGTACTTACTTCTGGATTCTCACTGTGGTGCTTACTTCTGGATTCTCACTGTGGTGCTCACTTCTGGATTCGAACTCCAGTGCTTACTTCTGGATTCTCACTGTGATGCTTACATCTGGATTCTCTGTGCAGTGCTCATCTGTAGATTCGCACTCCAGTGCTTACTTCTGGATTCTCACTGTGGTGCTTACTTCTGGATTCTCACTGTGGTGCTTACTTCTGGATTCTCACGGATTCTCACTGTGGTGCTTACTTCTGGATTCTCACTGTGATGCTTACATCTGGATTCTCCGTGCAGTGCTCATCTGTAGATTCGCACTCCAGTGCTTACTTCTGGATTCTCACTGTGGTGCTTACTTCTGGATTCTCACTATGGTGCTCACTTCTGGATTCTCACTGTGGTGCTTACATCTGGATTCTCTGTGCAGGGCTCATCTGTAGATTCGCACTCCAGTGCTTACTTCTGGATTCTCTGTGCAGTGCTCATCTGTAGATTCGCACTCCAGTGCTTACTTGTGGATTCTCTGTGCAGTGCTCATCTGTAGATTCACACTCCAGTGCTTACTTCTGTATTCTCACTGTGGTGCTTACATCTGGATTCTCTGTGCAGTGCTCATCTGTAGATTCGCACTCCAGTGCTTACTTCTGTATTCTCACTGTGGTGCTTACATCTGGATTCTCTGTGCAGTGCTCATCTGTAGATTCACACTCCAGTGCTTACTTCTGGATTCTCACTGTGGTGCTCACTTCTGGATTCTCACTGTGGTGCTTACATCTGGATTCTCTGTGCAGGGCTCATCTGTAGATTCGCACTCCAGTGCTTACTTCTGGATTCTCTGTGCAGGGCTCATCTGTACATTCGCACTCCAGTGCTTACTTCTGGATTCTCACTGTGATGCTTACATCTGGATTCTCTGTGCAGTGCTCATCTGTAGATTCACACTCCAGTGCTTACTTCTGGATTCTCACTGTGGTGCTTACTTCTGGATTCTCACTGTGGTGCTCACTTCTGGATTCTCACTGTGGTGCTTACATCTGGATTCTCTGTGCAGTGCTCATCTGTAGATTCACACTCCAGTGCTTACTTCTGGATTCTCACTGTGGTGCTTACTTCTGGATTCTCACTGTGGTGCTCACTTCTGGATTCTCACTGTGGTGCTTACATCTGGATTCTCTGTGCAGGGCTCATCTGTAGATTCGCACTCCAGTGCTTACTTCTGGATTCTCTGTGCAGTGCTCATCTGTAGATTCGCACTCCAGTGCTTACTTGTGGATTCTCTGTGCAGTGCTCATCTGTAGATTCACACTCCAGTGCTTACTTCTGTATTCTCACTGTGGTGCTTACATCTGGATTCTCTGTGCAGTGCTCATCTGTAGATTCGCACTCCAGTGCTTACTTCTGTATTCTCACTGTGGTGCTTACATCTGGATTCTCTGTGCAGTGCTCATCTGTAGGTTTGCACCCCAGTGCTTACTTCTGGTTTTTCACTGTGGTGCTTACATCTGGATTCTCTGTGCAGTGCTCATCTGTAGATTCACACTCCAGTGCTTACTTCTGGATTCTCACTGTGGTGCTTACTTCTGGATTCTCACTGTGGTGCTCACTTCTGGATTCTCACTGTGGTGCTTACATCTGGATTCTCTGTGCAGTGCTCATCTGTAGATTCACACTCCAGTGCTTACTTCTGGATTCTCACTGTGGTGCTTACTTCTGGATTCTCACTGTGGTGCTCACTTCTGGATTCTCACTGTGGTGCTTACATCTGGATTCTCTGTGCAGTGCTCATCTGTAGATTCACACTCCAGTGCTTACTTCTGGATTTTCACTGTGGTGCTTACTTCTGGATTCTCACTGTGGTGCTCACTTCTGGATTCCCACTGCGGTGCTCACTTCTGGATTCTCTGTGCAGTGTTCATCCGTAGATTTGCACGCCAGTGCTTACTTCTGGATTCGCACGGAGTTACTTCCCTCTGGAGTGGTGCTCATATCTTGATTCTCACAGGATTGTCACCTTGGGATACTTACTGCTAAATTTTCATCTCAAACTCGTTGACTTGCTGCCTCTGCCCCACGACCAGTGAGAATCCAGATTCGCTCTGTTCCGTAGGTGAGCACCACTGTCTCTGCCTTATGACCAGTGAGAACCAGGTGAGCAGCACTGCAGAGGTGAGGAACACTGTCTCCGCCCCGCGACAGGTGAGAATTTGGGTGAAAACTGGTCCAGAGGTGAGCACCACTGTATTTGCCCCTCAACCAGTGAGAATCCAGGTGAGCATCGTTTCAGAGGCGAGCAACACTGTCTCTGGCCCTCGACCAGTAAGGATCCAGGTGAGCACCATTCCAAAGGCGAGAAACACTGTGTCTGCTTTTCAACCAGTGAGACTACGGTTGAGGACTGTTACAGAGGGGAGCACCACTGTCTCTGCCTCTTGACCAGTGAGAATCCGGGTGAGCACTGTTCCAGAGGAGAGCAACACTGTATCTAACCCCTCGACCAGTGAGAGTCTGGGTGAGCAGTGTTCCAGAAGGGAGCACCACTGTCTCTGCCCCGCGACCAGTGACAACCAGGTGAGCACTATTCCAGAGGTGAGAAACACTGACTGTGCCCCTCGACCAGTGAGAATCAGGTGAGCACCGTTCCAGAGGTGAGAAACACTGACTGTGCCCCTCGACCAGTGAGAATCAGGTGAGCACTGTTCCAGAGGTGAGCACCACTGTCTATGCCCCACGACCAGTGAGAATCCAGATTTGCTCCCTTCCGTAGTTGAGCACCACTGTCTCTGCCCCTTGACCAGTGAGAACCAGGTGAGCAGCGCTGCAGAGGTGAGCACCACTGTCTCTGCCCTGCGACAGGTGAGAATCTGCGGGAGCACTGTTCCAGAGGGGAGCACCACTGTCGCTGGCCCTCGATCAGTGAGAGTCCGGGTGAGCACCGCTCCAGAGGCGAGCACCATTGTCTCTGCCCCTCGATCAGTGAGAACCCAGGTGAGCACCATTCCAGAGGTGAGCAACACTGTGTCTGCCCCTTGACCATTGAGAGCTAGGGTGAGCATCATTTCAGAGGTGAGCACCACTGTCTCTGCCTCTCGACAAGTAAAAGTCCGGGTGAGCACCATTCCAGAGGTGAGCACCAGTGTCTTTGGCCATCGAGTCCAGGCAAGCACCATTCCAGAGGTGAGCAACACTGTCTGCCCCCAACCAGTGAGAACTAAGGGAGCACTGTTGCAGAGGTGAGCACCTCTGCGCCTGCCCTTTGACCAGTGAGAATCCAGGTGAGCACCGTTCCAGAGGCGAGCACCACTGTCTCTGCCCCTCGACCAGTGAGAGTCTGGGTGAGCACCGTTCCAGAGGTGAGCACCACTGTCTCTGCCCCTCGACCAGTGAGAGTCTGGGTGAGCACCGTTCCAGAGAGAAGCACAACTGTCTCTGGCCCTCGACCAGTGAGAATCCAGGTGAGCACCATTCCAGAGGTGAGCACCACTGTCTCTGCCTCTCGACGGGTGAGAGCCCAGGTGAGCACCGTTCCAGAGGTGAGCACCACTGTCTCTGCCCCTCGACAGGGAAGATGTAGCGTGTGGAGCCAATGGAGAGAGAGGTGCCATGAAGGCCGCCTTCTGATATCATGTACGCGGGTGATAGGCTGTTGTTTGTGAAGGACCCTGGGACTAAACTCATCCCATTGATCCGCAGAATTGTTCGATTTGCACCGACTCTGGGATGTTTATTAATTGGTCCAATCAGGTCTCTTCTCAATAACTGAAGCACTGCAGCGATCGCATTGGAATTTCCTGTCAGCTGGACTATCGATCCGGTGCCGGACCTTGGGATTGTCCTGAGCAGGTGTCCGACTCAACGATGGCCCAGTGGTTGATGACCTGTCTCGCTGCATCAATTTGTGGTTGTGGCTTCCATCGTCTATGGCCAGGAGGGTGGCCTTAATTAAGACGATAATTATTCCTAAATTATTTTACCTCTTCATTAACATTTCGGTACCCTCAACAGGCATTGCTTCAACAGGCTCCTCTCTCTATTGATCCGATTGCTCTGGGATCATCCATCGCGGATTCCCTGGAATCCATTGGTTCCTACCCTCTGAGTGCGCGAGGGTTTGAGGTTTAAGACGCTGACATTTACTGTGCTACTTTGCCAGGTCTTGGTATCAGCCGATGCATCTATCCTCCATCTTGCTCCAGAATGAGCCCAGACCAAAGGAATCCCGTGAGCCTCTGCTCTACCCATGGGCTTACCTAAATCACTGGAGGGGATCCGCATGGATGCCCGCACATGCTAGGCTTGTAGGTTTCTATGCGGTAAAACCTGTGGGAAATATCTGACCTCTCTAGCCATTAAGTTACTTTCCAATCCTGTCCTCCCCCTTATGTTTGAATGCATGACACAAAAAACCTTGGGCTGAGTTGGGGAAGATGGCCTTGACTGACATGGATCATTTATACATCGAAGGTTTGTTCCTCTCCTGGGATCACTTTCACCTCACTGATATGGATCATTTATACATCAATGGTTTGTTCCTCTTCCGGGATCACTTACGCCTTGACTGACATGGATCATTTATACATTAATGGTTTGTTCCTTTTCCGGGATCACTTTTACCTCACTGTTATGGATCATTTATACATCAATGGTTTGTTCCTCTTCTGGGATCACTTACGCCTTGACTGACATGGATCATTTATACATTAATGGTTTGTTCCTTTTCCGGGATCACTTTTACCTCACTGTTATGGATCATTTATACATCGATGGTTTGTTCCTTTCCAGCCATTAAGTTACTTTCCAATCCTGTCCTCCCCCTTATGTTTGAATGCATGACACAAAATACCTTGGGTTGAGTTGGAAAAGATTGCCTTGACTGACATGGATCATTTATACATCAAAGGTTTGTTCCTCTCACGGGATCACTTTCACCTCACTGATATGGATCATTTTTATATCGATGGATTGTTCCTCTCACGGGATCACTTTCACCTCACTGATATGGATCATTTATACATCGATGGATTGTTCCTCTCACGGGATCACTTTCACCTCACTGATATGGATCATTTATACATCGATGGATTGTTCCTCTCACTGGATCACTTTCACCTCACTGATATGGATCATTTATACATCGATGGATTGTTCCTCTCACGGGATCACTTTCACCACACTGATATGGATCATTTATACATCGATGGATTGTTCCTCACGGGATCACTTTCACCTCACTGATATGGATCATTTATACATCAATGGATTGTTCCTCTCACAGGATCACTTTCACCTCACTGATGTGGATCATTTATACATCAATGGATTCTTCCTCTCACGGGATCACTTTCACCTCACTGATATGGATCATTTATACATCGATGGATTGTTCCTCTCACAGGATCACTTTCACCTCACTGATATGGATCATTTATACATCGATGGATTGTTCCTCTCACGGGATCACTTTCACCTCACTGATATGGATCATTTATACATCGATGGATTGTTCCTCTCACGGGATCACTTTCACCTCACTGATATGGATCATTTATACATCGATGGATTGTTCCTCTCACGGGATCACTTTCACCTCACTGATATGGATCATTTATACATCGATGGATTGTTCCTCTCACGGGATCACTTACGCCTTGACTGACATGGATCATTTATACATTGATGGATTGTTCCTCTCACTGGATCACTTTCACCTCACTGATATGGATCATTTATACATCGATGGATTGTTCCTCTCACGGGATCACTTTCACCTCACTGATATGGATCATTTATACATCGATGGATTGTTCCTCTCACGGGATCACTTTCACCTCACTGATATGGATCATTTATACATCGATGGATTGTTCCTCACGGGATCACTTTCACCTCACTGATATGGATCATTTATACATCAATGGATTGTTCCTCTCACAGGATCACTTTCACCTCACTGATGTGGATCATTTATACATCAATGGATTCTTCCTCTCACGGGATCACTTTCACCTCACTGATATGGATCATTTATACATCGATGGATTGTTCCTCTCACAGGATCACTTTCACCTCACTGATATGGATGATTTATACATCGATGGTTTGTTCCTCTCCCGGGATCACTTTCGCTGTAGTGGCACTGCTTCAGCTCTTGATACTGAGAGGGCAGCCTTGGCGGGATTCCCGCAGGAAATGGCTGAGTTCCTGCCTTTGACACAACTTATTATATCGGCTGATGCTGCCCGCTGGGTTTCGAAGCTCCATAGTATAACACCACAATCCCAGATTGCTTGGACAGCGTCTGAATCCAAATTGGGGGTGGATATGCCGATCGATTGATGGAAATTTTGCTGCGCGCAGACCAGTACTCCACCCATGAATCACACACATAAACCATTACTTTACACATTTCTGCTCCGGGCCTACATTACCCGATGGAAGCTACACAGAATGAACCCCTCCTCCTCTCAGAATTGCCACTGTTGCCAGCGAGATGATGCAGGCTTCCTACATCTTGGCTGAGGATGCCCTCCTAGTCATATGTGCTAGTGAGAGGTCCTTTTAAAGATAACTGTCATAACCCTCCATTCGTTGTCACCAGACCCCTCTGGTGACACTTCTCGGTTACCTGGGGAAGACCCTGGAAGAGGTCCAATGCATCACTGTGACACCTTTCTCCTTGCCAAACGTAGGGTGCCTCTATATTGGGAACAAGACAGAACTCCAACTATCGCAACATGGCGGTGTGCAGTGACCTGGTTGAAGACTATCGTCTCTTGCACCCATCCAATCAGACTGACAGAAAGTAGACGTTCTCTCTGCATGACCTTGGGTGTTGTTTTGTTTGCTGTAATTTTGTAAATGTCAATAAAAATAAATTTAAAAGGTATTTATTTGTCCATAACTTTCCCAGGTTCTTCGTCCGGCGCCCAGACCTAGACGTGGGCGCTCTGGATGCTTTTCTTCAACCTTGGGTTCAAGCTAGCCTGGCTGATGAGGGGTGATACCCTGAAATCAGTCCCGGATGCCTGTTTCCAGTACAGGAAAGACCTTGCCTGGCACTTTGGTCTGGACTGGTTCCATTGGGCGCAGGGTCAAGACTTATTTGCCTATGGCTGGGTTCAAACTGGAATGGCACAGGGAGAACAAAAGCAATGGATTTCGACCCAGATCTCTGTTCTGGGTGAATGTGTGACATTGTTCTGCATTCTGTCCATCAGTTGTTCTTTTGCAGAGTAACTCAAGGCTACGGTTTGCGCTGCGTTACATCACTCCAGATTTATCAAGCCATGCAGGACCACACAAGGTGGCGTGATGAACCTCACTTACATTTTGCGTCGCCCTTGCGCGGCGTAAAGGTGACGCAAAACCTTGATGAACCTGGCCCTGTGTCTTTAACAGAATCTAACCCTCCTGTCATGTGGGAGGGGGAGATTGTAAAGAGGTGAGATCCACACATTTCATTTTAAACCAGTTTTTAATGTAAGATTCTTCAGTGGATAAACCGTCCAGCCACCTCTGTCCTCCAACTCCCACCTGACCGCTTTCAGGAGCAAACATTCGAAGAGTTCCTTCCCTCATAACCTTCCTTAGAAGACTCCACAAAGATGAAGAAAAGCCACTGATCTCTCCCATTTCCAAATGACATATGAGATGAAGGAAGCAAGCAGGAAAGAGGATTTACATGACAACAATATCTTAAAGAGTTAATAGAAGAAAGAAGAAAGAAATAAGTAAAGATTATCATAAAGAGAAATAGTGAATAAGCATGCACATTAGTTATTGCATTTTATTGCATTTTATACATACTCTATCATAATGCGCTGCTTCCGTTTCAACGTTACACCTCTTCTGACGCCTTCAGATCTCTTAGTTTCGAACTTCTTCTCACTCGCTTTGATGACACATCGTCACATCTAACACCACCCTCAGAATCATGTTTGAGAACCATGATTCTGCTTAAGTTCCAAATCCAATTGTCTTCCAATTTCACAGCAATTGAAAACAATTTGGCAACCTCAGGGGAGTTGAACATTTCTACATGTTTTCATCTATCTGGGGTTTCTTCCCTCTCATCAAGTCACGTACTCTTACTGTGGTTTGCCATGTAGAGTGTTTTAACTCAGATAACTCCTTCTTCCTTGACACCCTCTCAGGTTGTTGTTCTTGCCACTCATCCTGCTTCACCCTAGCTCTCACTTCCTTAGAATTCATCCAAGATGGACACATAAGGGAATTGGGTTCCCTGCCTCTAAATAATTATAAGGGTACTTTACCAGTAACCAAATGTGGTGTTAGCCGATACACTTCTACTCTTTCTTGTATTCTATATAAATCCTTGCCGTGCAGACTAGCAACCTGAATAGATTATGTTAAACCCCTGTTGAATCTCTTCACCATACCATTGTATTTGGGATGGTATTGTGAACAATTTGTATGTTGTATTCCCCTCTTGGATAAAAATGCCTCCATTTCACATGGGATCAACTGCATGCCATTGTCAGTAAGGTTGGGACCGATTCACAGAACTAACTTAAGACAAAATCCTAAACTTACTAATTTTGGTATTCACAGAAGTTGGATTTTGTCCTAAATTTGACTTAAGACAAACTTAAGACAGACTTAAGACAAAATCCTAACTTAAGTCTGCCTTAAATCTGTCTTAAGTTTGTCTTAAGACAAACTTAAGACAAAATCCTAACTTTTGTGTATACCAAAAGTAGTAAGTTTAGGATTTTGTCTTAAGTTAGTTCTGTGAATCGGGCCCCAAGTATTCAGGTAGTCCATCTCTCCCAAACACCTTTTTTTAAAAAAAAAACTACAACATTGTATGTCTTTATGCTTTGAAATATGTGTATATCTGGCCACCGTGAAAACATGTCAGCGAACAGTGTTACGTAAAACTGTCCACTTCTGCATGAGACAGGTCCCAATATGTCCAGTGCAACTTCATGCCAAGCACTTTCTAAAAGATCTCTCACCACCGTAGCCTGCACTCTAGTTTTGCTGACCTTGTCACTAGACTTACACTCTTGTCACTCTCTGATGGACCTCTTCACTTGAACATCAAGCCCAGGCCACCAGAAATAAGGTCTGGTTCGCTCTTTAGTTTGCATATGCCTTGGTGTCCTTGATGAGTCAAGTGGATTAAGTTGCCTCAAACACAAATTGGAGGAATAACCTAATTACCTCTCCACACCAACCCATGCTTTGTAGACAATTAATTTGTTACATCCCAGTATTTCAACCCTTCCAGGGTCTCTCCTTGCTTGAAGTTCCATTCATTCTCAATCAATGTATTAATCTCCTGTACACTTATGCCAGCCTAAATGAAATGTTATTCCTTCAGTGACCTCACATACATTGCACTCATCCAGATCCCAAGCCGCTTTTGCCTCCCCCACCTTTTGAGGAGCTGTAACCAAAAATGAGTGACCGCCTGCTGCCCTATTTTCAAAGCCTGGGATATACTCAACATAAAAATGCAAATCTTGCAATGAAATGACCCACCTACTAATCTGGCTTGAAATGGGATCCAATCTATTTTTTTTCAAAAACATCTTTAAGGTATTTGTGGTCTGTCTTCGCCATAAAATTCATTCCCATAGAATTTGTTTTAGTTTCTTAATGGCCCAGAAAATACATAAAGCTTCCATTTCAATAACAGAGGATCAAATTCAGAACCAAACATCTGGAAATAAACATAATGTTTTTTTCCTCCACTGCCATGACCTTGTTTTAAAAATGCTTCCAACCCTTTGGCGCTGGCGACAGTAACCAACACAGAATCTTCTGAGGTGTTAAAGCTCTGCATGGAAGGAGCCTTAGACAGAGCATTTTTGATATCTTCAAATTCACAAGTGCTCGCAGATGTCCACATGCATTTAACTCCCTTTTTAACCATGATTTCAAGTTATTAGTGTAATTTTCAAAACAAGGAGCAAATGTATTATAATTTCCAGCCACACCTTTGATTTCAGGCATGCGAAGCACCCAAATGTTTTTTACCAGAAGTTTGTTGGGTTTGACGCCTTCACTGATCAATTTGTGTCAGAGATATACAATTTATTTGTTATGGTATGTTATTGAAAATGTGTAGAGCACACGTTCACCAACAGGTCTCCTGGTGCTTTTTATTTCCTTTGGAGTCACCGGTTTAGAAGAGCCCATGTCTAGCTGTCAGCTTGGGTAAAAAGCCAGGTCTTCAGTTCTGTTTCAGGTCTCAATGACATGGTCAGAGCATTCCAGAGTAGGGGTCCCTGTATTGAGAAACGCGACCCTCCTGTGCGTTTGTGTCTGAAACCAGGAACCACCAAGTTCAAATGCGTGGATCTTAAGGTACGCTGCATACAGTACCTGTGAAGTTTTGAGGATATGTACTTTGGGCCAATACCATCAAAAGCCTTGAACGGATGCATCCTGCTTTAAACATGGAACGCTGCTCCACTGGAAGCCAGTGCAGCTCCTTCAGCAGCGGCTTGACGTGACAGCATCGGCCTTGTTGATAGATTTTGTGTCAGCTACAGACGGTGTTTCTGGTTGCACTGGAGACCTGGGTAAATTGCATTCGCATACTCCATTTTTGAAAGGCTCAAGGCAACGATGATCAGACTGCTGGCCTCTCTGCTGAAAAACCTTTTGATTTTTTGCAATTTCCGTAGCTGGAAAAAACAGGCAGAATTGGCCGCCCCAATCTGTGCGTTCATGGTGAGATCCGAGTCGATATGTCTGCCTAGGCTCTTTATCGAGTTCTTGTGGGCAGGTGGGGGCCTAACCCCGCAGGCCAATGGGTAGGAGTCCAGTGAGAAGGTTTGTTGTTAGGGATGATGATTTCAGTTTTTTCAGAGTTTAATTTTAATTGATTTTTGTTCATCCAATTCCTGATAAACAGCATGGTATGCCTGAGGAACTCCTTGGACTTTGTAGAATCTTAGATGGAAAAGATCAACGGAATATCATCAACATAGTTGTAAATCTGTACACCCACCTGATGAAGCGTGAATATGAGGTGGTGATATATATATACATTAAAGAGGTGCAGGGACTTGAGGAGCACTGCAGTATTCCGCAATTCATGTTGCCAATGCCGGATTAGTAAGGCGAAAGCCATACTGATTGTTTCCAGTCCTCTAAGAAGGATTTAAACTAATTTAGGGCAGCACCTCTGAGACCTGATGCAGCAATACGTTCCATCAGAATGTCATGGTTGATGGTATCGAAGGCCGCAGACAGGTCCAGGAGGATCAATGCCTGAGTGTAGTCTTCATCTTTTCCTTTTAAGTCCATGACAGATAGAATAATAGATTCAGTGGAGGGGGATGAGCGGAAACCTGCCTGATGGGAGTCTAAGAAATTGGTGACTTCTATTAAGGTGCTAAGGAGTTTGTCTACATGTGTCTCTAAAAGTTGGCCGGGAAGGGGAGAAGGGATATAGGCTCATAGCTGTCCAGCCTCAGAGGGTCAACACCTTGTTTTTTCTGAAGCGGAATGATCACTGCAAAGCTTGCAGAACTATCCCTTGGATTAAGGAAAGAATCAGTAGAGAGAGAATAGTCTCCGGAAATGCAGACAAAAAAATGATTTTTGTATATGAGGGGGACAGGCATCTTTAGTGGAGCCTAATTTTACTTTATTTAAAAGTTCCAAGAGCTGTTCTTTGTTTAGACATGAGAAGGTAGCTATGGAGTCGGGGTTGGTGTTTTCTGACAATTCTTCCACATCCTTGTGGTTAGAATCTATGGATCCTTTAATTTTCTTAATTGTATCTAAGAAAAAATAGTATAAATCATTACATAGTTTCTGTGTGGCAGGGATAGGAGGGGTCACACGATCAGGGTTACAATTGATTTTACACTGGGTTTCGTTCAAAGTGAGTCCCCTCTCTCTGAACTTTTTACAACATTGATCTCAAACTGTGATTATGTTCTTCCTGTGTTACTCCATAAATCAACACATACTCTTGATATATTTGTACTCCATCTGTGCCCCGCAACATCGCTGCTATCAGGACAAAAGGCTTTCTTGTGAATCTAAACACGCCAAAAGGAGAGATAAATGATGTAAAATTCATGGCACCTTCCTCTAGTTTGATCTGGTGATAGGCAGACCTTGGGTCTAAGGTTGAAAAAACACTGCACCTCCCAATTGAAATAGCATCTCTGTAATATTAGGAAGAGGGTGCCCATCAGCTACCACTGACTTGTTTACCCCTCTAAACGTAGCGCGCTATATAAATCTTCTGACTTGACTTGACCTGATGATTTGCACCTATTACCACTAGGGCCACTGACTCTGCTGTTTCTACCACTTCAATACTTCCCTAATTCTTTAATTTATCAATCTCATCTACCATAGCGTGCCACAAAGCCAATGGAATTCTCCTCACTTTACTCACATTTCTTTTTTAAGACTATTTTATGAGAATCATCTGGTACATAAGCTAACTTTTAAAAACACATCAGAAAACTCCTGACGTAACAACTATCATGTTTTGCCATTTTGCACCTCTTTTTTCAGAACCAATTTTGACTGGACCCCATCTTCAAGTACAATAGGAATATTAGTTTGCACAGATGCCACTAATTATGGTGCACTTTATTTCAACACCATGAGTGTCTCACTGTTAGGATCTAATATTATATTTACATCACCTTTGTGGAACCAGCTGACATTATTTATTTATTTATTTATTTTGCAAATTTATAGAGCGCTCTAATACCCGGAGGTGTCCTGGCGCTGGAAGATAGACTGGTGTGGGGGAGTGAGCTTACTGGGTGAAGAGCCATGTTTTTAGACCTCTTCTAAAGGCCATCAGATTCTGGGTTTGTCTGAGCGCAAGAGGGAGTTTATTCCATGTCTCGGCCGCCCCAAGAGAGAAGCTCCTGCCTCCCCAGCGGACTTTTTTAATTCTGGGGACCGCCACCAGGGCCAGTTGTCCTGATCTCAGTGTTCTTGTTGGTTTATGCCAGCGGAATAAAGACTTCAAGTGCCTGGGACCTGAGTCATGGAGGGCCTTGAAGACCAAGCATATTTCCTTGAAAGTGATTCTTTTACGAATGGGCAGCCAGTGTAACTTAACCAGTTCCTGAGATACTGAGGCAAATTTGGGAGTGTCAGTGATTAGGCGAGCGGCAGCATTTTGCAGAAGTTGGAGTTTATTGAGTACGCTCTGCTGGGCGTTTAGCATCAAGCTATTGCAATAATCTAGGCGTGACTATAGTTTTCCTATGTTTCTTTTCAAGATAAGGTAGAATTTTTCTGATGGTCTTGAGTAAGAAATGAAGGGAGGAGGAGAGGGCGCTCACCTGGGATTTGAAATTCAGGGTGGTGTCCACCAGTATACCAAGATTTTTCACTTTATCGACTGGTTCTGGGAGAGGTCCCATTTCGTCTGGCCACCATCTTGGGGACCAGAAGTTATCCCTGTTGCCAAAAAGCAGGACCTCGGTCTTCGAGGAGTTCAGCTTAAGGCAGCTTTGTGCCATCCAGCGGCCAACTTCAAGCATGCAGTTTTTAAATCTATCGGCCGTGCTTTCTGTTTCGCCGGGAAGGAGGGACACCACAATCTGTGTGTCATCGGCGTAGGCCGTTAGTTGAAAGCCGAATGAGCGGATTACCGGGGCGAGAGTGGACACGTACACATTAAAAAGAGTTGGGCTTAACGAAGACCCCTGAGGAACTCCACAGGGGAGTACAAAGGAGCGAGATTCGTAACTGCCCAATGCCACTGTCTGGGATCTATCAGCTAGGAAGGCTTGTAAGATCTTAAGAGCCTTTCCCTGAATTCCACAGGCCCTCAACCGGTCCACCAATAGCTTATGGTGGACCGTATCGAAGGCCGCAGAGAGATCCAGTAGGATCAGGGCTGCTCGGCCTCCTGCATCCATTACCTGCCTGATGTCTTCCATGGATTTAATCAGGGCGGATTCCGTGCTGTGTCCCTCTCGAAAACCGTGTTGGGAAGAGTCCAGTACATATGCTGATTTTAGGAAGGCGCTAAGTTGTGTGTTCAGGTGGCCTTCTATTATTTTGGCAGGAAGGGGGATTCTGGCAATCGGGCGGTAATTGTTCATCTCGGTGATATCAAGATTGTTTTTTTTTAGCAGGGGTAAGATGGAGGCCTGTTTCCACCTTGAGGGATAATCCCCTGTCTCCAACATCTGATTAAAAAGGGGGGTGAGACCCCTGGAAATTGCATCTGGTGCAAGTTTGGTTATAGATGTAGGGCAGGGGTCGTGAGGGGAGCCTGATTTAATTTTTAGCAAGCGACTTTTCACTTCTATTTCCGTGATTTGGGGGAAATATTGTAGCGTGGTTTCAGGTTTAACGAGGTCGGAGGCCTCCCTCAATGAGGAAGTTGTCGCTGTTCTGTCTAGGGGGAGAAAAATTTTCTCCACCTTTTCGCGAAAGAAGGTTGCCAAACTTTCGCAAAGAGAAAGGCTTGCTGGTATTTCAATGGGTTTGGGGTTTGCTAAGGAGGCAACCGTGAGGAAGAGTTCTTTGGGGGTATTGGTGGCGTCTTCTATCCGTCTCGTGAGAAAGGTTTTTTTCGCTTGTAGGATGATTTCCTTATAGCGTCTTTGTTCCGCGTTAAGTGCTTTTTTGTCTGATTCCCTGTAGTGCGTACGCCAGATTTTTTCAAGTTTTTTGCACCTTAATTTGTGTTCCCTAATTTGGTCCGTAAACCACGGGGCAGCGGGCTTAGCCCGGCTGGAGTGGATAGTTTTGGGGGGGGCTAAGCGTAGGCAAGCCTGGTCCAGCCAGGTGGTATAAGACTTGGCTGCCTCCTCCACGTTGTTCAGAAGAGGAGGCAAGGTGATGTCCAGTGTGTTCTCTAGGGCGTCCCCAATGATGTTTTTCCATTTTCTCACTATTTTCGGGGTGTTTCTCTTGTTAGCAAATTTTTCATGGGTGGTGAAAGGAATGGAAAAGTGGATTGCTGAATGGTCTGACCAGAAAACTGGTAGAACCGAAGAGACTTTCAGATTGGCCTGATTGGAAAAAATCCCATCTAGGGTATGTCCTGCTCTATGAGTCGGATCGGATACCAGTTGCAGCATGTCGATCCCAGCCATTAGGTCAATTAGTTCTTGGGTATCGGGAGATGTCTTACATTCCAGATGGAAATTAAAGTCACCCAGAATGGTGAATCTTTGGGAACAGGCTGCTGTTTCTAATAGTTTGCTCAAGGCAGCTAGAAATCTAGTTTTCTCGCCCGGAGGCCTGTAAACCAGGCAACCTATGAAGGACTGATGATTAGAGAGGGTAAAGTTGAACAAAAGAGATTCGTCTAAGTCAGAGGGGCCGGGTTGAAAGGAACCTCTGATATCTTTATGATGTATGACGGCTAGTCCACCCCCTCTCCTCTTGTCCCTATTTTGGGTATAGCAGATAAAGTTCTGAGGGGTGGCTTTGACTATGTCAGGACCTGATGCTGCATCCGTCCAGGCTTCCGTGACGAATGCAATTTTTATGTCTTCCTCCTGGATGTACTCAGCCACTTCTGAGCTGTGTTTAACTAGAGATCTCGTATTGAGGAGGAGGCATTTAGCCAGGGGGTCAGTAGCTGTTGAGCAGGTGTTTTGGTCTCTTAGTTGTACAATAGGTAGCCACAGGGGTTTAAACAAACGTGACGAGCACTTGGGGCAGTGGGAAAAAGTAGGACGAAATATGGTTCCGGGTTCCCAAATTTTGCAATCCATGTTAGGATGTGCGAGGTTTAAGGCAAGGAGCGTGTCTCTGCTGTAGACAAGCCTGGGTAAGTGATCGGGAATTGGAGAGACAGGGGGACCGGCCCTGGGCGCGGGTCCGGCGCGGACGGGCGCAGACGGGCTCGCCTTTGGCGAGCCTTCGGCGCGCCGCCGGCGCGCCCGCTGCGCTCGTCCGCTGCGCTTCCTCGAGAGAGGGGCCATATAAAGGAAAAGGGCGGGAGGGGCGGAGCACTGCACTGCTCAAGCCGACTCCCAACCCAAAATGGCGGTACCCTCCGGAGCGGATCGCCTCCAGGCAAGGGTTCGAGTCCCCAAGGCGGCAAAATACCCCAAATTACAGGCACAAGCAAGCACCAGTGTGTTTTAGCAGAGTATCATTAATAAACGATAAATTTTAAAAAAGTATGTAAATCACAGGATTTCCAAATTTAAAATGTCCCGGCTTCCGCCTCAGGACGCTTACACTCCACACGAGACTAACCAGTCACTTTCTCGCTGGAAGTGCTGCAGTTTTAAAGGAAAAGGGCGGGAGGGGCGGAGCACTGCACTGCTCAAGCCGACTCCCAACCCAAAATGGCGGAACCCTCCGGAGCGGATCGCCTCCAGGCAAGGGTTCGAGTCCCCAAGGCGGCAAAATACCCCAAATTACAGGCACAAGCAAGCACCAGTGTGTTTTAGCAGAGTATCATTAATAAACGATAAATTTTAAAAAAGTATGTAAATCACAGGATTTCCAAATTTAAAATGTCCCGGCTTCCGCCTCAGGACGCTTACACTCCACACGAGACTAACCAGTCACTTTCTCGCTGGAAGTGCTGCAGTTTTAAAGGAAAAGGGCGGGAGGGGCGGAGCACTGCACTGCTCAAGCCGACTCCCAACCCAAAATGGCGGTACCCTCCGGAGCGGATCGCCTCCAGGCAAGGGTTCGAGTCCCCAAGGCGGCAAAATACCCCAAATTACAGGCACAAGCAAGCACCAGTGTGTTTTAGCAGAGTATCATTAATAAACGATAAATTTTAAAAAAGTATGTAAATCACAGGATTTCCAAATTTAAAATGTCCCGGCTTCCGCCTCAGGACGCTTACACTCCACACGAGACTAACCAGTCACTTTCTCGCTGGAAGTGCTGCAGTTTTAAAGGAAAAGGGCGGGAGGGGCGGAGCACTGCACTGCTCAAGCCGACTCCCAACCCAAAATGGCGGTACCCTCCGGAGCGGATCGCCTCCAGGCAAGGGTTCGAGTCCCCAAGGCGGCAAAATACCCCAAATTACAGGCACAAGCAAGCACCAGTGTGTTTTAGCAGAGTATCATTAATAAACGATAAATTTTAAAAAAGTATGTAAATCACAGGATTTCCAAATTTAAAATGTCCCGGCTTCCGCCTCAGGACGCTTACACTCCACACGAGACTAACCAGTCACTTTCTCGCTGGAAGTGCTGCAGTTTTAAAGGAAAAGGGCGGGAGGGGCGGAGCACTGCACTGCTCAAGCCGACTCCCAACCCAAACCCAACCCATTACAGTCCTCCTTTGTGGAAATTTATATTTTTCCAGTCGTAAACGTTTTTTTTAACTCATTTTCTCCTATGGAGTAACCATCTAATTAATAGGTTGTCCCCAATACACTAAAGACCGTATATCCTGTTTAATTGGGTGCTCATGACCAGCTCAGCTCATCATGAGGCACAGTGGAGCTCTGTCATGAACGCTGCGGAACGCCCACGCGGGGATAATTCCCCTGCTGTGCTGAGCGTTCCATGGAAACAGGCGTGGTCATGACGAGCTCAGCTCATCATGAGCACAGCGCCACTGTGCTGCGTGATGAGCCGAGCTCGTCACGAGCACCGCGGCGCCGCGCGCGGCGCGTGCGTGGCCCCCCTCCCCCCAGCACCGCGGGGGAATTAGCCCCGCAGCGAAGGGGTTAAATACTTTGTCTTTATTCAACAGTATATCTCGATAGAATTTCCTAAGGAACTAACGCGATCTCAGCTCCTGAGTCAAGTAGCATTTCTACTCTGGATCCATTGACATTGACCCAATCAACTGGGCTTTTCTTACCCTTGTGCCGTATTTGGAGAACAATCTCCCCATAGTGAGGACCATCGATTCAGACTCCTCTTCCACAATGACTTCCTTCATTTTCTTTATTTTGTTCTGAGACCAGCAGCACTTCCCATAATAGCAACCTTTCCCACAGACATGACACTCGACTGAACAGGCAGAACATGCCTTATCATTTGCCATGTGACCAGTTGCACCACATCGGAAACAATTTTTTCTTTCGAGACTCTGAGGCATATTTTCAAGGGCTTTTTTCCACAGGAACGTCACTTTTTGCAAAGTTCCTGAGTTAATAAACCTTCGCCTTCTTTACAAGGCATTGTTAAGCCACTTAACATTGCTTAACGCCGCCTCGTAAATAAGGCTCCCTTTCAAGCTACGATCAGGGTGCAAGGGGCGGGCAATGGCTGTTGTGGTGGGCGTTCCAGCGCAACACCCCTTGATTTTGATGCTTTCCTCTATTTAAAAGGGCGGCGTACATATGGAGCAGAGCCAAAATTAAGACCAGGGAAAACACGGCGACAGATAGAAACAGCAAATAGCCATTCATTCTTGTTTTGGTGCAGGGAGGTGTCCATTCCTGCACATAAACAATCATCAAAAAATTACGATCTGCAACTTTTATGTGTGCTGTACGGTACAGAGCAGGAATATCGTCGTAAAAATATCGACTAACCTAAATATCGCTGCAAAAATATCTACAGGAAGAAATATCGATGACAAAAATATCGTCTGACCAGAATATCGACAGACAGGTAAGTAATATCGTTAACATTAATATAGTTGTAATAAATATCGTTTACAAAAACATAGTTTACAATAATATCGTTTTTTAAATAATTATAAGTAATGTAGTGTTTTTAATGAATATTTTTAGTCAAAGTAGTATTTTTGGTAGTATATTATTATTTAATAATGTATTTTCAGTTGAATTTAGTATTAATAGTTCCGTAGCGGGTTGTGGGTTTATAGGGGAGTAGGGTGGGAAGTAATTTAAATATAATGAACTAATACATTAATTAATGTTTTAAATGAATATAAATAGTGTAATAAATAATAGTTAATTAATTTCAATTAGTTAATTGAATAATAATTATGTAATTAATTATGTTAATTTTTTTATTATTTTTAGGTGTGTGTACAGGATTTTTTTAGTGAAAATGTTTTTGGGTAAAGGGGTATTTTTAGGGTTCAGGGTCAGTTTTCAGTTTTTGGGTAAAGGGGTATTTTTAGGGTTCAGGGTCAGTTTTCAGTTTTTGGGTAAAGGGGTATTTTTAGGGTTCAGGGTCAGTTTTCAGTTTTTTGGGTAAAGGGGTATTTTTGGGGTTCAGGGTCAGTTTTCAGTTTTTGGGTAAAGGGGTATTTTTAGGGTTCAGGGTCAGTTTTCAGTTTTTGGGTAAAGGGGTATTTTTAGGGTTCAGGGTCAGTTTTCAGTTTTTGGCTAAAGGGGTATTTTTAGGGTTCAGGGTCAGTTTTCAGTTTTTGGGTAAAGGGGTATTTTTAGGGTTCAGGGTCAGTTTTCAGTTCTTGGGTAAAGGGGTATTTTTAGGGTTCAGGGTCAGTTTTCAGTTTTTGGGTAAAGGGGTTTTTAAATATAATGAAATAATAGATTAATTAATGTTTTAAATAAATATAAATAGTGTAATAAATAATAGTTAATTAATTTTAATTAGTTAATTGAATAATAATTATGTAATTAATTATGTTAATTTTTTAATTAATTTTAGGTGTGTGTACAGGATTTTTTTAGTGGAAATGTTTTTGGGTAAAGGGGTATTTTTAGGGTTCAGGGTCAGTTTTCAGTTTTTGGGTAAAGGGGTATTTTTAGGGTTCAGGGTCAGTTTTGGGTTTTTGGGTAAAGGGGTATTTTAATTATATATATGTATTATTGTTGTTATATAAAGTAATGTGTGAAATCAATTTATATGTCCACATTTATTAAGTTCATAATTAAAAAGTGTAGTAAATTTTTTTGAAATAGTTAAAAAATAAAAGTAATGTAATGTATTTTGTTAATAGTACTTATATTTATTTATTATTTAATGTAATTTTAATTATTTTAAAAAGTCGATATTTTTTACATCTATATTAATTACAACGATATTTTGGAGTCGATATTTATGTACTTACCTGTTTAAGTATAGGGTGTCGATATTTTTGTAAACGATATTTTTGCAACGATATTTATGTCAGCTATATTTTTGTAATCGATATTTTAACACCCTATCGTGCTGTACAATGCAGCACACTTTGGAGTTAGAAATCTCCATTAGTGATTGTTTATGTGCAGGAAGGTACACCTTCCTCTACATAAACAATCATTCCCTCAACGCCGGCACCCTTGCACTAGGGTGCAAAGGTGCCTGTGTTGGCACTTGGTACCTGAGTTTAGCGCTAGAACACAGGGATGTGCCGTACCATTGTAAATTTGGTGCCGCCCTGCGTTTTTAGAGTAACGGAGAGTGACGTTCGAAATTTAACCCCTCGCTTTGCCATTCACTTGTAAAAATGGCCCTCTGTGTTTCCTTTTTTTTCAAATGTCTTTATTGATTTTTCAATGTATACAGCACAAAATGATGGTTATGAAGGACAATCAATTGCAGTATTTGTCAAACAGCTCCTACCTGGGGAACAAGTAAAAACAACCCCCTCTAGCTTTTGCGGCCTTGTATTAGCGTACATTACATCTTATCCAAGCCTATAGGAATATCAACTATGATTTATAGGAAGTGTCCAATCATCGGGGAACATGTCATACATTAACCCAGCATGAAGGGTCCGGGAACCACTTTTCCCTATTTAGCTATCTTTACACTCCCATTTAAGCCCGCCTCCCACATTTCGTACTTCCCTCTTACCCCCATGGGGGGAGTGTACAGGATGCTTCACCCCTCAAGGTGCGAGTCGTCGTTCCCCTCCTCCTGGTCCGTCGCCATGGTAGTCTCCTGACAGAGGAGATATGTGGTTTGTGGGTTCCAAATGTCTTTTGGACGTGACGAAAGTGGAAGTAACTCGGCATTACATAGCGATTGTTCCTGCCAGATAGTCAGGTCCTGTATCCATTCCTTGAATTTAGCGACTCTTCCCCGTCCCCATTTGCATGCCACGCTGCGCTTGGCGACGAGGAATCCCAATGCAAGGAGCTTTCTATGCACAGTATCTATGTATTGTGTGCATCCCAGCAATGCTACAATTGGAGTCGGCTGAAGCTGTATTTCTAGCATGCGTGATATGTCCTCAAACGCCTGTAGCAAGTAGTCATATATCTGCGGACATTGCCATGCCAGGTGGTAAAAATCTGCCCCTCACCCCGCATCTCGCACACCTGCCCTCCTCCCGTAGCTTGAACTTGTGGAGTTTAGCCGGAGTGTAGTATAGTCTGTGAAAAATGTATAATGAATGAGTCTCAATTGACTACTAGCAGTAAGGGCTTCTATCTCTATCTGTTTACAAATGAATTCCCACTGGTCATCTGTTAAGAGTGTCTCTAGGTCTTTGTCCCATTGTGCTCGGGCAAGTGGGGATGTAAGATAGCAGGGTCTTTTGTATATGCTTGTATAAGAGCGAGGTGACATGTCTCGGGGGTTCCGTTTGTAGAAGCGTGAGTAGCGGTGGTAGTGTGGGTGGCTCTGATGGTGTGGCAGATCTCATGTTCTGCCTGAGTCTAATGTACATAAAGAGATCCATTGTGGTAGGATCATGTGTGCTAAAATATTGTTCTCTAGTTCGGAAGGTGCCTCCTATGTAAAGATCCCCCCATGTGGTGTACTTTAGTTTCTCTAACATCCGGCGACATTGCCCCTCGTAGGTCACCTGCAGGGATAGGTGATGTACCAAGGGCATCTTAGGTGAGTACATCATTGGAACGTCCGTATTGGCTGCTATCTTCCTCCAGGCCATGTTAGTGCAGTCGACCGTGGATGGATCCTGTTCTCGGTCCCCTCCCGAGGTGAAGAGGTAACCCGAAGGGGGTGGGGGGGTGGGGACCATGTGGCCGTCATCGACCGCCAAGTGTGGAATATATGGAGGTGGGTGAAACCAGTACACTGCAAAATGTGCCTGGGCACAGTAGTAATAGAATTCTAAATTGGGGACATCAAACCCCCCTAGTGTATATGGCAGCATACGCGTTGTTAAACTTAGCCCCGCTTGTTTTCCCCCCAAATTAGTTGAGTGACTTGCGTTTTTAACGCCTTAAAAAAGACCTCCCAGGATTGTACGGAATATTAGTAAAAAGGTATAGAGATTTGGGTAAAAGAATCATTGTAACTAAAGAAATCCTCCCGGCCATAGAGAGGGGCAAGGATAGCCACCGGGTAATGGTGTCTGTTACTTTGTGGAGAAGTGTGGCTCACTGGTTAGAGGAGGCAGACCTGAAAGCAGAGGTCAGCCCGGGACCAGGGTTCACTTCTCGGCTCGGCGGGGTCTTGAGTCCTAAAATGTCCACGGACTCGACAATTCTCGCTCCGGTGCCTACTCGATTCACGGGTTCACACTCTGCGACTCTGGGCAATAGCTTGCTTAATCTCCACAACGGCCCCTCGCGCCGGGATGCCTGGCTTTCACCTTGTGGATACCCTGCCGGGGTTATCTCACAGGGGAATACCAGGACGGGTTCCCTAAGTAAGCACTTAGAAACCGCTCGGTGATTGGCGCTATATAAATTCCTGTACATTTGTCCATTGTGACTCCGTAGTTATTGCGCATCAGCTCCTCTTTGTCCCTAGTGACTCGGATTCCCAGATATTTAACCTCATCGCATTTCCAGAGTAATGGGTAGTCTAATTGGTGCGGCTTAGTCGAACCAGTAAGTGGGAGTATTGCCGACTTGGTACAGTTGATGTTTATTCCTGAGATAACCCCAAATTTAGTGATTTCTCGCAAAATAGGGTTAAGATTGTCCTGTGGGTTCTTAATGTATAGTGTAACATCGTACGCGTATAGCGAGACTAAAAGCTGCCCGGAAGGATACACCAATGCCCGTTCTTTGTGGTGTGATCTTATTTTCGCGGCCAGGAGTTCTACTGCTAAGACAAACAAAATGGGGGAGAGGGGGCAGCCCTGCCTTATGCATCTACAAATGGCGAAACTTGTGGCTCGGGCACCATTAAGAAGCACTGTGGCAATCGGCTGTGTGTACAACAACTCCACCACACCCAGGAAAGCAGGGGCATTCCCATATAGCGCAGGGTGCTGAGAATATAGTCCCACTCCACCGAATCGAATGGCTTGGTGGCCTCAAGGAAAACCGCCACCGCGGAGCTATCGGGATCTATGTATTTTAGCACTGCTAGGAGCGTCCTGAGGTTATGTGATGTTGCACGATTGGGGATTAACCCCAATTGGTTCGGCAGAATCAGTCGTTCCAGCAGGAGGGTAAGTCGGTTAGAGAGCACCTTCACTAGTATTTTGGTATCACAGTTTAGTAGCGAAAGGGGGAGATAGGATTCGAAATGGATTGGGGGCTTGTCCGGTTTAAGTAGTGGGCCTCTCTCACGGTTCTCGGAAGGCATTCCTCCTCCCTGGCTTCATAAAAGACATCTTTCAGTATGGGGGCTAATTAAGTCATGTATGTCTTGTAAAGTTCCATGGAAAGGCCGTCCGACCCTGGTGTGCGCCCTGACTTCATTTGCATTATGGCCGTAGTGATTTCGTCTACTTCCAATACGGCGCTCAAGAATTCCCCTTGTGTGTTGCCAAACCAAGCTAAGGCAGTGTCCTCAAAATATTGAGGCGGTCAAGTGGCTGCGCTCTTTGAGAGGTGTATAAAGCTTTGTAGAACTGTACAAGTGTATGTAGTTGGTCTGGGAGGTTTTTGAGGGTCTCCCCCTCCGAGTCCCATATTTCAGCTATATAGTTAGAGAACTTGGGTGGGCGAACTAGGTTTGCTAAAACCTTCCCTGGGCGATCCCCTTCTCCATACATTTGCGCAACGTGGTATTTACCCCGGATTTTACATTCTCGTTCTGCAGTACCCACATACTCTGTCAGCTTGTCACACAGCTTGGCATGGGTCAATTCCTCCTCTGTGGAGGAAAGGTTCTGCTCCAATGTTTTAATGTCTTTTTCTAGCTGGGTATGTTCCTTCCGTATGTCTTTAAGGATCCCCCCACCCTTAGTGATACAATAACCCCCGATCGTGACTTTAAAAGCCTCCTAGACCATAGTGAGGCTGGACACAGAGGCCACTTTATGTGTAAAAAAATCTTGGATTTCTTGTTCGAGTTCGGTTCTGAAGACCATATCTAGGAGGTGTGTAGGGTTAAGGCACCATCGGGCAGAAGGGGCTTGGTCTGCCGGGAGCTTTAATACCAATTTGACGGGTGAGTGGTCAGAATATGAATGGGCCAGGTGAGTGGCTGTGTCCGCCCAGTGTGCCATGCCCACTGATACAAATAAATAATCTAGTCAATGAAGAGTGGACGGCGGAGTAGTACATTCCCTATTTTTGCGTGTCCAGGAGATAGTTGGTAGACACAAGGTCCACTTTTTTTGAGTGGTCGTATAATGTAATGCAGTAGCGTGGGATCTATCCATCTCCGGGAACATGGTTGTGTTACAGTCGCCCCCCCCCCATAGCAGGTAAGTGGAACTAAGCGTCTGAATCTTACTCCATAGTACATTGAGGGTCTGGGGGTCGTCTGCATTGGGGGCCATAATAGTTTGCTATTGTGATGTCTTGTGACACCAGTTGTCCCCAAGTTGAGCAATATCAGACCTGAGGGTCAACGTCCGTCCCTCCCAGAACAAAATCTGCATTACTTCTGATAAGGATTGCAACCCACCTGGAGTACGTTGAATAAGACGAGAAGCAGCAGAAGGCGGCCCATCTAGCGGCAAGCGCAGGTGTGGACTCAGGGTCAAGGTACATTCCCCCCCACCCCCCTTCCCGCACTGACTTCCCCAACTACTAGGGGTCCAGGTAGAAATAAGCATCAGTTCAACAGGGTGTGAAGTACATCTTCAGTCTGGGGCCGACAACGGAGATTGGGACCCGCAGCGTGAACGGGTGGCCGTCTCTGTAGGAGACAGCCGACAGCATCTTTCGAGGTAATCTTCAGCTTGTTGAGGATTTTGAAAACAGTGCTGCTTTCAGCGGTGAGTGATGCGAAGTTTCGCCGGGTATAGCATCGCATATGGGATATCTTGAGTTTGCAGTTTCTTCTTGACAGCAGCATATTTGCACCTCACCTCCTGTACATGTTGCGTGAAGTCTGGATAGAAGGCAAGGGTAGTATTTTCATAGTGGACTTGTTTCTTCTCAACCGGCTAAGCGTAGCACTGTATTTCAGTCCTGGTAGTTAAGGAATCGGACTATCACGGGCGTGGAGGTGCTCCTGGAGGTGGACGCGCATTCAGGTACCTATGTGCTCTTTCTATCGTCAGGTGTGCAGAGAAGGGTCCTCTCCCAAACAACTCCACCAGAAGCTGCTCAATGAAGTCCTCCGTTCGGCCCTTATTGGTCGTCTCTGCTAGGCCAAGGATGCGATCGTCATTTCGCCTTGAGTGGGCCTCCAAATCCTCGTTTCTGTCTGCGATGATCTTAAGGAGTTTGTCCATTTGCGATACCCGCTCTCTGCTCTCGTGGCTCCATCCTCAAGGTCAGAAGTCCTGGTTTCCACTTCTTTGAGTCTGTGGTCATGTTGATCTAGTTTATGTACCACCGAATCAAGTCTCGCATTCATGGTGTCCATTTTTGTGTCAATGGATGTCAGACTATTTTTCATACTGGGTAGTAGCTCCTTCCAATCTTCATCTAGGCTTACCGCCGCATCCCATTCAGCATGATCCACAGAGCCAAGCTTGGATGCCTTACAAACCTCAAAAGGGATTTTGGTTTGATTTGTGTCGGTTCTGCCCATCGCGCTCTCTGTAGTGCAGTGGGTCCCCATGGCAGGAGTATAATGAGTCTCTGGCTCTTGGGAAGCAAACAAGTTTGGTCGCCATTGTTTTGTCACAAAATGGCTGCTGCTGTTCTGCACCTCGCAACCTTTCTTCGGCGTGTATAGCACCTGCCCCGGGTTTCTGTTCTGGGGCACAGTCATCGCACAGCACGGCCAATTCTTGTAGTTAGGTAATGAAGGGGTGGATGATGGAGCAGCTGCCCTCTTCTTGCTCCAGGCACGAGTCCACTGTAGGTGGGTAGTGTGCCCCCCTGGTCAATATGGATGGCGTCCCCTCGGCCCCTCCCTCAGGGATGAGGCAGCGGGTGAAGGTGTCTCCCTCCTCCCGGGCCGCGCCGCTGGCAGTGCCATTCGCTCTGGTTGGATCGGGGTCTGCGCCGCCATTTCAAAGTTCGTCATGCACGTGTGTTAGTCTCAGTCCCTTCGCGCCTGGTATGCAACATGGCCCCGACACTCAGACAGTCGGTGATTTTACGCTGTACCCATAGCATCAGTAGAGGGCGGGAGGCATTGGCAGAGCTTCTTGGGACTCCAGCTACGGCCCACCAATACTTCAGCTCAGGCCAGTGACGATGGGGTTCCGCAGTCTGACGCCGCGAGCGCAGTGGCCGCGTTTTAATCTCCCCCTTCGCGACTCCTCACCTCAGGGATGCTGGTTTTGACCAAGGTGCCTCCCAAAGTTGATGCAGCGCAGTTGACAGTGCAGCGCGTTTGTTGGACAGGCCACGTGAAGGGCATGCTCCCTCCCCGCATGACAGGGCCCGAGCCCCGGCCCTCCAGGTGTTACCCACAGAAGCGACCCGCACCCCGTCTCCTACGGGACTCCAGGCCCCGACATCCCGGCACCACCATCCACCCAGGAGGTGAACGGACCACTTGGCAGGTCAATGGGAGAAAGAAGTGTCGATGGCTCTCCCCCGCCAGGTGCCGATCGCCCCCAGCTCCCCCGGGCGCTGGCTCCACCCCCCTGCTGGGTGTCTGGACTCCCTCATCTCGGACCTCCCGACCTCCAAGTGCGAGGGTCCGGACATCAAAGGAGACCAGACCTATAACTGGGGCAGCTCCAGAGCAGGAAGGCAGTTGTATCCTGGAGTCGAGAGACACCGTGACAAACTCATCCTTGACGGACTACTGGCGCTGCCGTAGCCCTGCCTCGTGAACTATTGTCCTACTTGCTGGCGCTGCCGCAACCTACTGCATCCTTCATCCTCGTCGGGACTTGCTGGCGCTGCCGCAACCTACTGCATCCTTCATCCTCGTCGGGACCTGCTGGCGCTGCCGCGGACCGTTGTAACTACCACCTTCACCGGGACCTGCTGGCGCCGCCGCGGACCGTCGCTACCTACGATCATCTCGGGACCTGCCGGCGCTGCCGCGGCCCGTCCATCTAGAACGCCGAGCTCGAGGATTGTGAGCTATCCATCATATCATCGCATCTACCAGATTGGTAACAAGACTGTCCCGCTACCCCCTTTCCCATCCAAGAGACTAGAATCGAGGGGACCCCTGAGTCCCGACCTCCTTGTACCATCCTATCGTATCTAAAGATTGCTTATAAAGAACGTAAACCTTATCTTTGTGTGGTGTCCTTCTGTGGGGGGGAAGTTACTCGTCTGTACGATCGCTGGAGACGGCTCTCCCCGGAGACCTCTCCCCTTGTCCTCGGCCGACCCTCCCGGTCCGTCTAACATTGGTGGCCAGCGGCGCGATCCGAATCAACGCGTAATCGTACAGAGAGTAACTCACCCCATGACTAAACCACAATGACAACCAAAGAAAGCGGATCCACCGAGAAATTCCAGATGGAGAAATTGGAAGAGTACAACCATCGAGAGTTGAAACAATTCTGCATTGAACTAGGCATTGCTACCACCGGTCTGAGCTCTAAAGACGATTTCAAGCACGCCGTTGAGTCTTGGGCCGAAACCGGGGCCGCCAGACCCCCGGACCAAAACGTTGCAGCATCAGAGAGGAACACCACGGCTCCCGAGGAGCGAAGAACAGGTATCTCGCAGGAGGAGATCCAAGAGAGAGAAAGAAGCAGACTACATGAGTTAGAAATGGCACGGCTCAAAATGGACGGTGAACTGAAATTAGCCGAACAAAAACTGAACCTCGAACATATGCGACTCCGAGAAGAACGGGAAGAAAAACAGAGGCAAAGAGAGCTCGAAGAAAAGAGACTAGCGTACGAACACGAGCACAAACTGGCAGAATTCGACCTACGGAAGCAAAACAAAGAACTAGGGGTGCCCGAGCAACCACGCACCCCAGGAGCAACAGAGAAAAAGGTCCACATCCCCAAGGATGTCGTCCGAGAGTATTTCCGAGATGACGACATACAACAGTGGTTCAAGGCCTACGAGATCGCCATGACCTCCCACAGGATCGACCGAAGTGACTGGGGAGCCGGTCTATGGGGGAGGTTCGTCAATGAAGGCCGCGATGCCCTGTTACAACTCCCCGACCATCTGATGACATCCTATGACCACATGAAGGCTGCCCTCCTCACCCGATATGGGCTCACACCCGAAATGTACCGCCAGAGGTTCCGAGACTGCACCCGGATCCCGGGTACAAAGTGGGTGGAATATGTGAACTATTTCAGCCGAGCCTTCGAGGGTTGGATCAAGGGGAGCCACGTAACCACCTACGAACAACTTTTTAATCTCATGGTGTGGGAGCACCTCTCCAACAACTGCTTCGTCGAGCTCAGGCAGCACCTCCTCGACAGTAAATTGACTGACCCACGACAGCTCGCCGCCGAGGCTGACCGATGGGAGAGCACCCGAGTGGGCCGGAGTGGGCCGCACGAACAGAACAGAAACAACCAAGGTCAGCACCGTCCCCGAGGAGGAGGAGGAGGCCAGGGACGAGGAAGAGACACCGTCCCGGCCGCTCCCGCTGCCAGCACCCAGCCCCCGGCCAGCCGGGGCAACAGCCCGATGCGCCCGGGGTTCCGAGCCAATGTCACGTGTCACCGATGTCAGCGAGTCGGCCACTACGCCAATGACCCGAACTGTCCACAGAACCAAACTCCGAGGCCCCGCCAGGTAGCTGCCGCCGCCCTGGGGGGAGAGCAAATCTCCGAAGAACAGGAAGAATGCGAACAAGAACAACAAGAGTGGGAACCGGCCGCCATGGTTCTAGCGTGCCTAGGGGGAAGAGACATGATCCCGCGGGCTCCCCTACCCGCCAACACCAGAAAATATAGTCAGTGGGTGAACATTAATGGGCACAGGGCTGAAGCACTACGTGACACGGGGGCCAGTGTGACGGCCGTCCGCTGTCACCTGGTGACCCCAGAACAGATCCTGCCGAACATTCTCTGCCCCGTCCGTTCAGCCGACAATTCCGAGAGTCTGTGTCGGATGGCCTGCGTCCCCTTCGAATGGGGAGGAGTCTCCGGCATGTTGAAGGTGACGGTCCGAGACGATGCCCCCGTGGACTGTCTCCTGGGGAATGATCTTGAGAGTTCCCCGTGGGCCGCCGTGGAAAGAAGAGAGCACCTGGGGATGCTGGGCCTCCCGGACTGGGCGTGCGTAACCACCCGGTCCATGGCCGCCCGTGCCATCCCCCAACCTGAAGAACCCGAATGGCCAGCACCTCCTCCTCCGATCGCTCCAGTGGAGGACACCGACCATACCGACCCCCCAGAGCCAACCCCCGAAGGGCCCGCTCAGCTCCAGGACCTTCCCGATCTGGCTCAGTGTCGTCAGGAAGGGGGGCCCACCCAGAAGCAGTTCCGACAAGAGCAAAAGACCTGTCCCTCCCTCGAGGGACTCCGCCAGCAAGCCCTCGCCCAGAGCGCCGGGGACACCACCGGAGCCCATTGGATCTATTGGGACAACGACCTATTGTACAGTGAACAAAGAATCGCGGAGTTAGGGGCCAGTCGAGTGTTGGTGGTGCCCCTCCGCTTTAGAGACTTCTTGTTAAATTTGGCCCACGATGTCCCCCTGGCTGGACACCTGGGACAAGACAAAACCTACAGTCGCCTGGTGACCCACTTTTTTTGGCCAAAGATGAGAAACGACGTCCTCAACCACTGCCGGTCCTGCCCCACGTGCCAGGCCAGCGGGAAGAGCGGCCGCAAACTCAAAGCACCTCTGCAACCCTTCCCAGTGGTCACCACCCAGTTCGAGAGGGTGGGAATAGACATTGTGGGACCCCTGGACCCCCGAACAGCACAAGGACATCGGTTCATCCTGGTACTGGTGGACCACGCCACCCGCTACCCCGAGGCTGTCCCCCTGTGGACTGTAACAGCCCCGGTGGTCGGCCGGGCCTTAATGGGGATCTTCCCCCGGGTGGGCTTCCCCCGAGAAGTCGTCAGCGACAGAGGCACAAACTTTATTTCGAAATATATGAAATCCCTCTGGCAGCAGTGCGGGGTCACCTACCGATTCACGACCCCCTATCACCCTCAAGGAAACGGACTAGTCGAGCGGTTCAACCGCACGCTCAAGGGAATGATCGGGGGGGTTGGAAGAGCCCCTCTGTCGCCAGTGGGATGTGCTGCTCCCGTGCCTCCTCTTCGCATATCGAGAAGTCCCCCGGAAGTCCCTCGGCTTCAGCCCTTTCGAACTATTGTACGGACACCCTGTCCGAGGGCCCCTCAGCCTAGTCAAAGAAGGTTGGGAGATGGCCCCCCTGAAGTCCCCTCCAGACGTCTTCAAGTACCTCCTGACCCTACGCAATCAGACCCGACGATTCAGAGAAACGGCAAAAGCGAATCTTGAGGCCAGTCAGGAGGACATGAAGAAATGGTACGATCAAAATGCCTCCTCCATCGAATTCGAACCTGGCCAACAAGTATGGGTGATGTCCCCCACCGAACCATGTGCTTTGCAGGACAAATGGACGGGGCCCTTCAAAGTGGTCGAGCGCAAGAGCCCCGTCACCTATCTCATCGATATGGAGTCTCCCCGAAACCCCCTCTGGGTCCTCCACGCCAACAGACTCAAACCCCACTTTGTGCGCTCGGAGCTCAGCCTCCTGATGGCTACAGACAGTGGAGCGGAAGAAGACTCCGAACCTCTCCCTGATCTCCTAAAGACCCGTGAGAAAGATGGTTCCGTAGACGGGGTCCGACTCTCGGAGGCCCTCACCCCGGAACAACACCAAGACTGCCGGGACCTCCTGCTGCAATTTGCGACCCTGTTTTCCCTCACCCCAGGGGTCACCCCCTGGTGCTTGCACGACGTGGACACTGGGGACAGCCCCCCTATCAGACATCGGGCGTACCGCGTACCAGATCGGGTACGTGCCTGCATCCAAGAAGAGGTGTCAAAGATGCTCACGCTCGGGGTCATCGAGCCCTCGGACAGCCCCTGGGCCAGCCCGGTCGTGCTGGTCCCCAAAGCTGCTGCCCCCGGCACCACTCCGGAGCTTTGATTCTGCGTCGACTATCGGGGCCTGAACGCTGTCACCAGAACCGACGCTCACCCCATCCCCCGAGCAGATGAACTAATCGACCGCATGGGGGCTGCCCGCTACCTCAGCATCTTCGACCTGACAGCGGGCTACTGGCAGATCGGTCTCACACCCCGGGCTCAGGAACGATCCGCCTTTTCCACCCCCGATGGACACTACCACTTCAAGGTCATGCCATTCGGCATGAAGAACGCCCCAGCTACTTTTCAGCGACTGGTGAACCAGGTCTTGGCGGGACTCGAGGAGTTCAGCGCCGCCTACCTGGACGATATTGCTGTGTACAGCCGCCACTGGGCCGACCACCTCCACCACCTCTGAGAGGTCCTGCAGGCCCTCCAACGGGCCGGCCTCACCATCAAGGCCAGCAAGTGCCAAATTGGACAGGGGTCCGTGACCTATCTCGGACACCAAGTGGGAAGCGGTCTGGTGGCCCCCTTCAACTCAAGATCGCTGCCATCCAGTCCTGGCAGCCTCCAGTCACGCAAACAGAGGTCCGAGCCTTCTTGGGGCTCACCGGCTACTACCAGCGATTTGTGAGGGACTATGGCAGCATTGTGGGGCCCCTCACAGAACTCACATCCAAAAATCACCCGAAGAAGGTCAACTGCACCCCCGACTGCCAAGCGGCCTTCGAGAAACTGAAGGCCGCCATGTGCACTGCTCCGGTGCTCCAAGCCCCCGACTACAGCCGGGAATTCATCGTACAGACGGATGCCTCAGACCATGGCATTGGGGCCGTCCTCTCCCAACTGAACCCCGAGGGAGTCAACCAACCAGTGGCCTTCATCAGCAGACGTCTGTTGGCCCGAGAACAGCGCTGGAGCACCATCGAGAGGGAGGCCTTCGCCGTAGTATGGGCCCTCAAAAAGCTCCGGCCCTATCTCTTCGGTACCCACTTCCGGGTGCAAACAGATCATCGGCCCCTGCAGTGGCTAATGCAGATGCGGGGGGAAAATCCCAAACTATTGCGATGGTCCATCTCCCTGAAGGGGATGGACTTCACTGTGGAACACCGACCTGGCCAGGACCACGCCAACGCGGATGGCCTGTCACGCTTTTTCCGCCTCGACGAGGAGAGTCCCCAAGAGGATGGGTAACTCTCCCCGCCTTCAGCTGGGGGGGACGCATGTTGGTCAGGCCACGTGAAGGGCTTGCTCCCTCCCCGCATGACAGGGCCCGAGCCCCGGCCCTCCAGGTGTTACCCACAGAAGCGACCCGCACCCCGTCTCCTACGGGACTCCAGGCCCCGACATCCCGGCACCACCATCCACCCAGGAGGTGAAGGGACCACTTGGCAGGTCAATGGGAGAAAGAAGTGTCGATGGCTCTCCCCCGCCAGGTGCCGATCGCCCCCAGCTCCCCCGGGCGCTGGCTCCACCCCCCTGCTGGGTGTCTGGACTCCCTCATCCCGGACCTCCCGACCTCCAAGTGCGAGGGTCCGGACATCAAAGGAGACCAGACCTATAACTGGGGCAGCTCCAGAGCAGGAAGGCAGTTGTATCCTGGAGTCGAGAGACACCGTGACGAACTCATCCTTGACGGACTACTGGCGCTGCCGTAGCCCTGCCTCGTGAACTATTGTCCTACTTGCTGGCGCTGCCGCAACCTACTGCATCCTTCATCCTCGTCGGGACTTGCTGGCGCTGCCGCAACCTACTGCATCCTTCATCCTCGTCAGGACCTGCTGGCGCTGCCGCGGACCGTTGTAACTACCACCTTCACCGGGACCTGCTGGCGCCGCCGCGGACCGTCGCTACCTACGATCATCTCGGGACCTGCCGGCGCTGCCGCGGCCCGTCCATCTAGAACGCCGAGCTCGAGGATTGTGAGCTATCCATCATATCATCGCATCTACCAGATTGGTAACAAGACTGTCCCGCTACCCCCTTTCCCATCCAAGAGACTAGAATCGAGGGGACCCCTGAGTCCTGACCTCCTTGTACCATCCTATCGTACCTAAAGATTGCTTATAAAGAACGTAAACCTTATCTTTGTGTGGTGTCCTTCTGTGGGGGGGAAGTTACTCGTCTGTACGATCGCTGGAGACGGCTCTCCCCGGAGACCTCTCCCCTTGTCCTCGGCCGACCCTCCCGGTCCGTCTAACAGCGTTTCAGCAGTGTCTGGGCCCGGGCCTACGTCTCTGCCTCCCCGCTCCAGGTTGCCAGTGTGGTCTCAGGCACGGGGATGGTCAGCTCTGTTCTGTATCGCCCCAGTGCTGGCACAGGTCACACTGTGTCTCTAGGACCCCCGGGGCTCTGGCAGCAATTTGGCTTGTGTGAGAGCCCTGATATCGTCTCAGGATGGGTCTGGGGGATGTTTTATTGCCCGGCTGGCGAGAGCCTTACTGGTGTGCGGCCATCTTGGCTGCGCGCCACCTAGCGCACCGGCCCTCTGTGTTTTCTATTTGAATTTTCCCCCTTGTAAACACTCTGTATTGTTTGCAGAAGAAGGTTCCCCGTTCTCTTTCTTTGTTACATCTACGCATGTCAACAAGTGTTCACTTTTCTTGGCTACCAACAACACTTCATCCAATTTGGGATCATATTTCTGCCACAATTCTTGCCTGACTTTCTCGATGTTACATCCCAACATGAATTGATCGCGCATGCGCTCATCGATAGCACCTTCAGTTGTGCACGAGGCCCCCGCTGCCTAGATATGTGGTAGCGTTCTCAAGAGATTTCTGGGACTGGAGTATCCTCCGACCAAAGGGATTCTGCTCCTGGAACGTACTCGCTTTGGGTAAGTAATGATTGTCTAACTTTTTATGTATATGTCAAACTCATCCAAACGCTCTGCTTCATATACACCAATGTCAGGCAAGTGTTCGAAGACCTCCTGCCCCTCTCGACCTAAGTAATGAAGACGTAGGAAGGTGTGTGGGGCGGAAGAGGTCCCACACACTTCAATCAATCAATCAATCACAGCATTTGTATAGCGCGCTACTCACCCGGAAGGGTCTCAAGGCGCTTGGGGGAAGGGGTTCGCTACTGCTCGAACAGCCAGGTCTTGAGTTGTCTCCTGAAGGCGAGGTGGTCCTGGGTCAGCCGGAGGTGGATGGGGAGGGAGTTCCATGTCTTGGCCGCCAGGTAGGAGAAAGATCTGCCTCCGGGGGTGGCTCTTTGGATGCGTGGTACGGTTGCGAGGGCGAGGCTGGTAGACCATAGCTGGCGGGTGGGCGTGTAGAAGGTCAGGCGGTCGTTGAGGTACTTGGGGCCTAGGTCGTGGAGAGACTTGTGTGCGTGGGTGAGGAGCCTGAACGTGATTCTCTTGTTGACGGGGAGCCAGTGCAGGTTCCTCAGGTGGCCGGAGATGTGACTGCATTGGGGGATTTCCAGAATGAGTCGGGTGGAGGCGTTCTGGATGCGTTGGCGTCTTTTCTGTAGCTTGGCTGTGGTTCCGGCGTAGAGGGTGTTTCCGTGTTTTCACGATCATGTGAAAACACTTTCTTCCATTTGGACCATTCAATCACCCTCTCTCCTGGAGTGGAGAGGAAAAGCGGTGAAGCAGGGATGTTTTGTATTTTGTAAACTTATACCACACAATGCATATGAATAACTTTCACCAGCATTCACCCTCGACCCACAGTAACTGAAACGACTATGTTTACAATGCTTAAGACTACTACACTGTCCTAGAACAAGTTGGCCTTGCACGCTAATAATGTCCAAGGAAAAATAATAAATTAAAACAACGACCAGCTGTACTATTTACACCGGTATCCGGTACGGTAACTGAATGTTCCTTCGTGAAAGTAATGTTCCTTCATGAAAGTACAGAGTATAAAGAAAGTGGAGAGCTCAGATGCAGCCCACAAAAGAGGAGGGGGCTCCTGCCACACTGTGGACTTTGTTAACTCACAATAATGTCATTATAGGGCTGCATTTGTCAAGAACTAGAATTGTGATGGCAGAGACACAGACAGGCACACACACACAAACACACACACATGAACACACACCCAACAGCACCCCCATGCACACACACACACACACACACACACACAAACACACGCACACAAACACACACACATGAACACACACCCAAACAGCACCCCCATGCACACACACACAAACACACACACACACACAAACACACGCACACAAACACACACACATGAACACACACCCAAACAGCAACCCCCATGCACACACACACAAACACACACACATTCACACATACACACATGCACACACACACACACACACATGCACCACACCATGACAGAACAGGAGAGTTTGCTCATGCACAACAGACACATGACTATTGGGGTCCAATGTGCTTCACATGCAGCAGTATTAAAGGGCCAGGTGTCAAGCACAACTCGCTGTGCTACCCTAAAGAAATTCCTGTATATTGTATCTTTTATTAGTAGAACTACACAAACACCTGCAGCAGGTAAGCACCCTTCAGTTGTTATGTAGTCAGTGCTTAATTTGAGCTGGTGGGTTCCGTGCTCGATACACCGACTGTCAGGTCCCAGTGTCCTCAGGATTGAGCGATGCTATGAAGGGTTCCACCTCTCGACAGCCCCTGGGTCTGAATGAGAACAGACTCACAGAAGTGGTCAAGCGAGGGATATCAGGAAGGGTAGGAAGGGAGCAGCGGGGAGAGGAGGCTGAAATGAGAACAAGGCACTATGAGTCAAGCACACTCCTAACTAATGATAATACAAGCTTAGTAGATAAGGAACAGTCAACATATATTATTTGGTCTTTTTTACCTGGACGGAGAAAAGGAGTGGCTTTGCCTGGCCATCAAAGTGTAGAATTGGTATCTCTGATCTATAATACAAGAACCTGGAATTTATCTTCTTGAATCACAATCACATTGCTTAATAAACATACGTAGGATATACACGTACCAAGATAGTTACTGATTAGGCTTCAACAGAGGGCAAATGGTAAATAGCCAGCCAGGCGAAGCTCAATAGCCCCTGTTGTATGTCGCAAAAGAAATAGAAAACAATAGTTATTCTCAAATAACTCCTCGTAGCCTTAGAGTTGGACTTCACCCCAAGACGACTTCTGTATTAGTAATTTAATGCAACACAGTAGACAGCTGAATACTTCTTCAGCATAACTGGAATGACACCAAAATCCAGCCTGTGAGGAACCCTTAATCCACGGTTCCTCTGCAACCAATATCCATGTGATAGATATCAAAAACAGTTTATTTGTGTCATGAGCCCCCTCTCAATGGGAGGATTTGAACAGCAGTCTCAAAGAAACACTTGCAGCCCAACATACGCAAATCTCAAGTCCCGCAAGTAATCCAGGCAGGAACCAACCTAGATCGGTGTGCACCCAAAACGAGATTGCACCGCAGCTGCCAGAAACAGCAAACAGTCACAGAAAAACGCCTCCGTGGAGGCAAGTAACCGGAGCCTCAGCCGAGGACTCTCCGAGTTCTAAACAGGACCGTGGTCAGGATCGGTACAGCTCGCACCGCGCACGCACAAGGAAACACAGATACAACGATGATCACCATAAAGGATACACAGGAAGCCCGGTGAAACAATCCTACCGTGTCTTCTCTCCGGAACCAGAATAAACGGCGGTGACTCTCCTTCTCGGCTCCGTCTTGAGGTTTTCCGCGTGTGACGTCATCGGGCAGAGACGTCACACGCGTCCTTGGCATCATGGGAATTGTAGTCTTTACGGATAGAAGCGTCTCAAGGCAGTGTTCGAGGCTGCTCTCCCCATGGGACGCGACAGTACATCCCTCTCCCGAAGAACACTGACAGAGACATGGTTTGTCTGGAAAACGTCTATGAAACAGTTTAATGAATCTAGGAGCATGCACACCTGTTGCTGGTTCCCAAGAATTCTCCTCGTTACCGTAACCCTTCCATGCCACCAAATACCACAACCTGGTGCGATATATTTTTGAATCCACAATATCTCTCACCTCATATTCCTCCTCCTCATCCACCGCGACCGCTACAGGAAGAGTTCTTTTGGCAGAGTGCGTGGGTTTCACTAAAGACACATGAAATGCAGGATGAATCCACAAAGAGGAAGGCAAAGCCAGCTTAACAACCACAGGATTGACCAATTTGACCACCTTGTAAGGACCAATGTATTTAGGATTAAAAATGCTATATCGCTTAAAACGTATGTTCTTGGTGGATAACCATACGTAATCCCCTTTTTTATACACTGGTCCGATCTGTCTGTGCTTGTCCTCATAGGCCTCATACCTCATTTTGGCCTGCGTTAACTGACCCTTAACTCTCTGCCATGTCTCCTGGATATTGCGTACTCTTTCCTGTGCTTCTGGAACTAGGGCCGCTGAAACAGGATGTTGAAACGGTGTGAAATTAGGATGAAAACCATACGTGCTGAAGAAAGGGGAATATTTAGTGGAACCATGCACTGCACTATTATATGCTATTTCAGCTAGCCATAATCTATCCACCCAATCCTCCTTGGTGACTTCCACGTAAAAGCGTAGGTATTGCTTCAGTGTTTGGTTAACCCTTTCGGTTTGCCCATCAGTTTGGGGATGGAAGCTAGTGGAGGTGCTAGACTTTATTCCCAGGGCCTTACACCATGTCTTCCAGAATCTAGCGGTAAACTGACTACCCCTGTCTGAGACTATCACTCTAGGTAATCCGTGTATACGTACTAGGTTGATGAGTATCAGCTTAGCTAACAAACTAGCAGAAGGAACCCTTTTACAGGCAATAAAATGAGCCATCTTCGTTAAGTAATCTACTACTACCAGTATGGCAGTGCATCCTTGGTCTACTGGCATGCCCACTATGAAGTCCATAGAAATGTTCTCCCAGGGTAAGTCAGGAGTGGGAAGAGGCTGTAAGAGTCCGGATTGTTTTGAGTGCAACGTTTTCATTTGACTACACACCGGGCACTCCGCTACCCAGGCAGCAACGTCTGTCTTGATTTTAGGCCACCAGAACTGTCTTTGTATTCTTTCCAATGTTTTTCCCGTGCCATTGTGGCCTGCACATGGCGCATTATGACACTACTGGAACACTTGTTTCCTCAATGCCTGGATGGGTAACAGTAGCTGCTTTTGTCGCATAGGTAGACCCTGAACCATCTTCCACTCTTTATGTTCATTTATCCATTTCTTCCATTCTTCGGTTTGCACGTTACGTAGGACACTCTGTAGAAAGATCTGGGTACACGTGACTCCTATAACCTTCTGTGGGTTGATGATGGATTCCGACCGCACCTCGGTTGGTTCTGTTTTGATGAACTGCCGGGATAAGGCATCCGCCTTTCTGTTATCCTTTCCTGGGCGGTATGTCACGATGAAATCAAAATCTGCAAAATGCATCATCCATCGCATTTGTCTAGGTGTTAAATGCCGTGCTGCTGCCATGTATTGTAAATTGCGGTGATCTGTATATACGGTTACTACATGACGTGCCCCCATGAGATGATGCCTCCATTCTATAAATGCGGTTCTTATTGCCAACAACTCCTTTTCGGCTATTACATAGTTCTGTTCAGCCTGATTCAGAGTACGTGAGAGATACGCCACTGGATGCAACTGGCCTGTCTCGGAGTGTCTTTGAGACAGTACAGCTCCTACCGCAGAATTAGACGCGTCCGCCTCCACTATGAATGGTTTGTTGGGGTCTGCATGCACCAATACAGGGGCTGAAACAAAAGCCTTCTTCAAGTTATCAAACCCTCTTTGTGCCTCATCCGCCCAAATAAATTGTACCTTCTTTTTCAATAGTCTGGTCATAGGAGATGCCATGGCAGAGAAATTCTCAATAAACCGGCGATAAAAGTTAGCAAACCCAATAAAACACTGGATGTCCCTCACTGTTTTGGGTCTGGGCCAGTTCTTCATGGCCAATATCTTTCTTTCAGACATTTCTTGTCCTTTAGGCGTGAGCATCACGCCTAAGAATTCCACTGATGTAGTGTTGAACTCGCATTTGCTCAGTTTGCAATACAGGTGGTGTTCCAATAATGTACTCAGGACTGACTTCACATGTTCCACATGTTGTTCCGTGGTAGATGAATAGATCAAAATATCATCTATGTAAACAACGACGAATCACTCCAAATACTTCTTGAGTACATCGTCCAGAAAGAACTGGAAAGCTGCAGGCGCGTTACAGAGCCCGAAGGGCATGACTAAATACTCGTAGAGACCAAAACGGGTTTTGATGGCAGTCTTCCACTCGTCCCCTGATCTCATTCGGACAAGATGATAAGCCCCCTTTAAATCCAACCTCGTGAAAATTACAGCGTCTTTAACTTGCTCCAACAGCACATTGATGAGAGGGAGAGGATATTTGTTTTTGACGGTAATGGCGTTTAGAGCTCTATAATCCGCACAAGCCCGAAGTTCCCCATTAGCCTTGGGAATGAAGAACAGAGGAGATGCAGCCGGGGATTTCGATTCTCTAATAAACCCGATCTTCAATAGCTTATCCAGGTATGCTCGGAGATGTACGGTTTCGGGTTCTGTAAGCGCGTACACACGTCCCGCAGGAATCTTTGCCCCCGGAACCAAATCGATTTGACAATCATATGTTCGGTGCGGCGGTAATACTTCTGCCTTACTTTCACTCAATACCTCTGCCAAGTCCCGATACTTGAATGGAAGTTCCACATCGTGTTCCACGGCTGTGGCGATATGATGAATACAAGCTAACCCAGAAGCAGGACTAGGCCCCACAGGGTAGCAATTCTGTTGGCAAAACTCCGATGTGAAGTGGAGTGTCTGTCCTTCCCAATCCACTACTGGGTTATGTTTACGCAACCAAGGTAATCCCAGGATCACTCCATACTGGGGTGCTTGTATGATATTAAAACTCAATGTTTCCTGATGTTCCAAACCCATGATCATACTGAGATCCCTGGTCTGTAACCTGATAGGACCCGAATCCAACTTTCTGCCATCCACGGCATACACGGCTTCAGGAGTTTCTTTTTCTTGTAATGTAAGCCCTAAGCTGATGGCCTTTGTATGGTCCATAAAGCAACCTGTGGCTCCTGAATCCAGCATGGCTCTAATCCACAACCACGTATCATTTATTTTCAACCCAATATCCACAAAAAAATGTAGACCTTCCTTTCTCCCATCTCCATCCAATGAAGGGATGAAGAACTTACTTGAAGGGATCCCTTCGTTCCCCCTCAAGCCTTCTCGTTTCCCGACCCCTGTTCGGAGGCCACCACCGACACCTTCTTGTATTCGTTCCTGGGTTTCGTTCTCGTAGGACATTCCCGGATAAAATGCCCCTTCCGCCCACAATACAGACATAGGCCTCTCTTTCTTCGGTATTCCCTTTCTTCCGAGGTTAAAGGAGATCGTACCGCCCCAATTTCCATAGGTTCGGGCTTAGAGGCGGCTGCACTTTCAGGAACTTTGGGATGTTCATAACGTGGAGTGATCCTGTCCTTTCGCCTGTTTTCTCCCCTTCTGTCACTAAGGCGATGATCCAGTCTGAGCACCAAGCTAATCATATCTTCACAAGTACTGGGTTGGGGATCGATCTGAGCCAGTACATCCTTCATTTCTTCTGTCAGTCCGGTGTAAAATATGGCATGTCTCTTTTCTTCTGGCCAATCAGTTTCAGCTATGAGCCTTCTGAAGTCATTAAGATACGCTATTAAATCTCTATTTCCTTGTTTTAAACCTAACAACTCCCTGTCTGCAGACATAGTTGCTGATCTGCGGTTGAAAGTTTTCTCGAAATCTGTTCTAAAGGCCTCCCAATCTCTTAATATAGGGTCATCTCTTTTCACTAATGGAACCGCCCATTGAGCTGCATCCCCAGCCAAGTATGAGATGAGGAATGCTACCCTGGAATGATTGGTGTTAAAAACCTTGGGTTTACAGGAGAAATGTAATAATACCTGTGTGAGAAATACTTGCACCTTACTACTATCTCCATGGAATCTTTCGGGGGAAGCCAGGGGTATTGGGGAGGGTACTTCCACTACCAGGGAAGAGGCCTGCGGAGTACCGGCATCAAAGGGATTGCGATTCATTCTATCAACCTGAGCCTGCAAAGCAGCGGTCTCAGCCCTAGAAGCCTGTAACTCGGTTTGCACCAAAGCTAGGGCTGCCACGATATCATCCATGGTGGACATTGTATCGCACAATCGGGAGGACTAAATGTCTTGGGCCGTTTATTCTGTCAGGTCCCAGTGTCCTCAGGATTGAGCGATGCTATGAAGGGTTCCACCTCTCGACAGCCCCTGGGTCTGAATGAGAACAGACTCACAGAAGTGGTCAAGCGAGGGATATCAGGAAGGGTAGGAAGGGAGCAGCGGGGAGAGGAAGCTGAAATGAGAACAAGGCACTATGAGTCAAGCACACTCCTAACTAATGATAATACAAGCTTAGTAGATAAGGAACAGTCAACATATAATATTTGGTCTTTTTTACCTGGACGGAGAAAAGGAGTGGCTTTGCCTGGCCATCAAAGTGTAGAATTGGTATCTCTGATCTATAATACAAGAACCTGGAATTTATCTTCTTGAATCACAATCACATTGCTTAATAAACATACGTAGGATATACACGTACCAAGATAGTTAATGATTAGGCTTCAACAGAGGGCAAATGGTAAATAGCCAGCCAGGCGAAGCTCAATAGCCCCTGTTGTATGTCGCAAAAGAAATAGAAAACAATAGTTATTCTCAAATAACTCCTCGTAGCCTTAGAGTTGGACTTCACCCCAAGACGACTTCTGTATTAGTAATTTAATGCAACACAGTAGACAGCTGAATACTTCTTCAGCATAACTGGAATGACACCAAGTCAAGTCAAGTCAAGTCATATAATTTGTATAGCGCACTACATACCCAGAGGGTTTCAAGGCGCTTAGGAGGGGAGGAGGATTACTTGTCAAATATCCACGTTTTGAGTTGCTTTCTGAATGCTAGGTGGTTCAGGGTAAGGCGAAGGTAAGCGGGGAGTGAGTTCCATGTTTTAGCAGCCAGGTATGAAAAGGATCTGCCTCCCATGTTGGTCTTGTTGATGCGAGGTACAGTGGCGAAGGCTTGGCTGGAAGAACGTAGTTGGCGGGAGGGGGTGTAGAAGGACAGTCGTGAGTTGAGGCATTCTGGACCGATGTCGTAGAGTGATTTGTGTGCGTGGGTAAGCAGTCGGAAAGTGATCCTCTTATTGACGGGTAGCCAGTGGAGGTCTTTAAGGTGGCCAGAGATGTGTTCGTTGCGTGGGATGTCTAATATGAGTCTGGCTGAGGCGTTTTGGATTCGTTGGAGTTTCTTCTGGAGTTTTGCGGTAGTACCTGCGTAGAGGGTGTTTCCGTAGTCCAGTCGGCTTGTGACCAGAGCGTGGGTGACTGTTTTCCTTGTGTCGGAGGGGATCCAGCGAAATGTTTTTCTGAGCATGCGAAGAATGTTGAAGCAGGAAGAGGATACGGCGCTGACTTGTCTGTTCATTGAGAGTGAAGAATCCAGGATGACGCCTAGGTTCCGTGCGTGGTCTGTCGGGATGGGTGCTTTTCCGAGGGCTTCCGGCCACCAGGAGTCGTCCCATGCAGAGGGGGAAGTACCTAAGATGAGGACTTCTGTTTTGTCTGAGTTCAGTTTCAGACGGCTTTGTTTCATCCATTCGGCAACTTCTTTCATTCCTTCGTGTAGGTTAGTTTTGGCGGTGCTGGGGTCATTGGTGAGAGAAAGGATCAGTTGAGTGTCATCCGCGTAAGAGATGATGTTGAGGTTGTGTTGGCGTGCGATGGCCGCGAGGGGGCTCATGTATACGTTGAAGAGGGTGGGGCTGAGTGAGGATCCTTGTGGTACGCCGCAGATGACTTCAGAGGCCTCAGACTTGAATGGTGGAAGGCGGACTCTCTGGGTTCTTCCGGTGAGGAACGAGGTGATCCATTCAAGTGCTTTTCCTTGGATTCCGATGTTATTGAGGCGTTGTAAAAGGGTTTTGTGGCAGACTGTGTCGAATGCTGCAGAGAGGTCAAGGAGGATGAGGGCGACTGTGTCTCCATTGTCCAGTAGAGTTCGAATGTCGTCTGTTGCTGCGATGAGGGCGGTCTCAGTGCTGTGTTTTGCTCGGAAGCCAGATTGTGAGGGGTCGAGGGATTTGTTGGCTTCGAGGAAGGCGGCGAGCTGGTTGTTGACAGCTTTCTCGATGACTTTGGCCGGGAATGGAAGAAGCGAGATGGGGCGGTAATTTTTGAGTTCGGTGGGGTCCGCTGTGGGTTTTTTCAGAAGGGCGGTGAGTTCAGCGTGTTTCCAGTCTTCCGGGAAGGTGGCGGAGTTGAATGAGCAGTTGATGACGTCTCGGAGGTGCGGTGCTATGACGGAGTCTGTTTTGTTGAAGATGTGGTGAGGACATGGGTCTGTGGGGGATCCTGAGTGGATGGAATTCATCAGGCGGATGGTGTCCTCAGTGGAGATTGGGTTCCAGTCGTTAAGGGTGTTCACGGGGGGAAGATGATCAGCAAATGGTAGGGTGGGTTGGTTTCCGGGTTGGTTGTCAAAGCTGTTGTGGATGTCTGCAATCTTGTTGTGGAAAAATGAGGCTAGGGAGTCGCAGAGGCTTTGAGAGGGGGTGATGTCGTTGGAGTTGGCCGAGGGATTGGAAAATTCCTTGACGATGTTGAAAAGTTCCTTGCTGTTGTGAGCGTTGTTGTCAAGTCGGTCCTTGAATGCTGTTTTCTTGGCTTTTCGGATTAGTTGGTGGTGAATGCGGGTGGCGTTTTTGAAGGCGTCCTTGGTGCTGGTGGTTGGGTCTTTTTTCCAGGTCTTTTCAAGGGAACGGCAGAGTTTCTTGGACTTCTTGAGATCATCGTTGAACCATGAGGCCTTCTTGCTGCCAGGTTTGTTTTGACGTTTTTTCAGTGGTGCTAAGGTGTCAGCGGTGTTGGATAACCATAGGGTGAGGTTGGCGGCGGCTTCGTTAGCGTTAGAAGAGAGGGCTGGGGTGTGTGGAAGGAGCGATGCGGAGATTTGGTTCGAGGTGATTTTGTTCCAGCTTCTTTGCAGGGTAGGTTGGAGGTGGATGCTGGGTTTTGGTTTGTTGTAGGTGAAGTGAACGCAGCTGTGGTCAGTCCAGAGGAGTCAGTGGTGTGGCTGAAGGAGACATGGTTGCTGGATGTGAAGATGGGGTCGAGTGTGTGACCTGCGATGTGGGTGGGGGAAGTGTCTAGTTGTTTAAGTCCGAGGTTGGCGAGGTGGTCCACGAAGATGGCGGTGTTGCGGTCGTTGATCTTTTCGAGGTGAAAGTTGAGGTCTCCCAGAAGGATGTAGTCTTTGGAGGGTAGCGCATGTGGGGTGATGAAGTCCGTGATGTCTTCACTGAATTTTGCGCGGGGTCCTGGTGGTCTGTAGAGGAGGGTGCCTCTGAGTGTGGTCTTGGGGTCGATGTGGATCTGGAAGTGAAGGTGTTTGGAGTTGGCGAGGTTGGCGTCAGAGCTGGTAGAGATGCGGATTGATTTCTTATGGACGATAGCGATTCCTCCTCCTGTGTGGCTGGTACGGTCTTTGCGAGTGATCTTATAGTCTTTAGGGATGGCAATGGTGATGTCTGGTGCGGAGGAAGCATTCATCCATGTTTCCGTAAGGAAGGCGATGTCCGGAGAAATGGTGTCTAGTAGGTTCCATAGGTCAATGGCGTGCCTGTGGACTGATCGGGTGTTGAGAAGGATGCATTGTAGGTGGTTGGAGCCGGGAATCTGTGGTGTGGTCGTAGTGGAGATGTTGAGGGTGCCGCTGAATTTGCAGGAGAAGCAGGAGAAAGGTCCATGCGTTTGTCCAGGGGCGGCTTGGACGCAGTTGGGAGCGCGGCCGGGGTTAAGGGCTAGGAGGGTGGCGGCATCGTAGGTAATGGGGGAGGGCTGGGAAATGCGAGGGCCAGGGGATCTGGCGCTGGGCGCGGTCCAGGCGCGGATGGATCCATGTGATAGATATCAAAAACAGTTTATTTGTGTCATGAGCCCCCTCTCAATGGGAGGATTTGAACAGCAGTCTCAAAGAAACACTTGCATCCCAACATACGCAAATCTCAAGTCCCGCAAGTAATCCAGGCAGGAACCAACCTAGATCGGTGTGCACCGAAAACGAGATTGCACCGCAGCTGCCAGAAACAGCAAACAGTCACAGAAAAACGCCTCCGTGGAGGCAAGTAACCGGAGCCTCAGCCGAGGACTCTCCGAGTTCTAAACAGGACCGTGGTCAGGATCGGTACAGCTCGCACCGCGCACGCACAAGGAAACACAGATACAACGATGATCACCATAAAGGATACACAGGAAGCCCGGTGAAACAATCCTACCGTGTCTTCTCTCCGGAACCAGAATAAACGGCGGTGACTCTCCTTCTCGGCTCCGTCTTGAGGTTTTCCGCGTGTGACGTCATCGGGCAGAGACGTCGCACGCGTCCTTGGCATCATGGGAATTGTAGTCTTTACGGATAGAAGCGTCTCAAGGCAGTGTTCGAGGCTGCTCTCCCCATGGGACGCGACACCTAATTGTCGGCAGCAGAACTTATGATGTTCTGCCACATGGTGGCGCTGGACAATCTAATTTAGAGCTAAACATAGCAACAGCAGTTTTGTAGTTCAAGGTACAATAACCTCATCGCTGCTGCGGTAATTTTTGCGCTACGCGGCTTTTTTCAAAAAGCCGCGTTAGATGACGAGCTCAGCTCGTCATCCGCACACGCCCCCCGTGGCTGATGACGAGCTGAGCTCGTCATCAGCATCTGAAGGGGATAAAATGACTAATACTTGTTGCCCACGTCATTGATTTAGCTTGGGAGGCCTGGAATAGTCTGAATTGTCCCACTTGCAGCAGTGTGATGGTTAATGGTTGTGTTGGTCTCGTCATCGGCAGCGCAGACAGGGGCAAGGGGTGAATCAGGCTGCACTGGTCTCCTACTCAAGAGCCCGGCACTTTCATTTGTTTTAGAAAGCAAGCACTGGAGGTACTGATTAGTTGGGCAATGCTTTTCCAGTTCTGAGAGTATGAAAACGTCCACCCAGGGTGCTGGTTTTTGGTGTTGGGGTACCCAAGGCCATAATCCTTAATTCCCACCGGTGTCTGTGCACCAAAAACCTGCACTTAGGAGATTACTCTTTGGACTGTGCACGCGCACCTGAAGACACCCGGTGCTGTTCCAGCAGAGTTCCCTTATTCAGGGGGGAACCTGCAGACGTTTTGCACCTGCTCTGAGCGCCTCAAAGTGTCAGTGGAGTGGCTGAAGAGGGTTGGGAGGGGTTGATTTGGGTGGTGCAGGCTGAGGTTGAGGTGATCCAGTCTGGGGTGGCACTGCCTAAACTCCTTTTCTGTTGCGGGGGCTGGGTGGGGCTGTACTACGCTCCTGCCTGTTGCGTTGTGGCTCCACCCCCGAGTCCGACGCTAAGTTTGGTGGGGGCCTGAATTAACGCCCGACTACGCAGCGTTAATAAGCTAACAAGAGAACACAGGAGATCGGGTCTCGCAGTCATCGTCATAGTTGAACAACCACGTCACGTCCGTCCGGCTGCCTTTTATTTGCTAAGGTCACGTGGGGCAGTGCAGACCACCCTCCGGACAGCAGAAAGGAGGGGGCTAGCATGCCAACTCACCTTCCCCTGGCGGGAAGCCTGAACAATGTTGTATTGAGCCGCACGGATTGGAAGTGTGATTTAATCACAATTTGAAAATAGGGCATCCTTGGGGCCACAACTTGGATGGTAATTGATACATTCAATCAAGAGGTGAGGAAGCCACAATCTGGCATCTGTGAATCTGGCGGTTTTGGCCATCCCCCTATTCCTACATGGTCGGATGACCGCGATCTTCGACTTACCTGAGTTGCCAGGCTGGCACCAGGATTAGGTTGCCTTACCAATCCTGAAGAAGACTCGCAGCTGAAGTCCACAAATCACCCTCTTTGCGTTAGTCGAGTCGAAACGTCGACGCTCTCCACCCACACAAGACCTGTACCTGTTTTCCCCACCCAACATTGCTTTGAAAGTGCATTTTTGCATGGTTGAATTGAAAGAAAATCTTTTTGTAAATATATATTCCTATTGCGGACAGGTTTTCCGATAATGGTCTTCTTACCAGTGACTGTCAGAATTATTTAAATTGTTTATTCCTTAAACCTATGATCTTCACTTTCACTACCCCACACTATCACATCCCAAATTCACTTCCTTCTCCCTATTACGATTGTATTTAATTGTGTTTCGAGTCTAATTGGTTAATTAAATGAATTGTAAATTATATTGGCTTCTCTGGCGCCTCTGTAATTCTGTTCTTTGATTTAATACATACATTCATAATATGTTCTTGATTGCAATATGGTAGTGTTTTTTCCTAAGGATTTAATACCTATCTTCGCAGTCCCACATGGGTGGAGAAAGTCATGATGTATCTCGACTCATCATCGAGTACTAGCTGGTGGTATCCCAACCGGAGGTCAATTTTGAGAACCAGCATGCTCCGCTCAGCTCCCCTATGAGATCGTCCATCGTGGGCGTTAGATGTCCTTCTCTCTTTATGTCGGCATTGGGCAGCCGCATATAGACACAGATTCTCACCTCTCTTGGTTGCTTCGATTTCTGGGTCACGACAAATGGGGAAACCCACCGTGTTGGTCCTTTCACCTTCTTGATTATCCTTGCTTTCTCCAGCTTGGCCAGTTCCTTCGCCACCAAAGGCCTCCGGTGGAATGTTACTCGCCTGTGCCATAAGGCGACTGGTTGAACCAGGGGGTCAATGTGCAGGTGTATTTCCTTCCCTTTCAACTTTCCGATGCCTTCAAAGATGGTTGGGAATTCGGCCAGGATGTGCTGCAGAGTTTCTTGATGTATTCCGAAGGCGAATTTTACTGCAGCTCGACATCCCAACAGCATGCCATGCCCTTACGCTGTGACATAGATCTGGGACACTATGAAGATCAAACCATATGAGAGGTTTGCTTTAAACTTTCCTCGCATGGCAAGGCTGATCTTGGCCGTATACAAATACCTTGATGGTTGCAGCATCCGGGAGTGGAGCCGGCTTTAAGCTCTCATAGGTTTTCGCTGACATGATGCTAATGGCTGCTCCCATGTCTATGACAGCAGTGGTATCTTGTTCCCCCACGCACACCTGGCATTGTGGGAGGCGACGTGCTGATTGGGCGGCTGTGCCTATGGTGAAGGCCGAATGGACAGTGTTCTCTTCAGCCTCATCGTCATCCATGTCGCTGTTTCCGCCCCTGACTTCGGGGATAATGTTGACTGTGGGTTGGGAACACCGACTTCTGGATTGGCATACTCGCACAAAGTGGTTCATCTTGCCACATCCTGTGCACTTCTTTCCCTGCGCTGGGCATACCGCTGGGCCACGAGGGCTTCCTCCACAATATTCGCACATCCGGACGTGCATGTTGTCCTTTCAGTGGGATTTGATCCCTGATTGTGTAATAACTGCATTGACTGGCTGTCTTTACTGGGACATGTAAGGCGGCTTCTATGTGGGCTGCTCGGGCCCGCGATGACTCCTTCACGCGACCTAGCGTCAGAATGTCTGCAAGGGGCTTTCAGGACACTTCTAGAATTCTTTCCCAGAACTGGGCAGAGGCGCACTCTTGTATGATTTGCCACCGTATCTCCTTGTTTTCATCATGAAACCCACAGGTGCTTGCGAGGTCCTTGCGGCGAGCATGAAACGCATCTATTGACTCATCTGCTTGTTGCCGTGCTTGGCCAAATACGAAGTGTTCGTAGTCTTGGCTCGCCATGGACTCAAAGTGTGTAGAGAGTGCTGCGATTAAGGTAAGATGGGTCTTGGGGGCTGCTTCGGTGATGGAGTTTGAAATCTTCTAGATGTCTTTTGTCCCTAGGTGTAGGAGCATTGCTCTCTTCTGGTCATTGGCTACCTTGGTGGCTTTGAAGAACAGGATAAGCCTCTCTACCATTCCTTCCATCTGGGTGCTTGTGCTGCGGGGGCTCATTCCACTATGAATGGTTCAATGGGTGGTATGGTAGCCATGTTTTACCCTCTGTTCACCTTGGATAACTTTGGTATCCGACTGTTCTGTCCCCCATGTGCTGCGTCTCAACTGTGAGCTTGCATTGTGGTGGTGGTCCAGCTGTGGTGGTCCAGCTGTGGTGGTATCGTGTTGTCCTTCCCTCGTGTCCACTGATGGCTGCTTGTGTCAGGCTGCTGGCGTCTCCTTCCCTTGCAGCATTGAGCCCTGTGGGGCAGGTATCTCTCCTGGGGTGTGAGAGGTGCCCTTGGTGCAGTGAGCAGGCGCGGTGCGTCCATTGGGGTGTAGGGGCGTAGCCCCACTAAGCCCCATGGTTCCACCGTGTCGTCAGTAAAATACAAATAAAAATATTAAAATAATCGTGCTACCCGCCGGCCGGGAATCCGGGAGACACCCGACTTTTCCGGAGTGCGCAGGGGGGCTGGGGAGGGTGGGAGGGTGACGTAAATAATTAATTTACTCTCTTAATTTCTATGCAGGTAAGTACTTAATCAATAATAACTCAATCAGAATGAAAAAAAACAGAGTCCGTGGTGTTAGAGTTTCTAAGGGTTTTATTCCTCATAAAGGAATCAGGATATCATGTTCTGACCACCACAGGGGTGTCAGAAGGGATAGAGCGCTCAATTTTATTGATAATACATAGCTTATATACTTGATTTATACCATAAGAATCAATGTAAGAGGCGTAACAGCTGAGAGAAGACAAGATAACAGTATACACGTGGTACTAGTACATCATCAAGAGGCGTAAACTAGGCGTGAACTAGAGGTGTGTGCTAGAAACGTCACTGATAGGTGACGCAAGTGGGTGGCACCAAGGGGTGGTGCTAACAGAATGTTGCAATGTCAGCAGAAAATCGGAAGCTTGGATGCGCGCGCAGCTGCATGACGTGTGATTGACGGGGTGCAGGGGACTTGACATTTACACTAACGGAAAGAGACAGAAGTCTGGCATGTCAGATCAACTTGTACTTCTATCATATCTGATATCTGGTGTTTAGGAACTATACTATCTGGGCGGAAAGGTCTCTAGGGCAGAAGCTATTCTATGCTAACTGTGGATGCGTGTATAAGCGCCTGAGTGTCTACATGTGAAGCGTGGGGCACGGGGCCTTCCATGGAAGCATGGCAACAGAGGCTATGAATTACTTGCATTAAGACAGATCGGCCCTTTGGCTCTGCAGCTGGAGAGGATGTTTACAGGATCTAGTAGGCAGGAATGTATTCTCGGGGAGCGGAACAGATAACTCAAAGGTTACAGTCAGTCTTGGCAGAAAGCAGGCTTGAGCTGAGCGCGAGGGGCCGCGCTGAAAGTAGGACAGAGTTCACGGGTACAGAGGTAGCCTGGGCATAGTCAGGAGCCACAAAAGAGGTTCAGATGGCAGGAATTCAGGGCCTACTCTTGCTAGAGCAGGAAAAATACGAAAAGTGTACTACAAAAAGACGGTGGCATAGCATACTTAGGAACGGACTATATAATCCATTCATGGTGGATCTGAAAGAGGACAGGTTAACGTTGGACGCAAATGTGTTTGCGTCTTCATAGCTGGCACAGGAGGGAAGTTACATGCACTTTAAGCTGGTACATGGAGTCGGTGGGGTACGCGCTAGGGAACACAACATGGCCAAAATTTAATTTTCCTCATTCCCTCCTTGTTCCCTACGGACCCTTCATGAAATATCGATCCTCATGAATCGATCAGTCTGTTCTTGTAACATCATTTGTTCTTCTTTCTTTCGGTTACGTTTTGAGTGAAAACTAGAATGTTCAATACAAGAGGTGGCACACAGTCCACAAATCGCTGGCCCACACTGCAGGCACAGGCAGCAACTGAATACTAGGACTAGGCCAATGCCTAGGAAGGATAGGATTTTCCATCCCCAAGCTGTTAACGTTGTCCAGAACCAACCGGACCAAGTCCAGGTGCCTGGAGTCTGATGTATCTGATTTGCAATTTTATAAAGACGGGTGATAGCTTGATATACAGATGGTGCATTTTGTGGAATGAAAACACAGCAGCTTGACCCGATGACCTTACAGGCTCCACCTCTATCTGCCAAGATGACGTCAATTACAAGACGATTCTGAAGGACAACAACCCGCATAGCGGACTGCTCTTCTGTTAAGTTACCTAAGGCGGAGGTAGTTTCATTTACTACGGCTTCAAGTGTTCTAGTTAATCTGCGTATTAATTTACTATTCTGAACAGGTCCTAAAAAGAAAAAGAATCCTTTATTAAAGTCAGTGTACTGTTCCCATGCCGTTTCTGTGTAGTCGACAAGTGGGACATCTCTTCTGGGTCTATTCTTTACTAGATTGCTATTTCTATGGTAATCAGGAGGAGCTAGAAAAACAGGTGGCAGAAGGAATGCAATGTAACAGGTACCATCCCAATCTGGAGGTAGACGAATGTATGCGGTATGACCACAAGCAAAGTAAGAATGACTGATAGCTTTGAAAGATGATTTTCCATCATCACTGAATTCGACCACAGTAGTGCATTTACTATGACCTAAATGTACGGAACCTTTCTTCTTGATACATAATTCACCAGTGACTGGCAGTACTGACATAATGGGCAGAACGGGTGTGGCTTCGGATTCGACAGTAAGAATCATAAGGCTAATTGTATAATTGCCTAATCCATACACTTCATTTTCTAGATCAGTTCCTATTCTAGTGGGGAGTCCCTCCTTATCCGGGTAACAGACGTCTAGTAGGACCAAGTTCAGGTTTCCCCAAACCCAACCCCCATCGAAAACAGCAATATCGGGATCTATAGAATTAATTATCTTAAACCATGCTCCACAGGAGCCATTGTGAGAGAACGGGTACGGAAAGAGAGGCAGGGCTCCCTTATAATTCTGGTAGGGAGGGAGTCGGCCACATATCCAGCAATTTGTAGCATTGTTAGTTTGATGAGAATGATGTAACATACTAATGAATGTATTGTTGCGCAGCGCGAGTCTGTAGGAAAGCTCATGAGGAGGTAACTCACTAAAAGTGTGTTCAGCAGAGACATTGTAAGCAGATTGTTCACGCTTGAAAATAGGATAGTAGATAGGTAATAAGACGCTAGCAATAATAATTAAAACACTGAGAATAAACATGATTATTAGTGTCACTATGCAGTGACTACGGAGTGATTTGCAATATGTACGTTTCTTTGCTTCTCTCTCTCTAACTCGATCTAGGGGATACATGTCAGAAACTATTTAACCGATTCACCTAGGGGAGGACTTAAACAATTAAACTGTCTGACTTGCTAGATCGTAATTTCATGCGGTATTGTTCTTGAGGAGTTTTTTCTCGTTTGGATTCGGTAAAGTCTTTGTTAACACAGTCTTTGGTGGGGGTGGGTGAGTCTTGTTCCGGTTTCAGTCCTGGGAATGTTTTGATATGGCTTAGGTGGACCCACCCCTTTCTGCCTTCCAATTTGACTGCGGTCCTCGTGGTAAGAAGAACGGTCTTCGGAGACTTCCAGCGGGGCTCCAACGGACTTTTTCTGTCGAAGTTGCGGACGAGGACAATATCCCCGGGGCGGACGTCATGTGGCTTCACATCAGTGTTGTCAGGGAAGGCTGCGGCAACCTGTGAACGACATGATTGGAGTGCAGACATCAAGGAGGCAAGGTAATCTGTCAACATATTAGAATCAATATCAGTAATCTTTTTAGGAATGGGCGTCCCCCACATATTCGGTGGTCTGCCAAAGACCACCTCGTACGGGGATAGCCCTGATCTCGAATGGGCGACCATTCTCATATAGAATAATGCCACTGGCAGGGCGACTATCCAGTCGACCCCTTTTTCCTGACATATTTTGGCAAGGCGGATCTTTAATGTCTGATTATGCCTTTCTACAAGGCCTGCTGCTTCTGGATGTCGGACACAATGGAACTTCCACTGGTATCCCAGTAACAAGGAAACTTGCTTCATTAATTCGGATGAGAATGGCTGACCGTTATCTGAGTACACGACACGAGGCAGGCCGTATCGTGGGAAGAATTCACGAACCAACTGTTTGGCAGTGGTCGGAGCAGTGTAATCTGGGACTGGGTATGCTTCGGTCCAGCGGGACAGAGCACAGACAACTACGAGAACATATTTAAATCCTCGACAACGGTCCATCTGGATATAATCCATCTGGAGGACTTCAAAAGGGTGATCGGGAGGATGAAATCCACCTTGCTCTACAGGGACGCTTTTACCTGGATTGAACTGACAACAGATCATGCAAGTACGCACTTTCTGTTTTGCTGCTGCTCGTAAGTGTTTATTGTTCCAGAGATTTTGCAAACTATCTAGCATTGCCTTTTCTCCTAGATGTGCAGGACTATGTGCTGTATTTATCATGACTTGAACCATAGAGTCAGGGAGAAACCATGTAGATTTTCCCTTCGTCATCCAACCTTGATCTGTCTGGATCCCTCCTAGTTCGATCCATTTCTTTATTTCGTCTGCAGTAGCATGTGTCTGAATGTCAATAACATCTAGTGTGGGATCTCTGACTGTCATACAGTTTGTCGGATCTGTTGTCTTTGTCGTGTCAGTTGTCTGAGTGTGAGTCAGTGCTGTATGTTTTGCTGTTTGATCTGCCAGGTCGTTACCCTGGGAAACAGAATCTGTGGCTTTAGTATGTGCTTTACACTTCATGACTGATATGGCTGAAGGCAGATGTATTGCTTCTAACAGTGCTTGAATGAGAGGACCATGTTGTATCTTGGCACCATGAGAGGTCAGGAAACCTCGTTCCTGCCAGAGCATGCCGAAGTCGTGTACGACTCCGAACGCATAACGGGAATCAGTGTATATGTTAACATTTCTGTTCTTGGCTAGAATACAGGCTCGGGTCAGAGCAATGAGCTCTGCTGCTTGAGCAGACAGTGTATCAATACGATGTGTCTCTTTAACTTCAGTTTCAGTGGTCACTGCATACGCAGCCACTAACTCTCCTGTACTTGTTCTCATGCATGAACCATCCACATAAAGTGTCAGGTCTGGATTTGTCAATGGAACATCTGTTAAATCTCGTCTGGGCTTTGTTACTGCATTAATGATCTCTATACAATCATGTGGAGCTGGATCTGTCATAACTGTAGGTAACAATGTCGCTGGGTTCAAGATACTGCAGCGTCTGATTTCTATGTGTGGCTGGAATAATGTCAATTCGTAACCTGTCAGTCGTGCTATAGTCAAGTGTTGAGTCTGGGTTCTGTTTAACAGAACCTCTACAGAATGTGGAACTTGTACTGTTAACTGATGACCTAAAACGATTGAGTCGCTTTGTCTGATTGCTAACGCTGTTGCTGCTACTGACTTTAAACATGCAGGGAGTGCCTGTGCTACTGAATCCAATGTGCTTGAAAAATAAGCGCAAGGCTTATGTGAACCTGCTTGATCTTGAGTGAGGACAGACAACGCTGTACCGTCACGTTCTGTAACAAAAAGTGTAAACGGTTTGCTGTAACATGGTGTTGCTAAAACTGGTGCTTGGCATAAAGCTTTCTTTAATTCCTCAAAGGCTTGTGTATGTTCCTGAGTCCAAGGGAGGGCAATGGAAGTTGCAGCCTCCTGGGTCGTTAACTGAATGAGTGGTTTAGCTAGAAATGCATATTGAGGAATCCATTGTCTGCAGTACGAGGTGAGGCCTATGAAGGCCCGCACTTCCTTTTGTGTCTGGGGTCGTGGCATGTTTACAATTAACTGAATGCGATCGGGAGTGAGCTGTCTCCCCACTTTGGACAGCAAGTGACCCAAGTACACAACTTGCTGAACACAGAATTGTAGCTTCGAAGGAGACACCTTGTGTCCCTTGTCGGCTAGGAAATGCAAAACTGTCAGAGATGCTTGTTCACATTCGGGCTCACTTCGTGCGGTGATCAATAGATCATCGACGTATTGCAGTAAAGCGGTATTAACTGGCATTTGAATACAATCTAGTTGTCTTTTCAGTGCTTGACTATAGATGCTGGGGCTTTCTGTAAATCCTTGAGGTGCGCGGGAAAATTTGAAACTTCGTCCATTTAAACTGAATCCGAAGAGATATTGGCTCTCCGGGTCAATAGGTACACTGAAGAAAGCGTTCTTGAGATCTATTACAGTAAAGAACGTTGCTTCTGAATCAATAGCAGTCAATAGGGAAGAGATATCGGGGACCACAGGATACTGTGGTACAATGCATTTGTTCAGTTCTCGAAGATCAATCACCAGCCGGTATACCGGTGGTGCATTGCGGTCTGTACATTTAAGAATTGGAATGATGGGTGAATTACAGATATTGGAGTCGGTCTCTACGACCACTCCCTGGGCAATAAGCTCTTCAATTATTTTCAGTAAAGCCACTACAGCATCGGGTGGTAACTTGTATTGTCTGATTCTGGGTAAAACAACTCCTGTCTTGAGTGTAACACGGTATGGTGTGATATGCATACAACCTACATCAGCTGGGCCTTTTGCCCATAAGTGATCTGGTACATTTTTCAATCTGACATCGAAGTCACGTAACACATAATGACCCTTGAAATCCCGTAGAAAGAGTCTGACTCCTTCCGGGGAACAGCATATTATAGCTCCTAGAGCCTTCAGTGTTTTAATTCCTAATAGATTTTCGGGACATGATTTCGTAAGTAACAAATCTGTAACTCGAGATAATGGACCCACAGCTAGTGGTACTGGTTCTGATACTTCATTTACAATAGGCTGTCCTGAAAAACCAAGGGAAACATTCTGTGAGCCTGAGAGGGGTGCCCCTGGGACTTCATTGTGACTGATAGTAGTGCGACTTGCCCCTGTGTCAATTAAAAACTTTCTGTCTTTTCCTAATACGTGACTGTGTACATAAGGACCTTCTTGATCTACAGGAATTTCAATAAGAGGCAAATCACTTTCCCTCCCTAGGCTGTTTCATGTATAACGCTGATAGTCTGGATATGCCGACTGGGCATACTGGTACATCTGTTGTGAGACTTGCCGAGTTGCGGCAGCGGGCTGTGTCTGAGCATGCTGTGGCTGCGGTACTGCTACTGTCTGTACTGTATGGGACTGATCATGCATAGGCTGTGTATTCTGCATTGGCTGTTCGTTCTGTGAGGTCTGTTGATGACCCTGTTCATGTCTAGGCGGACGCGGTCTTTCTTTAGTTTTACCTGTCTCGATGTTATGTTTCAGGACTGGACATTCATGTACGTAGTGACCTGGCTGCTTGCAATAATTACATGTCCCTTTAACGGGAGCGGCAGAATGATTTGTCTGGGCCCCACCTTTTCTATGACCGTCGGCTGGAATCGTCTGAGCTACTAACATTTTCATTTTCGTGTCTTTCATACGTTTCTGTTCCTGATCTTGTTCTTCCCTAATTCTGTTCTGGTGATATTGTAACATTTGTAACATCTGTGATGGCGTATTTGCCTGCCAAGTACTTTCAACTTTGTACACTCTATTTTTAACTAATGGTAGGGCGTTCTCGACTAATTTTGTTACAAAAAGGTGTGGATATGACTCGCTACTAGTTTTTAGACCACTATTGATAATGAAACATTTCTCGAATCTTGAATAAAAGTCACTAGTATCTTCATCTTGTTTCTGTTTACAGGACGAGATTGCGTCCCAATCTTCCTTTCTAGTTGTCAATAATCTTGGCAAAACCTGTACGATTAAACCTGGTAATGCTTTAGTCTTGTCCCCAAGGCCTACCCCTGGGACTCGTTTGCTTTCTTCGTCTTCTATTTCTGCCCATGCTATCTTTGACTCTCCCACCTCCCAATCCTTTTCCTTTAATTTCTCGTAAATGCCCGTGGGCAACAGTACTTTTAACATTTTCATAATATCATCATACGTGTAATCTCCCATCAGTAACATGTCTTTAAGCTCTCTATGAAAACCTGCAGGGTCTTTATCATGGCACGGAACTAATTTCTTCATTTCTAACAGTTCTAACTTAGTCAGTGGTGTGTGAACATACACACGCTTCAAGCGTTGGTCCGTACCCATAACTGGGTGTACTTCTCGTAAGGGGTTCTGACTTTCAATGCCACCACCGCATTGCATGTGGTACGTTTTTCTTTCTGGAGGCGGGGCGGGAACATATTCAGAGCTTAGGAAGGTGTAATACTTACGTCGTTGTTCTAGAATTATTTGTATTAATTTGGTACTGAAACCTCTCCATCTATCCATGAGTAGGGCTTCTAATGTTTCGTGTAAGGGACCTGGATCAGAATGATGGTTTCTGAACTTGATGAGGAGGTGCTGAATCATATATTCACCTGCTATTTTCTGCTCTTCCGGGGAAAGGTTCAAGAATGTCTGCACTAACGTGTCATCATTATACATGTCTGGGTTTTCGGCCCATAATACAGCTGACCGGGCTAATTCCTGTTCATCCATAGAATTGAGTACATGGTACCCCATTCGGTCTCGAAGCCTTTTATCAGTTTCCTGGAACTGATGTTCAGAAGAATTCGGATTTGTTAACTCAGAGAGAAAGACTCTCTTGCTTTCTGGACGGACACCTTTCCTAAGGTAGGCTCCCCTACCTACATATGCTATAGTATCTGTAGACCTTCCTGGTGCTTCATGTTCATCTTCCTCCTCGGAGGAAGCTTTATCATTCTCTTCCTGGTGTGCAGTCAATACTGCCTTTCTAATTTTCTGGGACATACTGGCTATGCAAGCCCCCTTATCATGCTTTCCGTCGGCTATATTTTGACCCCACTTGTTTAATGCGTCTAATTCACTTTGATCTGTCCCGGGCCTGTCTCGTTCTCTTATTACACAATTTATGAAAAATCGTAATATCTGTGCTTGAATGTCAACTTTCTGTTTATGCATGGCAGCTTTGACACTGTCGGGGTCTTTCCCAGTCAGTATGAACTTATATAGTCTGTCGAGAAGTTCCTGCATTCCTACATAGCATAGCAAGTTATCGGTGGCAGATCTTAATCGAAGTGATGCTAATATCATTAAATCGTCTTTTCCGGGTACTGGATCATATCTGCAAACTGACATCTTCTCTTTAAATGCGTCAAGCCGGGATAAGTGGGGAGACTGGAAAGGATTCTGCGTGTCCCTTAAATGCAATCTGTGTGTCGGTGGCGGGGTCTGTAGACCCGCTGTCGCACCTCCTGAGGCGGATGCTTGAGCATTATCTCTCCGCGGAGTCTGGATCTGAGTCTGAATTTGTCGTTTAGTAAGATCAGGTAGGACTGGTTTCGGTAGGTCTGTCTTAAGTACGGGAAGTGGCGGAGCTGGCGGAACAGAGGAGGTCTGTCGTGGTACCGGCGGGACATTATCTGGGGGCGCAGTGCCACCCCCATCCCTGTCAGTAGGCAGGGCACGAACAGGCAGATTGGTATAAGCTGGTGCTACATCCTCTAGATATGAATTTAGGAATATGTCTTTAGTAGTTTTATGCATTACTTTAGTTGGAACTAATGGTGTCGGTAAGTTTTTCGGTATTCCTGATTGAGTTTCAGATGTGCCATCTGCTGCGAGATACATACCGTTTACAAGATTATTTCGGGCACGGTCTATTTGTTCTGTTTTTACTCGGATCCCTTCAGTAACTAATTCGTTTTCTTGTTCTTTATCTGATTCTTTAAGTCTATCCTCTCTACGGAGTGCTTTGTCAGCACGCTTACGTGATTCCTTACGCCAAAATTCTATGGCGTCCTTCTGAGATTGTCTAGCTTTCTTTTTCCATAATGCTTCTTCTACCCTCATGATGCACTCGGCATCCCACGTTCCGGTAACAGGCCATCTGTGTCTTTCGTCTAGGTGTTTGGTGTAGTCGGCCCATAAATCTAGATATAATATGGCATCTATGCCATGTTTCTGATACATAAAATTGCCTGGAGTGTCCCTAGGGGGGATAGGAATTTCTTCCTCCAGTAACCCTTTCCTAGTTCCTATCTGTTTTAACTTGTTGAAGAACGGCATCTTGCTTACTTATTACTGAACGCTAGATCTTTATTCCTTAATACGAGTTTACAGCTAGTTGATACAAGAAACACAATAATACACATTAAAACAGTCACATTCATACCACAACATTAATCACATAAAAACATTGAAGACATAAATGACTACCCCCCTATACTGGATGTACTGCTCAACAGTACGGATACACTGGTGTAACAGTGCAGAAATTCGGAATACTTGATATACTGCTAAACAGTACAGATACACTGCCTAAAAACAGTGCAGACCGGACTTGCGTACCCAAACCCGTCTAGATACGACCCAGCAATGGTACTCACCGGGAAGCACGGAAAACAGAAGGCCTCGGAAAATTCGACTGGACTCGACTCGGAACTTCGGAAAACTTCGGAAAACTTCGGAAAACTTCGGAAAACTTCGGAAAACTGGTGGGCCTCTTCACACCTCGGACCTTGCTTCTTTCGGCTGGGCTCTGGTCGGGATCCTCCGCACTCCTCACCGCCTCGTCTGGGCACTGATCGCAGTCTTCGTCACCTCCGTGGGTCAGAGGGAGATGCAGGAAATCCTGCCAGTACACGTGTGTTCCATCTAACTGATGGCAGGGGACAGAGTTTGCAACGCACCAACCGGCGCGTGAGGTGGGGGAGGGGTCCCTATTCGGGCGCCAAAATGACGTAAATAATTAATTTACTCTCTTAATTTCTATGCAGGTAAGTACTTAATCAATAATAACTCAATCAGAATGAAAAAAAACAGAGTCCGTGGTGTTAGAGTTTCTAAGGGTTTTATTCCTCATAAAGGAATCAGGATATCATGTTCTGACCACCACAGGGGTGTCAGAAGGGATAGAGCGCTCAATTTTATTGATAATACATAGCTTATATACTTGATTTATACCATAAGAATCAATGTAAGAGGCGTAACAGCTGAGAGAAGACAAGATAACAGTATACACGTGGTACTAGTACATCATCAAGAGGCGTAAACTAGGCGTGAACTAGAGGTGTGTGCTAGAAACGTCACTGATAGGTGACGCAAGTGGGTGGCACCAAGGGGTGGTGCTAACAGAATGTTGCAATGTCAGCAGAAAATCGGAAGCTTGGATGCGCGCGCAGCTGCATGACGTGTGATTGACGGGGTGCAGGGGACTTGACATTTACACTAACGGAAAGAGACAGAAGTCTGGCATGTCAGATCAACTTGTACTTCTATCATATCTGATATCTGGTGTTTAGGAACTATACTATCTGGGCGGAAAGGTCTCTAGGGCAGAAGCTATTCTATGCTAACTGTGGATGTGTGTATAAGCGCCTGAGTGTCTACATGTGAAGCGTGGGGCACGGGGCCTTCCATGGAAGCATGGCAACAGAGGCTATGAATTACTTGCATTAAGACAGATCGGCCCTTTGGCTCTGCAGCTGGAGAGGATGTTTACAGGATCTAGTAGGCAGGAATGTATTCTCGGGGAGCGGAACAGATAACTCGAAGGTTACAGTCAGTCTTGGCAGAAAGCAGGCTTGAGCTGAGCGCGAGGGGCCGCGCTGAAAGTAGGACAGAGTTCACGGGTACAGAGGTAGCCTGGGCATAGTCAGGAGCCACAAAAGAGGTTCAGATGGCAGGAATTCAGGGCCTACTCTTGCTAGAGCAGGAAAAATACGAAAAGTGTACTACAAAAAGACGGTGGCATAGCATACTTAGGAACGGACTATATAATCCATTCATGGTGGATCTGAAAGAGGACAGGTTAACGTTGGATGCAAATGTGTTTGCGTCTTCATAGCTGGCACAGGAGGGAAGTTACATGCACTTTAAGCTGGTACATGGAGTCGGTGGGGTACGCGCTAGGGAACATAACATGGCCAAAATTTAATTTTCCTCAAGGGGAGGCTGGGCCTGCTGCAGCTGCGCAAGTGGATTTTTGGGCAGAAACTAGCCCGCGCATGCGCAGATTGTTTCCCCTTTGCAGTTCCCCTTAGAGAGAGGACCAGGGGGCGGGCCGCAGCCCCCGGGGTTGCACATGGCGACTGGGCAAGCAGTCATGGTGCCCCCCCAGCCAATCCTGGCGCTGCATATAGCGCCAGGATTAACTGGTCAATACTATAGCCCGGGTACATAACCCCCAGCTTGGGGGGGCAGAGCCCTCTCCCTCCCTCGTGCTGCAGCCTCTGTTTATGGGGTTTGAAGACCTGATCTGACCAGACCCAGGAATCCTTAAGAGGGTGGAAGTCAAGTCCCGAAGGAACCGCTCGGCCAGGGAGACCCGTTCGTTCACACTCTGGTATGATCAGCTGAATCAGAGGCGAACCTTGGCCTTGTCGCGAGAAGAAAAGACAGAAGCAGCTGAGCCCCGAGCAACGTCCCTACAGCCAGGGTCCCTGTAAAGAACAGAAAGGGGTCAGGTATCTTGCGGTCAGCTATGACTACTTGCACTGAGAAGTGTGGCTCAATGATTAGAGCGGCAGACCCTGATGCAGAGGTCTAGCCTGAGACCAGGGTTCAATACCCCGCCCCGGTGGGTCTTGGGCTCAAAAATTCCTCGGACCTGATAATTCTCGCCTCGGTGCCTATTCCAATCATGGAGTCCCACTCTGCAACTCTGGGCAATAGCTTGCTTAATCTCCACAACGGCCCCCACAACGCTAAGGATGCCTGGCCTCCACCTTGGGGGTGCCCAGGAGTGGAGGCCTCACAGGGAAAGCCAGGATGGGTTCCACAGCGGTATTCGTACAAGCGCCTTGAGACCCTTGCGGGTGAGTAGTGCACTATACAAGTATCAATTTACATTACATTATATTACATATAAACGGAAAAAAAATCAACAGAAATATCGAGTGTTAAAAGAAAAGTGTTAAGGAAGAGAAAAGACATAGATAAGAGGGATAGGGAATGAAAAGAGGGAGGGAACAATGGCAGTGAAGGGAAAAAAGGAAGGAAATAATGCAAAAATAAAAGCGAGATTGTGGGGAATTAAAGATCATGAGTGGGAAACGGATGGAGGGAAACGGATGGATGGAAGCATGCTGGTGTTTCTATATTAAAACGTTTTCAGACCTTCATTAAGGCCCTTCACAGGTGCAGCAGCAGCAGCTCAAGCTCCCCTTATTTGCATGGAGGCACGAGCAGGTGGCGATAAGTCATATGACACTTATGTGGCTGTTTGGCCAACAACAAAATGCATTTGACTATTTCTAGGTCTCTCTTTCAACCAGAGCTGGAAATGTGAAACAAGCACTGGCAAAGCCAAGACGTTTCGCCTATGCAATGCAATGTTTTTAGACATGTAAAACAGCACTCGCTCTGTGCAATATGGCTTAAAGTAAATAAAAGTAAACGGTACAGCGGGGACCAGTGCAAAAACCCCATTTTGTATCAATTGTTTGGTCCAAATGTCAGTGCATAATTTCACCGCTGTCATCTAGTCTATTTGTTTTAATGTTTTGTGTTTGGGGCAGTCTTTGAACTGTTTTTTTTTTATATTGATGCAAATAATCTGTGACTCCCTCACATTCTCCATAGTTCAATTACATTCGTTTACCGAACCATTTGTTGTATAGGATATATTCCTATACAATACTCCTAGATGAATGACACCACGCAGTTACTGGCTGGGCACTTCGCACACGATAAAGCATAGCAAAAAAAAATGGCTAACTGTGACCTTGAAAATGAACTGGACAATTGCCACCCTAACAACCACAGCTAAAAAAGTTTAACATTTTTCCATTCCTTTCACTTACCTCCAAGTTATTCCATCGCTCATTTGTTTGGCAAATGTTATTTTATTTATATTTCAATCACAGCTTCAACAGTGAAACCACCAGTCATCAAAAGGTATATATTTTATAAGTATGTAATTGTGTCACAGATTAAGCAGGAGTGGTGTTGACACCTATAAATATTTATGAACTTGTTCTGTCTGCAGAAAAATGCTCATAAAAAGGAAAGCCAGAACAGAGGTCAGAGGTGGGAAGCCAATGACAGTAAAGGAGGCCTAAAAGGAGAAATATTGAGAGAAAGAGAATGAAAGATTGGGTATGGGCATAGCTCCAATTTGTACAGCAGGTGCAGTGGGACCAGGACCCACAGGCTTATGCGGTGCTCTGAACCCTGTTTGTAGCTGTGTTTTAGAAATATTAGTGAGGCTTGCCCTCGCATTTATGTCCACATCAGATACAGTGAAAATCTATCCCCAAAATATCACTTAATGTTTGCAAATGCCATGCCATGGTCACTTGCCAGCCTTTTGTAGTTGACCGTCATCTGCCCTGAATGGAGTCGAATGGGAAATACTCTGTATATGGTCAAAGAATCTCAGACACTCAGTGCTAGGAAGTAACGTTATGCACGTGCTTGGAATGGCGCTTGGAATGGCGTTTTTTTTGCACGCTGCTAACAAATGAGTATAGCTTTGTTGGCCGTCTAACTGTTCTTAGTGTTCTAATGACTCGTTTTGGTGCCCTTTTGCCCTCTGTTAGATCCCACTCACTCACTACACACACATCCTTGCTCCGATCCTTCATTCATGCATCCATCAACCCAGTAGTGCTGTTATGTGAAAATTGACATCCATTCATCCATCCACCCATCCATTCATCCATCCATACAGCCACTCACCACACCCATACTGTAGTGTAGTTCATATTATCCCAATAGGCTCTGCGCATTGGAATAACATAAACAGCAGTGTAGACGTAGGACTGAGGTCATCTAGGTCTCTACTGACTATGTTAAACTTAATTTAGGTTTGCGCCAGCTAGCTCAGAGGTCACTAGAAACTTTCTTGAATGAATAGGGAGGGGTCAGCTTCCCTGACTCAGACAAGAAGGGATTCAGTTTCTGACAACCGCATAAACATGACAACTTTGCTCCCTCAGAATAAGAGTGTATCTCTAGAGTCGTGTGAAAACACTAGGCAGCTAATTCACTCAGTCAATTGTGCATACTTAGTTTCACCAGAGTGCAGAGAAATAGAGAGACAGGCGTTTTCAATAAAAGGTGTTATTTATTGAGCAGTCTTCTTCCTCATGCAAGAGAAATGAATTGCCATAATTGCAATACTTAAAGTGAAGTAAAGTGCGTACAGTAAAAGTAGTATTATGTAATAATACTGTAAAAGCATTGATATGGTTTCTTAGCCATATGATACTTTAAAATGGATAAAATATATACATACATAAATACATTGACTAACGTACTCAACTGGTGCTTCTAACTAAGCCTACCCCAGTGTACCTGACCTAAGCCTAATACTTGGGAAGGGATGAGCAAGTAGCAGTTTCAGTTAAGTTGGTTAAGATTGTTTTGCCAAGAATCTGATTCAAGAATTCTCTTAAGGGTTTAGTCAGCTCCGTACCTTGGTAATAGAATGTGGGAGGTCTGGTATCTCTTTCCTCAGGACTCGTTCTCCCAGCAACCTGCATTGGTAGGCTGGAAACACCGGAGCTGGATTTTCTCGGCTGGAGAAAAAGACAGCGTCTCTCTCAGTGCATCAAACGGGAGGGGCGGCTTCCGTGGGCTCTCGCATCAGCTGGGCTCTCGGGCAAGTAGATGGCCGCTCTGCTCCAAACCACTGTGTGTTTGCTTAAGGCAACTGTTAGTATATTTATACCTGAAAGGTGCCGGGTTTGACGTAAGGTTGGACATAAGACTTCACTAAGACTTAACAGTTCTTTCTGGACTCCATGAGTTCTTGTTCAAATCAAAACAAAAGCAGGGGGGGATTTCCCGGGCGGCTGGAGGCTTGGGTGTTTTAAGGACCCGCTGTGCTTTCTAGGAGTCGATGGGAGTAGCCGTGCTGTGCTTTGGACTGCATGGGCTATTACTGAATATGGATATGATTCGTATGCCTTAATCAGGATATTATTGATTATAACCACATAAGGGCATGAATCGGGAATATCGAATTAGGGTCCTAGATATAAATCAATCCATTAATCCATCCACCATCCACTCATCCATCCATACACCCAGCCATCCATTCATCCATTCGCCATCCAGCCATCCATCCATACAGCCAGCCACCCACTCACTCACCACACACACATCCTTGCACCGATCCTTCATTCATGCATCCATCAACCCAGTAGTGCTGTTTTGTGAAAATATACAAAACAGCACTACTTGACTCAGACCGGCTTAGGTAATAGTCGTTTGTTATGCTACCTTAAACTGACACACCCTGCTGAGCGGTTGAATAATCATCGTTCCCCCTATTCCACAGACCTAAACTATAAAAGAAAAAATCCATTCCAACGTCCGGAATTATGCCGACTATTCCCTCTATTTGGTAAGCAATACTTTGAATATTGCCTCTTCATCTATTGATTAGTTGCTCTTAGCTTAAAGATCTCCATACATCTTTTGAAACAGGTAGATTCCTCACGCCCTGGCCGTTTTTCAACATTGAGATCCCTCCGGGCTCCCATTATAAGGATTAAGACCTGTACAGTGTCTATACCAGGTAAGTACCTACTGAGATCACTTAAGGTTTGTTTCACGCACACTCAAACCAGTGTAACTTCAATATATGCTCTCGAATTTGCAGATAAAGACAATCGAGTTCGTCATTTTTCCCCTGATCCGTTTTTCACATCTGGCATTCTCACTCAGTGGTAAGATGAAGGAGTTATGTGTCGGCACCTTGTCATATGTCTTGATGATTGGTCTGTTTTATCTTGTGTTACTAAACCTTGCAAAACTCTGTCCTTAACCTGTCTTTCTCCTCTGTGTCATTTTTTCCTTTATTATGTAGATACTACATAAGGCCCTGAAGAGAATCCCAGGAAAACCAGTGGGATTCGAAACGCGTAGGCCTCTGCCACATTGTGTCTGCGAGAGCGACAGGATGATCCATTTATTAGGTCTCGCCTGTCGATGCGCATGCGCATCGAGCAAGCGAGACTATGGGGGCTTATCCACTCTTTATCCAACTTGCAAGGAATCGTGGCGATTCCTTGCAGTGCCCGTGACTTTTAAGCTCAATGTGCATGCGCATTGAGCTTAAAAGCGCGTGCACATCAGTTCCCTCAGCCGCGCTCCGCCCCCTCCCCTGCCCGCCGTGTCGCATTTCTCCTCCCCCCTCCCCTTATCTGCCGTTCCTTCGTCTGTTCCCTCTCCCCGCTCCGCCCCCTCCCCTGCCCGCCGTGTCGCATTTCTCCTCCCCCCTCCCCTTATCTGCCGTTCCTTCGTCTGTTCCCTCTCCCCGCTCCGCCCCCTCCCCGCCGTGTCGCATTTCTCCTCCCCCCTCCCCTTATCTTCCTTCCCTCCGTCTTGTTTATATCTGTAATCTATTGACTTTCGTAAAAAGCCGTGGGAAACGGTTTATGGGGTGATGGATGTTCGCCTCGACTCTGGGAGTAGGGCATGCTGCTGGACTTTGGGAAACCATGCATTCGTTCCTCGAGGACCAGACGTCTCTGCAGAGGTAAAACATTTTGTATGTTAAAAACAAAACTCTGCCTTTCCCGCGACAAGTTCAAAGGTGCAACATTCAGCTTACAGGACGGACACATTCTAAACAAACTGTGCACCTAACCCTGCTCGAGAGAGTCCTCGTGGGCGCAGGCTGCCTCATTTCCTGCTGCACGTGCATACCACAGCCTGTCCTGCTTTGCAGCACCCCGCCCCAAGGGCTTGGCTCCCTTCCAGGAAGCAAGGACCGCGAGAGAGGGGGGGGGGGGGGAATTGAATTACTATTTGAATCACATTTTAACCTCTCCAATTATATATTTTTTATAAACCGTTGCTTTTTGTTGTGGGTCTAGAAAACCTGGTTTGGATCACGCCTCCAGGATATAAGTTTAAGAGCGTTTTTCACCCACAACAATCCTCGCGGTTCAGAGTGGAATGTATATGCACATGGACATCAGCTCATTAATTCGCTGAGGATAGCGAAAGTGACATCACTGATTATTTGACTCCTCGCCAATGACAGCACACATTTGACTGCCAGGCCCACCTTTATCCCCTCAAGAGACTCCTGTTTCATGGTGCTGGGACCAAAGTTAAGACACAACCCCTCACTCACCCTCACCCTCACTCACTCTCAACACCTCACCCTCACTCACCCTCACCCTCACCACCCTCAACCCCTCACCCTCACCCTCACTCACCCTCACTCACCCTCAACCCCTCACCCTCACTCACCCTCACTCACCCTCAACCCCTCACCCTCACTCACCCTCAACCCCTCACCCTCAACCCCTCACTCACTCTCACTCATCCTCACTCACCCTCAACCCCTCACCCTCACTCACCCTCAACCCCTCACCCTAACTCACCCTCACCCTCACTCAACCTCAACACCTCACTCACCCTCACTCACCCTCAACCCCTCACCCTCAACCCTCACTCACCCTCACCCTCACTCAACCTCAACCCCTCACTCACCCTCATCCTCACTCACCCTCAACACCTCACCCTCAACCCCTCACTCACCCTCACTCTCACTCATCCTCACTCACCCTCACTCACCCTCAACCCCTCACCCTAACTCACCCTCACCCTCACTCACCCTCAACCCCTCACCCTAACTCACCCTCACCCTCAACCCCTCACTCACCCTCACCCTCACTCACCCTCAACACCTCACCCTCAACCTCAACCCCTCACTCACCCTCACCCTCACTCACCCTCACCCACCCTCACCCTCACCCTCACTCACCCTCAACCCCTCACCCTCACACAGTGCAATAGGTCTCAGACCATTTCAGTTAGAGCTTTTAGAAATGTTTATGGCTTTTTTTATTTGTAATTCTTTAGCATTGGCTACAGGAAACAAAAATGCTAAACATTTACAAAAAAACCCATAAACAATTCTAAAAACACTAACTCTAATGGTGCGAGACCTATTGCATTTCCAATGCTTGTTTTTCTCTAGTCGCTAGTACAATACCAAGTTTCCTTACCAAAAAAGTTTCTTTTTGTAGATCTAATTAGGATTGTACATTTAAAAATTATTTGTTTTTCTATTATTGTAAAACTGTGGCCGCAGACAGTGGCTTTCTGTTCCCTTTGTAGTATAGATTGTACATATTTTTAAGATTGTAGCCCTTGTCCTTGATAGTCCCTCCCCCTGACTAGTGTGAATGTGTACTGAATGTGTTTTTGAATGCCTGTGATATGTCTGGAATCTTGTATGACTGATGATTAGTAATCACTTCCCCAATTGTTGTGTGTCCTTTTGTAAATATGTTCCTCTTGTAAAAAATGAAAAAATTTAAGTTTTCTGTTTTTCTAACAATGCTAAAATAAAAAGCTATTGAATAGAAATTCCCGTTCTTGAATATTTTTTCAAGTTTTGTTTGGTTATTTGTTTTTCCAAAATGATCCATATCAGCACTGGCACCCCACTTTTGTTTCTTGGTAATCCGGCTCAGCCTTGCTGATTAGAGCCACCCCGTAGTTGTTTCTTGTTCATAGTAGCGGGCGCCGGCCCGCGAGGTCTGTTGTTCACTCCATTTCTGGAGTTAAGGATAACTAATTCATCCTTTTTGTAATAAGCAGTGAATTGTTGCGTTTTGAATTTTGTGTGTTTTGTTATTGTATTCTAACATTCCCCTTTCCCCTTTTTTCTGTCTTTTAAGTAATGGCAGAGAAGGACACTTTTGCCTATACTGAAGACCACATCAGGAACTTGCTTAGTGACCCTCCCACATTCTCTTCGGTTACCCTGAGTGAGACAGCGACATCGTCCAATGAGGCTGAGAAACTGCTTCGTCTGAAAAAGAAACAAATTAGGACAGACCTTCACGGGCACTTCTTGTTACAACACCTCAGAGAAGGCACTATCCCAGGTGGGTTACAGATAAAAAAATATACCAGTAATCTTTACGGAGGACCCAATTTTTAAAAAAGGTTTTTCTTTAATAGAAACCAAATGCAGTAGGGACCTTATGGTCCTAACTGTTGAAACTGCGGTAAGAATTTCCAAGGAAGAACTTGCAGAAATTGCTAAACTAGAGGCTGAAATTAGTACCAACCCCACCATAGCTGATGCTAGAGCATTACTAGACAAGGTAGCAAAGGAAATTCAAGAATTTAAAGATTTCACTATAACACAAAAACGTAATCAATTTGAGAAGGACAAAAAAAGCTTTTCATTGGAAAACATTTATCCATACCTTCAGGTAGATTTCTACTTATGAACTTGCCAGCTCCCACTCCAGGTTATTAGTTCTTGGAGATTTCAATCTGTGGGCAGGCAGCTCGCTGGACAATGCATTTTTCTCTCTTAGCCAAGCTTGTACAGATCTCAACTTAGTACAGCTGGTGAACGCCTCCACGCATCAGAAAGGCCATACCTTGGACCTGGTGTTTGCGGATCCTCAATGGGCATCACTCGTGGACATCAAGTGCCAATATTGGACGGACCATTTTCTGGTTAGGTTTTCCCTTTGGTCGGAGGACCCTACTTCGCGTAAGGCTGGACTACCTCTAGCTAAGCTAGAGAGACCTTGGTCCCGCATCTTAAACACGGTTCCATTGCCGAACATCTTAGACGGGGACTTCAAACTTGGCAATACAGTCGAAGAAAGTTATACCCTCTTCTGTCAGTCTATTGCTAGCTCGCTGGATAAGTTAGCGCCCCTTCGGAAGGCGCGAGGGAGGGTGAACCGAGCTAGTCCTTGGTACACGAGTGAACTTCGCCAGCTCAAACTCGACTGCAAACGCGCGGAAAGGGTCTGGAGGAAACAGTACCTAGACTCTGAGAAAACCGCATTTAGGTCTGCTATGCATAAATATAAAGCTCAAATTAAGATAGCGAAAGCGACCTTCCTTGAACTCACTTTGAATCAGGCCCCAAACAAGGCTCAGGCCCTTTTTAAAATCGTTAAGGACCTGGCTCACCCTACGTGTGTGGCCAGTGCTGTTCCCTCGTCGCAGGCTCTCTGTGACTCTCTGGCGGATGCCTTTGAGGAAAAAATTCGTAAAATTCTAGCTGGTCTGCAGGACCCACGGAATTCCACCACTGAGGCGGGAGCTCCGGAGGAGTTGGCCAGTCGACCCCTGCAGAGGGTTACTAATCTCTGTCAGGGAGCTCCGGTCATGCCCTCCAGTCGACCCCGACCAAATGAGCAGCCCCCCAGCTTGGGAGCTCCGGCGGCGGAAGCCAGTCGACCCCTGCTGAGTAGCCCTTCTCTCTTTCTTTTGGATCAGGCCCTCAGCTTGGGAGCTCCGGCGACTGCGGCCAGTCGACCCCAGCTGAACTGCTCTCCCCTCGCAGCCCCCGTTCCGGCTCCCTGCTTGGGAGCTCCGGCAATTGTAGCCAGTCGACCTCAGCAGGGTAGCCTTCTTCCTCCTCCTGTGGAGCAGACTCTTAGCCTGGGAGCTCCGGCGAGTGAGGCCAGTCGACCCCAGCTGAGTGGCCCCTCTGTCCCCACTTTGGATCAGGCCCTCTGCTTGGGAGCTCCGGAGACCGTAGCCAGTCGACCCCAGCAGAGGAGTCCCTTTTCTCCTTCCTTGGAGCCGACTCTCAGTTTGGGAGCTCCGGCGAGCGAGGCCAGTCGACCCCAGCTGAGTAGCTTCCCCCTTCCATCCCTGAAGGAGTTCGGCGACTTAGCCCTGACGATTTCTTCTGGTTCGCCTTTGGATCCTCTCCCTCCAAGACTATGGAAGGTGTTTCAAGAGGACCTCTTCCAACCCCTGCACGCTATCTGCTGTCAGTCATTTGAGACAGCTATTGTTCCAAGCTGCTGGAAGAAGGCAGTGGTATCCCCGCTGTTAAAAAAACCTACGCTCGACCCTGCTTGCCTCTCTAACTACCGGCCAATTTCCCTGCTTCCTTTTCCGGTTAAAATTATGGAAAAGTTGGTCACCCGCGCTCTGTCCAGTTTTCTAGAAGGGAACAGCTGGCTGGATGAGACGCAATTTGGCTTTCGCCCAGCGCATGGGACGGAATCCGCGTTGGTGACCGTGCTAGACAATCTGCGGGCGCGAGTCGACAGCGGTCGGGCAGCATTTTTGGTGCTGCTCGACATGTCGGCCGCGTTCGACACGGTCAGCCATCCCACCCTGATTTCTAGGCTGGAGGAGTGCGGGGTCAGTGACAAGGCCAGGGACTGGTTAATCTCCTATTTGGACTGCCGTCAGCAACGGGTCTCGTTACCCCCCTTCAGTTCTGAGGAGCGGAGAGTGGGACAAGGAGTACCTCAGGGCTCGGCCATCAGCCCTATACTCTTTAATGTCTACCTCCGCCCCCTAGTCCAGCTCATCAAAACCTTCGGTATCTCCGCATTTAATTATGCGGATGATACCCAGCTGGTCTTTTCTCTGGAGGGACAGGACGCAGTCTCATTGGAGACCTTTCACCGATGCATGCAGGCGACAGCGGAATGGCTCCGGTTGAACTCGCTACAGTTCAACGGAACGAAGACGGAGGTCTTACACTGTTCCGCGGATCGGGTTCCTCGCGATCTTCCAGTGGACTTCTGGCCTCCGTCCTTCTCAGAGACAGTGCTTGCGGCACAATCAGCGCGCAATTTGGGCGTCACTTTTGGGCCCAATCTGCAGCTGGATCTACATGTGAATAAGATCTCCTCAACATGTATGATGCTGATCCGCATGCTGCGCAAGGTCCTTCCTCTCCTCCCTGCGCAAGCCAGACCAGAAGTAGTGCGTTGTACCATCCTAAGTCGACTTGACTATTGTAACGCACTTCTTCTGGAGGCCCCGGTAACACTGCTGGGCAAGTTGCAAAGGGTGCAAAATATTGCTGCTAAACTCGCCCTTTCGCGCCCCTATCACAGCTCTTCTACGGCAGCACTGCGAGAACTTCATTGGCTGCCAGTTCATCTACGAGTGCGCTACAAAGCAGCATGTATTGTGTTTAGGGCTGTTCATGATCTGGGCCCCATTCCTTTGCGGCGAATGTTTGCCTGGTATTGTCCAGCTAGAGCTTTACGCTCCTCGTCATCCAGGCTACTGGTAGTCCCGCGATTCCAGAGAGTGAGAATGGGGGGCCGCTCCTTCAGAGTAGCGGCATCCAAACTCTGGAACTCTCTGCCTATATCCTTGAGAAGCCTTGGAGATCTCTTATCTTTCAGGAAGGCTCTAAAAACTCATCTTTTTCCCAGGATAGGCTGAGCTACTGTCTTTCATTGAGTACGGGTCAAAGCGCCAGGATGCCCTTTGTGGTGACAGGTTGCGCTATACAAGTATGCCACAATACAATACAATACTCAAAAGCAGAATCACGCCGTTTTCTTTCAGACAACCAAGGGAGGTCGAGGAAACAGTTTACTTCGTTTTCTGACACATCATCGTCAGGGGCAGACAGTGACACTGGTGGAAGTTACAATCGCCCTAATAGAAATCGAAACAACTGGAATCCGAACCAACAACAACAGAATCAATCCTCTAATCCCCATTTTTTAGGGAGAGGTCAGACGCGTCCCAGAGGCAGGGTGAGATACACAATCCCATGGGAAATGAAAACACGACGTCAGCATTACAAGAACTAAAAACGTCACCCATCTTCAACCTTTCTAAAAAGATACTTACACAAGACGAAGAAAGTATCCTAGCTAAGGGTTTATCATTTGTCCCATCGAAAAGAACGGATTTTGTTAAAATGAAATCTGTGTTCATTGAATTTTGTAGAAAATTACGACTTACCCTCTTCTTTAGCGACACCCCGATCCAAAATCATACGGAGGTCACTGGCTTAAGAAACAAATCGACGTTCTGTCCCCCTTCAAACAAAATTCCGAAAGAACTTTTAACTTTTGAGAAAAGCGTCCTCTCTGTAATTTCAGCCATGGAAAAACAAAAAAAGTACGTGAAATTCAATACCACTAAAAAGCAGATGACTGCACTGAACAACCTAAAGAATGACACCTCGGTAATAGTCAAGCAAGCCGACAAAGGCGGTGCTATAGTGGTGTGGGACATCAATGATTACACCACCGAAGTAATGAAGCAACTTAACGATCCCACTTGCTACCGCAAGATAGGTAAAGATCCTACCACCGACCTTCAAAATGAACTCTTTGTGATAATACAGGAAGGATTCGATCAAGGCTTTGTTGGCCCCAAAGAACTTGAATATCTGAAAATTAAACATCCTAAGACCCCGATGTTCTATGTATTACCCAAAATTCATAAAAATCAAAATCAACCACCGGGCAGACCCATCGTGGCAGGATGTGGCTTTCTGCTTGAGCCCATTGCCAAATATGTAGAATGTTTTTTGAAGGAATTCATGTGTCAGGTGATATCTTATTTACAAGACACTACTGACTTTATCAACAAAGTGTCTAATGTCAACTTTTGTGAACATAGGGACATCCTAGTCACATTAGACATGACGTCCCTGTACACACAGATTCCCCAACATGAAGCAATCGCGGTATTGTCCCATTTTCTAGAATTGAGACCCCGCCCAATGCGAGTACCAACCAAATTTCTGCTTGATCTTGCTTCATTTGCATTGAAGAAGAATTACTTCTGTTTCAATAGGGAATTCTATTTCCAAGTGAAAGGTGTAGCCATGCCCCTTCGCACCGGAATTAGCAGTCCTATTTATGTCAATGTATGAGAACACCTATGTACATAATAACAACCCATTCCATCAATATATCGGAGTATGGCTACGATTTATTGACGATGTGTTCATGATATGGACAGGAGACAGTGACACCTTGTCCCTGTTCCATCAATGGTTAAACTCTAGGACTGCTGACATTAAATTCAGCTTAACGCAGTCTACGAGCAGAATTTCATTCCTTCACGTTGAGGTCTTTCCGAAGGAAGGTAAACTGGCTACTACGTTGTTTACAAAACCCACTGACCGAAACAAATCCCTAATGTTTGACAGTAACCACTCCCGAAGCCTAAAAGAAAATCTCCCTTTCGGTCAGTTTTTGCGGGTCCACCGAAACTGCACGTATAACGAAGATTTTCATCTCCATTCAGAAAAATTGATATCAAAGCTTTGTGATAGAGGTTACCCGAAGAAGTTAGTGATGAATTGTAAGAAGCGAGCCCACTGGACCCCACGTGAAACATTACTAGAACGGAAAGAGAAACCTGATGTAAAGCGACAGGTATGTGTTACCACCTATTGTCCCAATGCAAACCAGCTCAAACAGGTCATCAAACAAAATTGGCATTTAGTCAAGAACTTGGACGAAAATCTCCAAGACTTTCCCCTGTTTGCCTTCAGGAAAGAAAATAATATTGCCAACCATATCGTCCGTGCGGCAATGCCCACATCTAAGCCGCCCACATTACGTCAAATGATGGGAATGCCTCCGGTGACGGGACACCACAAATGTGGAACTTGTCTTTGTTGTGAGTCCACTGTTGAAGGTTCCCTTTTTCAACATAATGGAATCTCTTGGAAACACAACTCATTCAGCAACTGCAAAACCAAGTTTGTTGTATATGGCATAATATGCCCTTGTCAACTATTGTATATTGGAAAAACCAACCAAGAAGCGCGTCAACGCATTTCCCAACACAAATCGAGACTTAAAAATAAAGTCGAAAATGCACCATTGGTACAACATTGGACGCAATTGCAACACAAGATCAGCGACCTCAGATGGACGGTGATTTCGCGAATTGAAAAAGATCCCCGTGGAGGTGATATGAACTTACAATTGTCCAAAAGAGAGGCCTATCTTATTGTCAAATTTGACACAGCTACATCTGGTCTCAATGAATTGAGTGAAATTTTTAAACTATGATAACATCAATCCTCTTCTTGAGGTCCTCTGGTTAATAGGCACAGAAAGTGGTCTAGCGACTTTTTGCTTGGCACATACCCCCACAGTCAGCATATTTGTGCTGTGATATATAAGCCTCTCCATGTGATATTTTGGCTTATACACTAGGCGTCCGTACATGTTGCCACATCAATCCTTTTCTTGAGGTCCCCTGGTTAATAGGCACAGAAAGTGGTCGAGCGACTTTTTGCTTGGCACATACCCCCATAGTCAGCATACTTGTGCTGTGATATATAAGCCTCTCCATGTGAGATTTTGGCTTATACACCAGGCGTCCGTATATGTTGCCGGCACACTTGGCCAGGTCTTGCTATATATTATTTACCTGTTCAAGTAGATTTCATGTTCAACTCTTCTCCTTCGAGCCTAATGCTGGGTTACATATTTCGGCTGGGTAAGACGTATCTGCCGCTAATCTTCCGCAATGCGTCACGTTAATAATGGGTTTCCAGTCGCGGAACCATTCAGGTAGTGCCCGTTCGCCGACTTGGGTATCCGTCATGCTTTCACTGTAGCGACCCCTGAATAGCGTTATATTATTCCAGTCCGTGTTTTCGCTTTGATGTTTAAAGCGCGCCCGTGTACCATATAAAAACCGCAAAGACGGTGTTCCCCGGTCTGCCTTGCGCATGCGCCCGGGAGCAGTGCCGACTGCAACGCTAGCGGTCCGACGGTCGTTTTCACGTTAAACAAGTAAGTTGTCCCTTCCATCCTCTATTGTTTCTCCCCTCTAATATCTCTCAACCTTTTGCTAATCTGTGGGTATTTTCTTCCCCAGTTTCTAAGCAACTCTGATTGGCTCGTGGCTTCCAACTTCTTGAAGCTTGTTTATTCATTAAACGGTGAGCTCCATTTCTTCTATACAGCTTTTTGGCAATTCTTCGCCCACCGCTTTCTACTTATCCCAATATAACATTTTATATCTTTTAGGCTTATGCACAATTGTTCCACTTCCGCCTGCCACATTACCTGTTTTCTAACAAAAGCGGTAAGCTTGACTACCTGGCAGCGATCTCCTTTAATGGTTTTTCCACCATTGTCCCCTTCCCAAACCTTCTTTTTCTTTCCCTAGATTGAAAATCCGTCCTCCATACCCGGTGTTCTTTATCTTCTTCTTGATGGACTCAGACCGGCTTAGGTAATAGTCGTTTGTTATTCTACCTTAAACTGACACACCCTGTTGAGCGGTTGAATAATCATTGTTCCCCCTATTCCACAGACCTAAACTATAAAAGAAAAAATCCATTCCAACGTCCGGAATTATGCCGACTATTCCCTCTATTTGGTAAGCAATACTTTGAATATTGCCTCTTCATCTATTGATTAGTTGCTCTTAGCTTAAAGATCTCCATACATCTATTGAAACAGGTAGATTCCTCACGCCCTGGCCGTTTTTCAACATTAAGATCCCTCCGGGCTCCCATTATAAAGATTAAGACCTGTACAGTGTCTATACCAGGTAAGTACCTACTGAGATCACTTAAGGTTTGTTTCACGCACACTCAAACCAGTGTAACTTCAATAAATGCTCTCGAATTTGCAGATAAAGACAATCGAGTTCGTCATTTTTCCCCTGATCCGTTTTTCAAATCTGGCATTCTCACTCAGTGGTAAGATGAAGGAGTTATGTGTCGGCACCTTGTCATGTGTCTTGATGATTGGTCTGTTTTACCTTGTGTTACTAAACCTTGCAAAACTCTGTCCTTAACCTGTCTTTCTCCTCTGTGTCATTTTTTCCTTTATTATGTAGATACTACATGAGGCCCTGAAGAGAATCCCAGGAAAACCAGTGGGATTCGAAACGCGTAGGCCCCTGCCACATTGTGTCTGCGAGAGCGACAGGATGATCCATTTATTTTTCTCTAGTCGCTAGTACAATACCAAGTTTCCTTACCAAAAAAGTTTATTTTTGTAGATCTAATTAGGATTGTACATTTAAAAATTATTTGTTTTTCTATTATTGTAAAACTGTGGCCGCAGACAGTGGCTTTCTGTTCCCTTTGTAGTATAGATTGTACATATTTTTAAGATTGTAGCCCTTGTCCTTGATAGTCCCTCCCCCTGACTAGTGTGAATGTGTACTGAATGTGTTTTTGAATGCCTGTGATATGTCTGGAATCTTGTATGACTGATGATTAGTAATCACTTCCCCAATTGTTGTGTGTCCTTTTGTAAATATGTTCCTCTTGTAAAAAATGAAAAAATTTAAGTTTTCTGTTTTTCTAACAATGCTAAAATAAAAAGCTATTGAATAGTAATTCCCGTTCTTGAATATTTTTTCAAGTTTTGTTTGGTTATTTGTTTTTTCAAAATTATCCATATCAGCACTGGCACCCCACTTTTGTTTCTTGGTTTTGTGAAAATTGACATCCATTCATCCATCCACCCATCCATTCATCCATCCATACAGCCACTCACCACACCCATACACCCATCCACCACAGCATCACTCAGAGGCACCACAACATCACTATGCGCTACCACAGCATCACTGAATGCCACAGCATCAGTCGTCGCCACCACAACATCTCTCCGCGCCACCACAGCATCAATCCGTGCAACAATTCAACAACAACTAGTTCAAATATGTTCTCTCAATTTTTCAAGCTTTATTACAAATGTCACAAAAATATTTTAATATTTCACTTCAGTTCTTGGATTTTCGTCACAATAAAACACACTGAACATAATCTTCACAAAAAGGTATTTAGAAAAGTGTAAGCTATTGCCATTATAAATTACAATAACTTTTATATAAGTATTAATTAATTAAAAAATATATAAGCCATTTTTATTAGTAATATCAATACATCTAAGTCACGTAAATACAAAACATGTTGCTTTACAAATGCTATAAGTGTCACATTTGCAAAAGTTAAAAGTATTGGCATTGTAAATGACAACACATAAATATAAATGTCATTTACAAGACCAATAGCTCCAACTTTCCTAATGCGAGACCTATTGCATTGCAAATGCTGTTTAACTCTGTTTTCTTATCCTGTACTGATTTGCTGTTCCCTTCCACCAACTCATTCTCTAACTGCCAGTTCTCTTCTCCCAGGATATCTGAAAATTAAGGTTTTTACTTTTAGCACTTTGTTAGTTCACCTTCTTCTTTTTGATTATAGTTGTGGTTGCTTGTGGGGAATTACTTTTATATTACCTTGAGTCACTCTTATGTTGTTGTTACATATTTCTTAGGGGGAAAAGACTGACCCTGATACCCTCACTCTCTTGTTGTTTAAATATAACTCCAAATATGCCAGCATTTCCATACCTTCCTTTTCTGACTTTGCATCAATATTGACCAACCGGCAGAAATGTTGTTTTTGCACTGGTCGGTCTGTGGAAATGTTTTTCACGTCCCTGACAATGTTGGGGTAAATTACCCCGGCATGGATTTTAATCTTTATTCTAAGGTTTGGCCATTAATGGGAATGTAACGAAACTGGTGCTCATGTAAAGCAATCTGATACCTGATGTCTCGGGTCTAGTTTGCGTTATATAAAACAAAAAATAGAAAAATCAGTTGTTGGGCTATATATGGAGGTGCGTTGGAAATCTGGCAGAGCTAGCCAATGTTTGTGGTCCGAGTAGTGAAATAGCAGCTGGCGGCAGCGCAGAAGCTTAATGTGCCTGCTGCAAAGAACATGTACCTGATGCAGATCACAAACTCCATATGATGTAAATAGGTCATGTTTTTCAGCCTTAAAGCACATTAAGACATTCCTCAGGAACACCATGATAGAGGAAAGACTCAATGCTTTGGTGATGCTCTCTGTAGAGAGCAAGCTAGTCCAAAAAATACCGGACTTCAACAATAAAGTGATTGACAAGTTTGCTACACTGAAAGAGAGACGTGCTGATTTACTTCACAAAAAGTGAATGCTTCTACTTGTTTGTCAAATAAAAAAAAGACTGTGAGTGAGGTACTCAGAAATGCATTGTTATCTCTGTTTTTAAAAGTTTTCTAGTGTTTGTTTGTGAGATTCAGGCTGGGGTTGGGTCCTAAGAAGCAGTCTTCAGACTTAATGGTGGTCTCTGTGCTGTTTTATTTCAACAATTACAGCAAGGGTGTCATTCCAAAACAGTTGAAAGAAAAGGATGAGCTCCGCAATAAGTCCCAATCTTGGCTCTGGCTGCAGCTCCTGGTAAGGCTCCTGAAGATACACAGCGGTCTCTGGGATTCTTGATACTTCTCCGAATGGACGGCTCAAAAAGGAAAGGAAGAAAACACCCTGCGTTACTGAGTGGTCTTGGGGACTCTCTTTAGAATGAAGAGGGATGGGGGCGTGAGGGGATCACCGGGGTTCCAACACCTTTTGTCCACCACAACTATAAAACAGCCGTGCAGTGCTGGGAAGTGAAGACCGACAACAAACAGCCCTGTGACCTCCCTCACCCACCCCTAACCCGTCCCACCCGTGCAGAAAACAGACCCCTTAGGAGGCCCCGTACCTTGTCCAGCCACACTTCTCCGGAAGCGGGGCTGGGTGGCTCGTGGAATCGGTGGCCTCCTGGCTTGTCGGAAGGTAGGGCCAGGTCGTCGTCCACAGCGGGGTTAGGCAATCCGTCGGCTACCACAGCTCTCTCGTCTTCTGGTTCGCCTCGGTCTCCGGCATTCGCGCATTCCTGTGAGCAGTCAGCTTCCTTATCCGCCCCCGGCACTTCTGATTGGTCCGTTGGCGATGACGCCAACTCCGTTGATAGGCCCCGAGAGATGACGCTGCTGCCGAGGGCACATCCATTGATGTCATCCAGGAAACGTTAAAGGGACCGATAGGGTCCTGCGAACGGGGCGGAAATGAACAGGGATTAAGGTCCGCACCCCGTCCGTCCGTGTCAGTGACCCCTTGACATTGTTCTACTTGGGGACTAAACAGATTTTACTGATCAAATGGCATATTAAGTACATTCTGGAGCACCTAAACACTATAAACTGTGTGGAAAGACATGCGTTATAAAGTCACATGCGTTCTAATGGAACGTGTTAACGGTAATGCGTGGTTCCCAATGCTTTGTAAAGGCTGTTTCCCAACTGCTGTGCAACTTCTTCTACTCTTAGAGCTGAGATTTCCATGAAAGTCTTATAGTCTGAATTCAGCAGCGTAATAGGTCGGAATGTATGAAGCTCTGTCGTTATACTGAATAAGCAGGTACCTATGTTAGGACAACTATTAATGTAATAACTGCACTTTCACAATTGCTTTATTAACCTTCCTGCTTTCTCAAATTTGCTTGGAAATGCACGATTTTTCTTCTCTTTTTTAAAATTTTTCTCGGGGTGAGAACCCCCCACAAACCCCCCTTAAGGAGGTTCGGGCTTGCTCACTACACTCGCTCGCTGCGGTGCAATATGCAAATTAGTTTACGCCACACCACTGTCAAATGTCACCAGCCGCCCCTGGCAGTGAGTACTGCTGACACTCACCTCTTCTCACTGTTGTGCCTTGCTTTTTCTGGTGCCCTATAGGAGACCCACCTGCAGCAGCACGTGGGGGTATGGGCACCTCCACAAGCACCATGGCATGAGCACCGCGTGCAGTGGACGCGCACGTGCGGCCGACACGGAGCCGGCGCAGTGGTTTCACATGACCATCCTCGTCGCCACTGCTGTATTGCGACTCCGCTCCGGAGTCCGGCGCTAAGTCGGTGGGGGCCCTAATTAACGCTCAACCAATCAGCGTTAATAAAATGACAAGAAGACACAGGAGATCTGGTCTCGCAGCCGTTGTCATACGTGACCAACCACGTCACGTCCGTCCGGCTGCCTTTTATTTGCTAAGGTCACATGTGGCAGTGCGGACCACCCTCCGGACAGCAGAAAGAAGGGGGCTAGCACGCCAACTCTCCTCCCCCTGACAGGAAGCCTTAAGGATCACGCAAGTCACCCCTGTTACGTCACAGGGGCGACATTACACTGCCCTCGCCTCCTGCAGCTGCAGCTTGTATCAGGCTCTGCTGTCTCTGGGCCAGAACTATCATCATTCCAGAGAAACTCGAGTGCATGCATCAGAACTGGAAGCAGAGTTTTCACTCCAGCTACAATACCGCCTGTCGTTGGAGTCTATGTGCAGCAAGGTCCCCCAGCACTTGGTGCAGTCTTGGGCGGTTTGTGCAGACACTGTGCAGCGCTTGTACGGAGGTGAGGGGCACAGCAAGGGATGGGTGGAATGCCTGACTTTATCTGAGCTTTCCAACCCCAGCGCAGGAAACAACGACATCACCCCATCGCAAGACCTCTGCAACTCCCTGGCTTCATACTTCCACAACAAGATCGCGGACATACACAACAGCTTCAACAACCAACCAACGCACACCATGACCGAACAACCACCCCCCACCACCACCCTCCGCGCCTGGACCCCGATCAGCACCGAAGACACCATCCGCACGATGAACTCCATCCACTCCGGATCACCGACCGACCCCTGCCCTCACCACGTCTTCAACAAAGCCGACGCTGTCATCGCACCCCACCTGCGAGACATCATCAACACATCCCTCGACACCACCATCTTCCCCGAGAGCTGGAAACACGCCGAACTCAGCGCCCTACTCAAGAAACCAACAGCGGACCCCACCGACCTCAAGAATTACCGCCCCATCTCGCTCCTCCCGTTTCCAGCCAAAGTCATCGAGAAGACCGTCAACAAGCAGATGGCCGCTTTCCTCGAGACGAACGGATCCCTCGACCCCTCACAGTCCGGCTTCCGAGCCAACCACAGCACCGAGACCGCCCTCATCGCCACCACCGACGACATCCGAGCCCTGATGGACAATGGAGAAACAGCGGCCCTCATCCTCCTAGACCTCTCCGCGGCATTCGACACGGTCTGCCACCGCACCCTAGTACGGCGCCTCAGCAACGTCGGAATCCAGGACAAGGCGCTGGAGTGGATCACCTCCTTCCTCGACGGGAGAACACAGAGAGTCCGCCTACCACCGTACAAGTCAGAGGCCACCGAAGTCATCTGCGGCGTCCCCCAAGGATCATCTCTGAGCCCCACCCTCTTCAACGTCTACATGAGCCCCCTCGCGGCCATCGTACGCAAACACAACCTCAGCATAATCTCCTACGCCGACGACACCCAGCTGATCCTCTCCCTGACCAACGACCCCGCCGCCGCCAGAGCCAACCTGCACGAAGGGATGAAAGAGGTAGCCGAGTGGATGACGACCAGCCGCCTGAAACTGAACTCGGACAAGACGGAGGTCCTCATCCTGGGCTCCTCTCCCTCCGCCTGGGACGACTCCTGGTGGCCTCCCGCCCTGGGCACCGCACCCAAACCGACAGACCATGCACGCAACCTGGGCTTCATCCTGGACTCCTCCCTCTCCATGACCAGGCAAGTCAACAACGTCTCCTCGGCATGCTTCAACATCCTACGCATGCTACGGAAGATCTTCTGGTGGATCCCCACCGAGACCAGGAAGACCGTCACCCAGGCCCTCGTCACCAGCCGACTGGACTACGGCAACGCCCTCTACGCCGGGACCACCGCCAAGCTCCAGAAGAGACTCCAGCGGATCCAGAACGCCTCAGCCAGACTCATCCTCGACATCCCACGAACCAGCCACATCTCCGGACATCTGCGAGACCTTCACTGGCTCCCCGTCAACAAAAGAATCACCTTCCGCCTCCTCACCCACGCACACAAAGCCCTACACGACCAAGGCCCGAGCTACCTCAACAGCCGAGTCAACTTCTACGCTCCCAAACGCCACCTCCGATCAGCCAACCACGCCCTCGCCGCCGTCCCCCGCATCCGAAGAGCGACTACAGGAGGAAGGTCCTTCTCCCACCTGGCCGCCAAGACCTGGAACTCCCTCCCGACCGACCTGCGCCTGACCCAAGACCACCTCTCCTTCAGGAAGAAGCTGAAGACCTGGCTGTTCGAGCAGTAGCGGCTCCCCCCCCCCCCAGCGCCTTGAGACCCCACGGGTATGTAGCGCGCTTTATAAGTGTCACTGATTGATTGATTGATTGATCTCAGTCACTGGTAGGAGGGGCTAGTCTGTGAGAGATGCTCAGGTGTGAGAGCTGGAAGAGACATTTCTGAACTGGACAGTCATTTCTAGACTGAGACAGTCCGTGAATGCCTCAGTTCCTGCAGACTGAGGCCGCCACAGGAAGAGAGGAGGCAGCCAGCAAATGCCTCAGTTCCTGCAGACTGAGAGGTCCCCAAAGAGAATAGAGACCAACGAATACCTCAGTTCCTGCAGACTGAGAACTCCACAAGGAGAAATGAGGCAGCCTGTGAATGCTTCAGTTCCTGCAGATTTAGATCTCCACAAAGAGAGAAGGCAGCCAGGGAATGCCTCAGTTCCTGCAGACTTAGACCACCACAGGAATGGAGGAGGCAGCCAGGGAATGCCTCAGTTCCTGCAGACTGAGACCGCTACAGGAAGGGGGAGGCAGCCAGGGAATGCCTCCGTTTCTGCAGACTGAGACCTCCACAAGGAGCGAGGAGGCAGCCAGGGAGTGCTTCAGTTCCTGCAGACTGAGTCCTCCACAAGGAGAGAGGAGGCAGCCAGGGAATGCTTGAATTCCAGCAGAGTGACACAGCCCAAGAGTTTGAGACTAATTGTGGGATATTATACTACGCTCTGCCTCAAGACCGCCTCAGTCTCATGTGCTTCCAAGGAGAGGAGCACAACTGAGATCTGGAAGGGGGATGGGGGGCCTATTGATAAGCCTCTTGCGCTGTGTTACTTTTTCCCACATTAAAAGTGACGCACCCGCGGCGCAAGGGGCTTGTAAATATGTCCTGTGGTCTTGTTCGTTTGGCACCCTTCACCCTTCTGTGGGTCTCTCCTACGCTATCTTAAAATGGCGCCGCTGTGAGGTCATATGAAGGAGATTTACGCCTCCAGTCTGCACATCCCGAGAACAAGCAGAACTCTTGAAAGATAAGTATCTAGACTCCAACATACTTAAAATAATCCCTTTCATCAGGAATTCAGGTTATTTCGGAAGGTGTGTTTATGCCTTATTGAGGGAACAGAAGCGCTGCTAATGTGGACTGAAGTCAAGAAGAAACAAGCATTTGCAATGCAAAGGTCTCACATTTACGAGAGTTTGAGCTAGTGGCATTGTAAATGACATTGTCTTATATTTATGTATTTTCACAAATGCCAATAACTTAGACTCTCGCAAATTCGAGACCTATTGCTATTTGAGTAAATAGTGCGTGGAGGCTGTAAGTAAAGCCTGCTGAACAACAACACTCGTAACAGGGGGTTTCCTGATGGGAGGTCACAAAATGAGACAAGGCGGTACTAAGGAGGGACTACTAAGCCTATTGACCAATGAAAAGCCACAGTTTACAGTGGACAGTGACACAAGCCAATGAACACTATGGGCGGAGAGAGGGTGGAGCTTCAAGTCCCTACCTGAATACAGCATGCCTCGCAGAGCAGCGCATTCGCTGCCCAGGCTTGACCTAAACACGGGTGACAGCTCCATACAGCGAGTGTCCCTAAGAGACCGCGCACTGCCAGACAGTCACAAAGCACTAAAACTTTAGACAGTGACTGGAGGAAAAAATGAAGGTAAGAGACAGATGTAAGGTGGCGACAGCCAGCCCGGAAGAGAGATTCAGGAACTTTGAGGGAAATGAGTGTTTGGGACAAAGACTGACTCCAGTTGAGTGCTGTGGGAACAGAAGTGGGAGAAGAACGAGAGGTTTGGAGCGGAGCTCTGAGCTCCTTACTAAGAATCAGAGAAATGGTATATATAAAAGAAACCTTGTAGTTGTAATAGAAACGTAGCACAGACTAAGGTGTGGAAAAGACCCTGCGGCTTCAGAGTAAGCAAGGAGACACACGGCCATAGACTGGGTCGATTCAATGGGGAGTGTAAAGGAGGAAGGGAGACCACAGACCAGGAAGAGACTGGGGTGTCTCGAGGAAAGCCGGGGCCTTCCTGAGACTGGAGCAGAGACAGACAGGCAAAGAGACCGAGGCTTCCCTCAGAGACAGCGTTGCTGCATGTCCTCAAAACAGACGAGGAAACGAGAACCAGTGTGCGGGGATAGCGCACACCCTTGCTATTTGTAGTGCCTATGACCTGATGGCAGGGCTTTAAGTAGGATGAAAAAACTAGGGGGGGGGTCTCTCAAAGGGGCGTGGCCGATGTAATTAAGGGAGTTCCTTAAAAACAAGTAAGCTAACAATCTGTGTCTAGCATTCCTATTTTGATTTTTCTGTCATTGCATCAGATATATGATACAACAAGTAACATCATACCTACAACAAGCCACGACTATTGGCTTTGTCAATGGTTGTTATTTGCATAAGATAAATAGGCAGCAACTATGGCTTGTATATGATATTGAAAAAGCTTCCACTTAAGCTCTAGGGAAATCCAGAAAGAAAAGGACTCTCTTTAAAGGATTTCCCTTCTCCTACAACGCACACCTGGCATGACGTCATGCTGTAACTTCTCCACGAGTGAGAAGTGAGCAGTGTGAGCATGTGCACACTAGTGAGAAGTGAGCAGTGTGAGAATGCGCACACTAGTGAGAAGTGAGCAGTGTGAGCACGCGCACACTAGCGCACACCAGTGAGAAGTGAGCAGTGTGAGCACGCGCACACTAGTGAGAAGTGAGCAATGTGAGCAGCGCACACTAGTGAGAAGTAGAAGTGAGCATGTGAGCAGCGCACACTAGTGAGAAGTGAGCAGTGTGAGCACGCGCACACTAGTGAGAAGTGAGCAGTGTGAGCACGCGCACACTAGTGAGAAGTGAGCAGTGTGAGCAGCGCACACTAGTGAGAAGTGAGCAGTGTGAGCACGCGCACACTAGTGAGAAGTGAGCAGTGTGAGCACGCGCACACTAGTGAGAAGTGAGCAGTGTGAGCAGCGCACACTAGTGAGCAGTAGAAGTGAGTATGTGAGCAGCACACACTAGTGAGAAGTAGAAGTGAGCAGTGTGAGCATGTGCACACTAGTGAGAAGTAGAAGTGAGCAGTGTGAGCACGCGAACAGGATGTGCCTGCTGTCACTGCCGGACCACCTGTGCCAGGACACAAAACAGAGCCCGATAGGGACCCGTTTCGAGGCCGCCTTTAAAACACCCGGCCCACTTAAAGCCCTGCCTGACGGCTTATCAACGTGAAGTGTTGTTGTGCACCGAAATGCAGGAAATGTTCCCTACTATTCCAACTATGATCACAACAACTCAAACAATCACAAACACTTCACGTAAAAACAAAACCAAGAAAGCCAGTATGTAGGAGGCTGCAAGAAATGCATTTACAGCAAGTCTGTCCCATGGTGCGAATATTTACGATCGAAAAAAAAGTACAGTGCTGCTGTGATGTTAACTGGAACGACGGGTCCCTCGGGCGTCATAAGAAATGTACACACCGGTGGCAATGTATAGACAAGGTTATGGCGCTGCTAACTTCAATAAATAACAAACAAACAATTGTTCCTAAAGGAATAATTTAACACTATTTATAATTTGAAATTTGTCACACTAGTGAACATGAAATCACAGTCCTCAAGAGTCAATTTTATCAAAAATAATTTCTTTTTTATATCAATTTTTCAAGACATATATTTTTTCATTTGTATAGGTATGGTTCCATATATCTATCCATGTACGGCAACGTAAATTAGTACTGCTACTCAGTTTTTTTGACATGTGCAGTACGTTTTGACACTTTTTCAGCTCTATGAACAATATTTACAAATCAACCATAAATACATTATTTGACAACTATATACATATTTGAAATCCATTCAGTGATGATAATATATACAAAAAAGCGTCAGTATCGGCGACGTTTCGGTCTCACGCAAAGCCATTCATCGAGACCATCATCAGGACATGCGTTGCACCATAAATAACAATTATTGGCACAAATTCTCTGGTCCTTCTCCCTCTAATGATGTTAATTGTACAGCAGTTATGAAAGCCACAAAGTTGCCCTCGCAGTATTCGTGTGAAAAAGTAATTCACCTCGTCCGCCTTCTCTCGTTTAGGAACATCGAGCCATTGTCAAAAAAACTGAGTAGCAGTACTAATTTACATTGCCGTACATGGATAGATATATGGAACAATAACTATACAAATGAAAAAGTATATGTCTTGAAAAATTTATATAAAAAAATTAATTATTTTTGATAAAATTGACTCTTGAGTACTGTGTTTTTATGTTCACTAGTGTAACAAATTTCAAATTATAAATAGTGTTAAATTATTCCTTTAGGAACAATTGTTTGTTATTGATAATACCCAGTTCCTTGGGACTATTGGGTCGCCCTATTGTTGTTTGGCTAACTTCAATAAGGCTGCGTGTGTGTATGAGCGTCTCCCTCGAACAGCAGAAAATCTGGAGCACAACTTACGATGATGAAGAGCCAACCTCCCCTTTAGATCCCAGGATGGAGAGTCTGCCATCTTTAGTGTGAACAGAGTGGATTATTCATGTGCTTCGTGGTGTGTCAGGACTCTGGGCAGAAGTATGGGGGCTGAGTGGGTTGTCTCTTTCCCTTTTCTTGTGAAGGAAGGTAAGGCACTCAAAGGTTGAGGGGGAAGTGAAATATTTGTGGGTGCTGGTCGGGCATGGACGCACAGGGCTTAGTGCAGACTGTCTGTGGTCAAAGAAAGGCCGTGCGTGAGCTGCATGGATGCCAGGGTACTGCCATGCACCATGCTATGAATGCACCTGGGAGCCGGCTTTCATTTGACTTCAGAAATCAGATACAGGTACAGTGTAGGTTTTCTCATGTTTATCCTCAAAGACAACCCCTCACGCTGTCCACCTGTCTGCCACAGGTGTGCTTCACTTCTATGCCTAAGAAGTCCCCTAGCCCTGTCCCCTCACCTGCCCAAGACCCCTCCGTGCCTACACCTAAACCCAAACAAAACCCCTCACACTGTCCACCTGCCATAGGCATGCTCCTCTTCCGTGCCTAAGATGATCCCTCACCCTGTCCCCTCACCTGCCCCAAGACCACTCCTTACAGTTGTCTAAACCCAAAGACAACACCTCACACTGTCCACCAGCCTCCCAGAGGCATGTTCCTCTTCTATACTGTGATCATGTGATGTATTAGAACACAGTGATGTCACCTAGAGTATTTATGTCTGTTCTGCCCTGAGTGTTCTATCAGCAGCAGTTACTGTTTATGCTGTGGCTGTGGCTGCTGTGACGGCTCTCTGTTCCTGATAATAAATATTTCTGAAAGAAACTATTACTGCGTCAGCCACTCATGTTTACAGTTGCAACAGAGGACCGGATCCGATTTTGCCACATGTCTATCTACAGCCTGTTCTATCTACAACTCATTCTACAGTTTTTTTCCCTCTCATTCTCAACATGCAGAATGTTGTTGCACCAGCACCTTTTTTACAAGAACCTGGAGAACCACCTTTAGAATGGAAGTTATGGTTTAGATTTTTCAAAGCATACTTAGGTGCAATAGACGGACAAAGATACAGACCTGAAAGGAAAAAAAATCTAATGTATTACCATCTAGGGGTCGAAGGACAAAAAGTGTTTGATCACTTACCAGCGTATGATCCACCCGAAGGTGAAGACCCCGATGAATTCGAAATAGCAGTAGCACAATTGGATAAACATTTTACTAAAACAAAGAATATAGTAGTGCATAGATGCAAGTTTTTTACAAGGATGCAAACACCTGATGAAAACATAGACACTTTTATTACAGCTCTTAAAGTTTTAGCTTCTAAATGTGAGTTCGAGACTTTCACCTCTCAACTAGTAAGAGAGCAACTGGTCGCTCGATGTTATTGTAAAAAGGTACAAGAAAGACTACTTACATATAAAGATCCTACTCTAGACAAAGCAGTTTATATTGCTAAAAGCATTGAAAGTTCTATTGATGATGCAAAACAGCTTGAAACTGCTCTATCTAACTCTTCCATTTCAGGTGCTGTTTCTACCAAACACCCTAGCACTACTTCTGCCAAACCTTCCATTCCCATGTATGAAAATGCTTTTACAGGTAAGGCCTTTCGTGACAACATTAGAAGACCAGGTATTCTTAGGGGTGGAAGAGCTTTCATGCAAAACAGGCAATCTAATCCCAGAATATATTGCTACAGAGGCGGTTCATCTGTGCATGTTTCTTCTTTCAAAAATTGTCCGGCATTGAACCAACAGTGTGGGCAATGTGGCAAAATGGGTCATTTTGCAAAAGTCTGTATGGGTAGGAGAAGAAGAAATGTTAGATGTGTAATTAACAAAAGTGACTATGTTTATGAGGAGGATGTTACAAATCAGGAATATGTTGTGGTAGTTAAAAACTGCAATGAAAAAGAGCTACTACATATTCCTGATCCTGAAGTTAATGTCACAATTGAAATGAGTCAAATTCAACTTCTGGTTGACACAGGGCCACATATTACTATTGTCTCACAAGAAAAGTATCAAAAATGTTGGTTTCAAAAAAGTTTATTGCCATCTGATATCCTCACTGTAGCCTTCAAAGGCAGCAGAATTGAATTGTTAGGATATTTTTGGGCCACTATTAGTGTTTTAGGTGAAACTATCAGAGGCAAAGTATATGTTGCTAAGAGAGGGATCAACGTTCTTGGTCTCATCCATTAAGCAGAGTTTGGATTTACCATCAAACCTAGTTTTAAAAATCCTGTTTTATTGACAAACAGCTCGATCAAAGTCACTTTCATCCCACTAAAGACATCTACTCTCTCTCTAGCACCCAGTCACTCAATGATTCGGAACTCAGGTTCAGCAAAGTTTTTGAAAACCGTCTTGGCAAAATTACTAATTTTCGACACTTCATAAAACCTAAAGAGAACGCTAATCCCGTCAAACACAAGTTATGCGATGTTCCATTGAGCATCAGAGATGATCTTTCTAAACATCTACAAACGTTGTGTGAGCAAGGCATAATTGAAAAAGTCGAGTCCACTCTTTGACTTTCATCTATTGTTTTGGCAAGGAAAAGGTCTGGGGACCTGAGGATGTGTGTCGACTTGAGAAGTCTCAATGAGGCCATCTGGGTTGATGGTTTCCCCTTCCACGCATTGAGGACCTTATTGCTAAAGTTGGATCTTCTTCATGGGTTACCAAATTAGACCTCAAAGCTGCGTATCATCAGGTCGAACTTCATCCTCAGTCCTGACATCTTATGGCATTTGTCACTCCTGATGCTGTCTTTCAGTTCTGTTGACTTTCTTTTGGTCTGACTTCTGCGGCTGCAGTCTTTCAGAGACTTATGACTGAAATGTTTAAACACAATCCCCAAGTTGTGGTATTCCAAGATGATATTCTTATCTTTACTAAAAATGAAGCAGAACATGACTTAGTTCTTGATCAGGTTTTTAGTGTGTTAGAGAGCAGAGGTGTGACTTTACAGAAAAGTAAGTGTTCTTTCAAAGTAAAAGAGATTGAATACCTAGGCCATATAATCACAGAACAAGGTATAAAACCTAGACCTGGTTTAATTAAAAGCATCGTAGATGCACCAGCCCCTCAAAACAAAGAACAACTTATGTCTTTCCTTGGCCTCTGTGAGTTTTACGCAAAGTTCATGAAAGATTTTGCTAAAACTTCGGACTGTTTCAGAACACTACTTAAAAAAGGAGCAACATTTACCTGGTCGGAAGAATGCGAAAACGGTTTTCAATTTATTAAAAGTCACATTACTAAAGCCCCCGCTTTGCAAGCTTTCGTGGAAGGTAGAAAAACTGTTCTTACAGTTGATGCATGCAAATATGGTCTGGGTGCTGTTTTGTTTCAATTTGCAGTGGGGTTTGCATCCACGATTCTTCGCCCTGTTGAACGGAAGTACTCTGTAGTTGAAACAGAACTATTAGCTTGTGCTTGAAGTGTTGAGAAGTTCAAGTCGTACTTATGGGGCAGATCTTTCATTCTCCGAACAGATCATCGTCTGCTGGTTGACATCTTGTCTGGAAAGAATATCATACTCACCACTGCTCGGTTAGCTAGGTTGTCAAACAAATTACTGGAGTATACATTTAATGTAGAGTACATCCCTGGGGAAGGAATAGCTGAGCAGACTGTCTATCTAGGCTCCCTATTCATGACACAGATGAGTAAGATTGGGAAACAGATGTAGAAGAACGTTTTGTGGCATTTGTCAATCACGACTTCCCCTCCTTTGCAGAAGAAGATTGGATCACTGAAGTTAACAAAGATGTTGTGCTTAGTGAAGTTGTCTTGCTGATTAAAAAAGGCTGGCCCAAAGAGAAATGTCTTTCTCCAGATCTTCAAATGTTTTGGAAAGTCAACAGTGAACTTTCTCTTGAAGGAGGAAAAGTTGTCAGAGGTGACAAACTTGTGCCACCTGCGTTCTACCGAGAGAAAATAATTTTAACTGCTCCTTCTGGTCATCTGGGTGAAACTATTACCAACAGAAAGGTCGGATCAGATTTTTGGTGGCCTAGGATGGATTACCAGGTTGATGAGCTGGTTAAACAGTGTGTACGATGCAATACCAGTGACACATTTCTTGTATTAGAGGGTACTGTTGATTCTCCTGTATTTCCTCCTGGGAGAACCTGGCAAAAAATAGGCATGGATTTTCTAGGGCCTTTCCATGTCCTTCCTGCCAACTCAAAATATTTCTTGGTTCTTGTTAACCATCTATCTAGATGGGTTGAAGTCAAACCCATTAGTATCCCGAATTCAAAAAGTGTTATCACTTGTCTTAATAAGATTTTTCTTAGTGGAGGTTTTCCTAAGGAAAGTCTTACGGACAACGGTGTGCAATTCATCTCACAAGAGATGAATTATTTTTTACATTCTTGTGGTATTAAACACACTAGCACTCCTCTTTATCATCCACAAAGTAATGGAAAGACTGAGAGATTCAATGGGGTTGTGGTAGAATGTGTCATCTTTTAGATCAAAAACATGTATTTTCCAAGCAGTGAGAGACCTTGTTTGGTCATATCCCACGTCGCCCCATGTGGCCATCAATTTCAGTCCATTCGAACTCATGAGAGGGAGAAACGCTCCCTCACAGGTTTACCCCTTTTGGATGGTAACGTCTTTTCACCATAGTTGTGATATGAAGAGCATGTGGGATTCTGCTAACAAAAAGTCATCTGAAATTTGTACTAAAAAAATTGAACCTACAGTTGAGAAAGAAATTCACAAGATCCAGGTTGGGGATTGGGTTAGAGTAAAACACCCAATGTCAGTTAGAAAAGGTCTGTCGATGTTTCTAGACTCTCAGCAAGTTGTGGAGGTTAGGAAAAATGCTGCTAAGTTGGGCAATGGAAATTGGTGGAACACCTTTTGTGTAGCTAAGGACCCTTGTTTTTTTCACAGAAATGTAAAGAATGACAAAAATGTGTTAGGATGGGAAAGAGGTGTTAGAAAGAGCACCAGAGTTCATGTTAGACCTAGCAAATTACGAGATTATATATAAGCACTTCTGTGTTTCATTTACACTGTCTGTTGATTTTATTTTTCTCCTTTTCTTTCAATATTCTAGTGTACGTTTCTGTTACTATAGTATCTTTTGATTAAAAAGTGGGGAGGTGTGGTGATGTGATGTATTTGAACACAGTGATGTCAACCAGAGTGTTTATGTCTGTTCTGCCCTGAGTGTTCTATCAGCGCCCGTTACTGTTCATGCTGTGGGTGTGCCAGCTGGGACGGCTCTCTGTTCCTGATAATAAATACTTCTGGAAGAAACTATTACTGCGTCAGCCACTCATCTTTACAGATACCTAAGATGTCCCCGCGCCCTGTCCCCTCACCTGCCCCAAGATTGCTCCCTGCCTACATCTAAACCGAAGACAACCCCTCACTCTTTCCACCTGCCTGCCACAGGTGTGCTCCACTTCTATGCCTAAGACGTCCCCTCGCCCTGTCCTATCGCCTGTCCCAAATTGCCATTCCCTATGCCTAAGACTATGCAGCCCGTTGGAAGCAAAAGGTAACCCATAACACAAATCTTCCCCCGCTGCCCAAGAAGGATCAGGTTTGCCATGCTAACACTGCTGAGCGGATCTCATGGGTATGTAGGCTTACGACTAGTGGGGAGCTACAGAAGAGGCAACCTCGCTACTCCCTCCCAAAGGGTCCATCAAACCAAAAACCATTGATATGGTGGTTTGTAAAACAAGTCTCCATACTTGTCCACCACCATGTGTTGCAGATTCTAGGATCACAGAAGTGGTTCCTGCTCACACTGCTTCAGAGCTGGCACATTGTTGGACTTGACCCTTATTGTCCTAAATTGTTTTTTCTTTTTCCCCTAGCCTTTTTACTGACATGGCGTGTCTGAACTGAAAATAATAAATGTTGTGCAATGGTGCACGCATCTTTATTTCCACCATTGTAGAAATGCACCTTTGTAAAATGTCACTTTTAAAATGGACGCCATTTCTGTCTGCTTGTGCTGCCTGCCTGAGGTGGGTTGGCGGTCTAGTATTTTAAGTGACAAGGTGCTCTACACTTCCCCCACAGTGACAGTGAGGCTGGAACTGCCAGGGACCTTCTAGAAGCTTCCAGCCCTTTCTGGTAGGTGGGAGGAGGGGTGTATATGTAGAGCAGTAGAGATGCCATGTGCTCAGACTGAAGGTGGACTGGATTAAGAGGGGACACTCTGCCAGGAGGTACCGCCGCAAGGGCCTGTGTGCTGGCCCCTGAGCCCATCTGTACCCCTCTGCTGTCCACATGTCCAGTGAGAGCCTTTGCTGGAGTGAAAACTGCTGTGTCAGGAGGAGTGCCACTTTATGGGAGATTACTGCTTCTAGGAGCTGCTGTCCTGTACTGATGAGTGTCCACTGTCTGCTGATCTTGCCCAGCCTGGCCTGCCTGCTCTGTTGCCCTAGCACCTCGTGAGCGCTATACTTTGACTGCCTGTATTCCAAGGAGGTGAGGAGTGTGGGCACTACTTCCTTGTGTGGGACTCTGGATCCTCGCCAGGCCCCTAGCGCCTTGGAAGGGCTGCACGCTATCCAAGCCCCTAAAAACTTCCCTGCCGCCTAGCGCCTCGAGAGTGCTATCTTCTGGTTGCCTGCACTCCAAGGAGGTGAGGAGCGTGGGTGCTACTCCCTCGGGTGGGACCCTGGGACTGTGAGCCATCTAGCGCCTCTCTGCCCCTGCCCAGGAGTAGAAGGTGCGTGGGTCCTGCAGCGCTGTGCTGCCAGCATGCTATATTCGCATCAACTGTGCTCTGCTTGCTGTCTAGCGCCTTGTGAAGTGCTACAACTGTTTTCCAGCCCCCAGGACTCTTAGTCCTGCATCCCACGGACAGCGCTGCATTTATTTTCCATAACTGCCCCGGAGGACAGTGGGCAGTTGCAACGTGGGGCATTGTTTGGACCCGTGAGTCCCAGAGGGGGCCGTCCAGGAGCAGTGGTGCCAAGGACCAATCAGCAGCGAAGGGGGCAGTAGTAATGTGTGCAGCTTGCCCCTAAGGCATTTATGCTGCAGGGTTGTTGCCTAATGTAATGTTCAGATGGCAGGTCCCCTTTGAGCCGTGCAAATGTGATGTTGCCTCTAAAGTCAAGGTTATTTTCCCTGCTGGGGGCTCGTGCCTAATGTCATGCCTTCATGCCCATATGTCCCCATGCTCATGCTTTGATGCGGATAGGACGAGGCAGGGCTGTTTTCCTTCTAGGCCTCATGTGTAGGTCCCATGCTGATGGTGCACATTTATGTCCCCGGAGGAGCCTCATAATTTATGTCGTGTGACCCACGCTACTGAGATGATGCATGCTCTTATGTTGATGCATGTGCTAATTTTGGAGTCATGCCGGAGGTATTGGTTATGCCTAGTATACTGCCATGATGCTTACCCTTTTATGCCTTTATGCTTCATGTGAGATGCTGCAGGCCAATGCCTTCCCCTAATGCAGGGTGTGGTAAAAGCTCCTGGTTTAACCAGCTGAGTAAGGTGTGCCTAATGATATGCACCCGTTTATGCCTAATATTTTCATGTTTTCAGGTCCACTGTGATGGTCTGCCTAAGGTGTTGATTCATGCTTTATGCCTGACCACTGTTTGTTTTGTGCCTAATGCTAATGGGTTCTTTCCCCCTAAGGCTGCAATGCTGGCGTTCTGCATACTATGCCTAACCCGATGTTTCCATTCCAGGCTACGGCAACGATGGTTTATGCCTGAAGTTATGCATACTGTGTTTTCATGATTAATGCCTTTGTGCTAATGTTTTTCCATAATGCCTACGTGGCTGGTTTTATGTTTAGGTCAACCTTGAAAAATGCCTAAAGTGATTTATGCCAAGTGCATGTCTTCTGTTCAGTGGGTACAGCCGGTGGGACATTATTACTTACGGACTTGCATTTATTTGTGGACTCGTCAGGGTTCTGGCAGCGGCCCGATTGGCCCTGCCCTGTAAATACTCCCATGTGAATTATTACCCGGTGCCGGATGGCACAGGTTATCTGCACCTGTGATTCCCTTCTGATGTGTTTATTTTACAATACACATACTGTTTTTCACCTAACTTGGTGTGGAGTCTCTTTTTGTACTGTAGCTTGTGTGTCGCCTGTGTGCGCTGTGCGGATACTTTACACATTTCCTCTGGAGTATGGCCTGCCCGCTCTGCACCACGCTACCCGTTTCTAACACACATGTTAATGGATTTATAGAGTAAAACTCACCCCCACCAAATGAAACCCCCTGGAACTTCGAGAGAAGAAACCCCACCTCACTCCAAATGAAACTGGGGTAGATGTTCTCGGCATTCACCTGGGGCCCACACGCATTTGTCGAGAAAGCAGAGCAGATCCAAAGAATGGCCTTTTATATGACTGCTGTTCATGAAACCTTTGCCCACATAATGCAAAGACAAGAAGTGAACAGTGGCTCGCCCCGAGAGACAGATCAGGGCAAGAATGTATTGTTCCTCTGAACCATATCAGATCCATACCGGATATTGAGGCTGCGATGCCCCCAAAGTATGAAATAATTAGAAAATACAGAGTGGGCAAGAAGGGAGGAGATGCTCCTATAATATAGAAGAAAATACCCTCACCCGCACCACCCTCAATGAGGATACCCCCATACAAAGAAGGTCTTATATAGTCAATTAAAATCAATGCCAATACCAGCTGTTCTGGTCGATTGACCTAATATCCCCCAGCCCAAAATGACATTTCAATAATACAGTAGTGAGTTTCCTAGCACAGGCTGCAGTTGGTTTTAATAATGCCACCTTCTTGGGATAAGTAAACTTTGACATTGGCAAGACAGAAGACGAAGAGACCATCAGGATAAGGGAAGGTCTTTTCGTACTCGGCTTTCGCAGCAGGCCGCATTTATTCCCTCTCTTTGTCGATTATAATATTATTCAGGTGAACCCACCGATGCCACTTAACCACATGGATGCTGCAGATATTCCTCTGCTGTGTTGGACCTTAATGTAAATGGGTGTGGTCATGACGAGCTCAGCTCGTCATGAGCACACGAGAGGTGTACCTCATGACGAGCTGAGCTCGTCATGAGCATCGAAGGGGTTAAGTAATGAGACCATAACCCAATCCCTTTCTTATTCGAGATCCCCACCACAAACATACCCTATTAAAAATTGTAAAGGAATGATTAAAAACAACCACATCTATTGGACTACCGTGCTGTGTCATCATGTGTTCCTTACAACACCGATGCCTATGGACTGTGTATCTGATACGATTCTGCAGTGTTCAATTTCCTTACAAAGGTTGGACTTCATTGTGGGACACAAGCCAGGAACACCACATGGGAATACTGCAGACCTTTCCAAAAGCTTTTGTAAATCTCTCCACGCAAGTCTACCTACAAGGAGTAAGTCTGGAGAAGTTTGATGCGGAAGAGAATGCTGTCAGGACAAAAGTCCTGTGCATGGTTCAGAATCCATCGAAGGATGAAGTTAGTGTTTAAAGGCGAGAAAGACCAGCCTCCCAGTTAATGCTGTATATCCACAACCATCTTTTCACCTCTATTGACCAATGTTAGGGTATAATCAATACTGCTGTTCATCCTGGATGAAAGCCCCAGTTGAGCCTTACTCAGGCTCTTGAGATGTGGCGAGACATAATACATGTTCCTAGAGTCCTCTAAACAGTAATGCATACTATATGAGGGTTCTTAAGTAAAAGTGTGTAATGGATAATGATTTTTATGCTTCCCCCAACCCACAAGATTGAAAGAAGATACGGATTGCTGGGCCTGTTAAACCACTTAGATAGTCAACATGTTTCTGCTTGCCTAAAAAATCCAGTGGCCTTCATCAGGATAAAGGCCCTTATAAAAATGCCACAGTGGTCATCTTCCAACGTCTAAGTGTAACATGGGGATCCAGGAAACAATTATTAAAATGTTACCTGTCAACAGTAGTCGTCCTGGCGTCTAGTCCCTGGCGCATTGTTTGCAACCTACAATGCAATGAGAAATGCACTGCACAACAAACACATTTCGTTCAAGCAACACTTGACCACCTGTTAGCGGTGCCTATGGTTCCAAGTATTTGAGGTAAAACACGATTTTTGGCCCAATCTCTATTGAAAGTCAATACAAGAGGTGGCGAACATCAAGCTTCACTGCAGCTTAAGCATGTGCTCAAAGTCACCCCACGTACTGAGCGGCCATGTCACTCCCAGAAAATAATGTGAGTCACTCACCAGCCCTATTATTGTCCTGTTTCTGTAGCAAGGACCAGGGGACCGAGATGAGGAGCTGCTAACTTATCTTATTTAGAACCCAAATACACTTGTGCCACAATCTGTGTGGCAGCCTCCATACCTGTATCTCTGTTTGATTCACCTGGAGTCTACGCTCCCCCCATGAAGAGAAAGCTGAGGGTGTGTAACGTTAGTGTGTGGGTACCTCCGCCAGTGGGTTATATCACATCCGCGTCACACTTCACCATCCTGAGCAGTGAAGGACAAAACAGGCAGGCACATTTTACGTTGCAAGAGAACTCCATCAGATGGATGTCTCCCCTGTTCATACTCTACTGGATTCAGCTTAATAAATAGAGACCGGACAGGACCAAGACAGAACAGGCCAGTCGGCCTCTCCTGGTGAGCTGCAGGCCAGAGGGCTGCTTTCAGAGCAGCATGGACTGCCATGACCCAACATGTCCCCATGGCCCCATGGCCCCGTTTTACCCATCTCTTCCTGCAGGGTGGAGCAGACGTCAGCATTGAGTCCCCTCTGAAAGTATAGCCAACTTGTGGAAGAGTTTGTGCCTACTCTTGTGTAGCAAGAAGAACATGTTTTCAGGAGGAAATCCACACAGTTATGAAAGACCAGAGCAATGAATGAGATGGAATCCCCCCCCTCATCGCTCGTGATGAACTGAGTAACCACAGAGTCGTTTGTGAATGGACTCAGAGTGAGCGGTGAAGGTTTGCCTATTTGTTGCTGTCTTTATCCAGCCTCATCATTTAAATCCCCAGATCTGTGTGCTCACGCTAGGAATCTGATGCTCTTTTTAGGTATGTTGTACATGGGCATTTAATGTTGATTTTGTCTGGACTTTCAGTTTTGTATTATGGTCCATTTGAAATCCTCGACTGAATGGCCATAAAGTTTCCAAAAGTGCGACGGTTGGCTAGTTTAGAGCATCAGAAACCAAGGCTCATCTTCCATTTCCCTTTTGTGCCTCTATATTTTAAATAACAGGAACAAAGTGGTACATAGATTGTCGCTACTGTAGTTCGTAATCATGCATTGTTCCTATGGAGTTCACAGATCTAATATATTTTTCTGTCTCTCCTACTAGATAGTCTTCACTGTCTGTTGCAAGGCGTATTGTCCACGTACAACTGCTTTAGAGCCCGCCCATTGCTTACCATTGTTTGGCTTCATTGTCACTCTCCTTTGCTTTCTTCTTGTTTGCTAACCTGTGAGGACTTAACTTCCTATTTGTGCGTTTGTCCCTCCCCTGGAACATGGACAAATTACTTATGTTCTTCCAGTGCTCCCTTTTCAGGCACTACTTTTTACTCTTTGTTTGAGTACTCCATTACAGTTCATGTGTTTTCCAGCTGTCTCCCTCATGTAGGTCCCCTTCTGTTTGGGTAACTCTTCCTCCGCCCATGTGCTCCTCCCCGCCCCCTCCGTTCTGTGCTTGCCATCGTGAGTTCCTCCCTTTGCATTTCTTTCTCACCCATGTGTTTCTCTCCCAGTTCCAAGTTGCCCTCTCAACAGTTTACTCCCTCTCTTGGTTTGCTTCTCCATGCCCTCAGTGTTGCTTCCCCCCACATTGCTTCCCCACCCACTCGTGCTTGCCAGTGTTGCTTCCGTTAGCACCCCAGTGTTGATTGGCTCCTGCCATCTTGTTTCCCCACTCTGTTGTCTATGTTTTCAACACTTCCTCTGTGTTTTTTCCCTCCCACATGGTATGTCAACTATATTTTCTTTCTGCCCAATGATGCAACTGAGATTGGTATACAAAAAGAAAAAAGTGCTTGTGTCATTTTGTGGGCGTGTGCATGCTTGGTGATGTGACTGGCTGCACCGTAGGCTTTTTTCAGCATCAAGGATGAACGATTGGCAAAGTTAGACGGTCCCAAAGGCAAGACCTATTGACTCTGCCAATCCTTGGTTTGCTTGTCTCTATTTTCACATGCTACATGGGATCCACATGTATGATGTCCTGTAAAATAGCATAATTCACACCGCGGGTTAACAGTGTTATTTTGAGCAGCAATCTTCAATCAACTGTGGACCAACCAGTCTCAAGGACTTCTGCGAAATTTGAACACAAAACTTGGTTTGCCAGGGTTGCTCTGTTCAATTTCCAGAATCCTGCAATCTACATTGACCGCTCTCTTCGCTCGATTTGACAACGTATCAACAGTAGTCAGGCCTAAATTCATCTATTACGTGTTTAGTATGTGACTCAAGAAGGGCCTGATTATTGCAAACTCTCCTTTTAGGTCTCGGCTAGACAGTGCATACGCGGTCTCGAAGAGACACAATCTGTTCAATCCGTGAGCATCAGCCCGCCCATAGGCTTACCATTTGCTCGCTCCAACATCGCTCTCATCTCTTTTGCCCCCATTTGTCCAAGGCATGCCTGGGTTATGCCTCTTCTTGTGTTTAGCCCTCTCCCAGAGCATGGACCAAGTACTTGTGTCCATCCACTGCTCCCGTTTTAGGAGTTACTTTTTTCGTTTTTTCCAGCGCGAGTGCTTTGGTTTTCATTTGATCGGTCTACTCCCACCTTCCCCCATACAAGTGGCTTCTTTCCCTCCACAGACCGTGTTCACATGATAATTACTGTGAACACTTCACTAAAACACATTTGTACATATTTGTACAGTAAGTAAACAGCATGGAAGATACAACCTCACACAGCGGGAACCACGCCGTAGTGGCCGGAAAACACAATCAGTGCAGCGTTTTTATGTTTTTTAGGTAATCAGATTGCTTTGGGTTAGAGATGCACCTTGTTAGAACTGGGGGTCTCTAGTTGCAATGGTATACACCTTTGACCAAGTAGGGAACCTCACTTCTAAGTCAGGGAAAGGGGATTACACTACTGGATAACCCCTGCTCACCCCCTTGGTAGCTTGGCACGAGCAGACAGGCTTATCTCAGAGGCAGTGTGTTAAGCATTTGTGAACACATACAGCAATACAGTGAAAACACTACAGAGGGACACCACACAGGTGTCCCTCTTATAAAAATAAGTATTCCTTATATAGGCTTATCACAAGACCATAAACATCAAAAATCCACAATATTGTACTCAATAATAATTCTTCCTGGTGGTAGAAATGGTCCAAAAATAGGTTATTCACTTAAAAATAGTCTTTAGCAACAAACAACCCCACCTGGAGTTATTACGATGTCACGGTCAAAGAAATCCCAAAGTACGGCGCCAACCGCGGGGTGCACGATGTTGGGCCCGGAGTCGAAACAGACCCACAAAGAACAGTACCTTGGAGAAGCAAAAATAAAGACAGCTCACGGTATCGGGGAGTTACGGTGTCATTGGTGCAGTGCGGCAACGGTTCCTTGCTTCAGGGTGGATGGTGCGTCGGGACCTGGATGCTTGCGCAGGCAGGGTAGGCGTCGGTTCCTGACTGGAGAGGAGGTGATGTCACGATGGCGCCGAAACCATGGTTCCGTACGATGTCACGATGTCGATGGATTCTTGACCACCCACGTCGACGATCGGCTCTGCGATGATGTCGACTTCGGGGTCGATGCGGCACAGCATCAGGCATCGCAAGTCAGAGCAGTGCTCACAGCTATGGCAGGCTTACGATGTCGTTCCCAGGCATCGATGTGGCACGGCGGCCGGCGTCAGGTCTACTTTGCAAGTCGGAGCAGCTCTCACGACTTTGTTGCAGATTACGGCGTCGCTCGCCGCTGTCGGTATTGCAGAGTCATCTGTAGCAGTAGAACAGCAAGTTCCAGATGCAGGCAAACAGAAGGGCGTGAAGTCTGGTATCCCTGAAACTTCAGTCAGGAGGCAAGCTCAAATCAAGCACTTGGAGTAACATTCTTCAAGATGATGAAGTACACACAAAGGTCCTTCTCCTCTCCTTGGCACTGCAGACACCACTATAGGCCAACCCAGCACACGGGCAGAGGGGTAGTACAACTCCTACAGCTTCCTTTGGTTTTTCTCCTTGGCAGAGGTTTGTCTTGTTGTTCCAAAAGTGATCTAAAGTCTTGGGGTCTGGGTACCCATATTTATACTACTTTTCTCTTAGTTCTCTGAAGGCAGAGAGGCCTTTGCCTAGTCCAAACGAGTTCTGGTCAGTCCTGGAGCACTCTGTTTACATGACTCCTTCTTTCCTTTCACATTCCAGGGCAGAGACATCAGACGCATCACAGGAGGTGGAACCAGCATTGTGTAGGGAAGGCACAGCCCTATTCAGGTCCTAGGTGCAACCCCTCCCACCCATCTGCATGTAGATCTCTCTATTCAGGCCTGTGCTGACTCACCCCGTCTCCTGGAATCCCCCAGCCCCTGTCACTCACAGACCACACACACAATACACAACCTAGCAGAGGCAGGCTAGGATAGTTAGACAAGAAAATATCTACTTTCCAAAAGTGGTATTTTCAAACACAGAATGTTTAAACCAACTTCACTAAAATATGCATTTTATCATTCTGAGTTCAGGCCTACTAAACTCGAATTTCTACCATGTTCCCTGAGTCAGTTAGGATTATAAGAAGTAATAATCAAAATGCCCATTCTGGCCTATGGGGAACAGGTAGCCTTGCAATAGTGAAAAAATGAAAATGGCTGTAATTTACTATTAGGACATGGCACACACACCAGGGCCTGTTCTACCTTATACTTATAATGCACCCTGCTCTCGGGCCTATCATTGAGGTATCTGATATAAAGAAAACGGAAGGTTTAGGGACTGGCAAGTGGGTGCACTTGCCAAGTCGACATGGCAGTCACAGACTGCACACAGGCCCTGCAATGGCAGGCCAGAGACACTTTACAAGCAGCTTCTGTGGGTGGCACAACCAGTGCTGCAGGTCCACCAGCAGCATTTGATTTACAAGCCCTGGGCACACATGGTGCACTGTACTAGAGTCTGACAGGTAAATCAAATAACCCAATCAGGGAGTCATTAATCAAAACATCAATTTAACATAGGGAGAGCATTTGCACTTTAGCACTGGTCAGCAGTGGTAAAGTGCCCAGAGTCATAAAACCAACAAAAACAGGTCAGAAAAAATACAGGACGAAAGCAAAAAGTTCAGGGATGACCCTGCAAAAAGGGCCAAGTCCCCATCCAGCCAAAACGCAGGGGAGACCAATCACTACCCTGATGGGCTTCTCTGCTTTAGGTGATAGAACATGGACCCTGGCCCACAACTGCAGAGGCATACTCCAGTTCTACACCAATCTGAACCTATTTGGATCCCTCTGTCCATACTCTTAGGGTCCACCAAGCTAACCCATGGGGAACCCTTCTCCTCACCCGTGGACCCCATCTGTGCAGTGCCTAACCTTAGCCTGCTCACAGGTGTGTCCCAGCAGACAGACAGCAAGCCAAAGTGGCCACTTAATGAAAATCCCTCGCAGACACTCAGTGAGGTCTGGACTAACTAACCTTCATTGGCTCCCGGTCCGGAAGAGAGTTCTGTTCAAAACGCTATGCATAGCCCATCAAGCTTTCTGGGACATGGGACCCATCATCACCCGTGATCTGGTTACCCACTACATCCCAAATCGAAGTCTCCGTTCCAGCCAGTCTCTCTTAGCAATGGTCCCAAGAATCAAAAGATCCAGAACCGGCGGAAGGACGTTTACTTACAACGCATCCAAGGCCTGGAACACTCTGCCACTCCATCTTAGAGCCACTCAGAACCTTACTACGTTCCGTAAGCAACTGAAGACTTACCTATTTACATCCGCTTGCTAAACTGCTGTTCCCTCCTCCCTGTTCTCTGTAGGTCACGGTTATCCCAGCGCTTGGACGCCCTCGGGCAACAACTACGCTCTATAAATCCCCAAGTTTACAAGTTTACTGACAGTAGTCAGGGTTGAGACCCAGGCCTTATTCCTCTCAGGGCTGTCAAACCTCATAAGCGTCAGAGAGTGGGGGGCAGTAGCCCCAGGTGCTTCATACCCTTTGTCCACTCTCCCTCCTGTCAGGTCCGGTATGACATCCTGGCACTGACCCACCAGCCCCGGGCCTTGTACCCGGCGGCTGGGCAAGAGACTTGGGTGGGCTCTCCCACACCCACTCCTCCTCCTTGGGGATTTGTACCCTCCCACCTGGAACGGTACCTCCTTCCAGAATTGTCAGGGTGCCTGTAGCTGGTATCCTGCACAATTTGCCCACCAGTTCAGGGGTTCTATCCTGCAACTGGGCTATCAGGTCAGTGGGGGACACCCTGAACCTTGCCTTCCAACCTAGGGTCTAAACCCTCCAGTTGAACCGGGGTCAGAGACGAGGAGTCCCTCCCCCTGCACCCTCTTCAAGAGTACTGCACCCTCCCATCAGGAGCGGTAGCCCCAGAAAACAAAATGGTCAGGTCACTGTTAACAGTTGTCCCACCCTCCAGGTCAGACAACAGCTGAACCTGGCTACCCAACCCAGGGACCAACCCCTGCGGTTGAACACTTGCCCGGCGCCCCAGGACTTCATTGGGAGCACATATGCCCCCCCCCCCCCCCGAGAGTGACACACAACTCATGTGTCCTGCAACTGTCTGCCTGGAACAGATCGCCTGACTCCTGTCCATCAAACAGCACGTGGATATTTCGAAGGACAGAAGTGGTGTCCCCATGGTCATTCATCAGTGACTCAGCCCTTCTGGCTGGCCCCTGACATACTGGTTCTTCCACTGGGGACTCTTACCCCCTCACTCTGGACTTTTGCACCCTCCACCTAGGAATGGCACTGCCAGACACCAGAACTGATGGAGTCCTAATTACAGACACTCCCAGTTATCAAGACACTAGGGGATTCCCCTCAATGGGCGGCCCATCAGGACAGACTGGGCTCCCCACCTGGTGTTCCCTTAAAGAACCATCCAGGCTCTGAGGCGGAGGATGGGCACTAACAGGACATACCCCGTTCTCACTCCTTCCCCTTAAAGACAGGACGTGAGGCCCTGCACCCATCTCACTACTACAGGACCTAGCTGGGCTACTCTGAGCCACTTCCACCATGCTGGGTTGGAAGATACCTGAGCCACTCCTCTTAGGATAACTCCCTAATGCCTCCTCAGACCCTCTGGACTCCACCAGAAGGTCTGCCCCCAATGTGAGCTCCCTGAGGACAGAGAACTCACTCTCTAACAGGTGTTGGCATAGCTCTGGAAAACAGGGACTTACAATATGCTCTCCCACAATTGGATCACACAGCCCCCTACAAGGGTTAACCAAACTATCCTTCACATCACCATCCAGTGCCTCGCACACATACTCCACACCACTCTCCTGAAATTGGCAAGACAGTATCTGACTGTCTCTGTCATTCAACCCACACTCTTCTGGGCGGTCGCCACATTCACACACCAGTACTTTAACCATGGGGGAACCCCTCTCCCTGCTCCTCTCATCTAGAGTCAGTGGAGTGTCCCTCCCAACACTAGGACCATGAATTCCTGTGCCAGTGCCCCAATCTACTTCCTGGACACTGTGCACCACTGGAGCTATCTCATATCCTTGAACCTCCTGGTGTATGTTAACCCCCTTCAAGTCAGGTGACATCTCTGGTTGTGTGTACTACACCCTCAGCACTAGAACATTCAATTTTGGTACCACCATCTGAGCTGGATTCCACCTCCAACTCAGCAAAGCTCAATCACTGAGCTACGCACATTTCTTGATGCTGGGCTGAGGCACTCATGGCCTCAAGCCTCTCAAGCTCCAACTTAAGCTCTCTCACTCTCAACTCATGTTCCATTCTCATTCTCTCCAAGGACAACCTGTTATTCTCTGTTTCCTTCTGACGCTCCCTCTTAAGCTTAGCCATCTCCAGCTTGTGCATCCTATTCCTCTACCTGTCTTCCAGCTCTCTGGGAGACAGGTCCTTGGAAGAGATACTACTGCCAGGTGGGGACGATATCCCTTTCTTAGCTGGAAACACTGGCCTATCCAGCTGCCCATCCGCATACTCAGCTGGCTCCACTACCAGCCTAGATGCATTTCTTGCTTCCCCCCAGGCCCTCAGCGCCTTTTGGTATTCCTCCTTCCTTGAAATACCCAAGGTAGCAACTTTACATGTTCTGCAGAAGGCTTTCAGCTGCTTGGCATTATAGGTGTCCAACCTCTCCCTCAAAATCTAGATCCATAGAGGCAATGGATGCTGGTCTACTCATGGCAGTAAGATTTGGCAGTTTTCAGGAAAAATAAAAGTCCAAGGAAAAAAATTCTACCCAAAAAGTATGTGGTTGTGTTTGGTCTGCACTCACTAGTAGCGTACACCAATTACTGTATATGAGTCACAAATGCAGGTCTAAATCCTCACCGCTGACCACCAATGTTAGAACTGGGGGTGTCTACTTGGCAATGGTATACGCCTTTGACCAAGTAGGGACCCTTACTTCTAAGTCAGGGAAAGGGGATTACACCACTGGATAACCCCTGATCATCCCCTTGGTAGCTTGGCACGAGCTGACAGGCTTATTTCAGAGGCAGTGTGTTAAGCATTTGTGAACGCTTACAGCAATACAGTGAAAACACTACAGAGGGACATCACACAGGTTTTATAAAAATAAGTATTCTTTATATAGGCTTATCACAAGACCATAAACAACAAAAATCCACAATACTCTACTCAATAATATTTCTTCCAGATGGTAGAAATGGTCCACAAATAGGTTATTCACTTAAAAATAGTCTTTAGCAACAAATAACCCCAACTGGAGTTATTACGACGTCAAGGTCAAAGAAATCCCAAAGTACGGCGCCAACCCCGAGGTGCACAGCATCGGGCCCAGAGTCAAAACAGACACACAAAGAACAGTATCTTGTAGAAGCAAAAACAAAGACAGCTTGCGGCGTCATTAGCGCGGTGCAGCGTCGGTTCCTTGCTTCGGGGGAGATGATGCGTCGGTACCTGGATGCTTGCCCAGGCAGGGGAGGCGGGCGTTGGTTCTTGACCGGAGAGGAGGTGATGTCATGCTGGCACCGAAACCACAGTTTCATACGATGTCACCATGTTGATGGATTCTTGACCACCCACATCGACGATCGGCTCCGCGAGGATGTCGGCTTCGGCGGCGATGTGCTACAGCACAGTCCTTCTGTAGCACTAGAACAGCAAGTTCCAGATGCAGGCAAACAGAAGGAGGGGAAGTCTGGTATCTCCGAGACTTTGGTCAGGGGGTAAGCTCAAATCAATCCCTTGGAATAATATTCTGCAAGATGATGAAGTACACACAAAGTTCCTTCTCCTCTCCTTGGCACTGCAGACACCACTATAGGCCAACCCAGCTTCCTTTGGTTCTTCTCCTTGGCAGAGGTTTGTCTTGTTCCAAAAGTGATCTAAAGTCTTGGGGTTTGGGTCCCCATAGTTATACTACTTTTCTCTTTGTTCTCTGAAGGCAGAGAGGCCCTTGCCTAGTCCAAACGAGTTCTGGTCAGTCCTGGAGCACTCTGTTTACATGACTCCTTTCCTTTCACAGTGCACGGCAGAGACATCAGACGCATCACAGGAGGTGGAACCAGCATTGTGGAGGGAAGGCACAGCCCTATTAAGGTCCCAGGTGAAACTCCTTCCACCCATCTACATGTAGATCTCTGTATTCAGGCCTGTGCTGACTCACCCTGTCTCCTGGAACCCCCCAGCCCCTGTCACTCACAGAACCAGACACACAATACACAACCTAGCAGAGGCAGGCTAGGATAGTTAAGCAAAACAATACCTACTTTCTAAAAGTGGTATTTTCAAACACAGAATGTTAAATCCAACTTCATTAAAAGATGTATTTCATCATTCTGAGTCGAATTTCTACCATGTTCCCTGAGTCAGTTAGGATTATAAGATGTAATAATCAAACTGCACATTCTGGCCTATAGGGAACAGGTAGCCTTGCAATAGTGGAAAAAACAAAAATGGCTGTAGTTCACTATTAGGACACGCCACACACACAGCAGGGCTCGTCCTACCTTATACTACCAATGCACCCTGCCCTTGAGCCTACCATAGGGATATCTGATATGAAGAAAAGGATTAGGGACTGGCAAGTGGGTGCACTTGCCAAGTCGACATGGCAGTCACAGACTGCACACAGGCTCTGCAATGGCAGACCTTAGACACATTTTACAAGGCTGCTTCTGTGGGTGGCACAACCAGTGCTGCAGGCCCACCAGCAGCATTTGATTTACCAACTTACAAGCCCTGGGCACACTCAGTGCACTGTACTAGGGTCTGACAGGTAGATCAAATAACCCAATCATGGAATCACTAACCAATACATCAATTTAACATAGGGAGAGCATATGCACTTTAGCACTGGTTAGCAGTGGTAAAGTGCCCAGAGCCATAAAACCAACAAAAACAGGTCAGAAAAAATACAGGAGGAAGGCAAAAAGTTCAGGGACGACCCTACAAAAAGTGCCAAGTCCAACACACCTGTATTAACTGTATTTTATAACAGTTAGATTATACATGTACAACAAATATGCACTCCAATAATCTACAGTAAACTCAAAGCATAATGTATGTTGTGTTTCTTTGAGAGACCGATCAGTGACATCAACAGTTTAATGGCCTGTGGTCACTTTTACGGGCGCATGAGGTCTAAGGGTTTTGAGGGCAGTTATGGGTGTGTGGACAAGAGTCCTCTCTCTATTTCTGTAGTGCCAACCAACTCTTAGTTGCAGAAAGAATGAAGCCCTGGGTTTTGGTTGATGTGCAGCCTATAGTGCATGTCATCTGCCCACCTTACACGTCACTGTACTGAAGAGGCGATGGACAATGAGGGGCCATGCCCATGCGTTCTAGTGCTGAAACATCAGACTGGAAAAACAACCTAAGAATGTAATTGCATTCCTAACGTCCCCTACAAAATCGTGTGATCTCAATCAATCAGGCGTTTGTTAAGCTCGACTACTCCCGTGTAAGGGTCTCAAGGCGTTGGGGGGTTGGGTTTACAGGCTCCAGTCCATCAAGGGGGGGTGGGTCTGTCTAAGAGCCAGGTTTTGATGTTTCTTGCAAAGATAGGGAGTGATGTAATCTGTCTGAGGTAGAGTGGAAGGTCGTTCCAGGCTCTGTCCACATGGAAGGAGAAGGAGCGGGCTCCCGATCTGGTCATTCTGTTGCGGGGGACCTCAGCGTAGGAGAGCTGGGCTGATCGTAGGGTCCTCAGGGGTGCGTGGAATTTGAGTCGGCTGTTCAGGTTTGCTCGTTTGGTGTTGTGGAGGGCCTTGTTGGCGTGGGTGTGCATCTTGAAGGTGACTTTAGCTTCTTGAGCATGTTGGTCTCCTCCTGTGGCACACATATTGCCACAGCGATATCACCTGCCTCTGCGGCTACCACATATTGCCAACAGGCTCCCATTTTAGGAGCTACTTTTTTAATTCATTTTTGAGCACTCCACATGAGTGCTTATGTTTTTACTCACTCGGTCTCCTCCCCCCAACCCAGTGGCTTCTTTCCCTCCGCAGATCATGTTTCTTTATTCCCATCCCCTGCTCAGCGCTCTGTATTTTAATAGGATGTGTTTTTAGTCCCATATTCCCATGTAAATGTCTTTGATGTTCTGCATGTTTATCTCAGTGTCTCCAACCTTGTTGAATATTGGGAATTGTTACTTTGTGCGTAATCCCCTGTAAATGTCCTCATCGGCCTGTTTGTGAATCTTGTATCACCTTTTCAATTTTTATATCCATCTTTGCAAGCAAAAGCAATCATTTATGCTACTCCATAACACATGGCAATTAGACAATAACAGTGACAACACCAATAGCGCTTAGATTGTCAAGCCCCATTGGCTATGCCAATGCCTGTTTTGCATATGAGTCTTGTTGGGTGTTTTCTTTCTTGTAATTTCTTGGAGGCCCACTTGCCTGTGCTTCACACCTCGCCAGGTCAGAACTATTACTCCTAGCACATAAAAATTGTCAGAACTGTAAATTCCCAAGACCTTTGAGGTGGTCAGTACCAGATGTCAGCACTGCGCAATGCCATTTATTAGCTTTGGTCCAAAGAAGCAAAGCAAGACTAGCTCAGCTCATCGTAAGACAAACTTCAGGATCTTTGAATTAAATCACTCCAGCAGAGCCAGATTGTCTACCTTATCAGTTCAGATCAGCAGGATGTTGTTAGCATAACCTGCCCACATCTGTTAGGTTGGTTCTAGATGGGTTCGACTTTCAACAGATCCTAGAAATCTCAAAACGGTGGACATAAGAGGGAAGCGGTGTGGCAAAGCAGCCAGGGCGACTGATGCCGAACGCTGGGGCTTACAGTTCGAACCCCGGCTCCGGCAGCAGGGGTCTGCCCAGCACAATGTGACTCTGGGCAATAGCTCGCTTAATCTTCCCAACAGCCCCGAGCGCCGGGATGGCTGCGGGTAGCTGTGCGCTTTACAAATACAGGATTTTTTTTTTTTTACAAAGAGAAGGCGCAAAAGGACTGCCCATCGATGTTCCACTGATTTGGAGTTAATATTTATTCTTGAATTTGAAGACTTTGTGAGAGAGAAAATTAATCAAGGTAAGGCCAATCGGATGTTTCTAAAAGTACTTCTGTGGCATGTAGTGCAGCACGTCAGGGGGTGTTAGTACAGACTGATTCCACAACTAGACTTACCAGGCATAATTCACGATCCGAACTAAAACTTATGTATAAATACCGAACTTATGTTTCAGACAATTGACCGTGCTAAAGATTTTTATAGTTAAGGGGGACAGGAAATAGTATTTTTATCAGATTAGATACCAAAGGGGATAAAAGTCAGCGAAAGATGAACCGAAATCTACTGAACTTAGAGTTGTGTGTCAAGGGCTTAGCACACCCTTTCTACAACTCAAGAGAGTTAAGTAGGCTACACTAGAGTAGGTAGGTGAACACATCACACTAGTGATGTCTTCAAAGCCAGGAACAAGTGGGTCTCTGCCAGAGGTCAGTACCGTACTGGCATCCAAGTATGACACATTACCATTCTTGGAATGGAGGACCTTGTGTACTACTCGGAGATTGAAGACTGGAAAAGTGGTACAGCTGTTGGATGATCTCAGAAAGACCTCAGGGTCTAAGGGGGCAGGCAGAGTGGGTGGGGCAGCGGAGGAGGAAAGGCCCAGGGGTGAAAACTCCCAGGACCTAACCTCTGAAACTGGCCAGGAAGATAATGATCTTAACCTGGAAGAACTAACCCTTCCTGGAGATGAGGAAGATGGCCATGAGGGCCCACTCTTTACTCCACCTGGGAGAGTTGAGGTGTGCCTAGAAAGTCAAGGTCTCCTTCTCAAGAGTCCATCCATTCTGACACATCAGAAGGGAACCCTCCCATGAGAGGAAGGAAAGGCTGCTCAAGTACGAGGAAGCTCAGTTGAGCATCAGAAGACAGCAGGTAGCCTTAGATAGAGAAATCCTAGAGCTTCAGAGAACTCGAAAGAAGCTGCAGCCAGAGCTCCAAGGTGGCAGCAACTTCCCTAGTGGTAGTGAAGGATCTCATGACCATAGGAACCTAAGCAAGAGTGTCCCTTCCTACTAGAGTTGGGAAGACATCCACAACTGCACTGGAGAGAGCCTGCACAGTTCAGAAGGTCCCCCCGGCGAGTGGGCAGCAATCTTGTGGCCCTCCTTTGCAGACAAGGGTAGAGACAAGCTCCTCACTGTTAGAGAGGAGTAGGAGGAGGATGATGATGATATGGTCCCAAAGAGTGCTCTGATTGAAGGGTTTGGCCTAACCACTGAATATAGGATAAAGTTCAGAGATACCCAAAGGCTCAGACTCAGGACTGGGTTTACTTTGTTGAATGTGCTACTAAGGCTCTGGAGGGATGGTTACTTTGCAGTAAGGTGTGTGATTTCAAAGGATTGTACAACTTAATTATGAGGGCGCAGATCCTTAATAATTGTCAAAATCAGATGTTGCATCAGTAAATGTAAATGTTTTTGTACTTGTATAGCGCACAGCTACCCACAGTGGGTTTCCCGGCGCTTGTACGAATACCGCAGGTGAACCCCTCCTGGCTTTCCCTGTGAAGTGTCCATTCCTGGGCACCCCCATGGTGCAGACCAAGCATCCCTCGCGTTGTGGGGGCTGTTGTGGAGACTAAGCAAGCTATTGCCCAGAGTTGCAACATGGGACCCATGATCAGAATAGGCACTGAGGCGAGAATATCCGGTCAGGGTAATTAATGAGCCCGAGACCCACCGGAGCAGGAATCGAACCCTGGTCCCTGGCCAGAGCTCTGCATCGAGGTCTGCCTGCTCTAACCATTGAGCCACATTTCTCCTCAGTACTTTGTGGACTCACATCTGACCTCTCCCCAAGAATTGGGAAAGAAGGCAGACAAATGGGTCAGAACCAGGGTGAAGCAGAAGGTTCAGAACCAAGGTGGTGACCCAAAGAAGCAACATTCCAAAAACTCTGACAAGGGTAGGAAAAAGGGTAAAGACCAGAAGTCTTCAAGGTCCCCAAATATCTGCATCTGGTGGGAAGTCCCAATCATTCAAAGGAAAAGCCCAAAAGAAACCATGGGGTAACATCTGTAAACAGAAAACCCATTGGATTAGTGATTGTAATAAGTCCAAAGACTCAACTCCAGCCATCATTGCCTGTAAAGCAACTGTTCCCCCTAGTTCAGCTCCAAGTGGTGGTACTCAGAATAAGGGTGTAGTAGGGTTATCCCTGGGTTCGGAGATGGACTCTGGCCGTGTCAAAGTTCCAACTCTGGCTGTACTGATCTGTGATAGAGGCATGGATACGTCCTCCTTTGTGAGTCTCAGTAATCTGGGCAGCCTTTGATTAATGGAAGAGGCTTTGGCACATAGGGGCAAGTGTCACAATGGTGACAGGACCTTGTGGCTCCTGAGTAGATAAAATTTGGTGAAATGTACCAAGTGACCAAGGCTAGCAGTGTCAGGACGGACCATGTCCTGGCAGTTGTTAATTTCTCCTGGGGAGGAGTAACTGGCCTCAAGAAGGCTGGGGTAAGTGCAGACCTCCCCCTGTTGAATTCTTGCTTGGCAATGATTTAGAGACTTCAGCTTGAGATGAAGTGGAGCTCAGGACCCATGCAGAAATGTTAGGAATCCCTGCACATGTGTTTGCTGTGACCAGGTCACAGGCCAAAATGTCAAAAACTGAACAGGCCTTGAATTCTGGAAGAATGGGCCGGGTGCCTCCCAAGAAGAGGAGCAGTGCCTTACCCTCGGACTCAGAATATAGATCAGTCTCTTGAGGGAGATGATCTTAGTCCTGAAGAAGGAACGGTCCCAGATGAGCTGGAGTCTGATCAGGTTGAGTTCTTGGGGACAGGTGGCCCTTCCAGGGCAGATCGGAGCCAGGAGCTGCTGAGCTGTCCCTTTCTTGAACCCCTCAGACAGCTGGAAATGCTAGTGGTACCCATAGGATCTATTGGTATGATGGACTCCTATATTCAGACTAGAGTCCCCAAGCCTGGTGCAGCCAGGAGGTTGGTTATACCTCTGAAGTTTAGGGGCTTCCAATTAACACTAGCCCATGATATTCCCTTAGCAGGTCACCTGGGGCAAAACAAGACTTGGGCCAGGATTGTCCCTCACTTTTATTGGCCCCAGGTGTCTGAAGACACCAAGGAGTTGTTGCTCCTGTGTCACGTCAAGACAGTGGCAAGGCAGGTGGTACAACAAAGGCCCCCCGATACCACTACCTGTGGTGGGGGTTCCCTTTGAGAGAGTGGGGATTGACATAGTTGGTCCCCTGGATCCTCAGACAGCCTCTGGGCACAGATTTATCCTAGTGGTGGTGGACCATGCCACTAGGTACCTAGACTCCATTCTACGTAGGACCACCACAGCTCCTGTGGTGGCAAGGGCCCTCTTGGGAGTATTTTCAAGGGTGGGTTTTCCTAAGGAGGTGTATCAGACAAAGGTACCAACTTCATGATAAGTTACTTGACTGCAATGTGGAAGAAGTGTTGAGTGAATTACAAATTCACCACACCCCATCACCCACAATGCAATGGTTTAGTTCAGAGATTCAACAAAACCTTGAAGGGCATGATTAAAGGTCTCCCAGAAAAGCATAGGTGCAGATTGGACATCCTTTTGCCCTTCCGTCTTTTTGCCTACAGGGAGGTTCCTCAAAAGGGGGTTGGTTACAGCCCTTGTGAACTTTTGTTTGGACATCCTGTTAGGGGTCCATTGTGTCTGGTGAAGGAGGGATGGGAGTTCCCTCTCAAACCCCCCTAAACAGGGCATAGTGGACTATGTACTTGGTCTCCGCTCCAGGATGGCTGAGTATATGGAAAAGGCATCCAAAAACCTTGAGGCTAGCCAGAAATTACAAAAGGCCTGGCATGACCAAAAGGCTGTGCTGACTGTTTACTAGCCAAGGAAGAAAGTATAGGTGTTGGAGGCTGTGGCCCCAGCAACCCTCCAGTACAAGTGGAATGGTCCCCACACTATTGTTGAACAGAACGGAGAGGTTACCCATTTGGTAGACCTTGGAACTCCCAGGAGCCCACATAGGGTGCTTCATGTCAACAGACTAAAACCTTATGTTGACAAGGCAGACATGGGCTTGCTCATGCCTACTGATGAGGGACAGGAGGAATGGAGTGATCCACTCCCTGACCTGCTCTCACAGAACCCTGCTGATAGGTCAGTGAATGGTGTATGTGCACTGGGTTACTTTGAGCCCAGACGAGAACACCTTTTTCACCGAAGATTGCTGGCCTACACCACGAGTGTTCCGTGAGCCGGCCCTTTGTGTTTTCGCTCGGGGTACCTTCGGGATCCCTGGTCCGTTGACTGGTGGGTCCTGAGAAGGCAACTTTGACTTTCCTTGGGTTTCCCTGGTTACTCCAGGCATGCCCTGACTCTCCACCACTTGGCGAGTCCCCGGACCTTGCTGGTCCGCACTGAAGCCTATTTTTCTTCCTGCATGGCTTGCTGTTGCCAATGCTTGTTGGGTCCAATCCGGGCACCAACACCACAGCACTCGTCATCCTTTGTGGGGCAGCTCGAATCCAGCTCCTGGTTGTCGTAAACACCTCCTGGTCCTCGTGGCTGCAGTCAAGCTTCACCTCTTCAACCTGAAATCACCAAACATCAGTGGGCATTAGTCTATCATGCCCCTGGTTAGTGACCCAGACTGTCCCCTCTGCTTTCAGGTTCGGCTCCCCTTAGATCCAGGCTTGGAGCGCACTGGACACTTTCCTTCTCAACAGCAGCACTTGCAGCAGTTCGCCATTGAAATCAAAAGACACCTATACATCCAGCTTCCCTGGGTGAGGAAACTAGAGAACTCCAGTGCTCCCGTGGGTGTTGGCCCTAGAACCCCTTAAGTCTAAAGGGGTTTGCTCAAAGTCCTCCCCTAAGTGTCCGTAATCTTTAAATTTCCAACTGTGACTTTACCCATCGAAGCTAACGGCGATTTGCGGCTGTGTTCTCACACTGCACGTGTCCCCTGTGGGACCATTGTGTCACTGCCTTAATTCCTTGTGATTCTACAGGCTCTAGGCCTTGTCTAGTTTATATTTTATTTAATGCGATTTTCAAAAGCGCAATCATTACCCAATGGTGTCAGAGCGCTTTACAAAAGAACCAGTTGCGATACACAAGGACTTAGGATTACATGAGTTACATAAAAGATACAAACAGGAAAATAAATTGCAAATGTACAAGTTGTAAAGTCACTCAAAGAAGAGATACAAATGGATAAACTCGAAGAATCACACCCGAATGGTAGTGACTACAAAAGGTCTACTACATATACTAGTGGTTAGAGTTCTCTATATACATATATACACAAATAGTAGATTCTCAGGATTCCATTTTACCAGTGATTCGGCTTGGATAAGTATATATCACATATTTACAGGGTGAAAAGAGAAAAAAATAATTAAAATAAAAAGGGGTAGAGAGTGGTATGTGGGGGAGAAGAGTTGGAGGCAGAGATTGGTGAGAGGGGGAGAAAGAGATAAGGCAGTCGAGTGTAAGATAAACGTCTGAAGGTCAGCAGGATGGAATCCAAGCGACCAAAGGACAAGAAACAAAATGGCAGACCCGGGCCATGGGCATCGATGGAAACCATCTCAACATGCACCCATGACAAGAGCGACAACAGGAGAGGGTCCCAAAATGACGGGGCGCACACGAGTTCCACTCCAAAAGTTACAAGGGCCAAGTCCAAAGAAAACCAGGGAGCTGAACCAACAGAGGAAGAACAAGAGGGGGAAAGGAGCCAGGCAGTCAAAAGGAGGAGCATCTTCAGTATTTGCACCTCCTTTCACCACTGCTGCGCACACATGCTCCCTGGTCTAAATGCTCCTGTACTGGGCACCACAGTGCACCCAGGTCATTAGCTGGAGGGGTGTTAAAACAAATCCCCAGATCGTTATATATATATATATATATATATATATATATATATATATATATATATATATATATATGGTTCTCCTTTCATTTGGTCATTCACAAGATTATAGTCTGGTAAAACAAGCTGATTTACAAGACTTAGCCTGAAGGCTTCGCTCGACAGCTACCACCAGGATAGCTTTCAAATAAGGTTGCGTTTAATCTATCACCTCTAAGGGGTCGTTTGGACTGGTACAATGTGCCCACTATAACGAGTGGACAGCATATGCCATGCCAACTTCTCACAACAATCCAGCCAAAAGTTATTTAGCTTCATTTTAAAGGCCATTCTACTCCACCTACATAGTCCAATTTTATATCTCAAGTCTTCTTGGCACCAGCTGTTGCAGCAGCCTGGGGAGCAAGTATATCATATCCAGGAAGAAGGAGGGGGGGGGTCGCAGTTCTTTAAACTATGAGGGATTTCGGAAGCTAGATGAGTTATTGTAAGCCTCAAGATCAGGGAACAGATTCTTTATAGTTCGCTATTGCAGCTCTATCAAAGATCAGACTGCTGTGCGGGAAAAAGTAGGCAGCATACTAATTCCACTGCCTGGGCCAGTAATTAAAGGAGGACATTTTAAGAGGGGCTAGACACTTCTCATTAAAAAAAGACAAAACAAACCCAGGCCATTTAGACAATTGGTGAAAATACATTCGAGATTTAGCACTAGTAGACCTCGAGGTCACAGCATCTGGACATAAGAGAAAATACATGGTTCTCAAAAAGATAAAACAAGCATGTACAATGCAATAGGTTTTGCAGCATTAAAGTTTGAGTTATTGGTATTGTGTATGACCATGCCAATAGTTTAACTTTCGCAAATGTGACACCCATAGCATTTATATGGCAATTTGTGTTGTATTTACGTGACTTAGATGTATTGATACAATGGCTTTTAATTTTTTAAATAATTAATACTTAAATAAAAGTTATAATTTATAATGACAATAGCTTAAAATTTTGTAAATATCTTTTGTAAATTAGGTGCCATGCTTACCAGTAAAAGGCTGGCTCTAAGGGAGTCCGTTTTCGGTAAGAATGTCACCAGGCACCAAAGGCACGCAGCTGCCGAATATAAAGTGCAGCAGCAGTTGTGCCAATTTTAATTAAAAAAAATAAAATCATGATTCTGGGCAAATTAGTTGACCTCACTGTGCATAAAATTGTAAATATGTGTGGATTGTAACGTGATTCTAAATATATAAAATGTAATATCACAAATGTGCAACTCTCCTGTTCATGCCTTGTTACCAACCATGTGGGTTTTCTTCAGATCCATACAAACATACGTACATTATCGGGGGGGGGGGTGTGGGTGGGTGGGTTGTGCATGTGGGGTTGTGCGTGTGAGAGGTGTGTGTGGGTTGTGTGCGACTGTATTTACAAAGTCCAGGCCCTAATTTATAGTCCCTTCTTAGGCATCGAAACCCTCTCGAACCAGAAAATGTTTTTTAATATGGTCTGGAAGGTTGATCACAAAGGTTTGCTACAACTTACAGATTGTGGACATATCTCAGAAAGTGTTGAGCTTCGCTACCAGGTGAAGCCATTACGGCACACAGAGTACAGTTTTTTAATTCTATATCGGGAGGTGCTGTGGAAAAGGTATTTGCGTTCTGTTTAAAAGAAAATGCTTTTACAACTAAGCATTCACCATAATATAATGGCTTAAAAACAATAATGTGAAGCCTGAATAAATGTCACAGTCTAATACTGTAGTTCTTGTATGCATTTCACTAGACGGGTACACTCAATATTTTACTTTGTAGGTCCTAGTGAATCCTAAGTGCAGGAATGAGAACTGACTATGCGCATTAACTACAGTAAATCAAACTCTCCCTGGCATTGTTCACCCTCCGAGGATTCCGAACCACCCTGATAGAGCTCCCTTCTTCCTTGATCTTCTGAACATTGCCTAAATGTCTTCGGACCAATTTATATATCAGTAGAGGGTTAGCGAAAGTCAGGCTTTATAATCTCCCACTGCACCTCGTAGTTTCAGGCCACGGGCAGTGTATAGTAGGAGCTTATTCGGTGTGTTGAGTAGTTGGTCTCCTGGATACTACCTTATAAAGGAAGTGTTCAGGACACAGAACAAATGAGGCGTTGCTTGGCCTCATTGCTACACTCTGTGGCATGTGGAGATCTCCATAGACCTGCTGAGCAATAGGAAAGAAGCTCCATCTTTAATACTGCCATAGCAACTTGTCCGTATCGCAGGTCAGGAGCGTGTTCGGAAAGGATCAAGGAGACAGTTACTTTCTCTAAAATCAAACCATATGGGGGCAATAGCAGCATCCGATCACACCTCGCTTCACTCATCTCATAGAATCATGCAATTCAGGCTGGGAAGGACCCGTTTTGTGGCATCTAAGGAAAGCTAGAATGCTAACCACTGTGGGGTGGAAACTTCCATGGCTAGAGGTTCATGTCTGGGCCAATCAGTAATAGTGCAAAACAAGAAACAAACAAGCAAACTCACCGCCGCAGCCCGGCTTCAACAGAAAGCCAGGCAATCTTTGTTGGGGCGGGCCGGACAAATACAGGAAGCAGACAGAAGCCTACCCCGCCGCGCTCCTGTGCCTGCCGGAAGATTTGAGTCTCAGCTAGCGGGGCTCCCGTGCTTGTGGACAGCCCCGCAGCCCCACCTGTTGCCCAGAATGACCCGCTGGCTGCCGAGGGACATGCAAGAATAACCTGGTGGGTGTGGGGGGGGATGTGTTCACGCGTGTGTCTGTGTGCGCATGTGTGCAACGGTGGGAGGGGTTCTCTGTATGTATGCCTCCGTGCATGGACGCTCGTGTGTGTGTGTCGTGTTGGAGCTTTCCAGGAGCTGGCCACAGCGTGCGCGTGGCCCGCTCAATTCAGATTGCGCGGCCAGCTCCTGTCCCCTCTCCTGGAAAGAGGACTGGCTGACAATAGGTCTCCGGCGAGACCACACTTTTGGGCGGCTAACGCCTACGAGACCTAACAAGAATTGATTTTTTAGTTTCCCACCGATGGGAGAGGGGAAATCATGGTTTATTCTCAACTAATTAGTGTGGGCAAATAGTTTGCTTCGTCTGTCAAAGACAGATTTGTTGGCAGCTTTTTTTTTTTTTTTTAAGATCAAGGCCATGGAGTACAGCAAATAATGGAAATCAATAAGTTTTGGCACATTATAGTAGGGTTTTACTTTGTTCCAGCTCCTATATGCTCCAAATTGGTCAATAACTAAACTCAATTGATCTGCCCACATTAACCTGGATTTAAAAAGCTCAGATGCTGCAGCCTATTTCAGATATGGAATTTCCGGAAACTATTAAAACACCCCAGCGGAAAAGCTTGTGGTAGCGATGACTGCTTTAAGTCGACTTCGGAGCGGTATCGTGGATAGACAACCGCAGAATCGAATAGAGATTGCGATTGTGGGGAAATATCTAATCTTCACACATAGGAGAGGACCCCCGTCCTAACTTGACCTTGATAGTGGGGGGGGGGGGGGTCGAACAGTGATATACTGGGAAATGCTAAAATATATTACACAAGTAAACGCGCCGGTACATGAGGACTACACCCTGATGAAGTCGATGTGTATTAATTAACACGACGAAACACGTGTTGGCTGTTTGTTTCGATGACTACTGTATATGGATAATTATGCATTTGAAGAATAAGGACTATCAAAGAAAATAAAACAACCTTGATTGGAAGGACTTGAGTGGATGATCAATAATTGGATTACAAACCTGAAACTCTGGAACTTTACTAACTTTGAACTTGATACAATTACTTTAATTTGTTTGAGTGCTCGGGGAGATATTTGCACTTGTATTGTGGTCTCAGAAAACAGATGTCGGGGCAATTCTACAAAGTATCCACAGGGCAGTTAGAGTTGGAGGCCCTGTAACTAAGCATTTCTAGTTACTAGAAGCAGAATCACATGGACATTAACACACCTACATTGGTTTATTAGGAGTTTTACACATACCGGGTAAAGCCACTCGTCTGTCACGCTGCACTTACTGGATTGATGTCAGAGTATGGCATAGAAGACAGCTGGGACAGGCCAGGGCGGCAGGTACCAGAAACCATGCTGCAGGAGCTGTAAACCAGCACCCTCCAAAGCCCCCTTCATGCACGTGCCTCCAGGAGGCCAAGGAGGACTGCAGACAAATGCTCTACACACTCGAACAACAAACTCGGGACAAAGTTTTGTAAAAACACATTTTTATTAAATCTTGAAAGAAAAATGAACGTCAGCTTCTGCAAAAATAAATCACAATTTAGCATTACTGGGTCATGAGGCAAGATTAAATCAGAATAACGAGAACACAAAAAGTCATCCTTTCCCTGCTCTGGCACTACAGCTGCCAACTAAATCCGAGTCCGCCCATCCTATCGCAGAGCGCACCGCCCATCGCAGAGCACCACCATTACAGTCCTGTACCTCTCACTTCAACCAGGGAGGGCGGTATGGTTTGCAGTACTTGGTCCCACAGCACGTGGTCTGTATATTAAATCAAACATCACTAGACAGAAGCAAGTGAAGCCTCCACCAGGAGGCCACAGGGAAAGGCGGAGTAATCACCAAAGGAAGGGTCGGCTCCGTTGACGCGCACACTAGGTTCATTCCCAAAGTGAGGCGCCCAACTCGAGCCAGGGTTAGGGAACCCCGAGAGCACCCCAAGTGTGGGGTCAAAAGATGCATGGTTGATTGAGAGCGCCTAAAGGTACCCACTCTGCATTTATTCACAGACAAAAGGGAATGTTTGGGGTAAGACCAGTTGAGCAAACATCAACGGAACTCTGGGGGGTGTTAGGGAGGGAGCCGGTGAGCAAGAAGAAAGGGACATTGGTCTTCACCATCCCACTGAGAGTGCCGCCGCTGTTGCTGGCCTATAACCTGCTGTCCAGGTAGAAGCCGTCGCATCTTAACGGCCACGGACAAGACTCTGGTTCTCAGGCACGACAGACTCCGAAGCATCACTAAAGCAGTTAAATCACAGATAAGAAAAGACTTTAAGCTCAATGGATTCAGGACCGGAATAGAAGACAGGCGCCCCCTCCCCTTAGGATTTGAAGGTCATCCGAACACGTTAACACCCTCCTACGCTAGCGCTTGGGTAAGAAAACCTAAAGCACAGGAGACATCACTGCAAGAACCACAGAAGTACTTCAACCCACCAAAGAGGAAGGCGCTACCCAATCGAGAGTAGATATTTGCACGTGATTTAACATATAAGGACCCTTCAGAAGGAGAGCAGGACAAACCAATATATAAATAAAAACGGTCTAGCCACTGAAGTGTAGAGCAAGAACACTATGCCCCTCTGCTCCTAGACGAGTTCTGCACAGAGGTGTGTGGAAGGATCAGTCTGGCCTCAATTACACCAGAAACATGACCTACCAATCTGTAAAGCAGCAATATAGGACTTTAATCTACAGCAAACAGACAAGGCCCTGTCTCGGTAAAAGTGCAGATGCACCAACTGCACAGCAGAACCAAGGACTGGAGAAGCCCACTCCAAAAAAAAAAACTGACCTGAGGTAGCGTCCAAAATTGCTTCAATAAAAGTGAAGTTATAGTAATTGTCCATCTGAAAAGCAAAGTGAAGACAATCCATGAATCTATCCTCCGAGGAAGTGGCTTCTCCACAGGCGCACACGAAAGGGGAGCACAGAAGCAAGACTACAACCATCCCCAATGACTAGAAAAGTCATCCCCTGGGACACTTTACCATAAGGACTCGCAGGGCTTTACCCCTCTAAAGGAACCTCGAGGCACTCATGTAGCACAATGTGTGCAGAGCGCACACCCGACAGAAACAACGGACTTCGGGCTAGGGGAACAGAACGCCTTGCAACTTATCCCAAATTCAAAGCCAAGCCACAGGGGTCCAAGGAAAGCCACCAACACAGCAGCAATGCGCAAATATAGGCAGAGAAGGAAGCAGGCCACCGACTGTCCCCAAACGCAGGATAGCAAACCAGAGTGACCCTGGTCAGAAGTGTAGATAAATGTAAAGTATTCCAATAAGTGAGCCTGCGTGGTCAGTACCCGGAAGGCAGCAATTAAAACCAAGGTGCACAGTTAGGCCAAGCATCCTTCTGAGGTTTGAAGAGTGGGGAGAGGATTCAATATGAAGGATTTGGCGAATGCACCAACAGGGAAACAGCCATACTAACACTCCACCCGGCGTGGGTCCTCCGCACCCAGGCCCACAAGCCTTCAACCAAAGCCCACCCCTTGCCCAAGACCATGCAGCAAACACTACTGCTCTACCTACTGAACAATCCGCTGCAGCAGGCTGGGGAAGGCCTGCCAACCAAACAAGTACAGGGTGCTACCTGGGCAACTAGAGAGCATTCACAGAAGTTCATTCAACCGCTGGATTCTCCCAGGAGGACCTCTTCATTATAGTGGGTGTTCAGCTCATGTAGGTAAAATATTACAAAGTCACCTTAGCCAAGGCGCCAGCGGTGGCCAATACACAGTTCAGATCATTAAACCGAAACCTGACCATACATAATCTGACAGTTTTTCAAGCAATTAACACTACAAATGTATCTGAAGAAAGGTTAATGCACCTCCACACTACAAGGTTCACACAGGAGTAAAGTGCAGCATGTACCTCGGGCACACATGGGGGTCACATCCATGCAGCAGACTCCATAAGGGCCAGATGTTCCTCAGGAAAAGTCAAGTGGCACTCCAACACCTTGTTCACAGTATAGTACATGCCCAGTATTTGCTTTTTAAGTGAATAGTTCAATTTTCTCTGAAATTAGGTAAGAAAAATAAAATATATAACTTTCAAAAAATCTCACTTGTTCACATCTAATGAACTTTCAGCAAACTTATCTGTTTTTACATTTTTCTGTTTTAAATTTTTTTTTGTGAGTTTTTGTTCTTCCCTGCTGCCCCTTTAAACACACTAGGTTTAAACAGTGCTGTCCACTCCTAATCCACCACAATAGTTGGTCAACTGTGTCCCTGAATGCCAGTGAAAGGCAGAGTGTACACTCCCGTTAGCTGCATCAAGCGCCTAGGGACCATTGCAGCTGTACTACAAAGCTCCAGCACAAATGCATGCCAAACAGACGAGAGATTGGCATTTTATGGAACAGGAACACGCAGAAACTCTTCGCTAGACCTTCTTTTCAGTCAAGAGACTGATGCTCAGTCAGCCCAGAGGCATAAAGTGACTCCACCTGTACGCCAATGCCAACTCCCAGTGAAAAGGTCCCAGGTTTAAAGTTTATAGGGCAGAAGACATGCCATTGTATGAGGAAGGCTCCAGGGTCGGCGGCCAGCCGTGCTCTGCCAGCTTCTAGAGTTCTGGTTCAGGCTTGTTCCCAGAGGCCAAAGTGCAAGGGGTGGCATCCTTCTAGTGATAAGTGCCTGCACACATCACCCAAAACTCCAATCCAAGTGCTCGTGAGATCACCCCAAATGTGCACACCACTAGCCCCAGGAATGTTCCCTACAATTCACCGTGAACCACTGCAAGGGGAGGGGGTGTATTGTGGTCAGTCCTGCCGCTCGGTTTACGATGACCGGCCATAGAAGCCGACTCGAGCAGCAAGTCCAGTCTGCATCTCTATCAGAAGCCCCCTTTACTGGGAGGCTTTAGAGATCCCCTGTCATGGCTAACTACAGGGCAGCCAGGTGGGATAGGTCTGACTGGAGGACGAGTTGGCAATGTAGTAGTTGCTGAAGTTTGCATCACTAACATAAGGCGCTGGCTGGTAGTAGCATGTGACATTGGTGGAGTTTGGGATGATGTTCTGCTCGGCGAGTACACGCAAAGCAAGCAGGGAGATGAGGTTCAGCGTCTGCCTCCGCTCGTGTCCCATAAGGCACACTGTGCTCTCGTTCACAACCCGACGCAAGATCATGAGGTAGTCGTACTTGCTCTTCTCCTCGCCTATGAAGTGGTTCTGCAGGTAGGTCTCCAGCTTGCGCTGCTGCTCCAAGATGTCCGAGAAGTCTATAAAGAACCGGGAACACATGTAGCGCTCCAGCATTTTGATTTTATCCTTGTCTGCTGGCTTAAAGTCCCTGACCAGAAGGTTGCTGTATTTCATGAGCCCTCCTCCCCGAATGGCCTCTGGATTTTTGGTGGCAATGAGTTTGTTCTGGAGGTGATCAAATGCAGCTTTGAAGTCACCGTAAACACTTTCACCAATCACAGTAGGGTGGAAGTGTTCAGTCATGGGGTTTTCGGAGCAGCTATAGTATAAAAGCAGAGAATCCAAGATGATCTGAAAGGAGTCTACACTAAACTCAAACTGCCGCCGTATGGAGTCCACAAACTTCAGCTCAATGTTCCTGCCATCTTTGTTTGACAAGGAGATCAAACTCCAACGGTCGGTTTCCGTACAGACCTTCACAAGCTTTTGGACGTAGGCCTCTTTCAAAGTCATCGGGCTGATCTTCTCCTTGTTCACACCCTCTGGCAAAAAGTTCAGAAGTGACCCCAAAACGACATCTCGGACCAGCTGGAACTCGGCCTCGGTGGGGAGCTCCACCTTGAAGATGAGATCCAAATCCTTGTAGCCCAAGCCGTTGTCCTTCACCAAGACGTGGCTGGCTGCAGAGCCGTTGAGCCGCACGTCACGCACTTTGAGGCCCTTTTCCTCCAGTCGGCTACGCACCATCTGCACAATGTCTTTGAGGGGGATCTCAAGGGTTGGAAAGTTGCCCCTCCCATGGACGGGGACCATCTCTGTAAGAAAGTCATTCAAACGGCTGACTTGTTCCCAGCTGAGAACACTGTTGGACTTGGAGTCATCACTGCTGCTGCCTTGATCTGCCATCTTGCCGTTCAGTAGTGCCCTGTAGGGTGAAAACAAGACACCATTAGACAATGGTACGCCACATTAAGTGTAGTAAGCATTAGTATGAGGGTCACGTGACAAGCCACAAATCCGACAGATGATTCAATAGAAGTCTTTTTACCTGGGAAAACTATGCAGTCAAGATTTAGAAGACCATCAATACCAAAAAGTCCCTGTATCCTGGACACAGGTTAGTATTTATCTACTAGGCACCCCGACATTATTAGCTGGAAAAATATACTATTTAGATCCAGTCTAAACCCCTTCTCTACATGTAGTTGGGTGTGTTCTTTCTGTGCCTAACCGTCCAAGTCAAACCATTGTTTGTAACTGCAAAAGGGAGAATCCAGGCAGAATTCAACTTGACACATCCACCGATGACTGCTCCACTGAGACAGTCCAGCCACCCACACTTGGAAATGGACAAAAATAAAAAGTGTGGTGAAAAGAAAGGCACCTCACGGGCGAACACCCTCTGGGCACTAGGCAGATGTTACCAGTTTCTGCCAAGTGCCCAAGGGTGTTCGCCCATGAGGTGCCTTCCTTTTCACACATTTTTTATTTTGGTCTATTTCCAAGTGTGGGTGGATGTACTGTCTCAGTGGAGCAGTCATCGGTGGATGTGTAGAGTTGAATTCAGCCCGGATTCTCCCTTTTGCAGTTACAAACAATGGTTTGACTTGGATGGTTAGGCACAGAAAGAACACACCCAACTACATGTAGAGAAGGGGTTTAGTCTGGATCCCCAGTGGCAAAGGTAAAAAATTAAGGCATACTGGTGGACGACTAATTATCTTTTAAACCACAGGTCAATGCACAATCCTCATCTACGCATAACATCCTGAAAACAATCAGGAAGGTGCTGCCATTTTTGGAGATGGAACACAGGAAAACTGTTGTTACTGGACTGGTTCCATCACGTCTGGACTATTGTAACAGCCTTATGCTGAACGCCAAACAAGGTCTACTTATCAGCTCCAGATCCTGCAGAACGCAGCCGCCCGCCTGATCACCGACACCCCTAAATTTGCCTCGGTAGTACAGGATCTGGTGAAACTCCACCGGCTACCAGTCCGGAAAAGAATAGTCTTCAAAGCACTCTGTGGTTTTCAAGGCTCTACACGACCTTGGCCCTCGATGCATGAAGCTGCTCTTCCACTGGCACAAGCCAGATAGAAACCCAAGATCCAGAGAGCAGGCGCTGGTATCAGTTCTGAGAGTTAAGAAAGCGCGATGGGGAGGCAGGAGCTGTTCCCTAGGCGCGGCAGCTGCTTGGAACAGACTACCACTCCATCTCAGACAAGCGGCGGACCGGCTATCTTTCAGAAGAGCGCTTAAGACCTGGGTCTTTACTCACTAAAAGCTCCTTACCCACACACTGGTTCAATTCCGTTAGCGCCAGGACACCTCCGGGTAACAGTGCGCTCTATAAATGTGAAAATAAAACAAATAGTATATTTTTTCCAGCTAATAATGTCGGGGTGCCCAGTAGATGAATGCTAACCTGTGTCCAGGGTACAGGGACTTTTTGGTATTGGTTTGTTGAGTGGAGGGCTATCCCGTAGGTACCCTCATTTCCCTCTTGGCTCCTTATTGTATTACAAGACGACACCCTGAAGCTTGCATTGCATACAAATCTTGACCTATTGCCTTCCTTAACCCTTTTACTGCCTTGCCGTTTTCAGCGTGGGCTCAAGTTAAGGGTTGTTCCAACTGAACTTACAAACTGCTAGTTCTTGGGACTAAGAGCCTCTGACCCTGGTCCTCTGCTGAGACTCCTGCACTTGGGGAGGCTGCCCCAAAGTAAAACCGATTGAAATTAATAGATCAGCCATTGGAGCACAGCGCACCCTTGTGAACTCCAATAGTGTGTGAGAGGAGCCCTGTGAGGGACATGCGACTGTGTGTAGACACCAGGAGTCACTGGAACAGATCAATGAAAGGAGTCTAGAGAAATGTACTGCTGGCCGAGCATGGAACCCAGATCACTAGAGATTGACAGCATCAGTGCTCGCCCATTGTCACGGCTGCTCGGAAAGTGAAAGCGCGCATGGCGCTCTAAGTTGCAGGAAAGCATGTGGTGCCTGCAGTAGGAGAAACTTATTAAAGAAAGAAGGGCTTTAAGACTAAATAAGACATAGCAAGTAACAGAAGTAAAAGGTACTCATGGGAGGTTCCACCTAAAAAGACATGTTCACAATGCTGGAAACAAGCATTGGTGAAGCCAGGCATTCGGGGAATACCATCCCAAATATACAAGACCAGAGTATTTTCGGTTCGCATACTTTTAAGAATGTTGCCAACACAAAACAACTTGGGCAACAGACTTTTAAAAACGTTTTATTTTGTTTTTCAAGATAAACTCAATCTCTCCACTAGTGTTTGGTTTACAACATTCAAAGCATCATCACGATTGTTCACACAGCACAATACAGTGTATATTTTACCCCCTCCAACCAACACCGAACAACTTTGTTGCGCCCCGTCTCCCCTGGGTAGGTTGTTGGGTAATCCTACATAGATCAGACCTTTTTATTGTGATTATGGACTGATTTCCGGGCTTGATTCTATATGTGGAGGTTCGCATATGCATCCTCTGACTTCGTTCCACCTTCCCCAAATCCCCCCCAACCACTTTTTGGGGCAACCTGTGAATACACTGCCCTGTCGGCCACCATCGCTGCTTCGATATCGTTCCTCCATTGTTGGTATGTGGGTACTATCCCCGAGCCCCAGTTTCTAGCCATGTTTCTCTTAGCGATAGTCATCCCCAATGTGGCCTAGTTCTGCAGAGCAACACTTAAAGCACCTCACGGCTTTACTGCAATCCTATTCGTGAACACTTCTCAGCACCCCTTAAGATTAAGGGTACCCTCCCCACTGTTAACATACATGGTTATTGTTACCCTGAGCAGACTGTGCGGACCTGGGGTATACTATCGCCGTAAGGTTTCTTATTCTTCCAATTTTTTTCTTAAGTAACTACGGACAAGGATTACTGAATCCCTGTATTTATGAGCCCTGAAGTGCTCATGTCTGGTTGCCGAATAGAACGAAATGCGTTGGCTGCTTCTTAGTAAAATTTGGATTGGATTATAAAGGATTGAAAAAAAAAATACAAAGAGACTGAAAAGTTTTGTTCAAAGGCACTGCTCTTTATGGAATATAATTTAAGAATGCTGACAATACCGAAGCACTGCGGTCTGACAACAAGGAGGCCACTTTTTGAGCCTAAACCTGGGTAAGACCCGTGAAATGCTCCAGTTATGCGGTGCCTTTTATGAATTAGGAGGTATGTGTCAGAGGGAGTCTGCCTATTCGATGTCACATTTAAGAAAACAAGTTACTAGTGTGCAAACAGTACGACAGGCACAATGTAAATTATAGTTTTAAACAAAAGACTTCCGGACCTGGGCTCCAGAGCAGGGACTCAGCAAGGCTTAAGGGGGAAACCCATTGTAAATATAAACCCACTTGGAATAAATAAAGTATTAAATCATACTGCGGGAAAAAAAATGTGTTTACTATTCAAGAGCAGGGTTGTGTTAGCAACACAGTAAAAAAATGTGCATCCTCGTTTTCAGCAGTCCTGACTCGAGTCCTCACTTTCAACTCTTGACTCCATTTGAGTTAAAAGACTCAGTCCACCACCCCACGAGCCCCGTCCCAATGCCCCAGGATGTACCCACAGTCCCTTCGCCTGACACTCCTGCAAGTTCGCCTGCATGAAGACCCACACCAATCCCACTCACTCCAAACACAGCTCCGACTCTAACCAACTGAAGTGCATCCTGCTGAACACCCGCTCGGTCCACAGACACGCCACTGAACTCTGGGACCTACTCGACACTGCTTCACCGGACATCGCCTTCCTTACAGAAACCTGGATGAACGCCTCATCAGCCCCCGACATCGCCATAGCCCTCCCGGACGCCTACAAGATCATCCGAAAAGACCGCACCAACCAAACAGGAGGAGGCATCGCCATCGTTCACAAGAACACCATCAAAATCACGACCAGCTTCGACGATAACCTTGCAACCGCCGAACACCTCCACTTCCAGATCCACACCAACCCCAGGACCACACTTAGAGGCACCCTCATTTACAGACCATCAGGAACCCGTAAACAATTCTGCGAAGATATCACTGACTTCATCAGCCCACATGCCCTCACCTCCGAGAACAACATTTTACTGGGAGACCTCAACTTCCACCTGGAAAAGAAAAAACAGCAATACCACCACCCTTCTGGACAACCTGGCCAATCTCGGTCTCAAACAACTTGTTGACACCCCCACCCATGTAGCCGGACATACTCTCGACCCATTCTTCACCTCCAGCAAGCACATCTCCTTCGATCACACCACAGCCCTCCATTGGACGGACCACAGCTGTGTTCACTTCAGCTACAAAACTACCTCGACCAAAAACCCCCCACTACCTATTCCGTGAAGAAACTGGAACAAAATCACCACCGACCAACTCCTCACATCGCTCAACCAAAACCCTCCCGCCCTCTCATCGGACCCAAACCAAGCTGCCACCATACTCAAACAATGGATCACTCACAGCGTTGACGAGTTAGCACCCTTGAAAAACCACCAAACCAAACAGGGTAGCAAAAATGCCCCCTGGTTCAACGAAGACCTTAAGAAATCCAAGAAACTATGCCGTACTCTCGAGAAAACATGGAGAAAAAAACCAACCACTGACAACCTGACCACCTTCAAGACAGCCACCCGCAAACACCACCAATTGATCCGATCCACCAAAAAAAAAATCAGCATTCAAGGATCTACTCGACAACAACGCCCACAACAGCAAGGAACTATTCAACATAGTCAAAGAATTTACCAACCCCACCGCAGCCTCAAACGACATTACTCCCTCCCAAGACCTCTGCGATTCGCTATCCCCTGTCTTCTACAGAAAAATCGCTGACATACATAACAGCTTTGAGAACATTTCCAAAGAACAGTCCACTCCACCCACCTCCGAACCTAAACCGTCCTCTAACAACCTTAGCGCCTGGAACCCAATCACCACTGAAGACACCATCCGCCTAATGAATTCCATCCATTCAGGTTCACCAACCGACCCCTGTCCCCACCACATCTTCAACAAAGCAGACTACATCATCGCACCCCATCTCCGCGATGTCATCAACTGCTCCTTCAACTCCGGCGTGTTTCCAGCTTTCTGGGAAGGTAGCGAACTCAGCGCCCTCCTGAAGAAACCCACAGCAGACCCTTCTGAACTCAAGAACTACCGCCCCATCTCCCCCCTCCCATTCCCTGCCAAAGTAATTGAGAAAGCCGTCAATAGCCAGCTCGCCGCCTTCCTTGAATCCAACAACTCCCTCGACACTTCACAGTCCGGATTTCGAGCCAAACACAGCACCGAAATCGCCCTCATCGCAGCGACAGACGACATCCGAACGCTACTGGACAACGGAGAAACAGTTGCCCTCATCCTACTCGACCTCTCCGCCGCCTTCGACACAGTCTGCCACAGCACCCTCATACAACGCCTCAGCAACATCGGCATACAAGGAAAAGCCTTGGACTGGATCATCTCGTTCCTCGCCAGTAGAACCCAGAGAGTCCGACTCGCCCCATTCAAATCAGAGAGTACCGAAGTCATCTGCGGAGTACCACAAGGATCATCACTTAGTCCCACCCTCTTCAACGTTTACATGAGCCCCCATCGCGCGCCAACACAACCTCAACATCATCTCCTACGCTGACGACACACAACTGATACTTTCCCTCACCAAAGACCCTAACACTGCTAAAACAAATCTTCACGAAGGTATGAAAAGTTGCCGAAAGGATGAAAAACAACTGCCTAAAACTTAACTCAGACAAAACGGAAGTCCTCATCCTAGGATCATCCCCTCTGCCTGGGACGACTCATGGTGGCCATCGGCCATGGGCACAGCACCCATACCCACAGACCACGCACGCAACCTAGGCTTCATCCTAGACTCCTCCCTCTCGATGACCAGACAAGTCAACGCCGTCTTATCCTCCTGTTTCAACGTACTTCGTATGCTAAAAAAAATCTTCAGTTGGATACCCACCGAAACAAGAAAGACTGTCACCCACGCACTGGTCACCAGCCGACTGGACTATGGAAACACACTCTACGCCGGAACCACAGCCAAACTACAGAAAAAACTCCAACGCATCAGCCAGACTCATATTGGACATCCCTCGCCAAGCTCACATTACCGCTCACCTGAAAGACCTCCACTGGCTTCCCGTTAACAAGAGAATAACGTTCCGCCTCCTCACCCACGCTCACAAGGCTCTCTACAAACTAGGACCAGATTACATCAACACACGACTGTCCTTCTACACACCCACCCGCCAACTAAGATCCTCCAATCAAGCCCTTGCCGCAGTTCCGCGCATCCACAGATCGACCATGGGAGGAAGATCCTTTTCCTACCTGGCAGCCAAGACCTGGAATTCTCTCCACTCACCTCCGCCTCACACAACCACATTCCCTTCAGAAAGGAACTTAAAACCTGGTTATTCGATAAATACACTCCCCCAAGCGCCTTGAGACCCTCTGGGTGAGTAGTGCGCTATACAAATTCCAGAACTTGAACTGACACTTACTGGGAGATTTGGGCACATGGAGGATGAGTCAAAAACACCCGGAGACTATTTACAAGGGTGGGTTATGCCACCCAGCGAAAACTGATGCAGTGCCAGCACGGTCTGTATTAAAATGGAACATTTAAGTTTATATAGAGCTTTCTGCCCCGGACGAGACGTTAAACCACTTCTAAACCAAGCATCTTCTACCCGTTGTGTTGCTGAAGTCACGTTGGCACAAATAAATTGTCTATCCGACTCCCACCGCTCAGGAGACACGGCAAATGTTCTGCCAGACTAGTGCAGCCTCCTGGCCTGGCAGAGGGGATTTCCCACCCTATGTGCACCCATGCTGCAACATGAATGGATAACAACTCCTACCCTATCCTAGGCTCAGTACCTTCCCTGGACTCTTCCCTCAGCTCTCAAGCAGTTCAGCTCCAAGCTACCCTGCTGCAGCGGTGCCTGGCCCAGCAGGCTCTGTGCAGGGCTGCCCCCCACACCGTCCCCTCCCCCGCACTCTCCAGGTGCCTTCTCCCTGCAGCGGGACATGGCCTTCAGCCTTCTTGCCCTCAGCAGTAACATCCTCTGGCACCATCCCACTCTTTCACTCAGTAAAGATGTTCTGGCCAGCCCTCCCCTCCATCCAGATGGGTGCACTGCCCAGGAACCTGACCTGTGGTTGTAGGATGCTGGGTGCCAGGCTGGCGATGAGGGGTGGGGAAGACTTATGCCTGCGAGGCAAGAGTGCCCCCATAAAACTTTTTTTTTTAAATTAAGTACATGCTCACAATAGTGAACCTGCTGCCGGCACCCTGGGGTGTTTTAACATTAGTAATGGCCGCGGGCTGCAGAGCTGTATCCCTCTACAGGTGGTCTCCAGCCACCTTTTCATCCACCCTATGGCATTGGTGACGTGTGAAGCAGACATGTGGTGGCACCATGCTGGACGACCACGACTGGCCAGATGCTGCAGCCCTTGCTGCTTTCACATGTGAACAGGTGACCTGTGACCACCACCGTGCAGCTTGGGCTTAAAACCTGCACAGCCTCCATTCAGACCACACCTGGTACCAACCCGTAGAGACAGGGCACAGGTCCAGGGATGGGAGTACCAACCCAGCCTTCCATCCTACAGAGTTCGGCAAATACCACCAATACAGCAGTGACAGTGCCTGGTATTACAGAACTGTAAAACTGCATAAGTGCAGAAGGAAGCCCTGTGTCAGACTGTCTCCTACCCCCCAGGGGGGCACCAGCTGCCCTCCACTTTACCACATGTAAGCCCGTGACTTTCCTGTAGAGTCCCCGCCGTGCTGTCGGAGCCCCCCTGCTATCATGCACCGCATAAAGAGTGTGGTCCAGTGACCTGGACGAGCTGCAAATAAAAACTAAAACTCTAACGTCATGCAATAAACACTGTTAATACTACTAGCTTCCATTTGCTTACCAAGTGTAGTATCTAGTGCGGTCTACAAGCGGCATCGGTCTCTGGATTCATGTAGAGTCCGATACTAAATATGGACTACCTTGCACGCAATGGTTGGCATTTGTCCACCATATTTAAAGGTCCACCCCTATTCTTCTAACGTGATCTCAGTCTGGCTCTCCCTTACCGGAGACAAGATGCCATATCCACCTAAGACAAGAGTTCTAACATCTTGCAATATATTACTTATTTCAACCTAAGCCATACCACCTTTATACTAGGACTGGTAGAAACTTTACCTTAAATACAACAGCATCCCTGAAGCTCCATGCGAAAATGTATGGAGAACAGGGTGCAGGCAGGGGGAGAGGTGCGAAAATGCATGGAGAACAGGGTGCAGGCAGGGGGAGAGGTGCGAAAATGCATGGAGAACAGGGTGCAGGCAGGGGGAGAGGTGCGAAAATGCATGGAGAATGGAGAGCGGGTGGGAGCGAAAATGCACAGACAAAGAAGTACAGGTGGGGGAGAAAAAAAAAACTGACAGTGTCCCTGAAGCAGGCGCTGAACTCTGTAAAAAAAAAAAGTTTGAAATTGAAAAACAGAAAGCGAAATGCAAATTGTTAGGAAGCAGCTGCCATTACCTGTGAGTGCGGTGTACCATAAGGAAGTAAATAGTTCTTGGAGCTGGAAAGTTCCCAAGTCCGTACACAGTAAAAGATCCAGTCCTGATGGGCGGTCCCAAAAGGAGACAGTGCGGTAACAAGGCAGGACTAAGAAGCCTCATTATCAATCAGAAGCCATCATTTACCATGGATGACGCCAGACAATGAAAAAAATAAGGTGGAGTGTCCACTACACTTCTAAAACATACCCTATTACAATATGCCTCACAGAGCGAGCAACGCGTGCGGGCTGCAATGCTAGGCGAGAACTAGAAAGCAAATGGTCTGTCAGCTCCCCACCCCAGGAGTTCAGTAAAGGGGTGCCCCAGGTTGGTACTGAATTCGAAAGAATTCAGTGTGGGAAACTGGCTTTTTGCTGCAGTACCCAGACTTTTTAACCTTACAAGCCCCTAGTAAATGGTACCCCTGGGGCATTGGGGTTGAAGAGGGTCCACTCAGGCTGCAGCAATACTTGTGCCACCCTAGGGAGCCCTCATCAAGACCATGAACAGTGTAGGCTGAGAGTCCTGGGGCAGAGAAAACGGAAGAGAGGACATGAGACAGCCCTGTGTGCCATGCCCACAGACTGCATGAGGTATAGTTAAGTCAACCCTGCTGCAGGCCTTACAGCCCTATGACTGGGTGCACAATATCCCACTTAAAACCTGCATGATCAGATCTGACCCTCCAATGTCCAAGTCCATTCTTGGATATCTAAAATGTACAAGGAATCCATCGTGTACATGGGATGAACACCAGCCACTACAGAGTTCCCAAGCACCACGATGGCTTCACTGTACCCAGGGACGTTTGGTACTAAACATCTCCTCTTAATAAATCCACATCGATGCCAGTGTTTGATAATCAATGTACACAGAGGGCACCTTGGAGAGCTCCCTGAAAACCTACAAATACTGGTGTGGCCTCTGACTTGTCTTAGCCAGCCTGCCACCAAACAGGTTTCCGACCTCATGGGGTGAGGGCCAGGGCTCAGGAACAAGGCTATCACTAGGCGGCGTTGCGTCACACCTCCTCCAGGCCTCCAAGACTGGAAACTTCAAAGATGATGAACCTTTGAAATAAAACCCAGGCATCTCCAGATACTAGTGGTTGCCAAAGCCCCCCCCCCCCACCCCTGCTCCACTTCTCCGGTGTTGTTGTTGTCCTACTCCCTGAGCCCTCCCCGCCTCCCAGCTGAGACGCCCTCGCCCCTCCCCCCCGCCATCCATTTATGGCCAATGCCCCCACGCACAGCGTCCACGCGCTACGGCCACGCCGAAGGTGCGCCAAAGGTAAGCCCGTCTACGCCTGGACCGCGCCCAGCGCCAGACCCCCTGCCCCTCGCGCTGCCCAGCCCTCCCGCATTACCTACGATGCCGCCACCCTCCTAGCCCTTAACCCCGGTCGCGCCCCCAACTGCGTCCAAGCCGCTCCTGGACATACCCATGGACCTTTCTTCTGCTACTCCTGCAAATTCATAGGCACCGACATCATCTCCGCTACGACCACACCACAGATTCCCGACCCCAACCACCTACAGTGCATCCTTCTCAACACTCGTTCGGTCCACAGACACGCCATTGACCTATGGAATCTACTAGACACCATCTCTCCAGACGTCGCCTTCCTAACGGAAACATGGATGAACGCCTCCTCAGCCCCTGACATCACCATCGCCATCCCAGAAGATTATAAGATCACACGCAAGGACCGTACCGGCCACACAGGAGGAGGAATCGCTATCGTCCATAAGAAATCAATCCGCATCTCAACCAGCTCTGACGCCAACCTCGCCAACTCCGAACACCTTCACTTCCAGATCCACATCGACCCCAAGACCACACTCAGAGGCACCCTCCTCTACAGACCACCAGGACCCCACGCAAAGTTCAGTGAAGACATCACGGACTTCATCACTCCACACGCTCTCCCCTCCAAAGACTACATCCTTCTGGGAGACCTCAACTTTCACCTTGAAAAGATCAACGACCGCAACACCACCACCCTCTTGGATAACCTCGCCAACCTCGGACTTAAACAACTGGTCACTTCCCCCACCCACATCGCAGGTCACACACTCGACCCCATCTTCACCTCCAGCAATCATGTCTCCTTCAGCCACACTACGGATCTCCTCTGGACTGACCACAGCTGCGTTCACTTCACCTTCAACAAACCAAAACCCACCAACCACATCCAACCAACTCTGCAAAGAAACTGGAACAAAATCACCACTGACCAAATCTCCGCATCGCTCCTTCTAAACACCCCAGCCCACTCTTCTAGCGCAAACGAAGCCGCCGCCAACCTCACCTTATGGTTATCCAACACCGCCGACACCTTAGCACCACTGAAGAAACGTCAAAGCAAACCTGGCAGCAAAAAAGCCTCTTGGTTCAACGATGATCTCAAGAAGTCCAAGAAACTATGCCGCTCCCTTGAAAAGGCCTGGAAAAAAGACCCTACCACTAGCACCAAGGACGCCTTCAAAAACGCCACCCGCACTCACCAACTAATCCGAAAGGCCAAGAAAACAGCATTCAAGGATCGACTTGACAACAACGCCCACAACAGCAAGGAACTTTTCAACATCGTCAAGGAATTTTCCAATCCCTCGGCCAACTCCAACGACATCACCCCCTCTCAAGCCCTCTGCGACTCCCTAGCCTCATTCTTCCACAACAAGATTGCAGACATCCACAACAGCTTCGACAACCAACCCGGAAACCAACCCACCCTACCTTCTGCTGAACATTCTCCCCCCGTGAACACCCTTTACGACTGGAACCCAATCTCCACTGAGGACACCATCCGCCTGATGAATTCCATCCACTCAGGATCCCCCACAGACCCATGCCCTCACCACATCTTCAACAATGCAGACTACGTCATAGCACCGCACCTCCGAGACGTCATCAACTGCTCCTTCAACTCGGCCACCTTCCCGGAAGACTGGAAACACGCTGAACTCACCGCCCTTCTGAAAAAACCCACAGCGGATCCCACCGAACTCAAAAACTACCGCCCCATCTCGCTCCTTCCTTTCCCGGCCAAGGTCATCGAGACAGCTGTCAACAACCAGCCTTCCTCGAAGCCAACAAATCCCTCGACTCCTCACAATCTGGCTTCCGAGCAAAACACAGCACTGAGACCGCCCTCATCGCAGCAACAGACGACATTCGAACTCTACTGGACAATGGAGACACAGTCGCCCTCATCCTCCTCGACCTCTCTGCAGCATTCGACACAGTCTGCCACAGCACTCTTTTACAACGCCTTAATAACATCGGAATCCAAGGAAAAGCACTTGAATGGATCACCTCGTTCCTCACCGGAAGAACACAGAGAGTCCACCTTCCACCATTCAAATCCGAGGCCACTGAAGTCATCTGTGGCGTACCACAAGGATCCTCACTCAGCCCCACCCTCTTCAACGTATACATGAGCCCCCTCGCAGCCATCGCCCGCCAACACAACCTCAACATCATCTCTTACGCGGATAACACTCAACTGATCCTTTCTCTTACCAATGACCCCAGCACCGCCAAAACTAACTTACATGAAGGAATGAAAGAAGTTGCCGAATGGATGAAACAAAGCCGTCTGAAACTGAACTCAGACAAAACTGAAGTCCTCATCTTAGGTACATCCCCTCTGCATGGGACGACTCCTGGTGGCCGGAAGCCCTCGGAAAAGCACCCATCCCAACAGACCACGCACGGAACCTAGGCGTCATCCTGGACTCCTCACTCTCAATGAACAGACAAGTCAGCGCCGTATCCTCTTCCTGCTACAACATTCTTCGCATGCTCAGAAAAACATTTCGCTGGATCCCCACCGAAACAGGGAAAACAGTCACCCATGCTCTGGTCACGAGCCGACTGGACTACGGAAACACCCTCTACGCAGGCACTACCGCCAAACTCCAGAAGAAACTCCAACGAATCCAAAACGCCTCAGCCAGGATCATATTAGACATCCCGCGCAACGAACACATCTCTGGTCACCTTAAAGACCTCCACTGGCTACCCGTCAATAAGAGGATCACTTTCCGACTGCTAACCCACGCACACAAATCACTCTACGACATCGGACCACAATGCCTCAACTCACGACTGTCCTTCTACACCCCCTCCCGCCAACTACGTTCTTCCAACCAAGCCCTCGCCACTGTACCTCGCATCAACAAGACCACCATGGGAGGCAGATCCTTCTCATACCTGGCTGCTAAAACATGGAACTCACTCCCCGCTTACCTTCGCCTTACCCAGAACCACCTAGCATTCAGAAAGCAACTTAAAACGTGGATATTTGACAAGTAATCCTCCCCCCCCCCTTCCTAAGCGCCTTGAGACCCCCTGGGTATGTAGTGCGCTATATAAATTCTCTGACTTGACTTGATGTGGACCTCACTTTACAGTTTCCTCCATCTTGTTTGAAAGGGAATTAGCCAATTATGGAGAATGGGTACGACCTGGACCCTAAGGGAAGGGGTCACAGAGGATGTAGACACCTTAAAGGTAGGTAGCCCATTGGCCACTACCATGCTCCTCCTTTAACACCCGTACATTTAGTATGTAGGTGGCACCCCTGGACTTTACATTCGACTGACCTAAGAGAATAGATAAAAGAGCTGCTGAATTGAGAACGGAGTACCTGCTGCAGAATTTTTGCTTGAAACCTGCACTACTGCCTCAAGGACTTAATCATGGTGTGCTGTCTCGTCCTGCTAGTGTGAGGCCTCCAAGAAACTAGTAACACATTCAGCCCCACAACAATTGCCAAAGAACTCCCTTGGAGTAGAGGAAGTACTCTCCTGCAATCTACAGGCACTAAAACCCCAGTCTGGTTTACCAAATTGCTGCTCTAAGATATATGCTAAAGATTGCATTTTATGTTGTATTATTTTTGTTTTGAGTCTTGTCTTTATTCTATACAGGTTTACAGTGGGTCAGTGAGTATATCGACACCACAACACCTTAGAATGTGTGTTGTATATTCACTTGTTGTCAAGTGGCACGATTTTTGCCACTCGCGCACTTTTTCACTGGGTCCAGGCAAAAGCCCTCACTATTCTTCTAGGGCTAAAACATGTAGACCACATACAAGACAACTAGGAGTACAATTCTCTCCAGTAGCTGCTCTGTTTTTAACTATCCTGGGCCGCCAATAATAAAAACATTAGGCAAGGATTCTCAGATATACTTTTAAGTTTTCACAACACCACTTCACACTAATTCACCACACCCGCTCTGCTGTAATCAGGCGTCTTAGCACAACCGGGTAGCCTTCGGCCACCCAATTGGGAACCCAATGATTAAGCATCATGTAGGAGATTAGGGCCTGCTTCCTATGGTCACCGCCACTTTTTGCTGTGATTCTGTTTTTTCGACTTTAGTGTGGCTGTGGGCCTGCTAATCAGATCCACAGCCCAGCTGTTCTCTCTAAATTGATACCATGTACTTTAGGTACATACAAGATTGGATATTGGGTCACCTTTGTGAGCCCTTGTATAGTGTACCATAGGTACCCAGGGCATAGGTGTATCCAAGGCCTACCAGCATGTATTATGCCGCCCCTGGCTGGCCATCTAAACTGAGACCACAGGTTGATCACTCAGCGTGGGTAAGGGGGTGTAATCACCCTATAGATATATAGATATATCTATATACACATAGTAACCTATAAGTCGCTCCTATAGCAGGCCTCATCGATCCTGGAGACAGAGTGCTTGGTTTTGTGAAAGAGAGGGTGCCCTAGCATGAGCTGAGTCCTTCTACAGCTTTCGGAACCATCTCCTTATTGCTGTTCTATGATATAGCCATACCATATACTCTTAAGTGCATTATAATCCTTGCGGTTAATGCTAACTTGGGTTTGGCTTTATCAAAACATGTTGTGCAAGGTGTCAAAAACTTTGGAATACTACCTCCCCTCCCTCCCCCACCAGTTCTGGTGGCGGGGATAGCAGTCCACCCTTCTAGAGGTAGAAGACATGTAGTTACTGCTTTACCCGGTTATAGTTAAACAGAGCCTCAGCATTACAAAATGGATGCTGCTGCCACAGATACGAGTCGAACCTCCTGCTGCTGGATGAAACTCCAGCAGGGGAGGTCTGGACGATAGGTTTCTGGTCCAGGGAGGTGCCAGCACCTCCCCAGACAGGCAGATGTGTATTGGGACAAGGAGGGCTGCATCAGCAGATGCTTTTAGAGACACTGCCTGGGGCACACAAGGTGCTCCATGCATAGCCCGGTTCAAACCAGTTGCTGGGGCACTCAAGCCCTGATCTGGCGCAAAACTGAACAAAGGGAAAGGTGTGTAACCACCCCCTTCTCAGGTCCACCCATAGGAGGGACCTAGCAGGTAATCCAGCCCCTTAACTCAATATAAGTATAGGAGCTGTGTACCCAGGACTTTAGGTTATCCTGGAACGAAACTTTGATACAGAACTCTTGGACCTTTGACATTCTATTCTGACTAGAAGACTGAAGACATCTCCCTTGTGGTCAAGGAGTGACCACCCTGTGCAAACAGGCACCACCAGTGATTTGCCCGTCTGCTTTGTAGATGCTCCCGCCGGAACCCAAAGACTCAGCGACGCAGGATCTGGACTTCGAGACTACTGACTCCGACCCACATCCACAGCAAAGCTGAGACCTGTGGCGGGCACGAGAGACGTGGGACCGGACACCCTGGACATTCTGCATTTTGCTAACTGCATAGATTACGGAGGTAACTCAAAGTTGTGCAATGGGGTACGAGAAGCCCCAGACACCAGCACCATTTGCACCGAAGCTCAGCCCTCCACGAGTGCCGCGTGGGGCCCGCTCTTGCATTTCAGCTCGCCGCGTCTTCCCGGTTGCTAGCCCGTTGGATAGTGAGCCCTCTGAAGACTTTCTTTTGAAACTAAACCGCTTTCCTGGTTGCTCCAGCTTCCCTGCAAAGGAGAAGCTCCACAGACCTTGCTGGTCTGACTAAGCCCATCTTCACTTCCTGCGTGGGTTGCGTTGCCAAGGCTTGTTAGTCCAATCCGGATACCAACACCACAGTCAATTAGATCCTTCGTGGGACAGCTCGAATCCAGCTCCTGTTAGTCGTCGACACCTCCTGGTCCTTGTGGCTGCAGAGGCAAGCTTCACCTGAGATCATCGCGACATCGCCTGGTTCCTTCCTGGTTCCTTCCTGGTCACTGGCTAGTGACCCAGACTGTGCCCCCTCTGCTTTCAGGTTCTTCAATACTTCGATCCACCCTGACACTCTTCCTCTGGCCGCCTGCAGCACCTCTTTGCAGATCTTCATTGAAAGCATAGACAAAACCAGATACCAAAAGGCACCTACGCACCCAGCTTCCCTGGGTGAGGTAACAAGTACTCCAGTGACCCCGTGGGTCTTGACTCCAAGTGTCTTAGTCTAAAGGGTTTTGTCGTAGTCCATCCGGAAATGCCCTTAAACAGTAACTTTGTAACCCTTACGTTCTCCATTATAAGTCAATGGTAACTTGCAACTGTGTTTAGACGGCTCCTCCCGTGGGCCTCCTACTTCCTAGCCCTTGGTTATTTAGTGTAGCTCCAGCAATTCCCTAGGCCTACTTTCTATTTCTGTCATGGTTCTTCTACTACTATCTTAATGTATGGTTTGTGAAGCCCCTAGGGCAGAATTGTATTTGTGCAACTTATCTTATGCTAACTGAGTAACTTGTGATTGACTGTTACCTCTGTCCTCAAAGAGTGCAGAGGGGTTGTTAGAAATAAATGCATATATATTTGATATATACCTTGTGTGGCGTCCTTTCATTTGGTATTCAAGGGATTATAATTGGTAAAAGAGCCTGCTTCACATGCTCTCTGAAGTCTTAGCCTATGACTGCTGGTCCATGCTACCACTAGGATAGCTTGTCCATAAGGTTAATTTTACAACCACCATCAATGAGGGTCGATTAGACTGGTGCAAGGTGCCCACTAGTATAGTGGGCAGCATATGCCAGGCTAACTTCTCACATCACACCAACCAGGTTGGTGTAGGAGTGGTCTTTTAATAACTTAACGGTTCCCTGGTGCGGTTAACTATAATAGTGAGTCGCATTCCTTCGCGAGAGGATTCGTCCATTTTTGTTTCAGATGTACTTGTACTGGGGATGGGAACGTTCCCAATTATTCCTCGCTGTCCCATTGATTCATATATTAACAAACTCTGCAAAGCAGGCTTTAAATAAATGTACAAGTGGGGCCCTGCCAGGATACACAGTGGGGGCCCTGCAAGGATACATTAAACTGGAACCTGCAGGGAAAAGCAACGTACAGAAGGGTCCTGGGCAAGGGTCACAGTGGGGTCAAAGCAGGGTAAAGCAGTGTACATTGGGGGCCCTGGCAAGCACATTAAACTGGAGCCCGCAGGGCAAGCAGTGTACAGCGGGTCCTGGCAAGAACACTTGGTTCAGAAGTGAGAGCCAAAGGCTTCCAAGAGCCACCAGAAGAGCTAGGCGTGCTATGACGCAGGCGGAAACACTGGAACAAACTGTAAAGAGCTCAGAACAGCATGCAAGTCACTGGCTGTGCCCCTGGCCAGGAGCAACGAAAGCAACGGAAACACTGGTGCGGCCAGATCCGGGGTGCAACGGAAGAGACCCAAGACAGGCTGCTTCAAAGGGTGAACACTAAATATAGCAGAGAGAAGAGCCTTCCTCAGAGGTGGAGGGTTGAGGCAGGAGTAAGGCCACACCCTGTGCCACCCCCACCCGTAGCGAGCCTCGTGCAGCACCGCCCCCCCCCCCCGTGCACTAGAAGCCGAGTCAGCGGTTGGCATTCACCCGAGCTGCACTAGGCCGGCCCTGCTGGAAGTTGCCGGGGGGCACCGGGGGAGGGGGGGGGGGTGGGGGGGGGAGGCACAGAGGGGGGCGTGGAGCCGCCCCATTGTGCGCTGCACTATTGGCAGTAAGGGGGGTGACCGGAGCCGGGCTCAGGCGCCAGGGAAGGGGGTGACGAACCAGGCACTGGGGGCACCAGGGGTAGAGACTGCCAAGGAAGGGGAGGGGTGACTGGAACCAGGCACTGGGGGCACCAGGGGCAGAGACTGCCAGGGGAGGGGTGACTAGAACCAGGCACTGGGGGCACCAGGGGCAGAGACTGCCAAGGAAGGGGAGGGGTGACTGGAACCAGGCACTGGGGGCACCAGGGGCAGAGACTGCCAGGGGAGGGGTGACTAGAACCAGGCACTGGGGGCACCAGGGGCAGAGACTGCCAAGGAAGGGGAGGGTAACTGGAACCAGGCACTGGGGGCACCAGGGGCAGAGACTGTCAAGGAAGGGGGGGGGTTGACTGGAACCAGGCACTGGGGGCCAGGGAAGGGGGGGTGACGAACCAGGCACTGGGGGCACCAGGGGCAGAGACTGCCAAGGAAGGGTGGGTGACTAGAACCAGGCACTGGGGGCACCAGGGGCAGAGACTGCCAAGGAAGGGGAGGGTAACTGGAACCAGGCACTGGGGGCACCAGGGGCAGAGACTGCCAAGGAAGGGGAGGGTAACTGGAACCAGGCACTGGGGGCACCAGGGGCAGAGACTGCCAAGGAAGGGGAGGGGTGACTGGTACCAGGAAACGGGGGCACCAGGGGCAGAGACTGCCTAGGGAGGGGTGACGGGAACCAGGCACTGGGGGCACCAGGGGCAGAGACTGCCAAGGAAGGGGAGGGGTGACTGGAACCAGGCACTGGGGGCACCAGGGGCAGAGACTGCCAAGGAAGGGGAGGGTAACTGGAACCAGGCACTGGGGGCACCAGGGGCAGAGACTGCCAAGGAAGGGGAGGGGTGACTGGAACCAGGCACTGGGGGCACCAGGGGCAGAGACTGCCTAGGGAGGGGTGACTGGAACCAGGCACTGGGGGCACCAGGGGCACCAGGGGCAGAGACTACCAAGGAAGGGGGGTTGACTGGAACCAGGCACTGGCGGCCAGGGAAGGGGGGGGGTGACGAACCAGGCACTGGGGGCACCAGGGGTAGAGACTGCCAAGGAAGGGTGGGTGACTGGAACCAGGCACTGGGGGCACCAGGGGCAGAGACTGCCAAGGAAGGGGAGGGTAACTGGAACCAGGCACTGGGGGCACCAGGGGCAGAGACTGCCAAGGAAGGGGAGGGGTGACTGGAACCAGGCACTGGGGGCACCAGGGGCAGAGACTGCCTAGGGAGGGGTGACTGGAACCAGGCACTGGGGGCACCAGGGGCACCAGGGGCAGAGACTACCAAGGAAGGGGGGTTGACTGGAACCAGGCACTGGCGGCCAGGGAAGGGGGGGGGGTGACGAACCAGGCACTGGGGGCACCAGGGGTAGAGACTGCCAAGGAAGGGTGGGTGACTGGAACCAGGCACTGGGGGCACCAGGGCAGAGACTGCCAAGGAAGGGGAGGGGTGACTGGAACCAGGCACCGGGGGCACCAGGGGCAGAGACTGGCAGGGGAAGGGTGACTAGAACCAGGCACTTGGGGACCAGGGGCAGAGACTGCCAAGGAAGGGGAGGGTGACTGGAACCAGGTACTGGGGGCACCAGGGGCAGAGACTGCCAAGGAAGGGGAGGGGTGACTGGAACCAGGCACTGGGGGCAGAGACTGCCAAGGAAGGGGAGGGGTGACTGGAACCAGGCACTGGGGGCAGAGACTGCCAAGGAAGGGGAGGGGTGACTGGAACCAGGCACTGTGTCACCAGGGGCAGAGACTGCCAAGGAAGGGGGTGGCTGGAACCAGGCACTGGGGGCAGAGACTGCCAAGGAAGGGGGGGGGGTGACTGGAACCAGGCACTTGGGGCACCAGGGGCAGAGACTGCCAAGGAAGGGGAGGGGTGACTGGAACCAGGCACTGGGGGCACCAGGGGCAGAGACTGCCAGGGGAGGGGAGGGGTGACTGGTACCAGGAAACGGGGGCACCAGGGGCAGAGACTGCCAGGGGAGGGGTGACTGGAACCAGGCACTGGGGGCACCAGGGGCAGAGACTGCCAGTAGTATGTGTTGGGGGGGCGGGGGGAGGTGGAGAGTGAGGATGACAGGAGTCAGACACTGGGTTGGGGGGGGGGGGGCAGAAGAGCAGCACAGGCAGACTGTTAGGAAGTGAAATAGGGGGCAACTTTAGAACCAGGGAACATCAAAAGCAGCAAGAGGTGGGGGGAGGACTCCAGAACCAGGCACCAGGGAGGGCAGGAGGCAGAATCTGCCAGCAGTGAGTAGAATCGAGCCATGGGAGTCCATGAGAGGCTGTGAGGGGGCAGCAGAGGGGGGGGGTGCATTCGGCCACCTACAGGATCTATAGGTGAAGGCAGCTACGCCCCACAGCAGTGCGTGAAGGGTTGAGATGCACGTGAAGTGTCGTCAGTCTTGGGAGGGGGGGGGGGGGCACCCCTAAGGGGTCCAAGATCTGACCAGCGCCGCCTCGAGGCGCTACCATCTTAGAGTATATCCACGTGTATCGCCTCCTTGTGTGACTTTACATCTTGTACATTTGCAATTTGTTTCCGTGTGTCCTTTTATGTAACTCATGTATCCTAAGTCCTTATGTTTCTCAACTGGTTCTTATGTAAAGCGCTCCGACACCTTCGGCTAAAGTTCGCGCTGTAGAGAATCGCATTAAATAAATAAATAAAAACTCCGCCTGCTGTAATGGGGGCCACAACATTACAAATCCCGGATCTTCACCTTTTACAAGCCCTCCCCCCGAGCAAAAACTCACGCGGCATCCCCCCCCCCCCCCTGATCTCAAGGTGCGCCCCCTTTCTTCCCACCAGACACAGGGCCAGGAGGGGGTGGGGGGGGGGCACAAGTATCAGGGACTTAAAGAACATTCTAAGCATCGAGGGGCCCCGAGGAGGGGCGAGCAGGGCAGCGGGGCCCCTGAGGTGAGACCGTTACACGTTAAACCTGGGGGGGGCAGCGCGGGGCATTACCTGTCCGAGTCTGCTCTCCTCTGGGGCCGGCGGTGCACGTGGCTCCTCGGGGGACGGGGGCGGTGGGGGGAGCTCTGGCGCCGGCAGCGGATCCGCACTGACAGCGGCCACCGAGGCCGCGCCGCGCTTAAGTACTGCACGTCACCCGTGACGTGCGCACAGCTGAGCGGCGTGGAGCGCGAGGGCCCGCCGCAGGTACGCACAGCTGAGCGGCGTGCGCCGCGAGACTCGGGGAGCGCGAGAGTCGGCCGCAGGTGCGTTGTGCTGAGAGCGCGGCGGGACGCAGGGAGCGCGAGGGCCTGAGGCGCGCACGGCTGAGCGGCGTCCCTACGCGGAGCGCGTGCGCCAGGCTGGAGTCCCTCTGAAGCTCGCGGCACGTGGCCCGCCGCTGTGTGAGGGGCGTGCGTGTGAGGGGAGCAGCGCGAGGGCGGGCCAGGCGCGCACCCCTCTTCTACGCAGGTGTTTTTTGGGGTGACTGGAGCCGCGCGAGCTCCTTCAGCCCATGGACCGGTCTCCGCGTGCTGCCAACCGTTCAACGAGGTGACATCAGCTGGGGCCCCAGAGCAGGGAAGCAGCCAGGAGGGGGACGCGCAGGAGGGCCCCGCAGGCCTCACAGCCGCATCCCTCATGCGACGCTTGGAGCTTTGACAAGACCGGGGAACCTCAAAAGACCCACTGTGGAGTCACGCATTGTGAGTGACACTCACACATCTTGTGTTTGGAAGGAGCGCTGACCGACAAGGGCATTAACTTCAACCCCGCACACGAGGACTATGTTCAAAACGTTATATTTAACTCTAGTCAGGACACTTTTGTGTGTAGAGTAGCTCACAGGAGCTGTCAGCAGGTAATCCCACCACAGGTGGTGGCTATTAAGGTTTGAACAGGTGCAGCACTGAGGCTGAGATTTCACTGTACGCACATTCAAAACCTTTTTAAGGAGGTTGGTGCAGGTGCGTACCTAGGGCATAGTTAGGTTGTGGCTGGTCTGCTCTAAGTTGCAATGATCTAGTAGGTAAAGCCTCCTCTATATCTGGAACATCAGAGAAGCAGCACAAACAGCAGATCTCTGAGTGGCTGCAGCAAGCCTTTCAGGATATTGACGTGGAAAGCTACCACCTATGTGAGCATAGTGTTACAACTTGTATATCCATTCATTAATGTACACTGTAGTGTTTTGTGAGTTTTATGACAGATATTTTTGGTACATACTGTACACCATGGAGCTGTTACGTCAGAGTTAGAGCGGAATGCAATTAAAGCTTGGTTTAAAATGTCAAGTTTGCAGTTACACGCAGCAGAATAAAGATATGTAACCTGTATGTGTAGCGTAGTCATTGGCGGGTACCCAGGCTGGAGTAGACGCTACAACTGGTGACAAGATAGGGGATGAATATCCAGAAGAGCAGCTGTGCTCTCTCAGATAGTTTCCCGGGTCCAGGCAGACTGGTTGTGCTTGCCACGTGTGTCGCTGTCCAAGCACAGAATCGACACTTCATGCAAGTGGAGTCAAATCGCAGCTCAAGCTACTCTGAAGCAGTTGAAAATTACAAAAACAGTGTTAAAGAATCTACATGTCTTTGGCTGAGAACCTGTTGGTCAGGCTATATATAAAGGTAACACACAGCTTCACAAAATAAAATTGTACATTACACAGAGTTTAATGCTGAAGGCATTTTCAGCCAGGTGGAAGAAATGCAAACCGATGTTCAAATAAAAGGAGAGAGTGACTTACAATGAGTCATCATGCCACAGCAAGCCATGAAGTGGCGTAAGGTAAAGTGCCTGGGGTTGTGTTTACGGAGCTATCTATACCCAAAGTGGGTGTTCACAAAAGTGATGAGAGTTTCTCAGAACAAATTTATAGGTTTTCAAGAAATGAAGAGCCTGGAGAGACTTTCGTAATAGTGAAGTTTTTCAGAAGGCTGTGAAGAAAGTCACATTTCTCGCTACCATTAAAGATGAGTTAGAGGCCATCTTGTTACACGGTCTCACTGATGAATTACCCACACCATGTCCCAGTAATCCACCAGTGGTGTCAGTAAATTCTACTCCGGTGAACAATGATGCCACCTTCTCAAACCACCACCACCTTTCGAAACTGCCAAAAAGCAAAATATTAGTGGTAAATGGACTACTTGGTTAGAGACATTTAATGATTTTAATGATGCACTTCAAGAGGCTGATTAAAAGATAATCATGTATCTAAAAAATCTTGCTGGTGATGGTGTGAAAGAAGTTATAAAGAAAATACAGCAAACCAATAGAAGAAATCCCATCTTGTCAGATTAGAGTAACGTTGAATCTCAAGTTTAATCTAGTACAAAATGTTGACTACGAAAGATATATTTTCAGTCAAGACTGACAAAGTTGGTGAAACTATTGACTTTGTAGAGAGACTCAAGACACTCTTCAGACACTGTAAGTTCAATAAAGAAACTATGCATCTTAGAGTTATAGATGGTTACTTGTCAGATTCATTCAGATGAATGCTGAGAGAAACGCTTAGTCTGGAGCAAGTGTTGATGGCTGTCTGAGCTGAAAGAGAGTTTCCGGTACGTTACAGCAGTTCTACACAAGTTGGTGTGTTCGTTACAAGAGACTCTCTTTTGGTGTGGCATCAGTTGCGCAGCTTTTTCAAGACTTCATTCGACGTATCATACAGCTGGTTGTAAATGCATTCAATTACAGCGATTACATACATTTTTGGAGCTACACAGAAGGAGCATGATAAAGCTGGTTTGATATTAAATGCAGACAAATGTGAGTTCCACAAAACATAGTTGAATTTCATTGGCCATATCTTTTCAGATGGGGGATAGACATCTGATTTTGCAAAAGTACAAGCATTGTTAAATGCTGATCCCCCTCAATATGTTTCTATGCTGCATTCATTTCTTGGCATAGCCTCTTATTGTTCACACTAAATAAGAGACTTTGCTACCGTAAGATCTCCATTTCGAGAGTTAACAAAGAAAAATGTTTCATTTGAATGGTCTCAAGAATGCATTAAAAGTTTTAAGGAAATCAAACAAGCAATTGGAAGGGCTATTAAAATGGCTTACTTCAATCCAAAGCTTCACATAGACGTTGTTGATGCTAGCCCTGTTGAGTTAGGTGCAAAGAGGTGTGGCGCCACGGTCAGGGCGGCTGACTCAGGAAGTTGGGGATCACGGTTCGATCCCCGGCACCGGCAGCAGATTAGCCCAGCACTACGTGACTCTGGGCAATAGCTTGCTTAATCTTCCCAACGGCCCCCAGCACCTAGAGACCCTTACGGGTGATTGTTCACACTTTACAAATGTGGATTATTATCCTTGCACGGCATATAGTCGCATATGCCAGTAGATGTTTGTCCCAGATAGAATGTGCTTACTCACAACTTTGAGAAAGAGAACACCTTTCATATTGGTAAATGATCATCAAGCTTTGTTGACTATATTTTGCAATCCAAAAGCCAAGATGCCTCACATTGAAAGATGGGGATTACAAGAATACAATGATACCATTGTGCACTGTCCAGGAAAGGATCAGAATCCTACTGTTTATTTTTCCATTGTGTCTATACAAGGGCAAGGTACTCCATCCAAGATGGCTGTGGCCTATGTCAATTTCATTGTCAAAACAACTACACCAGCTACCATATGGTTAGCCCAAATTGTCACTGCCACAAGTTATGATAGTGATATCCTGAGATTGAAAGAGATAATTACAGGGGGCGTGGCTAGCAGGCCATGATGGCGGCCGGAGTCATGGGCTCCACGGCTGGGGCCCCGCAGTAGAGTGACTCTACCAGGGCTCTGCCCTGGGCTCTGTACTGTCCTCTTCATGGGGTCCACAGCTGGGGCCTCCGCAGTAGAGTGACTCTACCAGGGCTCTGCCCTCGGCTCTGTACTGTCCTCTTCATGGGGTCCATGCTTGAGGAACCCGCAGTACGGTGACACTACAAGGCTCTCCCCTCGGCTCTGTACTGACCTCTTCATGGGGTCCACGGCTGGGGCCCCGCAGTACGGTGACTCTACCAGTTTCTGCCCTCGGCTCTTTACTGTCCTTGTCCTGGGGGCCACAGCTGGGGCCCCCGCAGTAGGGTGACTCTACCAGTGCTCTGTCCTCGACTCTGTACTGTCCTCTTCATGAGTCCATGCTTGGGGCCCCTGCAGTAGGGTGTCTCTACCAGGGCTCTGCCCTCGGCTCTTTACTGTCCTTGTCATGGGGGCCACAGCTGGGGCCCCCGCCGTAGAGTGACTACAAGGCTCTGCCCTCGGCTCTGTACTGTCCTCTTCATGGGGTCCATGCTTGGGGCCCCCGCAGTAGGGTGGCTCTACCAGGGCTCTGCCCTCGGCTCTGTACTGTCCTCTTCATGGGGTCCATGCTTGAGGCCCCCGCAGTACGGTGACCCTACAAAGCTCTTCCCTCGACTCTGTACTGTCCTTGTCATGGGGTCCACGGCTGAGGCCCCGCAGTAGATTGAACCTACCAGGGCTCTGCTCTCGGCTCTGTACTGTCCTTCTCATGGGGTCCACGGCTGGGGCCCCCACAGTAGAGTGACTCTACCAGGGCTCTGCCCTCGGCTCTGTACTGTCCTTCTCATGGGGTCCACGGCTGGGGCCCCCACAGTAGAGTGACTCTACCAGGGCTCTGCCCTCGGCTCTGTACTGTCCTCGTCATGGGCTCCACGGCTGGGGCCCCGCAGTAGAGTGACTCTTCCAGGGCTCTGCCCTGGGCTCTGTACTGTCCTCTTCATGGGGTCCACAGCTGGGGCCTCCGCAGTAGAGTGACTCTACCAGGGCTCTGCCCTCGGCTCTGTACTGTCCTGTTCATGGGGTCCATGCTTGGGACCCCCGCAGTAGGGTGACTCTACCAGGGCTCTGCCCTCGGCTCTGTACTGTCCTCTTCATGGGTTCCACAGCTGGGGCCTCCGCAGTAGAGTGACTCTACCAGGGCTCTGCCCTCGGCTCTGTACTGTCCTCGTCATGGGGTCCATGCTTGGGGCCCCCCAGTAGAGTGACTCTACCAGGGCTCTGCCCTCGGCTCTGTACTGTCCTCTTCATGGGGTCCACAGCTGGGGCCTCCGCAGTAGAGTGACTCTACCAGGGCTCTGCCCTCGGCTCTGTACTGTCCTCTTCATGGGGTCCACAGCTGGGGCCTCCGCAGTAGAGTGACTCTACCAGTGCTCTGCCCTTGGCTCTGTACTGTCCTCGTCATGGGGTCCTAGGCTGGGAACCCCCAGTAGAGTGACTCTACCAGGGCTCTGCCCTCGGCTCTGTACTTTCCCCTTCATGGGGTCCATGCTTGGGGCCCCCGCAGTAGAGTGACTCTACCAGGGCTCTGTCCTCGACTCTGTACTGTCCTCGTCATGGGGTCCTAGGCTGAGGCCCCCCAGTAGAGTGACTCTACCAGGGCTCTGCCCTCGGCTCTGTACTGTTCTATTCATGGGGGCCACGGCTGTGGGCCCGCAGTAGGGTGACTCTACCAGGGCTCTGCCCTCGGCTCTGTACTGTCCTCGTCATGGGGTCCACGGCTGGGGCCCCGCAGTAGAGTGACTCTACCAGGGCTCTGCCCATGGCACTGTACTGTCCTCTTCATGGGGTCCTAGGCTGGGGCCCCCACAGTAGAGTGACTCTACCAGGGCTCTGCCCTCAGCTCTGTACTGTCCTCTTCATGGGGGCCACGGCTGGGGGCCCGCAGTAGAGTGACTCTACCAGGGCTCTGCCCTCGGCTCTGTACTGTCCTCGTCATGGGGTCCACTCCACGGCTGGGGCCTCGCAGTAGAGTGACTCTACCAGGGCTCTGCCCTTGGCTCTGTACTGTCCTTGTCATTGGGGCCACAGCTGGGGCTCCCACAGTAGGGTGACTCTACCAGGGCTCTGCCCTCGGCTCTGTACTGTCCTTGTCATGGGGTCCACGGCTGGGGTCCCCGCAGTAGAGTGACTCTACCAGGGCTCTGTCCTCAGCTCTGTACTCTCCTTGTCATTGGGGCCACAGCTGGGGCCCCCACAGTAGGGTGACTCTACCAGTGCTCTGCCCTCAGCTCTGTACTGTCATCATCATGGGGTCCACGGCTGGGTCCCCCGCAGTAGGGTGACTCTACCAGGGCTCTGCCCTTGGCTCTGTACTGTCCTTGTCATTGGGGCCACAGCTGGGGCCCCTGCAGTAGGGTGACTCTACCAGGACTCCGCCCTCTGCTCTGTACTGTCCTCTTCATGGGGTCCATGCTTGGGGCCCCTGCAGTAGGGTGACTCTACCAGGTCTCTGTCCTCGGCTCTGTACTGTCCTCGTCATTGGGTCCACGGCTGGGGCCCGCAGTACGGTGACTCTACCAGTGCTCTGCCCTCGGCTCTGTACTGTCCTCGTCATGGGGTCCTAGGCTGGGAACCCCCCAGTAGAGGGACTCTACCAGGGCTCCGCCCTCGGCTCTGTACTGTCCCCTTCATGGGGTCCATGCTTGGGGCCCCCGCAGTAGAGTGACTCTACCAGGGCTCTGTCCTCGACTCTGTACTGTCCTCGTCATGGGGTCCTAGGCTGGGGCCCCCCAGTAGAGTGACTCTACCAGGGCTCTGCCCTCGGCTCTGTACTGTTCTATTCATGGGGGCCACGGCTGTGGGCCCGCAGTAGGGTGACTCTACCAGGGCTCTGCCCTCGGCTCTGTACTGTCCTCGTCATGGGGTCCACGGCTGGGGCCCCGCAGTAGAGTGACTCTACCAGGGCTCTGCCCATGGCACTGTACTGTCCTCTTCATGGGGTCCTAGGCTGGGGCCCCCACAGTAGAGTGACTCTACCAGGGCTCTGCCCTCAGCTCTGTACTGTCCTCTTCATGGGGGCCACGGCTGGGGGCCCGCAGTAGAGTGACTCTACCAGGGCTCTGCCCTCGGCTCTGTACTGTCCTCGTCATGGGGTCCACGGCTGGGGCCTCGCAGTAGAGTGACTCTACCAGGGCTCTGCCCTTGGCTCTGTACTGTCCTTGTCATTGGGGCCACAGCTGGGGCCCCCACAGTAGGTGACTCTACCAGGGCTCTGCCCTCGGCTCTGTACTGTCCTTGTCATGGGGTCCATGGCTGGGGTCCCCGCAGTAGAGTGACTCTACCAGGGCTCTGTCCTCAGCTCTGTACTCTCCTTGTCATTGGGGCCACAGCTAGGGCCCCCACAGTAGGGTGACTCTACCAGTGCTCTGCCCTCAGCTCTGTACTGTCATCATCATGGGGTCCACGGCTGGGGCCCCCGCAGTAGGGTGACTCTACCAGGGCTCTGCCCTCGGCTCTGTACTGTCCTTGTCATTGGGGCCACAGCTGGAGCCCCTGCAGTAGGGTGACTCTACCAGGACTCCGCCCTCGGCTCTGTACTGTCCTCTTCATGGGGTCCATGCTTGGGGCCCCTGCAGTAGGGTGACTCTACCAGGTCTCTGCCCTCAGCTCTGTACCATCCTTGTCATGGGGTCCACGGCTGGGGCCCCCCAGTAGGGTGACTCTACCCGGGCTCTGCCCTCGGCTCTGTACTGTCCGTCCATGGCTGCTGCGCGCTGTACCTTCCCCAGACCATTTACTTTGGCTTGTGGCGTGAGTACATTCATCCATTCATCCATGCTGTGCTGGGAGCGCTGTATCCCTGGGGGGGGCGCCCACATCATGGCCGAGACTTTGGGGTCTCTGGTGTATGACGACTCCACGGGACCCTCTGGGGCCCCTTCTTATCTCTGACACGTGGTCTGTGAGGTGGTTGGGAAACTCCTGGTTGAGCCGACGCGCTCTGTGCTTTCTAGTTTCACCCCTCCCCCCCAGTCCTGGTATCACTTCTACATCTGGGGGAACCTGTGGTTTCGCCCCCCCACCCTCACCCACCCAGGGAAGAACTCATCTCTCGCAGAAATGTACATTTTCACACGTCATCGTCCCCAACAGCTCTGTTTCCGCAGGGCCATCTGTTCAAAACAAATCATTCCAGAGAGTTATCATTCGACCCGTGACAAAGAATTAGGGGGGCATCATCCAGGGCCTTATCTCCGCTTTTTTTACTTTAAAAGACAGAAAAGCGGAGATAATGTTTTCGCCCTATCATCAAGAGGGTGCTAACATGCGTAATCGCATGTTAGCACCCTTTTTCCCAACGCCTCCCTTGCATCTCAATGAGATGCAAAGTGGGTGTTCCTTCCCCGAATTAACTGGAGAAATGTCGTTAAGCGACATTTCTCCAAATATCAATGGGCACGCTAACAAGCATAGCAATAAGAAAAGTAGCGCTAACCGCGGTTATCTCTACTTTCCTTATGCCTGCTTTTAGTTTGACTTAGCCATGATATGCAATGGAAGGTGGGTATCATGGTTAAGTCTGCCCTTCCCTATCAGCAACGTAGCGCCAAACGGTGTGCGATTATCGCTGGAATCCCAGCGATAATTGCACATTTGGTAGCTAACTCAGTTGTTTTTATCGCTTTGGAGATAAGCGTCGCTGATAGTGCGCTATCTCCGTGATAAAAACAAGCGAAAGCTGGCGATAATTATCCTAGCGCAAAGTACGCTTAGCGATAATTATAACCGGTTGTTGCTGATATGCCCCTAGAATTGTTAAGTCTTCTTGTAAGAAAATACAAACCACATCAAATTAATAACACAGACAAGACATATGTAAGGAGAACTGTCAGCTGCTTGTTGCCTTCTGGGTTTAAGGTGCATCGGAAATAGTAAGAAAAAGAGCATCAAAAAGATAAAAACAATTCCGAAGTTTTTTAAGCATCGGAAATGAAGAGTTGAAGGAAATGTTGACATCACTACGTCCTCTATTCATTCATACAGCGCACAGAGGACAAGCCTGCAGCCTCTGATGTACATCCGAGTGTCGCATGGCATGCCTCCGTGCCTCCCTGCCAGCCTGCCTCTTTGCCTCCCTGCCAGCCTTCCTCCGTGCCTCAATGCCAGCCTGCCTCTGTGCCTCCCTACTGTCCGTCCTTTCCTGCCTCCTAGTCTCTGTGTCTCCCTCCCGCATCAGCCAGGATAGCTTGAACCAGGCTGCCTGAGTGTCTGAACAGTTCATCATCTCCTTTGGTTTTGCTTTATTCACCCTAAGTGGGCAGGGTATGCCCAGACGTGGGTCCCTTGCTTACTTTGCCACTGGATTCAAGCTAGCCTGGCTGATGGTGGCTGATTAGCCCGAAACCGGTCCCAGGATGCTTGTTTCTGGCCCAGGGAAGACATGGCTTGGCAGTTCGGGCTGGACTGTTCTCATGGGGCACAGGGTCAGACTGATTTGCATATGGCCATGTCTGAACTGGGATGGTGGAGTGAGCTAAAGAATGATGATGATTTAAACCAAGATCAGTTGACTGGGAGTGAGTGTTTGATTTGCTCAAGTGCTCCGTCCATCACCACCCCCTTTGGTATCGCTTTGTTCGCCCTAAGTTGGCAGGGTATGCTCAGACGTGAGTCCCTTGCTCACTTTGCCACTGGATTCAAGATAGCCTGGCTGATTAGGGTTATGAACCCGAAACTGGTCCCAGGATGCTTGTTTCCGGTCCAGGGAAGATAGGGCTTGGCAGTTCGGGCTGGACTGTTCCCATGAGGCACAGGGTCAGACTGATTTGCATATGGCCATGTCTGAACTGGGGTGGAAGAGTGGGCTAAAGAACGGTGATGGATTAAACCCAGATCAGTCTGCCTTCACAAGCGCTGCCCTCACAAGCGGTGCCCTCCCAAGCGCTTCCCTCGCAAGCGCTGCACTCACAAGCGCTGCACTCACAAGCACTGCACTCACAAGCGCTGCCCTCGCAAGCGCTGCACTCACAAGCGCTGCACTCACAAGCGCTGCACTCACAAGCGCTGCTCTCACAGTGCTGCCCTCACAAGCACCGCCCTCACAAGCGCTGCTCTCACAGTGCTGCCCTCACAGCTGTGCCCTCACAAGCGGTGCCCTCCCCAGTGCTGCCCTCACAGCAGGCGCTACACTCACAAACGCTATACTCACAAGTGCTGCCCTCACAAGCGCTAAACTAATAAGTGCTGCCCTCACAAGCGGTGCCCTCACAAGTGTTGCACTCACAAGCGCTGCCCTCCCCAGCGCTGCCCTCACAGGCACTACACTCACAAGCGCTACACTCACAAGCGCTGCCCTCACAAGCGCTGTACTCACAAGCGCTGCCCTCCTAAGCGCTGTACTCTCAAGCGCTGCCCTCACAAGCGCCGCCCTCACAAACGCTGCCCTCACAAGCGCTGCCCTCAAAAGCACTGCCCTCACAAGAGCTGCACTCACAAGAGCTGCGCTCACAAGCGCTGCCCTCACAAGCGCTCCACTCACAAGCGCTGCCCTCACAAGCGGTGCACTCACAAGCTCTGCCTTCACAAGCGCTGCCCTTACAAGCGCTGCCTTCACAAGCCCTGCCCTCACAAGTACTGCACTCACATGCGCTGCCCTCACAAGCGCTGCCCTCACAAGCGCTGCCCTCCCCAGTGCTGCCCTCCCTAGTGCTGCACTCACAAGCGCTGCCCTCACAAGTGCTGCTCTCATAAGCGCTGCCCTCACAAGAGCTGACCTCACAAGCCCTGCTCTCACAAGTGCTGCCCTCACAAGCACTGCACTCACAAGTGAGGTGCCGGGTTTTTAGAGACCCGGTGGTGCCAGGGGACCACACCCGAAGACCTCTGAGTTCTCCCTGTTCTGGACTTACAGAAACACAGAGTCTTCTAGTTGAAGTCAGTGATCGAGTTTTATTGGCTGCAACCAAGTAACATGCGTCCTAGAAGTACGACAACACGGGCCGTAAGTTCTCAGGAGACTGTTCGTTTTTACAGAACCAGCCTTCTCCTTATATACATAAATAACAGCTGCAGGCAAGAATTCTTGAGTTTATGATATGGCTATACAAATATTTCCACAATAATACAAAGAGCGAAGTCATGCTGGCCAGCACATATTTCAGATGTCCAGTTGGTGATGGATTACCCCGCCAGATCCAGAACTCCCATCAGATATCGATGAAACACCAATAAGGTCGGGCACCCTCCCATCATAAAACGGGTCATAAACAAGAATCATGGACAGGTGTATGTGTATGGAAAACAGGGTCTGTATGTAGTGGATGGTTTACGACATGTTGTGCCTTGATGACATCTTGCTCGGCCACTGGGCGAGGAGCTGCCCAAACAGGCTTGGCTGGAGGCAGTGGAGACAGCTTCGGCCAGGTCATGGGGAAGTCAGCTACGGCGGACGTGTCCTTTTAGATCAAACTCGATCTTAATCAATTGACTATATGAGGGCAAGTCATAAGATGGATGCCGTTTACAAAATGGAGTCTGAGGGTTCGGGACGGAAACTACGATTTAAGGGTGTTAGCATCACTCAATAGTGACGCAAATGCATAGGGATAATGTCCTAATCATTACCGGTCCGTAGATACCAAATTCGTCATGGTACGACGATATTTTGTGACACGAGTGTGGACCTCGATATCTGTGAAACAGCAGGGTCCGGATTTGCAGTACCACAGACCCTCCTTTTGCCCTCATATTAGGCAATAACTCACGCTAATCGGAGTCCAAATCTGTATTGATGAATTCACGGAGATGCTGCTGTAGCATCATTCTGTTGCTCAATTCGTCCCTTGACACAGGCTTCCTTACACATGAAGTGGCGCAGAGGCCACATATTGCAGGAGCGCACTGCACAAACAGGCAGAACATAAACAGAACGGCTAAGATCATCCCGATGAAGATCAGAGTTTTCCATCCCCAGGCAGAGATCAGTTCCCAGAACCACCCTTGCAGAGACCAATCCCCTTTCTCCGTGTTAAGGGAATCAGAGATTTTGTGTAATTTGGAGATGGCCTGGTACACTGTCGGAGCATTATCGGGGATGAAAATGCAGCAACTAGATTGGATCACTCTACATACACCACCACGGTCTGCAAGTATGACATCTAGGGCAACCCGGTTCTGAAGGGTCATAAGTCGATCTGACTGAAGCTCAGCTGTCAAGTTGCTAAGGGCACCAGCCGTTTCAGTCACGGCAGACTCCACTATTCTCGTCAATTGTCGAATGTTCCTGCTGTTCACCATGGGCCCCCAAAATGGCAGGAAACCATTTGCGAAGTCTCCAAACTCCTGACCCGCAGTGTCGTCTTGACTCACGACACCCCTAACTGTCCTTGTCCGATGGTAATCTGCCCCGGCCGTGTAGATGGGTGGCAGCAGAAACGAGATGAAACATGTGCCCGAGAAGTCAGGGGGCAACCATGTGTAGGCTTTGTCATGGCAGACGAAATAAGTGCCTTTAGCAGCTAAGAATGGAGGGGAAGTTCGGGAGGCGAACACATACGTCTCCGTGCATATGCTCTTCCCCAACTGCGCTTTGGGATCCCTGCCAATACCTTGCAGACATAAGTGACCTCGGTGGGGTACTATCCAGACTGGGGAGGATTTCTTTGATCTCTGGCTCTCACTTAAGGAAATCCCATACTTGGTGATGTTCCACCTGCTGTATGGGGTAAACTCGTCTTTGGGAGTTGCTCGAACCGTGTCAATATCTCTACTCATATTTCGGATCCCTGCCACTAGTGCCTTATTGTTTGAGTTCTCCCCTCGAACGTATGGTTTAAGGGAAAACAGGAACATAGTCTGGAAAGCCCATAGGGAACCGAAATAACTAAATGGCAGGACAAAGTAAGGGATGCCCTTATCTGTAGTGTGTGGCATGAGTCCGCATGTCCAACAATTCGATGTGTTCATTATAGACTGGTGCTGGTGTAGGAGCTGGATAAAGGAGTTATTTACGAATTCTAGTCTTCTGGCAGACTCGTGTTCAGGTAGAGGGTGAAAGGAGTGTGTGGGAACAGTAGGAGGAGGTGCGAGCTGTGTGTTGTGTAAGAATGAAACTCGAAAAATGGACAGAGCATAGCCAGTTAAAAACATTATTATACTACACAACATTAAGATGCTTAACACTAGAGTTCGTCTTTTTGCCATTACAGTACATATTTTCTTTTCAAAGGTCATGTGTCTAGCAGGTCTCTCAACCCCTGGAAACTCCATCCTCTGGTTGCTGCCCGCGGTGGGAGGTTGCTTCTGCCAAGATGTTCGCTCTGTCCAGTCCGGGGTAATTCCCTCAGGCTGACCAGAACCGTTGACCTAGGCGTCCCCGGCTGCACTCCTCAGACTTCAACCGCGGCCCTAGCAGCAGAACCGGATGGCGGTTCGAAAATCAAAAATGAGCTAGTTCCCTGGGCGAGAGAGCTGTGAAATCAAAAATAGTTCATGGGAAAAAGGGGGAAATCGCACAAATTCGATTATGTCAGTTCCTTGGTCTTGACCTCAGATTATATCGTTCCTTTCCAGGCACGGTGTGATCTTCAAACAATGTTTCAGGTTCTGTAGTGTCCAACTGCATCGACGGAGGCACAGATCCTTGCAAAATACAATCGCTCTCTTTGTCGGTACCAGTTCCTTTTAATCGTGCATCGCTGAAGGGGACAAAACGAGGTGTAGACTCAGTTTCGGAGTCAGCGACTCCTTGCTGGACCCATCGGTCATATGGAAGGGGGAGCGGGACCCTTTTGCAATGGGCGCCGTGCACCCAGTGTTTCTTCCCGAGGACACGTACTGCAGAGTGGGTGGACAGCAAAACCTAGAAAGGTCCGGTCCAGCGAGGCTCCTCGTTCTTGGTTCGGCTGAAATTCCGAATCAGGATTCAGGAGCCGGGTTCGATGGCGTGGCCTGGATCGTCAGACGCTGGTGGAGAGGAGCTGTTGATGTAAAGCATGCAGTTTAGTTGTCAGTTCGTGCAAATAGTCAAACAGTGCAGGGAACTCTATTTCACTGAGCCTCCTGGGTCTCGGTACTCCCCATATATTTGCTGGGCGCCCGAACACGATCTCGTGTGGGCTAAGTCCTAATCTGGAATGGACAATCATCCTGGTAGACAGGAGCGCTAAAGGCAGGGCGTCTGGCCACTTGAGACCTGTGCTGGCATGGATCTTGGCCAGTTTCAATTTTAACGTGCCATTATAGCACTCTACCAATCCTGTCGATTGGGGATGATTTGCAGCATGGAACTTTTGGTGGATGCCTAGACACTCACACACTCTCTTCATCACTCGTCCCACGAATTCACTTCTGTTATCACTCCAGACAATTCTAGGCATGCCAAATCTAGGGAAGAATTCCTTGACAAGGGCTTTGGCAGTTGACAATGCAGTGTTGTTCTTAAGGGGGTACGCTTCTACCCACCTGGAGAAGGCGCAAACGACAACAAGGACATATTTCAGGTTATTGCACCTCTCCATGTGAATGAAATCGAGTTGCAAGACCTCGAACGGGTACGTTGGAGGTGCAAAATGACCAGCTGGGGTTGGGGTTCCCCTACCGGGATTGTGCTTCAAACACACCATACAATTTCTGACCAGATTCTCTGCACATTTTGGGATACCACTATTCTGCCATACTGGGGCCAACAGCTTACATATTCCTTTCACACTGATGTGTGCCATTCCATGGGCCATCGTTACCACTGCGAGCACATAGGCGTTAGGTAACAACCATCGCTGATGTTCTGACAGTTCGACCCAACAACCATTCGCGTCTAACCTACCCTTGCTTTCTCTCCATTCATTCACCTCTTTCTCGGTAGCATCAGCTTGTATAGACTTCACGCTTTCGATGGTGTCCTCACACATACCCACATCAGGGGTCCATCTAGCAGGACCTACAACATACATCTGACTCATTGTGTTCCTTGCAGTCTCTTTCGCGACCTCATCGGCAAATGCATTCCCTCGGCCAACATCATCTCGGATTTTCCTATGCGCGCTACACTTCACAATCGCAACCTGTAGGGGCAAGGTCAGTGACTCGAGAAGGTCGTGTACTAGCTGGCCATGTTGGATTCTCGCACCATGTGACGTCAGGAACCCACGTTCACACCACAATCTTCCAAAACTGTGGGCTACGCCAAAGGCATACTGACTATTAGTGTACACATTCACTCGTTTTCCTTTCGCCAACACACACGCTCTTGTGAGTGCGACTAACTCCGCTGCTTGTGCAGAATTCTGGGGGATGCGAGCTGTCTCTACAATCGTGTGTAATGTTGTCACGGCATATGCTGCAGTCGTATCACCATTTGGCAACTTGAAACATGAACCATCAACCCATAAATTATCATTACATTAAGGGAAGGGAGTATCCTGTAAGTCTACTCTCCCTTTTGTCTCTTCCTCTGTCCTAAAGCAGCAATCATGTTTGTCGACCTCTTCTGTCTCTGCTGGTGGAATGGGTAGTAACGTAGCAGGGTTGAGTGTATCACACCTCTTTATGTGAATGTGACTTGCTAGCAGTGTTAATTCATAGCTGGATAGTCGAGCACTAGTTAGGTGTTGCGTTTTCGTCCTGTTTAGTAGGATATCTACTGCATGTGGGACCATAATGGTCAGAGTATTATTCATGACTAACCCAGCCGACTGTCGAATACAGACAGCCGCTGCGGCAGTGGCCCTCAAGAAACTTGGTAATGCCTTAGCTACAGGATCTAGAGTCGCGGAGAAATATGCACATGGGCGTTGTTTGTCCCCAAAGTGCTGTGTCAAGACTGATAATGGGCAACCTTCCTTCTCATGGACGTATAATGTAAAAGGCTTGCTGTAGTCGGGGTTGCCCAACACAGGAGCCGAACATAATGCCTCACGCAACTCACGGAAACTCGCCTGACAATCTTCAGACCAAGGCAAAGGATTGGGTGTGTCTTTACGCATTAATGCCAGCAAGGGCTTGGCCAACAGTGAGAAATTCGGTATCCATTGTCTACAGTATGATGTAATGCCCAAGAAGGCACGCACTTCTCTTTGTGTCCTTGGGACACTCAGTTCTGCAATTGCCTGTATTCTTTCTGGGGTCAGTCTCCTTCCCTCCTTCGATAAGATGTGACCTAAGTAGGTTACTTCTTGTCGGCAAAATTGTAATTTGGAAAGCGAGACCTTGTGCTTCATGTCACATAAATGACGCAACAATGACAACGTAGCTTGCTTGCAAACCTCTTCAGTATCTGCAGCGATCAGTAAATCGTCTACATACTGAATCAGAGTCGCGCCACCAGGTAGAACAATCGTATCTAGTTGTGTTTTCAGAGCCTGACTGAATATTGATGGACTCTCACAGTAGCCCTGAGGAGCGCGTCTGAAGCGGAAGCTTCGTCCTCCTAAATTGAAGCCAAAAATATCTCTGCTCTCCTCGGCAATCAGGATGCTGAAGAAGGCATTCTTCAGGTCGATCACTGAAAACCAATTGGCTGAGGCTGGGACCATTGTCAATAAGGCAGTAATGTCGGGGACGACTGGAAACTGTGGTACAACGATCTTATTCACTTCCCTTAGATCGATCACAAATCGGTACACAGGGGGCTGTGAAGGATCGGTACGCTTTAAGACAGGCAAAACAGGACTGTTACAAATGTTGCCTGTAGTCTCTTCGATGACATCTTTCGCAATTAGATCGTGGACTATCTCTAGCAAAGCCTTTTCACATTCTTTTGACATTCTATATTGGGGAATACGTGGCAACCTGACATTAGGTTTCAATGTTATGACATACGGTGCTATCTCCAAACGACCTACATCATTAGAACCATTCGCCCAAAGTACATCTGGAAGAGATGACAACTCAGTCGGAATTCTTTCCTTTGACAAATACAGCGGAGAAATCACTTTCTTACCAAGGGTGAGTTGTACTCCCGAAGGAGAACAATACAAAGTTGCATATAATCTCTTCAGCAAATCCAAACCTAACAAATTTTCGCCACAACCTGTTGTAAGGAGGAGGGGTGCTTCTAATTCGCATGGGCCAACAGAAAGGGGCATGGGACTGGAGATCGGGTTTCTAACAGGGGCGCCAGAAAAACCTACTGAAACATTCATTTCGCCGGACAAAGGAAGTTTTGAGTGCATAATAGAACTTTTTGTAGCACCAGTATCCAGCAGAAATGGCTCCGATACTCCGGATGTAATTACCTCGACATAAGGTCCATTCTGATCTACTGGAACTGAAACAACTCCCTCTCTTTGTCCATGGCTGTCCTAGCAATTATTACCCTCATTCTCATTTTCTGCGTAATAGTCATCTGCATAGTACTGAGCTGACCTGGAAGATGCATTATTCTGTTGGTCAAAGCTATTCATAGAATTCTGAGGCGGAAAAGAAATGGTATTCTGGGAGAAATTTCCACAGCCCCTACCTCGAGGAGCCTGTTGAACACCTCTACCTCTTGCGCCGGAGACACCGTTTAAACGTCGTGCAAGAGCTTGGCAATTACTTTTGAAATGACCCTCTTCTTTGCAATATGCACATTGATTCGGGCCATACGGAGAACGCTGGTGGGAAAACTCGTTTCCTTGCGCGTTTCTCGAATACTGCTGTGGTTGCTGATAATTGGGCTGACTAGGAGTGCGAGGCGGATAGGCTTGTTGGAGAAGGACTTTAGTTTTTAGTTCTTTAGTCTTCTTGTCTGACTTATCTAGCTCGTCTTTGCGTCTATTTTCATAGTACTGGGCTTTGGCTAAATCTGCGCTGACGTGGAAACTGCCCAAGCACTCTCTGAATCTTTCAATTTATTGCACAGTTCAGGAAGCAGATTATGTACAAATTTGTCTACAAACAATCTTTGGCCACCCTCGGTAGCCATGTCCTGACCACTATGATCAGTGAAAGTCTCCTCAAATCTCGTGAAAAAGTCAGACACATTCTCATCTTTCTTTTGCTTGCACGCAGATAGCTTGTCCCAATTTACACGTAATTCAGGCATTAACGTTTTCATGTACGCGATAATCCTACCGGGAAGATCTGCTATTAAAGGCTCGGGTTTAGAACCACCTACTTGTCTAGCATCTGTAGCAGTACTATTAGCCCATGAGTCACCTAGTTCTTGATCATGATCTACATGACGAATTTTACTCCATAAAGGATGCGGAACAACATTCCCAAAAAACATGTCTATGTCTGCTAAATTCATTATACATGAGCTGGCGGTCTGTGATAATTCCTTGTAATATCCTGTTGGGTTTTTACGGGGATCGGGTAGTGTCTGTTTGAGTGCTAAAACTTCGGATCTTTTCCAGGGGACATGTACCCATACACGCTGGAAATGCGGTGGAACAGGTGGTTGTGCATTTGCATCACCTTCCCTCCATACCGGAGGAACCTCTCTCATGAAGTACTGTCGCGCCTTTTTCCTACCAGACATATCATCCTCATTAAACGATCTAGAGCTGTTTCCCTTACTCCTATAAGATAACAACAGATCCATTGCTTTTTCAACATCTGCACCTATAATCATGCCTTCGTAAAATTTGAATCGCATGCGGGCTAGTTCCTGCATTCTGCGTTTTGGGTCATTGTCTTGTAAATCTTCCCAGAGGTACACACACATTTCTTTGAATACGTATCTTTGAGTGGATGAATCCCACTGGCGGAAGACTTCCATAACAGACTGAACATCATATCTTACAGTATCAGTAACCCATTTGCGTGCTAACTCATTCAGTACTTCTCTTTCCTCGTAGTCGGGTAGTTGACTACGCAACTGTCTACGTTCTGGTTTAGGGGTCGTTTTAGGCGACCCAAAGAAGGGCGAGAATAGACCAGTGACAGTACTTGCCACTCTTTGTCTGACAGAAGGAGAAGCTTGCGGCGAGGCAGATGCGCCAGAAAAGACAGGCTGATGTAAAGAGGAAGTCGAAGCAACAGCAGAGGAAGTCGAGGCAGTAGCAGACGTAGTATCGTAGTGAATAGTTGGAGCAGTAGGCAAAGTTGTAGAAGTAGATGGAGTATGTAGCAAAGGCGGCGGCCCTTGAGAAGGCTGCGCCGGAGAAGTAGGAACCAGCTGAAGAGGAGCTGGTGCTTGCGCAAGAGCTGCTTTTCGTGCGCCAGGGCGCGGTATAACAATACGTCTCGGGGGTCCAACAATACTCGATGTATATGGGGGTGGTGAGTTCAATAAATGGGACATTAATGGATCTTTCTCGGATGTTCCCTTTGAGTCTTGTCCCCCATGTGGTAACATCGGGTAGCATTTATCTATTGCTAGTTTCTTGCTTCTGAGCATTTGTTCACTTTCCTGCTCTTCCTCATTATCCCTGTATGCGATGGCAGCTTGTATCATCGACATGCCTCTTTTATTTTTCTTTGCTAATTTTATTTCTTTCTGTTTGGCTTCTTTGCGCCATAAGCAAAAAGAGTCAAACATCGCCGGCCGGGCTTTCTTCTTGAACAATTTGACCTCTAGGTTATCTAATATTTCTGAGTCAAAACTACCATATTGGGGCCATTTTAAAACACCATCCTTGCGGGTGTATTTTATCCATACCTCATTATATGTGATAGGACCTACTCCGTGCTTTATATATAACTCATATTTTGGAGTTCCAATCGGAGGAACCGGACACGAATCCTCTAATCGGGAGTCCTTCCTACAACCAAGGCAAAACAAGTTTCCAAGTCTGCTGAGACCAGGCATCTTCGCTCACTAGTCTAGCTTCAAACTTCAAGGGATTATCTAATTATGATATTGTCGTGAATACACGAATCCCTCGGTTTTGGTGCTTGCAAGAACCAATACAAATCGTATCTCTGGGATACCAAAACTAAGAACCAAACTAAGAACTGGGAGACACTCCACTTATACTTAACTGAATATTGAAGATCGGTGATGTCACTAGAAGAGTCGTCTATCGTTTCGCTCTACCAAGGATCACTGGGTCAAAAACAGGGTGATAGTCAGGGCAGCAGTCCTTCGTAGCCGTCGGGACGCGGGGAACCTCGCAGCAAAGACCTTCGGAACCACGTCGACATGCAGGGGTCGCTGAAGTGGCTGGCCGTCCTCCGGAATTTTCACACGAAGCTCCTCACGAACATCTGGCTTGGACCGTCACCGCTTGATATCGCCCCACGTTGGCCGCCAACTGAGGTGCCGGGTTTTTAGAGACCCGGTGGTGCCAGGGGACCACACCCGAAGACCTCTGAGTTCTCCCTGTTCTGGACTTACAGAAACACAGAGTCTTCTAGTTGAAGTCAGTGATCGAGTTTTATTGGCTGCAACCAAGTAACATGCGTCCTAGAAGTACGACAACACGGGCGTAAGTCCTCAGGAGACTGTTCCTTTTTACAGAACCAGCCTTCTGCTTATATACATAAATAACAGCTGCAGGCAAGAATTCTTGAGTTTATGATATGGCTATACAAATATTTCCACAATAATACAAAGAGCGAAGTCATGCTGGTCAGCACATATTTCAGATGTCCAGTTGGTGATGGATTACCCCGCCAGATCAAGAACTCCCATCAGATATCGATGAAACACCAATAAGGTCGGGCACCCTCCCATCATAAAACGGGTCATAAACAAGAATCATGGACAGGTGTATGTGTATGGAAAACAGGGTCTGTATGTAGTGGATGGTTTACGACATGTTGTGCCTTGGTGATATCTTGCTCGGCCACTGGGCGAGGAGCTGCCCAAACAGGCTTGGCTGGAGGCAGTGGAGACAGCTTCGGCCAGGTCATGGGGAAGTCAGCTATGGCGGACGTGTCCTTTTAGATCAAACTCGGTCTTAATCAATTGACTATATGAGGGCAAGTCATAAGATGGATGCCGTTTACAAAATGTAGTCTGAGGGTTCGGGACGGAAACTACGATTTAAGGGTGTTAGCATCACTCAATAGTGACGCAAATGCATAGGGATAATGTCCTAATCATTACCGGTCCGTAGATACCAAATTCGTCTTGGTACGATGATATTTTGTGACACGAGTGTTGGACCTCGATATCTGTGAAACAGCAGGGGCCGGATGTGCAGTACCACACAAGCTCTGTACTTAAGAGCGCTGCCCTCACAAGCGCTGCCCTCATAAGCGCTGCCCTCACAAGCGCTGCCCTCACAAGAGCTGCACTCACAAGAGCTGCCCTCACAAGCGCTGCCCTCACAAGCGCTCCACTCACAAGTGCTGCCCTCACAAGCTGTGCACTCACAAGCACTGCTTTCACAAGCGCTGCCCTTACAAGCGCTGCCCTCACAAGTGCTGCCCTCCCCAGTGCTGCACTCACATGCGCTGCCCTCACAAGCGCTGCCCTCCCCAGTGCTGCCCTCCCCAGTGCTGCACTCACAAGCGCTGCCTTCACAAGCACTGCCCTCACAAGCGCTGCACACACAGGCACCACCCTCACAAGCGTTGCCCTCACAAGCGCTACACTCACAAGTGCTGCACTCACAATCGCTGCCCTCACAATCACTGCACTCACAACGCTGCACACACAAGCACCACCCTCACAAGCGCTGCACTCACAAGCGCTACACTCACAAGTGCTGCACTTACAAGCGCTGCCCTCACAAGCGTGTCCCTCACAAGCGCTTCACTCACAAGTGCTGCCCTCACAAGCGCTGCACTCACAAGCGCTGCCCTCACAAGCGTTTCACTCACAAGTGCTGCACATACAAGCGCTGCACTTACAAGCGCTGCCCTCACAAGTGCTGCACTTAAAAGCGCTGCCCTCACAAGAGCTGCACTCACAAGCACTGCACTCACAAGCGCTGCCCTCACAAGAGCTGCACTCACAAGCGCTGCCCTCACAAGCGCTTCACTCACAAGCGCTGCCCTCACAAGCGCTGCACTCACAAGCGCGGCCCTCACAAGCACCACCCTCACAAGTGCTGCACTTACAAGCGCTGCAATTACAAGCACCATCCTCACAAGTGCTGCACTTAAAAGCGCTGCCCTCACAAGCGCTGCACTCACAAGCACTGCACTCACAAGCGCTGCCCTCACAAGAGCTGCACTCACAAGCGCTACACTCACAAGCGCTGCCCTCACAAGCGCTGCCCTCACAAGCACTGCACTCACAAGCACGGCCCTCACAAGCACCACCCTCACAAGTGCTGCACTTACAAGCGCTGCAATTACAAGCACCATCCTCACAAGTGCTGCACTCACAAGCGCTGCCCTCACAAGTGCTGCACTCACAAGCACTGCACTCACAAGCGTTGCCCTCACAAGAGCTGCACTCACAAGCGCTGCCCTCACAAGCGCTGCCCTCACAAGTGCTTCACTCACAAGTGCCGCACTCACCAGCGCTGCCCTCAAAAGCGCATCCCTCACAAGCGCTTCACTCACAAGAGCTGCACTCACAAGTGCTGCCCTCACAAGCGCTTCACTCACAAGCGCTGCTTCACAAGCGCTGCACTCACAAGCGCGGCCCTCACCAGCACCACCCTCACAAGTGCTGCACTTACAAGCGCTTTAATTACAAGCACCATCCTCACAAGTGCTGCACTTAAAAGCGCTGCCCTCACAAGCGCTGCACTCAGAAGTGTGGAGAAGTGTGGCTCAGGGGTTAGAGGCGGCAGACCCGGAAGCTGAGATCGGCCCTGGACCAGGGTTCAATTCCCCGCCTTGGCGGGTCTTGGGCTCAAAAATTCCACGGACTCGATAATTCTCGCTCCGGTGCCTTCTCGACTCACGGGTTCACACTCTGCGACTCTGGGCAATAGCTTGCTTAATCTCCACAACGGCCCCTCGCGGCGGGATGCCTGGCTTTCACCTTGTGGATACCCTGCCGGGGTTATCTCACAGGGGAATACCAGGACGGGTTCCCTAAGCAAGCGCCGGGAAACCCTTTGTGGGTAGCTGTGCGCTATATAAGCTCAAATACATTTACATTTACATTTACTCACGAGCACTGCACTCACAAGCGCTGCCCTCACAAGAGCTGCACTAACAAGCGCTGCACTCACAAGCGCGGCCCTCACAAGCACCACCCTCACAAGTGCTGCACTTACAAGCGCTGCAATTACAAGTACCATCCTCAGAAGTGCTGCACTCACAAGCGCTGCCCTCACAAGCGCTGCCCTCACAAGTGCTGCACTCACAAGCACTGCACTCACAAGCGCTGCCCTCACAAGCGCTGCCCTCACAAGTGCTTCACTCACAAGTGCCGCACTCACCAGCGCTGCCCTCAAAAGCGCATCCCTCACAAGCGCTTCACTCACAAGAGCTGCACTCACAAGCGCTGCCCTCACAAGCGCTGCCCTCACAAGTGCTTCACTCACAAGCGCTACACTCACAAGCGCTGCCCTCACAAGCGCTGCCCTCACAAGCACTGCACTCACAAGCGCTACACTCACAAGCGCTGCCCTCACAAGCGCTGCCCTCACAAGCACTGCACTCACAAGCACGGCCCTCACAAGCACCACCCTCACAAGTGCTGCACTTACAAGCGCTGCAATTACAAGCACCATCCTCACAAGTGCTGCACTCACAAGCGCTGCCCTCACAAGTGCTGCACTCACAAGCACTGCACCCACAAGCGTTGCCCTCACAAGAGCTGCACTCACAAGCGCTGCCCTCACAAGCGCTGCCCTCACAAGTGCTTCACTCACAAGTGCCGCACTCACCAGCGCTGCCCTCAAAAGCGCATCCCTCACAAGCGCTGCCCTCACAAGCGCTTCACTCACAAGAGCTGCACTCACAAGTGCTGCCCTCACAAGCGCTTCACTCACAAGCGCTGCTTCACAAGCGCTGCCCTCACAAGCGCGTCCCTCACAAGCGCTTCACTCACAAGTGCTGCCCTCACAAGCGCTGCACTCACAAGCGCTGCCCTCACAAGCGCTTCACTCACAAGTGCTGCACATACAAGCGCTGCACTTATAAGCGCTGCCCTCACAAGTGCTGCACTTACAAGGGCTGCGCTCACAAGCGCCGCCCTCACAAGCGCTGCACTGACAAGCGCTGCACTTACAAGCGCTGCCCTCACAAGTGCTGCACTTAAAAGCGCTGCCCTCACAAGCGCTGCACTCACAAGCACTGCACTCACAAGTGCTGCCCTCACAAGAGCTGCACTCACAAGCGCTGCACTCACAAGAGCTGCCCTCACAAGCGCTTCACTCACAAGCGCTGCCCTCACAAGCGCTGCACTCACAAGCGCGGCCCGATGTGAGAAAGTACCTGAGCGGAGCGAGTGTCCACCTCGTTATTCGAGACCACGAGTCCCAGATTCCTCTCTTCTATCTTCACAGGAACACAGTAGAGACAACCCGAAAGTTCTGTCTCCACGACCTGGAAGTGGAGCCGAGAGACCAATAAGAGAAGAGCAGAACAAACGTGAAGGGGAGTAAGAACTCGGAAGAGAGACCACGAGGGAGTACGAAGACCCGGGACCTGACTGGAGGAGATAAGACGCGGGACCCGACTGGAGGAGAGAAGACGCGGGACCCGACCTGTGGAAAGGAGAAAACGCGGGACCCGATACCAAGAGGAACTGGCCATCCGACAATCCCGAAGAGGAAGAAGAAGCCTGGTCCGAAGATTGGTGGTGTCCCGAGGTGACTGGGGAGCGGCCGTGACTCAGGAGAGTTATGGCGGAGCCAGGTTAGTGTCAGGGTCTTGGGAGTAATTGGGGAGCGGGTGGGAAAGAGTGGGAAATTAAGGCAGTTACGTGTAACAGAGGGTTGTGAACTTTAGGATAACTCTTTTGTGACTACACACGTTTACTGTTGGATTGAATGCATAGGGACACCGTTTTTCTGAGCACAGTCGTTGTCGTCCATAAGGGAAGATACAAAACAATTGACTTTACCTATATTCCCTTCTTTATTTTCTACCTTAACTCTGGAATCTCATTGCTTTATCGTAATTCTGGGGTCTTGGACCTATTCTTGTGAAACTTTAAAACTCTAGCGCACCACGGTGAGGTGATCGTGACTACGACTTTAAATTAGCAACAACATAGTCTGACGGCTCCTTTGTCCTTTCTTTATTCCCATATGAGCCTCCGGGGTGAACATCACGGTCAAGGACATCCAGACGGAAGAAACACCCCCCTTTCATCAGAACATTCCAGTTCACGGGACACCTCGGACGAAGACGAAAAGCAACCGATAACCATAACTCAACAACCTATCTCTTCTACTTTTGTTAATAAACCTCCTTTTCAACCTATTCTTAAGCCTCCACGCCTGTTTATCAAGCCTGCCCTCCCACAAGTGGTGTCAGAAGTGGGATCCAAAGGCGAAATGGAGGCTGCCCTAGCGAAGATGGCTGAAAATCAGGAACATCTGGGGAAAGTCATGGAACGCTTTTTGACCGTTGTTGAGGAAGATCGAGGAAAATTGCAAAAAGTACTCGCTGACCAAGAACAAACACAAGGGGCTGTTGTTGACAAACTCACCACAGCCCTTGGCCAACAAAGGGGTCCTACCACCTTGCCCTCTGTAGTGCTACAACGTTATGTAGCTGGTGAAGATCCGGATTTTTTCTTCAGTAATTTTGAACGCATGGCAAATGCAGCCTCGTGGCCCCTGGACAAATGGGGTCAGTATTTGGGACCATTGTTATCAGGAGATCTGCAGGCCACTTATCAAGCTGCCACCTTACAGGGAACGGTTCCCTATGCGGATAATAAGAAATGCATATTAGAGAGACTGGGAATAGATGACGAAACATATAGGCTTAAGTTACGACAAATGAAAGAAGGCCCTCAAGAGACACCACGTGCTCTGTACTTCAGGGTCAAAGACATGGCGGATCGTTGGCTAAAACCTACCACCACGGATAAGAATGGTATTATGGCAAAGATATATCTCGAGCAATACCTAACCTCCTTGCATCCACCCATACAACGTTGGGTTCGACAACAGGCGAACCTCACTCTGGAAACTGCGGTAGAAATAGCCAGTGCTTATAGCAGGGCCCAAGATTTTCAAAAGGGTAAAGAAGAAAATGTAGGGAAAACCGGGGGTCATTCAGGACACAAGCCGATCAGACCTCTTGTGGTCAAGAAACCCGAACCCCTGGCTTTTATCCCAAGTACGCCAATGCCCAGTTTCCCGACCAACAGACCTCCTGTACCTGGACCCCAGTGTTTCCAATGTGGAGGAATGGGACACATAGCACGGTTTTGTCCTCAGCGAGAAGAACCCATGGAAATAGGAATGGCTCGTAATTACTATTGTACACCTCCCAACAAGAAACTTCCTCCTTACAAATGTCCTGTACCTGTGAATGAACAAATGGTCACAGCCTTAGCTGACACCGGATGTCTTCATAGTGTAGTTCGGCCTCAAGACTTAGGTGACAATATAGGACCCATTGACGGTATGGTGGCCATTAAATGCGTACATGGCGACACCATACCCACCACCAAGGTTCTAATTCAACATCCACAGGACCAGGGCACTTCCTTAACTGTAGGCTTAATACCACGTCTACCAGAACAAGCCATTCTTGGTAATGATTATGCCAAACTACCCCAGTTGTTGCAGGGAACCGGATCAGAGGAACTGAGGGACTGGCTAGCTACAGCTCCTTTCTCTAAAGATGTAGAAAAAGAATGGCCGCCTTCCAAACCTCGGAAAAGCCGAAGCCAAAGAAGGGCTGAAAAAAGGAATAAAACCCTTAGCCATGCCGGTCATTCCTATAGAAAATCCTTGGGAAACAGATCGTAATTTTCATGCCGCTCAGCAAGAGGACCCTGTCTTACAAGAGGCATGGAAAAATGCACTCGAGGAAGAGGACCCACAACATGTAGGTCCCTATTTTTTCATTAAGAACGGATTGTTGTATAGGAAAGGGAATCGAGATCAAAAAGCTCAGTTATTAGTACCAGAACCCTTCAGAGAAAAAGTATTGTATCTTGCACATAGCCACCTGTTAAGGGGACACTTTGGGGCAGAGAAAACTGAAAAAACCATTGTAGAAAATTTTTACTGGCCAGGGATATACCAACAAGTAAAGAAGTACTGTAGAGAATGTCCTATTTGTCAGCGACACAGCCGGTATCACCCACCGCGAGCCCCACTGTTACCTCTTCCCATCATCAATGATCCCTTTAGTCGAGTAGGCATGGATATAATTGGTCCTCTGTTACCCTCTCGAAGTGGATATAGATATGTCTTGGTTATGGTAGATTACGCAACCCGATACCCCGAGGCCATACCACTTCGTCTACCCGACACTACTAATATAGCCAAAGCTATGATCGGAGTCTTTTCCAGAGTAGGGTTTCCCAAAGAGATCCTAACCGACCAGGGAACTCCTTTTGTCTCCAAACTGATGCAAAACATATGCAAACAATTAGGGATTAAACAAATCAGAACTGCCTACCATCCACAAACGGATGGTTTGGTGGAAAGATATAATGCCACCATCAAAGCCACTCTTAAAAAGTTGTTGGACTTAGAAACTCGAAGGTGGGAAGATATTCTTCCCTTGGCCCTATTTGCCATCAGATGCAAAGAACAAAAGAGTACTGGTTATTCTCCCTTTGAATTGCTCTATGGACATAAACCCCGCACCCTCTTGGACATGGCCCGTGAACAGTGGGAGACTGAACGGGATCATACCAAACCCCTACCAGAATATGTATCAAATTTAAAAACACATTTAGGTCAAATCCGAGAAATAGTCAGAAATAACCTAGAAGATGCACAAAACGCACAAAAAGTACAATATGATAAAGGGGCCAAACTGAGAACCTTCCAGGTCGGTGATTTGGTATTGCTTATGATGGCATCGTCCGATCAGAAACTGTTAGGTCAGTGGCAGGGACCCTACACCGTGTTCCAACAAGTCACCCCAGTAACGTATCGCATAGAAGTAGACAGCAACAAGAGAATTTCGCAAATATATCATGTGAATCTCTTAAAGTAATGGGAGGGACCAGCTCCAGTGGCTGTTCAACACAATAAAGTTCCGGAACCCCTCTTTCAGCAGTGCATTGATTCAGAATTGCCCAAATCTTTTCACGACAAATTGCTCGAGGTGTTACGACCTCTTGAGTCGGTTTTCTCGACTACCCCAGGAATGACCACCCTCATCGAGCATGCCATAAAAACACCATCTGGTAAACGAGTCAGGTTAAGACCCTATCTTATACCAGAAGCAAGAAGGCAAACAATAAGAGAAGAAGTACAAAAGATGTTGCAGATGGGAATCATAGAACCCTCTAAGAGCGAATGGAATTCTCCCATTGTACTCGTACCTAAACCGGACGGGTCGATTAGATTTTGTATTGACTTTAGAGAGGTGAATAAGATCTCAGAATTTGACACCTACCCACTCCCTCGAGTGGATGAAATGGTAGAAAGAATAGGGAAAGCCAAATACATCAGTACCCTAGACCTGTGCAAAGGCTACTTGCAGATACCTCTAAGAGAGGAGGACAAAGAAAAAACAGCCTTTTCTACACCCGACGGATTGTACCAATTTAGGATGTTGCCTTTTGGTCTACATGGGGCTCCTGCAACATTCCAAAGAGCCATGAATACAATCCTAAGGCCCTATGATGAGTTTGCTGGAGCCTACATAGATGACATTGTCATATACAGTGACACCTGGGAACAACACCTAACCCATCTTACCAAAATCGTGCAAACCTTAGGTATGCATGGTTTAAAAATCAACCTCGCCAAGAGTCATTTGGCCACACAAACAGTCAAGTATCTAGGGTATTTACTGGGTGAAGGTGTTATAAGACCACAGCCGTCGAAACTGTCGGCTATTTCCAATATACCATTTCCTAAATCAAAAAAAGATTTGAGAGCATTTTTGGGACTCTTAGGTTATTATAGAAGATTCATCCCTCAGTTCTCCCAGATGGCAGCTCCCCTGACTGATCTTCTACAGAAGAACTGTAAAACGGAACAGTTGTTACAATACCCTTCTAGTAAAGTACGACATTCTTTCGAGGCTCTGAAGAATTCTTTAACATCAGAAACTGTCCTAATTAGCCCAGACTATTCTCGACCTTTTAGCCTACAAACGGACGCATCTGATCAGGGGTTAGGGGCAGTTCTTTCTCAAGAAACGACTCTGGGGGAGAAACCTATCCTGTACATCAGCCGTAAACTTTTGCCACGAGAAAACAATTACGCCACTATCGAGAAAGAAGCCCTCGCCATCAAATGGGCCATAGAGACCTTGCGATACTACTTAGAAGGAAGAGAATTCACTCTCTTCACGGACCATGCACCATTAGAATGGTTAGCTAGGAATAAAGGCCACAACAAGAGAGTATTGAGATGGTTTCTATCCTTGCAGCCATATAGATTTCACACTCGCCATAGAAAAGGTCGTGAACAAGGGAATGCAGACTATCTATCGCGATATCCACAAGAAGCACAAACCCCTAGAAGAAAGACAGCAAGGGAAAGGGGATGTGAGAAAGTACCTGAGCGGAGCGAGTGTCCACCTCGTTATTTGAGACCACGAGTCCCAGATTCCTCTCTTCTATCTTCACAGGAACACAGTAGAAACAACCCGGAAGTTCCGCCTCTACGACCTGGAAGTGGAGCCGAGAGACCAATAAGAGAAGAGCAGAACAAACGTGAAGGGGAGGAAGAACGCGGAAGAGAGACCACGAGGGAGTACGAAGACGCAGGACCCGACTGGAGGAGAGAAGACGCAGGACCCGACCTGAGGAAAGGAGAAGACGCGGGACCCGACCTGAGGAGAGAAGACGCGGGACCCGACTGGAGGAGAGAAGACGCGGGACCCGACTGGAGGAGAGAAGACGCGGGACCCGACCTGTGGAAAGGAGAAAACGCGGGACCCGATACCAAGAGGAACTGGCCATCCGACAATCCCGAAGAGGAAGAAGAAGCCTGGTCCGAAGATTGGTGGTGTCCGGCGGTGGCTGGGGAGCGGCCATGACTCAGGAGAGTTACGGCGGAGCCAGGTTAGTGTCAGGGTCTTGGGAGTAATTGGGGAGCGGGTGGGAAAGAGTGGGAAATCAAGGCAGTTACGTGTAACAGAGGGTTGTGAACTTTAGGATAACTCTTTTGTGACTACACACGTTTACTGTTGGATTGAATGCATGGGGACACCGTTTTTCTGAGCACAGTCGTTGTCGTCCATAAGGGAAGATACAAAACAATTGACTATACCTATATTCCCTTCTTTATTTTCTACCTTAACTCTGGAATCTCATTGCTTTATCGTAATTCTGGGCTCTTGGACCTATTCTTGTGGCACTTTAAAACTCTAGCGCACCACAGTGAGGTGATGGTGACTACGACTTTAAATTAGCAACAACATAGTCTGACGGCTCCTTTGTCCTTTCTTTATTCCCATATGAGCCTCCGGGGTGAACATCACGGTCAAGGACATCCAGACGGAAGAAACACCCCCCTTTCATCAGAACATTCCAGTTCACGGGACACCTCGGACGAAGACGAAAAGCAACCGATAACCATTATTCAACAACCTATCTCTTCTACTTTTGTTAATAAACCTCCTTTTCAACCTATTCTTAAGCCTCCACGCCTGTTTATCAAGCCTGCCCTCCCACACCCTCACAAGAACCACCCTCACAAGTGCTGCACTTACAAGCGCTGCAATTACAAGCACCATCCTCACAAGTGCTGCACTCACAAGCGCTGCCCTCACAAGTGCTGCACTCACAAGCGCTGCCCTCACAAGCACCACCCTCACAAGTGCTGCACTCACAAGCTCTGCCATCACAAGTGCTGCACTTACAAGCGCTGCAATCACAAGCGCTGCACTCACAAGCACCACCCTCACAAGTGCTGATTCACAAGAACTGCCCTCACAAAACTGCACTCACAAGCACCACCCTCACAAGTGCTGCACTTAAATGTGCTGCCTTCACAAGCACTGCCCTCACAAGTGCTGCCCTCACAAGTGCTGCACTCACATGTGCAGCCCTCACAAGTGCTTCCCTCCCCAGTGCTGCACTCACAAGCGCTGTACTCACAAGGGCTGCCCTCACAAGCGCTGCCCTCACAAGTGCTGCCCTCACAAGAGCTGCCCTCACAAGAGCTACCCTCACAAGCGCTGCCCTTACAAGCATTGCCCTAACAAGCGCTGGACTCACAAGCGATGCCCTCACAAGCGATACCCTCACAAGCGCTGCACTCACAAGCGCGTTACACACAATTGCTGCTCTCACAAATACTGCCCTCATAAGTGCTGCCCTCACAAGTACTGCCCTCACAAGTGCTGCCCTCACAAGCGCTGCCCTCACAAGAGCTACCCTCACAAGCGCTGCCCTTACAAGCATTGCCCTAACAAGCGCGGCACTCACAATCGCTGCCCTCATAAGCGCTGCCCTTACAAGCGCTGTACTCACAAGTGCCGCCCTCGCAAGTGCTGCCCTCACAAGTGCTGCCCTCACAAGCGCTGCCCTCACAAGTGCTGCACTTACAAGCGCTGCACTTACAAGCGCTGCACTCACAAGCTCCACCCTCACAAGTGCTGCTCTCACAGGCCCTGCCTTCACAAGTACTGCGCTTACAAGCGCTGCCCTCACAAGCGCTGCCCTCACAAGCGCTGCTTTCATAAGCGCTGCCCTCACAAGAGCTGCCCTCACAAGCGCTGCCCTCACAAGCGCTGCCCTTACAAGCGCTGCACTCACAAGCGCTGCACTCACAAGCACCACCCTCACAAGCGCTGCTCTCACAAGCGCTGCACTCACAAGCACCACCCTCACAAGCGCTGCACTCACAAGCGGTGCCCTCACAAGCGCTGCCCTCACAAGCGCTGCACTCACAAGCACTGCACTCACAAGTGCTGCCCTCACAAGCGCTGCCCTCACAAGTGCTGCACTTACAAGCGCTACACTCACAAGCACTGCCCTCACAAGCACTTCACTCACAAGTGCTGCACTTACAAGCACTGCACTTACAAGCGTTGCACTCACAAGCTCCACCCTCACAAGTGCTGCTCTCACAGGCCCTGCCTTCACAAGTACTGCGCTTACAAGCGCTGCCCTCACAAGCGCTGCCCTCACAAGCGCTGCTTTCATAAGCGCTGCCCTCACAAGAGCTGCCCTCACAAGCGCTGCCCTCACAAGCGCTGCCCTTACAAGCGCTGCACTCACAAGCGCTGCACTCACAAGCACCACCCTCACAAGCGCTGCTCTCACAAGCGCTGCACTCACAAGCACCACCCTCACAAGCGCTGCACTCACAAGCGGTGCCCTCACAAGCGCTGCCCTCACAAGCGCTGCACTCACAAGCCCTGCCCTCACAAGCGCTGCACTCACAAGCGCTGCCCTCACAAACGCTGCCCTCACAAGCGGTGCCCTCACAAGCGCTGCCCTCACAAATGCTGGACTCACATGTGCTTCCCTCACAAGCGCTTCCCTCACAAGTGCTGCAGTCACAAGCGCTGCACTCACAAGCGCTGCCCTCAAAAGCGCTGCCCTCACAAGTGCTGCACTTACAAGCACTGCACTTACAAGCGCTGCATTTACAAGCGCTGCACTCACAAGCACCACCCTCACAAGCGCCGCCCTCACAAGCGCTGCACTCACAAGTGCTGCCCTCACAAGCGCTGCACTCACAATCGCTGCTCTCACAGTGCTGCCCTCACAGCGGTGCCCTCACAAGCGGTGTCCTCACAAGTGCTGCCCTCAGAAGCACCGCTCTCACAGTGCTGCCCTCACAGCTGTGCCCTCACAAGCGATGCCCTCCCCAGTGCTGCCCTCACAGGCGCTACACTCACAAGCGCTATACTCACAAGTGCTGCCCTCACAAGCGCTAAACTAACAAGTGCTGCCCTCACAAGCGGTGCCCTCACAAGTGTTGCACTCACAAGCGCTGCCCTCCCCAGCGCTGCCCTCACAGGCACTACACTCACAAGCGCTACACTCAAAAGCGCTGCCCTCACAAGCGCTGTACTCACAAGCGCTGCCCTCACAAGCGTTGTACTCACAAGCGCTGCCCTCACAAGCGCCGCCTTCACAAACGCTGCCCTCACAAGCGCTGCCCTCAAAAGCGCTGCCCTCACAAGAGCTGCACTCACAAGAGCTGCCGTCACAAGCGCTGCCCTCACAAGCGCTGCACTCACAAGCGCTGCCCTCACAAGCGGTGCACTCACAAGCACTGCCTTCACAAGCGCTGCCCTTACAAGCGCTTTCCTCACAAGCGCTGCCCTCACAAGTGCTGCCCTCCCCAGTGCTGCCCTCACAAGCGCTGCCTTCACAAGCACTGCCCTGACAAGCGCTGCCCTCACAAGTGCTGCCCTCACTAGTGCTGCCCTCACAAGCACTGCACTCACAAGCTCTGTACTTATAAGCGCTGCCCTCACAAGCGCTGCCCTCCCCAGCGCTGCCCTCACAAGCACTCCACTCACAAGCGCTACCCTCACATGCGGTGCACTCACAAGCACTGCCTTCACAAGCGCTGCCCTCACAAGTGCTGCCCTCACAAGTACTGCACTCACATGCGCTGCCCTCACAAGCGCTCCCTCCCCAGTGCTGCACTCACAAGCGCTGCACTCACAAGCGCTGCCCTCACAAGCACCACCCTCACAAGCGCTGCCCTCACAAGCGCTACACTCACAAGTGCTGCACTCACAATCGCTGCCCTTACAATCACTGCACTCACAAGTGCTGCACTTACAAGCGCTGCCCTCACAAGCGCTGCCCTCACAAGTGCTGCCTCACAAGTGCTGTCCTCACAAGCACTGCACTCAGTTCAGTTCAGTTCATAAGTCTTTATTTCGATAATAAAATCATAAAAGACAAGAGTATCAGGGACATAGAAAGATGAAAATGTGATAATAACCATCATTACAATCATCATTAAAAACTCACAAGCGCTTCACTCACAAGCGCTAACCTCACAAGCGCTGCACTCACAAGCACCACCCTCACAAGCGCCACCCTCACAAGCGCTGAACTCACAAGGGCCGCCCTCACAAGCGATGCACTCACAAGTGGTGCCCTCACAAGCGCTGTCCTTACAAGTGCTGCACTTACAAGCGCTACACTCACAAGCGCTGCACTCAGAAGCGCTGCCCTCACAAGTGCTGCCTCACAAGCGCTGCCCTCACAAGCACTGCCCTCACAAGCGCTGCACACACAAGCACTGCCCTCAGAAAGCACCACACTCACAAGTGCTGCACTCACAAGTGCTGCCCTCACAAACGCTGCACTCACAAGCAGTGCCCTCACAAGCACTCCCCTCACAAGCGATGCCCTCACAAGCGCTGCACTCAAAAGCGTGGCCCTCACAAGCGCTGCACTGCCCAGGGCTGCACTCACAAGCACTGCACTCACAAGCGCTGCCCTCAAAAGCGCCGCCCTCACAAGCGCCACCCTCACAAGCACCACCCTCACCAGTGCAGCACTCACAAGCACTGCACTCACAAGCGCTGCCCTCACAAGAGCTGCCCTCACAAGTGCTTCACTCACAAGTGTTGCCCTCACAAGAGCTGCACTCACAAGCGCTGCCCTCACAAGTGCGTCCCTCACAAGCGTTTCACTCACAAGTGCTGCCCTCACAAGCGCTGCACTCACAAACGCTGCCCTCACAAGCGCTTCACTCACAAGAGCTGCATATACAAGCGCTGCACTCACAAACGCTGCCCTTACAAGTGCTGTACTTACAAGGGCTGCGCTCAGAAGCGCCGCCCTCACAAGCGCTGCACTCACACGTGCTGCACTTACAAGTGCTGCCCTCACAAGTGCTGCACTTACAAGCGCTGCCCTCACAAGCGCTGCACTCACAAGCACTGCACTCACAAGCGCTGCCCTCACAAGAGCTGCACTCACAAGCGCTGCACTCACAAGCGCTGCCCTCACAAGCGCTTCACTCACAAGTGCTGCCCTCACAAGCGCTGCACTCACAAGCGCTGCACTCACAAGGGGTGCCCTCACAAGTGCTGCACTTACAAGCGCTGCAATTTCAAGCAATATCCTCACAAGTGCTGCACTCACAAGCGCTGCCCTCACAAGTGCTGCACTCACAAGCACTGCACTCACAAGCGCTGCACTCACAAGCACCACCCTCACAAGTGCTGATTCACAAGCGCTGCCCCCACAAGCACTGCTCTCACAAGCACCACCCTCATAAGTGCTGCACTTAAATGTGCTGCCTTCAGAAGCACTGCCCTCACAAGTGCTGCACTCACATGTGCAGCCCTCACAAGTGCTTCCCTCCCCAGTGCTGCTCTCACAAGCGCTGTACTCACAAGCGCTACCCTCACAAGAACTGCCCTCACAAGCGATGCACTCACAAGTACTGCCCTCACAAGTGCTTCCCTCACAAGCGCTGCCCCTACAAGCGTTGCCCTAACAAGCGCTGCACTCGTAAGCGATGCCCTCACAAGCGATGCCCTCACAAGCGCTGCACTCACAAGCGCGGCACTCACAATCGCTGCCCTCACAAGCGCTGCCCTCCTAAGCGCTGCCATCACAAGCGTTGTACTCACAAGCGCCGCCTTCACAAGCGCTGCACTCACAAGTCTCGCCCTCACAAGCGATGCACTCACAAGTGCTGCCCTCACAAGTGCTGCCCTCACAAGCGCTGCCCTCACAAGTGCTGCACTTGCAAGCGCTACACTCACAAGCGCTGCCCTCACAAGCGCTTCACTCACAAGTACTGCACTTACAAGCGCTGCACTTACAAGCGCTGCACTCACAAGCTCTGCCCTCACAAGAGCTGCCCTCACAATCGCTGCCCTTACAAGTACTGCGCTTACAAGCGCTGCCCTCACAAGTGCTGCCCTCACAAGCGCTGTTTTCATAAGCGCTGCCCTCACAAGCGCTGCTTTCATAAGCGCTGCCCTCACAAGAGCTGCCCTCACAAGCGCTGCCCTCACAAGCGCTGCCCTCACAAGTGCTGCCCTCACAAGCGCTGCACTCACAAGCGCTGCACTCACAAGCACCACCCTCACAAGTGCTGCACTCACAAGCACTGCCCTCACAAGTGCTGCACTTACAAGCGCTGCCCTCAAAAGCACTTCACTCACAAGCGCTGCCATCACAAGCTCTGCACTCACAAGCATTACCCTCACAAGCGCTGCTCTCACAGTGCTGCCCTCACAGCGGTGCCCTCACAAGCGGTGTCCTCACAAGTGCTGCCCTCAGAAGCACCGCTCTCACAGTGCTGCCCTCACAGCTGTGCCCTCACAAGCGATGCCCTCCCCAGTGCTGCCCTCACAGGCGCTACACTCACAAGCGCTATACTCACAAGTGCTGCCCTCACAAGCGCTAAACTAACAAGTGCTGCCCTCACAAGCGGTGCCCTCACAAGTGTTGCACTCACAAGCGCTGCCCTCCCCAGCGCTGCCCTCACAGGCACTACACTCACAAGCGCTACACTCAAAAGCGCTGCCCTCACAAGCGCTGTACTCACAAGCGCTGCCCTCACAAGCGTTGTACTCACAAGCGCTGCCCTCACAAGCGCCGCCTTCACAAACGCTGCCCTCACAAGCGCTGCCCTCAAAAGCGCTGCCCTCACAAGAGCTGCACTCACAAGAGCTGCCGTCACAAGCGCTGCCCTCACAAGCGCTGCACTCACAAGCGCTGCCCTCACAAGCGGTGCACTCACAAGCACTGCCTTCACAAGCGCTGCCCTTACAAGCGCTTTCCTCACAAGCGCTGCCCTCACAAGTGCTGCCCTCCCCAGTGCTGCCCTCACAAGCGCTGCCTTCACAAGCACTGCCCTGACAAGCGCTGCCCTCACAAGTGCTGCCCTCACTAGTGCTGCCCTCACAAGCACTGCACTCACAAGCTCTGTACTTATAAGCGCTGCCCTCACAAGCGCTGCCCTCCCCAGCGCTGCCCTCACAAGCACTCCACTCACAAGCGCTACCCTCACATGCGGTGCACTCACAAGCACTGCCTTCACAAGCGCTGCCCTCACAAGTGCTGCCCTCACAAGTACTGCACTCACATGCGCTGCCCTCACAAGCGCTCCCTCCCCAGTGCTGCACTCACAAGCGCTGCACTCACAAGCGCTGCCCTCACAAGCACCACCCTCACAAGCGCTGCCCTCACAAGCGCTACACTCACAAGTGCTGCACTCACAATCGCTGCCCTTACAATCACTGCACTCACAAGTGCTGCACTTACAAGCGCTGCCCTCACAAGCGCTGCCCTCACAAGTGCTGCCTCACAAGTGCTGTCCTCACAAGCACTGCACTCAGTTCAGTTCAGTTCATAAGTCTTTATTTCGATAATAAAATCATAAAAGACAAGAGTATCAGGGACATAGAAAGATGAAAATGTGATAATAACCATCATTACAATCATCATTAAAAACTCACAAGCGCTTCACTCACAAGCGCTAACCTCACAAGCGCTGCACTCACAAGCACCACCCTCACAAGCGCCACCCTCACAAGCGCTGAACTCACAAGGGCCGCCCTCACAAGCGATGCACTCACAAGTGGTGCCCTCACAAGCGCTGTCCTTACAAGTGCTGCACTTACAAGCGCTACACTCACAAGCGCTGCACTCAGAAGCGCTGCCCTCACAAGTGCTGCCTCACAAGCGCTGCCCTCACAAGCACTGCCCTCACAAGCGCTGCACACACAAGCACTGCCCTCAGAAAGCACCACACTCACAAGTGCTGCACTCACAAGTGCTGCCCTCACAAACGCTGCACTCACAAGCAGTGCCCTCACAAGCACTCCCCTCACAAGCGATGCCCTCACAAGCGCTGCACTCAAAAGCGTGGCCCTCACAAGCGCTGCACTGCCCAGGGCTGCACTCACAAGCACTGCACTCACAAGCGCTGCCCTCAAAAGCGCCGCCCTCACAAGCGCCACCCTCACAAGCACCACCCTCACCAGTGCAGCACTCACAAGCACTGCACTCACAAGCGCTGCCCTCACAAGAGCTGCCCTCACAAGTGCTTCACTCACAAGTGTTGCCCTCACAAGAGCTGCACTCACAAGCGCTGCCCTCACAAGTGCGTCCCTCACAAGCGTTTCACTCACAAGTGCTGCCCTCACAAGCGCTGCACTCACAAACGCTGCCCTCACAAGCGCTTCACTCACAAGAGCTGCATATACAAGCGCTGCACTCACAAACGCTGCCCTTACAAGTGCTGTACTTACAAGGGCTGCGCTCAGAAGCGCCGCCCTCACAAGCGCTGCACTCACACGTGCTGCACTTACAAGTGCTGCCCTCACAAGTGCTGCACTTACAAGCGCTGCCCTCACAAGCGCTGCACTCACAAGCACTGCACTCACAAGCGCTGCCCTCACAAGAGCTGCACTCACAAGCGCTGCACTCACAAGCGCTGCCCTCACAAGCGCTTCACTCACAAGTGCTGCCCTCACAAGCGCTGCACTCACAAGCGCTGCACTCACAAGGGGTGCCCTCACAAGTGCTGCACTTACAAGCGCTGCAATTTCAAGCAATATCCTCACAAGTGCTGCACTCACAAGCGCTGCCCTCACAAGTGCTGCACTCACAAGCACTGCACTCACAAGCGCTGCACTCACAAGCACCACCCTCACAAGTGCTGATTCACAAGCGCTGCCCCCACAAGCACTGCTCTCACAAGCACCACCCTCATAAGTGCTGCACTTAAATGTGCTGCCTTCAGAAGCACTGCCCTCACAAGTGCTGCACTCACATGTGCAGCCCTCACAAGTGCTTCCCTCCCCAGTGCTGCTCTCACAAGCGCTGTACTCACAAGCGCTACCCTCACAAGAACTGCCCTCACAAGCGATGCACTCACAAGTACTGCCCTCACAAGTGCTTCCCTCACAAGCGCTGCCCCTACAAGCGTTGCCCTAACAAGCGCTGCACTCGTAAGCGATGCCCTCACAAGCGATGCCCTCACAAGCGCTGCACTCACAAGCGCGGCACTCACAATCGCTGCCCTCACAAGCGCTGCCCTCCTAAGCGCTGCCATCACAAGCGTTGTACTCACAAGCGCCGCCTTCACAAGCGCTGCACTCACAAGTCTCGCCCTCACAAGCGATGCACTCACAAGTGCTGCCCTCACAAGTGCTGCCCTCACAAGCGCTGCCCTCACAAGTGCTGCACTTGCAAGCGCTACACTCACAAGCGCTGCCCTCACAAGCGCTTCACTCACAAGTACTGCACTTACAAGCGCTGCACTTACAAGCGCTGCACTCACAAGCTCTGCCCTCACAAGAGCTGCCCTCACAATCGCTGCCCTTACAAGTACTGCGCTTACAAGCGCTGCCCTCACAAGTGCTGCCCTCACAAGCGCTGTTTTCATAAGCGCTGCCCTCACAAGCGCTGCTTTCATAAGCGCTGCCCTCACAAGAGCTGCCCTCACAAGCGCTGCCCTCACAAGCGCTGCCCTCACAAGTGCTGCCCTCACAAGCGCTGCACTCACAAGCGCTGCACTCACAAGCACCACCCTCACAAGTGCTGCACTCACAAGCACTGCCCTCACAAGTGCTGCACTTACAAGCGCTGCCCTCAAAAGCACTTCACTCACAAGCGCTGCCATCACAAGCTCTGCACTCACAAGCATTACCCTCACAAGCGCTGCACTCACAAGCGCTGCCCTCACAAGCGCTGCCCTCACAAGTGCTGCACTTACAAGCGCTGCACTTACAAGCGCTGCACTCACAAGCACCACCCTCACAAGCGCCACCCTCACAAGCGCTGATTTCACATGGGCCGCCCTCACAAGTGATGCACTCACAAGTGGTGCCCTCACAAGCGCTACCCTTACAAGCGCTGCACTTACAAGTGCTGCACTTACAAGCGCTACACTCACAAGCGCTGCCCTCACGAGCGCTGCACTCAAAAGCGCTGCCCTCACAAGCGCAGCCCTCACAAGCGCTACCCTCACAAGTGCTGCACTTACAAGCGCTGCACTTACAAGCGCTGCACTCACAAGCACCACCCTCACAATCGCCACCCTCACAAGCGCTGCACTCACAAGGGCCGCCCTCACAAGCGATGCACTCACAAGCGCTGCACTCACAACGCTGCCCTCACAAGCGCTTCACTCACAAGTGCTGAACTTTCAAGCGCTGCCCTCACAAGCTCCACCCTCACAAGTGCTGCTCTCACAAGCGCTGCCCTCACAATCTCTGCCCTCACAAGCGCTGCTCTCATAAGCGCTGCCCTCACAAGAGCTGCCCTCACATGTGCTGCCCTCACAAGCGCTGCCCTTACAAGCGCTGCACTCACAAGCGCTGCACTCACAAGAACCACCCTCACAAGCGCTGCTCTCACAAGCGCTGCACTCACAAGCACCACCCTCACAGGCGCTGCACTCATAAGCGCTGCCCTCACAAGCGCTGCCCTCACAAGCGCTGCACTCACAAGCACTGCCCTCACAAGCGCTGCCCTCACAAGCGCTGCCCTCACAAGTGCTGCACTCACATGTGCTGCCCTCACAAGCACCACCCTCACAAGTGCCGCACTCACAAGCGCTGCCCTCACAAGTGCTGCACTTAAAGCGCTGCACTTACAAGCGCTGCACTCACAAGCACCACCCTCACAAGCACTGCACTCACAAGCACCACCCTCACAAGGGCTGCACTCACAAGCGCTGCACTCACAAGCACCGCCCTCACAAGCGCTGCACTCACAAGGGGTGCCCTCACAAGTGCTGCCCTCACAAGCGCTGCACTTACAAGCGCTGCACTCACAAGCACCACCCTCACAAGCGCTGCACTCACAAGCACCACCCTCACAAGTGCTGCACTCACAAGCGCTGCCCTCACAAGTGCTGCACTTACAAGCACTGCACTTACAAGCGCTGACCTCACAAGTGCTGGACTCACAAGCCCCACCCTCACAAGCGCTGCCTTCACAGGCGCTGCCCTCACAAGTGCTGCACTTACAAGCGCTGCACCCACAAGCTCCACCCTCACAAGCACTACACTCACAAGCGCTACACTTACAAGCGCTGCCCCCAGAAGTGCTGCCCTCACAAGCACTACACTCACAAGCTCTGCCCTCACAAGAGCTGCCCTCACAAGCGCTGCTCTCACAAGAGCTGCCCTCACAAGCGCTGCACTCACAAGCGCTGCCCTCACAAGCGCTGCCCTCACAAGTGCTGCACTTAAAAGCGCTGCACTCAAAAGCGCCGCCCTCACAAGCACTGCACTCACAAGCACCACCCTCACAAGCGCTACACTCACAAGCGCCACCCTCACAAGTGCTGCCCTCACAAGTGCTGCACTTAGAAGCGCTGCACTTACAAGCGCTGCCCTCACAAGAGCTGCACTTACAAGTGCTGCCCTCACAAACACTTCACTCACAAGTGCTGCCATCACAAGCTCTGCACTCACAAGCACCACCCTCACAAATGCTGCACTCACAAGCGCTGCCCTCACAAGCGCTGCCCTCACAAGCGCTGTACTCACAAGCACCACCCTGACAAGCGCTGCCCTCCCCAGTGCTGCCCTCACAAGCGCTGCCCTCACAAGCGCTGCACTCACAAGCACCACCCTCACAAGTGATGCCCTCCCCAGTGCTGCCCTCACAAGCGCTGCACTCACAAGCACCACCCTCAGAAGCGCTGCCCTGACAAGAGCTGCCCTCACAAGCGCTGCCCTCACAACGCTCCACTCAGATGCGCTGGACTCACAAGCGCTGCCCTCACATGTGCTGCCCTCACAACGGCTGCACTTACAAGCGCTGCCCTCACAACGCTCCACTCAGATGCGCTGGACTCACAAGCGCTGCCCTCACATGTGCTGCCCTCACAACGGCTGCACTTACAAGCGCTGCCCTCACAACGCGCCACTCAGATGCGCTGGACTCACAAGCGCTGCCCTCACATGTGCTGCCCTCACAACGGCTGCACTTACAAGCGCTGCCCTACAAGCGCTGCACTCACAATGTCTTGAGTACTCACCTTTTTAACTGATACATTTCCACCACTGGGTGAGGAGGTCATTGCGACCTCGCCATCTTCTTAGACTCCTCCCCCTGGTCCTGCCCCAGGCGCAATGGATGGCGCCCCTTCGGCTTCCGCTATCTGCATGGGGCACATCACTGCCCTATCTCTGAACATGTCACTGGCCTCTCTCTGCCCAATCACTGCCCTCTCTCTGCAGTCGCTGCCCCCTCTCTGCCCTCTGACAGCCCTCCCACTGCCTCTCACTGCCCTTTCTGCACACCTCACTGCCTTCTCACTTCCCTCTCTACCCTCTCACTGCCCTCTCTCTGCACACATCCCTGCTCTCTCTGTGCAGTCGCTGCCCCCTCTCTGCCCTCTCACTGCCCTCCCACTGCCTCTCACTGCCCTTTCTGCACACCTCACTGCCCTCTCACTGCCCTCTCTGCCCTCTCACTGCCCTCTCTCTGCACACATCCCTGCTCTCTCTCTGCAGTCTCTGCCCCCTCTCTGCCCTCTCACTGCTCTCTCTGTGAGTGCCCAGGTGGGTGTGTCTTCCCTGAGAGCGGACAGGGGGCGCACCCGCAGCTTGGTAGATGCGCGGAGGAGACACCCACGGATTATCCAAACACTACGGGGAAGACTTACAGGAAAGTGAGGCACCTGTTGAGATGCATCACTTTCCCTGCGCCACCCTGAGAAGCCCTTGCGCCACTATGGATGCTCCGTATTTACAATAGGCGCACCGTGGCACGAGGATTGACAGATGCGGCAGAATTTCTGATGCATCTATCGGCCCAAAAGTCACGCATTGCTGGAGTCGTGTCACAAGCACAACACAGCTCCAGCAGTGTAGATTGAGGCCTATTCCCACTACACTGCGTCCCTCCGTACGCTTGCTTCAAGCAGGAGTAAGGATTTGATGCAGTGGCGTTTGAGAGGGTTTTCCTGCGTGGGAACGCACACCCTGCATACATTATACCTGTTGCGGGTATAATGTGACGCAGGGCTTTACAACATGACAAATCTCTCTAGTTGCGTCACATTGTAAATCAGCCGCAACTTTTACGCCGCCGCTGCGTCACAAAATTAACTCAACAGCGGGGCAAAAGTGTCCCAAGGGGCTGCCCCGGCATGTGTGGAATCATTGGCGAAGTAATTAATCTTTGTAATCAACAGGCTGCCACCGTGTGCCCCTCGGCAGGTGAGCAGAGGGCTCGTGGAAACACCTGCCTCTGATTACGCAACAAACAAGACTGTAAATATGCGTAAAAAAGGAGATAAAGGCAGAAACGGAAAGATTGCGTCAGATGGCGCTCGAGGGAGGAGGGAGCCTTCACCTTGTGTGAGAGAGTCAGGTGCAGGGATGGAGATAGCAGAAGGGCGGCTTTATGGGGGGAGTGAGTAATTATGTCCTAGGCGGGAGGGTGAGATTCTGCATGACTCTTCCCTCCTGCACATGCTGGAGGGTGAGATTCTGCAGGACTCTACCCTCCTTCCTGCATGTGCTGGAGGGTGAGATTCTGCAGGACTCTACCCTCCTGCACGTGCTGGAGGGTGAGATTCTGCAGGACTCTACCCTCCTTCCTGCATGTGCTGGAGGGTGAGATTCCGCAGGACTCTTCCCTCCTGCACGTGCTGGAGGGTGAGATTCTCCAGGATTCTACCCTCCTTCCTGCACGTGCTGGAGGGTGAGATTCTGCAGGACTTTTCCCTCCTGCATGTGCTGGAGGGTGAGATTCTGCATGACTCTACCCTCCTTCCTGCACGTGCTGGAGGGTGAGATTCTGCATGACTCTACCCTCCTTCCTGCATATGCTGGAGGGTGAGATTCTGCAGGACTCTTCCCTCCTGCACGTGCTGGAGTGTGAGATTCTGCATGACTCTTCCCTCCTGCACGCGCTGGAGGGTGAGATTTTGCAGGACTCTACCCTCCTTCCTGCACATGCTGGAAGGTGAGATTCTGCATGACTCTTCCCTCCTGCATGTGCTGGAGGGTGAGATTCTGCATGACTCTTCCCTTCTGCACGTGCTGGAGGGTGAGATTCTGCAGGACTCTACCCTCCTTCCTGCACGTGCTGGAAGGTGAGATTCTGCATGACTCTTCCCTCCTGCACGTGCTGGAGGGTGAGATTCTGCAGGACTCTACCCTCCTGCATGTGCTGGAGGGTGAGATTCTGCATGACTCTTCCCTTCTGCACGTGCTGGAGGGTGAGATTCTGCAGGACTCTACCCTCCTTCCTGCACGTGCTGGAAGGTGAGATTCTGCATGACTCTTCCCTCCTGCACGTGCTGCAGGGTGAGATTCTGCAGGACTCTACCCTCCTTCCTGCACGTGCTGGAAGGTGAGATTCTGCAGGACTCTTCCCTCCTGCACGTGCTGGAGGGTGAGATTCTGCAGGACTCTACCCTCCTGCACGTGCTTGCGGCGGGGTCTCTTAAGGGGGCGTGGCCAAAGAAGCATATCTACCAATCCTTCATGATGTCCTTGACCTGTGTAATTAAGGGCGTGGCCTAAAACAGACTACATGTCCGTCCTCGACAGACCTTGGGCCTCTATAGTATCCGGGTACTTCTATTTACATTTTCTTTCAGTCAATCGAAATCCATTGTGCAACAGCAAACACGTACACTTGCCACACACCAGACCTATTGTTTTTACCAATGCTTGATAGTAAGGATTTGTATCTAATGTAAGATGAACACCAGCTCCTGGTTTCCGGCTCACTTCACTTTCTTCTGCATCAGCCATTACTCCGCTTTCTGCCCAGTGCTTTGCAGATCCCCCATCCACGTGCCCCACTCTTCACCCCCCTCTCCACCACTCACCTTCCCTTTCCCTTTCTGCCTTCTTTATTTACTTACTGCCCGTAATGCCGACTGGCAGGCAGGGCAGCAGTGAAGGACGCCTCCAGATGGTCTTTGGCCTCGCTTCTGCTTGTCTTCTGGGGTCCAGTGGGAGCTGCTCCTGTGATGGAGTCTTGTTCTTCTCTGATGGTGTCTCCTATCCTCGGCCTCTCTTCCTTCTGGGGTCCAGTGGGAGCTGCTCCTGTGATGGAGTCTTTTCTCTCTTCTGATGGTGCGTCCTATCCTCTACCTCTCTTCCTTCTGGGGTCCAGTGGGAGCTGCTCCTGTGATGGAGTCTTGTTCTCTTCCGATGGTGCGTCCTATCCTCTGCCTCTCTTCCTTCTAGGGTCCAGTGGGAGCTGCTCCTGTGATGGAGTCTTGTTCTCTTCCGATGGTGCGTCCTATCCTCTACCTCTCTTCCTTCTGGGGTCCAGTGGGAGCTGCTCCTGTGATGGAGTCTTGCTCTCTTCCGATGGTGCGTCCTGTCCTCTACCTCTCTTCCTTCTGGTCTCGAGAGGTGATCTGCTCTTGTGATGGAGTCTTGTTCTTCTCTGATGGTGTCTCCTATCCTCGGCCTCTCTTCCTTCTGGGGTCGATTGGGAGCAGTTCTTGTGATGGAGTCTTGCTCTCTTCCGATGGTGCGTCCTGTCCTCTGCCTCTCTTCCTTCTGGGGTCCAGTGGGAGCTGCTCCTGTGATGGAGTCTTGTTCTCTTCCGATGGTGCGTCCTATCCTCTACCTCTCTTCCTTCTGGGGTCCAGTGGGAGCTGCTCCTGTGATGGAGTCTTGCTCTCTTCCGATGGTGCGTCCTGTCCTCTACCTCTCTTCCTTCTGGTCTCGAGAGGTGATCTGCTCTTGTGATGGAGTCTTGTTCTTCTCTGATGGTGTCTCCTATCCTCGGCCTCTCTTCCTTCTGGGGTCGAGTGGGAGCAGTTCTTGTGATGGAGTCTTGCTCTCTTCCGATGGTGCGTCCTGTCCTCTGCTCTCTTCCTTCTGGGTCCAGTGGGAGCTGCTCCTGTGATGGAGTCTTGCTCTCCTCTGATGGTGCGTCCTGTCCTCTGCTCTCTTCCTTCTGGGTCCAGTGGGAGCTGCTCCTGTGATGGAGTCTTGCTCTCTTCCGATGGTGCGTCCTGTCCTCTGCTCTCTTCCTTCTGGGGTCGAGTGGGAGCTGTTCTTGTGATGGAGTCTTGCTCTCCTCTGATGGTGCGTCCTGTCCTCTGCCTCTCTTCCTTCTGGGGTCCAGTGGGAGCTGCTCTTGTGATGGAGTCTTGGTCTCCTCTGATGGTGCGTCCTGTCCTGTCCTCTGCCTCTCTTCCTTCTGGGGTCGAGTGGGAGCTGTTCTTGTGATGGAGTCTTGCTCTCTTCCGATGGTGCGTCCTGTCCTCTGCTCTCTTCCTTGGGGTCCGGTGGGAGCTGTACTTGTGATGGAGTCTTTTCTCTCTTCTGATGGTGTCTCCTATCCTCGGCCTCTCTTCCTTCTGGGGTCGAGTGGGAGCTGTTCTTGTGATGGAGTCTTTTCTCTCTTCCGATGGTGTCTCCTATCCTCGGCCTCTCTTCCTTCGGGGTCCAGTTGAGAGCTGCTCTTGTGATGGAGTCTTGTTTTCCTCTGATGGTGCGTCCTGTCCTCTGCCTCTCTTCCTTCTGGGGTCCAGTGGGAGCTGTACTTGTGATGGAGTCTTTTCTCTCTTCTGATGGTGCGTCCTGTCCTCTGTCTCTCTTCCTTCTGGGGTCCAGTGGGAGCTGCTCCTGTGATGGAGTCTTTTCTCTCCTCTGATGGTGTCTCCTATCCTCGGCCTCTCTTCCTTCGGGGGTCCGGTGGAGAGCTGTACTTGTAATGGAGTCTTGTTCTCCTCTGATGGTATCTCCTATCCTCGGCCTCTCTTCCTTCGGGGGTCCATTGGGAGCTGCTCTTGTGATGGAGTCTTGTTTTCCTCTGATGGTGCGTCCTGTCCTCTGCCCCTCTTCCTTCTGGGGTCCAGTGGGAGCTGCTCTTGTGATGGAGTCTTTTCTCTCCTCTGATGGTGTCTCCTATCCTCGGCCTCTCTTCCTTCTGGGGTCCGGTGGAGAGCTGTACTTGTGATGGAGTCTTTTCTCTCTTCTGATGGTATCTCCTATCCTCGGCCTCTCTTCCTTCTGGGGTCGAGTGGGAGCTGTTCTTCTGATGGAGTCTTTTCTCCCTTCTGATGGTGTCTCCTATCCTCGGCCTCTCTTCCTTTGGGGTCTGGTGGAGAGCTGTTCTTGTGATGGAGTCTTTTCTCTCCTCTGATGGTGTGTCCTGTCCTCTGTCTCTCTTCCTTCTGGGGTCCAGTGGGAGCTGCTCCTGTGATGGAGTCTTGTTCTCCTCTGATGGTGTCTCCTGTCCTCTGCCTCTCTTCCTTCTGGGGTCCGGTGGAGAGCTGTTCTTGTGATGGAGTCTTGCTCTCTTCCGATGGTGCGTCCTGTCCTCTGCCTCTCTTCCTTCAGGGGTCTGGTGGAGAGCTGTACTTGTGATGGAGTCTTGTTCTTCTGTGATGGTGCTTCTTATCAGGAGGTATTCTGTACAATGAATGCGCTACATCGTATTCCATTACAACGCGGTCCCGACGATGGACGCGAGGGGGCCATGTAGATGTTGAAAAGGGTAGGGCTGAGGGAGGAGCCCTGGGGTACTTCTCAGCTGATCTATGTCAGTTTCGAGAGGTACAATGGGGCATAACCTCTGCCAGTGAGGAAGGAGTGGATCCAGATGGGGACCTAGCACCGGATGCCAGGAGATGGTTTTGAAGGCTGCCGAGAGCTCCAGGAGCACGAGGGCCATGGTTTTGCCCTAACCAGACACTACACCATAACCCAGAAACTCAGAAAAGTTAGCTCCTTTGTATCATGGTTGTAGGAGAGTAGGGTCTGCAATCCTATGATCACCCAGATTTTTTGCTTTTGTTCCACTGGTTTACGACTTTCTCTGGCTGTGGGCCTGCTAATCAGACCCACAGCCTAGCTGTTCTCTCACTAAATTGACACGTGTACCTTAGGTGCATTATCCAATTGGTACTGGGCCACCTTATCAGACCCTGTAACTCAGGGCATAGGTGTACCCAGGGCCTACCAGGGGCTGAAGCATGTATTATGCCACCCCTGGATGGCCATCTAAATCTGACACAACCGGCTGCACGACAGTTGGGGCAAGGTGGTGTAATCACCCTTTGCTTTAGATATAGTATACCTATATCTAACCCTAAAAATGGACACACAGATTCCTATCAGTCACTCCTATGGCAGGCCTTGACAATCCTGAAGGCAGAGTGCTTGGAATCGTGTGAGATGGTGCTCTGGCATGAGCTGAGCCCGTTTGCAGCTTGCAGAACCAAGTCCTAATAGCTGTTCCATGATAACGCATACCATATACTCTTAAGTGCATTATAATCCTTGCGGTTAAATGCTATCTTTGGTATCGCTTTATCAAAACATGTCGAGTAAGGTGTCATACGAATTGGAATACTAACCCCTCGCCAATTCTGGCGACGGGGTTAGCATTCCACCCTTCTAGAGGGACACGACATGTATGTAACTGTGAACCCCGGTTAAAGTTAACTCAAGCCTCAGCATCACAAAATGGATGCTGCCACCACAGACGCGAGTCTGACCCCCTGCAGCTGGGAGTCCTTCCAGCGAGGGGAGCTTGGACAAAGGGTTTCCTTTCAGGGGCGGTGCTAGCACCATCCCAGACAGGGTTTTGTGTATCCTGGGTAGGCAGGGCTTTTCAGGAAGGTGACTGCAAGTGGCACCCCGGTGCTCACTACGCATCTGCCGGCTAGAACCAGTTCCAGGGGCACACCAGCCCCTGGCCTGGGGAAAGACTTTGTCCCGCATCCCGCGTGAGAGTGCACACTCTGCACCCGAGTCCCCTAGGCCTCCTATTAGTAATCTGAAGGTTCAGTAGTCAAGTCCTAGCGATTCCAAAGCCTATTAGTACAGTACTTACCTGCTAGTAATTTCCCATTCCACTTTCATAGTATATGGTTTTTCGTGCCCCTCGGGCATTTGTGTAAATTGTGCAACTTAAAGTATTTTCGTAAAAGTTTTGTTGTGTGCTTAGTACCCTGTCCTCATAAAGAGTACAGGGCTGTTGTGATCTAAATAAATACACTGTTTATTTTCATAACACTTGTGTGGTGTCCTTTCACTTGGTGTTCAAGGGGTATATGTGATGGTATAACAGCTGGCTTAACACCCCCTCTAGAGTTTAGCCCGAAGACTGCTCGTATCCACACTACTAGGATAGCTGGTCTATAAGGTTGACTTACAACCAATCACCATAAGGGTTGTTTGGACTGATACATAGTGATCACTAGAATAGTGAACACTGATTATCAGGCCAACTTTTCACAATGGTATAATTTGCTCTCCTATAAATTTTGACTGTATTGTTGACACTGCAGCCAACACTGAGAGGAGTGCAAACTGTGTACTGCATGTATCATAATGCAAAGAAGCAAACATTTCTGGGTTATGATGTAGTGTCTGGCCGTACCCTTTTCCCTGCCACACTATTTTTTAGACCTCCTCTACAATTTATCACACATTCCTAATGTTCCGTTTTGTAAAAAATGCATTCCAGCCCATTAATTATACTTTATCGGGCTCGATCCGGAGAGTACGGTCCGGGTGCGGAGAGTCCAGTCCGGGTGTGAAGATTACGGCCCGAATGCGGATGTAAAATTAGGAGTTGTAAGTGGTTTCTGTGAATACAAAAAAACGTAAGTGCCTTCTGTGAATACCAGAAGTAGTAAGTTTAATATTTTGTCTCAGATTAGTTCTGTGAATCGACCCCCAGTGTCTTACTCTTCGCTCTACGTTTTTGCTTTGTTTACTTTGTTTAACATCTGAGAAGAACTAGAATTAGAAGTAAGTTTGTTATTTAGATCAGGAAAGTGTATTCCTCCTAAAGGCATGCAAGATATCATACTTAATATAGCTCATAAAAGTCATCCTGGCATCTCGTCTATGAAACGGTTGGTCAGAAGTTTCTTTTGGTGGCCAGGCATGGATAAGTTCATAGATCGCATTGTTAGGGAATGCAATAAAGGCGAATCTAGTGAGAAAATGTTAAAAGAATGTGTGCATGATACAGCAAAAAGAGTTGCAATGAAACTGCGGGGAATGAGATTTTGATATCAATTTATGATCAATTTAATAACTTATCTCATTCATCTATTTTGGACCGCTAGTATCTGTCATTGAGTAAAAGACAACCCCCGCATAGGTTAGACAAACCCCATTAACTGACGCCACTCTGAAGAACCACTTACAACTGATAAAGTTTGAAAGTTTTATATAAAAGTCAATTTTGAATGCAAATACAATCCTCGCAGGATCAAAGTATACAAAAGAATACAAAATCAATTCCAAAATCAGTAATTTAAAGCTTCGATGTGAAGTGGTTCCTTGGCGTCATCTACAGAAAGAGAAAAGTATCACGTTAAATCTGTCCCTACTCTATGCTATGTGACATCCCTACTTCGCAAGTTCCTAACCTAAAAAGGTGTCAGCAGTTTGACTCCCAAAGAAGTTCAAACTCTCTTAGCCTCTAAAGGTAACTTAAGTTTAAGAAGCAGTACCCTCTCTGCCTACCCATCCGCTCTCTAAGGGTCCTCGGCCTACTGCTCTCTTGCGCTCTGATCTCTCTCAGCGCATCTGCTCAAGTCATCTACCCTTCGCCCTTCTCTCTGAGCTGTTCCCCTGCTGTTCCTAATCTCCAATTGCTCTCTTCACCCCGGGGTGCTGTCCCTAAATACACAATCACAGTGTGGGTGGAACGCCCCTTGACGCCCACCACGGACTTTCCCCGATGATGTCAGCTTCTAGCTTCGTCCGTTGCTTCATCTCTTTCGCCGTCCGTTAAGTTGACCTTTCTTCTTTAGATGTCATCTTCATCTTCTTATTGGCGACTTCAACTGACACTTTCAGATCAAAAGTCATATGAACTTAAACAAGACTTTAACTTACAACTGCTATTCTTGACCCTTCTAGGTCCTGTGAATGGTCGTTCAAAAACAAGTTTCAAATTCTACGCGCTTCTTATCACGTTCAGGCCATAAACCTTGTCCAGCGTTGTCACCTTAAATCTAACAAGTGCTAGACTTCTTGGCTCTCACGTCCACATCAAACTATTCACGACTCCTGTGAGTCCTCTAAATTACACACATTGAACTGTGCTCCTGCTAACCCTTGGTCAGTCAGGTTAGAATCACAAATGACCTAAACCTTTCTAACATTCTTACAAAAAGCCTTCTACACAGTATAACCTTTAACATATATTTTCGTATTTAGCAAAAGTCTGTTACATATCTGTGAATACATTGTACATAGAATATAGACTACGTAAAGTATAACTTTATATTCTCATTCGCTATATCGTTTTATACATGTTCTACACATTTCTTCACGTTTCATTTCTCGCCGCTTCTCCGTTTTAAAGGTTACACACGTACATGAATTCTACCTTGCACGTTCTACATTTCTTAAGCATTTCTACACCATTTCTACATCAGCCCACTACGTATACGGGCCTTCTAAATCTAATACATGTCCTAAAGTGAATACAATTACATTTCCTATATTATTTTGGATTATATCGGTTATCTATATGCTATAAGTGTCAACTTCACACTACGATATACATTTCATTCCTACGTTATACAATGTGCTTGTAAATATGGCCTATACATAATTTTTATTCAAATTTGCGCTCTCTCAGTCCCCCCTTTGATGACTTCTAGGAGTCATCACTAAATGCAATTTGAATAATATCTCTAAACAGAACTAGTCACAATATTCCCTCTTTTCATCGTTTCGAGAGCTCTTAAGCTTTTGTACTGTTGATCTTGTAAAGCAGCTAATCTCCTTTCTTGCTCTCTCATTGTTGGTTGTAACCGGTTCGACCTATACCATTTATATAATTTTACTAAACCTAACAATGTGATTATACAAATTAATACTATCAATACAGGCTTTATTATGTACCATACTATGCTTTTCCCAAGGTTGGCAAACCAACTCCCAACCTTTCCTACTCCATGACCAACTTTTTCCCAAACATTTATTTTTGATAAATCTTCGATCTCTTGATGAATCTGTGTAATGTTCCGTATGACTTTCTCAAGTGGTTTTGAATTATCAGGAATATAAGTACAACATTCCTGAACCTTCAAAGCCTTACAAACTCCGCCTTCTTTTGCTAGCAGTACATCTAAAGCAAGTCGGTTCTGAAGAACCATTGCTCTAATCGACTGCATCTCGCCTTCTACCAACATTAATGACCTTGCAGTACTTGCAGATAATCTATCCACAACTGTAGCCAGTCTCCTGATCTTAACATCGTTAAGTATTAAACCTAACATAGGAAACATTGCTCCAAATACATCTCCTACTACTTCTGCATCTCCTACTTCTCTTTTCGCTCTCCTCGAAGCCTTTCCTTCTATTATCGCTACATCCTTTGCATGATATATTTTGGGGAAGACAATTGCCAAGTAACACGAACCGTACCAATTGTCAGGTAGTTTTACATAGGCATTTCTTCCACATACAAAATACACATTCGGAATAACTTGCATCTCTTTCATAAAGTCTTTCGTATAGTACTCCAATCTAAAAGCATGTTCGCAATTTACTTCACCTACAAATACATTCTCGTAATACGTTTTGCTTCGAGTTAAACATAACTTTCCTTTCTGCGTTCTATCCAATGCTATTGGGCCATTGCTACCCTTCTTTTTATGTGCTTTCTCTTCTTCGGTCCAATCCGTTTTCCACTGTCCTGACATTTTTAGAATCTTCTGCCTTCGATATCTATCATCTACTTGTCCTATGAACTTCTTCTCAACCTCTGATACTTTGCAAGTTAAATTATTTCTGCGTGCATATGATGTATCTAGTGTATCCCAAGGAAGAAAGAATTTGGCTAGTCTATCCTCCTTTTTGTAATAGTCCCACTTATTCATTTGCTTATAATTCGGAACTTCAGGCAGTACCGAATCATAATTTGAAAAGTAGTACTCAAATCCTTCCCTACCATAAAATATACTAAGCAGTAAACTACATGTTATCCCATAAGTCAATGGGAGATGATGATATCTAATGCCTTCGTCTACAGAAGCCGGCAATTGCATACAAACATAGCAATCTTTGGCCTCCATGGCATCGATATATTCGTATAACAGTTTAGCATATGCGTTTGACCTAAAATTTCCCTGTGACTCGTCTACATGTAATCTACGAGCTTCATCTGCCAATAACGCCTTTTCACGTATAACATTGCTCTCCTCGTTCTTCCCCACAAGAGCAGGTCGCAAAGTCGTTACAGGCTTTACATTTGCTGTTTCTTTATCGCTTTCATGTCCTATTATGTATGATATGGTCACTACCGTAATTATGAGAAAAATTACTACCGCTATTAGTGTACCTACTATACATCTAGCTTTTCGGTTTGGGTTGCCGTTCTCTATGTTATCAAAAACAGCGTAGCTCCTTCTTTTGCGAAAAAGTTTTTCCTTCTGCAGTCTTTGTTTGAAAGTGCTTTTTATCAACAAAGTCTCTTTTTCGCAACAATGTCTTTTCTCTTTTAGCAACAGACAACCCTAACCCTTCTCCGTCCTCTAACTGTAATCCCTAATTTTATTCTTCTTTCCACTCGGCGCTAGGTTATCTTCTTCGTTATAGCTTATATACAAAAGTCTCTTATGCATCAACGATTATTCTCGCACCTGCAGCTTTCACAACAATTTCTAATAATTCAAAACGAATAACTTTTTCTTCTTCTTCTGGCATTTGCTGGCCAAAAGTTGGAAATTGTAATCTTTTCAGCACTAGATCTTGAATTTGACTCAAATATGGGGGTATGGGAAGTGTGAAAGTCAGTAACCCCTCAGTCTCGAGTCCAGGCGTCAACATCCATATCTCCACTGCCACAAATGGATCGTGATCGATTACTTTCACTTTCTTCACTCTCCCAGATTTCTGTCCCCAAGACATCTGCTAGGTAAGTCCACTCTGGGGTGGCGTACCTTCTGCAGGGCACGCGTACCCTTCTCGATCTCCTTGGACTTTCAGTTCCTGAGTCTGTAGTTTCCTCCTCCTGGTCTGATTCTTCTGCAATCGGAACAAGAGTTCTTTCTTGCTTTTCTTCCGAGCTTGGCCTTTTCCTTCTCTCCGGCCAACTGGCTTCGTCTCTCTTTGTCCTTCTGCTCCTTGTTCTTGGACCAGTCTCTTGGTCACTCTCAATTTGTTCGATATCTGTGTCGGACTCCCAATTACTCTCTTCTCCTGAGGCGACTTCGGTCTCGCTAGTGTCCTGACCTTCGTCGTCCTATTCCAACACAGTCTCAGTTCCCTCGATCACCTCCACAGCTTGGCTTTCCCCCTCTATGGCTTCTCCGCTTTCCGCTGGATTCTCATCCGAGAGAGGAGCTGTTTCTTCTAGAGGTGTTGGCACTCTTCGGGTGTGTGAGGCATGTATCCAGTTTGGCAGACCTCCACACTTTACTGCAGTATTCGTCACAAGTATGACTTGGAACGGTCCTCTCCAGCGCACTTCTAAGCAGTTCTTCCTGACATGCTTCTTCACCAGGACCCAGTCCCCCGGACTCAGGTCATGGCACAAATCTTGTGCTGATGGAACCTCTGCAGCCTGGACCTGGAGGGACACAGAATTAACGGCATCAGATAGTCCCTTACAGTAGTCCAAGATCAAATCGTCTGTGATGTTCACTAGAGCTGCAGTCGGAACCGATTGCAATCTCATAGCTCTCCCCATTAGCACTTCATGAGGAGAGAGACCTGTTTTTCTATCCGGTGTGCTTCGTATGCTCATAAGAACCACTGGAAGTGCGTCTGGCCAACTCAGGGATGTTGCTGAACAAACTTTGGCAAGTCTGGACTTTATCGTGCTGTTGATTTGCTCTACAATCCCTGAAGCTTCTGGTCGATAGCTGCAATGAAGTTTCTGATCGATATTTAAAGCTGAACATAGCATTTTCACTATTTCGCTGTTAAAATGAGTTCCTCTGTCCGATTCCAAAGAGGATGGCACCCCAAACCTCGGTATCAACTCTCTAAGTAACAATTTTGCTACTGTAAGTGTATCGCACCTACGTGTAGGGTAAGCCTCAACCCATCTAGAAAATATGCAGACAATCACTAAAACGTATCTGAGTCTATTGCATTTAGGCATTTCTATAAAATCAAGCTGCATTCTATTGAAAGGCCCCCCAGACCTCCCAATGTGACTCAATGTGACTGGCGTTCTCTTTCCCACGTTTAGTTGCTGACAGATCGTACATCGCTGACACACTGCTTCTGCCGCTACTCTAAATTTGGGATTAAACCACGTTTGTCTGAATACTCTCACCATAGCATATCTACCTATGTGCGCTAATCCATGCAAATTCCTTGCCATTGGACTAATAAGTTCATTTGGTAAAACTGCTCTCCCATCGGCGGAGATCCAGAAATTCATCTCGCTTCTGGAACAACCCGCTGTTTCCCAACTCTTTTTCTCATCATCTGGTGCATTTTCCTGAACACTTCTTAATTCATCCCACGTATCTACAGTATCCAACAACATTGTCAATTCAGTTCTTTCCTGGATTCCCCCCACTTTTACATCAGTGTGAGAATATCCCTGCTCTGCGCAATAACGTGCTACTTCATCCGCATAGCGATTACCTAGTGATACAAAGTCTACGTTTTTCGTATGCGCTGCACATTTGACCACTGCTATAGCTGTCGGGCCTTGCAATGCCTCTAACAAAAGTCTCACGAATTCTCCATTCCTAATGGGAGAACCCGAGGAGGTCATGTAACCTCTTTGAGACCACAGCTGCCCGTAATCGTGAACTACCCCGAAACCATACTGGCTATCGGTGTATATGGTGACTCGAAGTTTGTCGCCCGCTAAGCAAGCACGAGTCAAAGCAACAATTTCAGCTACCTGAGTGGAGTGTACTCCTTCCAGGCAAGCGGCTTCTATTACTCTCGTAATTGTGCAAACTGCATAAGCTGCTCTCAGCTGACCGATATTGTCTCTTACACATGAACCATCAACAAAGAAAATTTCATCGGGGTCAGTCAATGGCTCATCCACAATATCGGGTCTCGGTTTGGTGCATAGTTCAGTCACATCAAGGCAGTCATGATCTGTACAAATTTCGTCATCAATCTCGTTTGGAAGTGGCATCAAAGTTGCAGGATTCAAGACGGAGCATCTTTTTAGGGTCACATTCTCGGCAGCCAGTATGACTTGCTCGTAGCGTGTGAGCCTGCTATTTGTCAGATGCTGAGTCTTAGTCCTGGTCATTAACAATTCTACAGAATGTGGTACATACACCACTAACTGATGTCCCATGACTACGCTTTCAGAACGTTCAATGCTGACACCCGTTGCAGCTACGGATTTGAGACATCCGGGCAACGCTGCGGCTACTGGATCTAATGTAGCCGAAAAATACGCTACTGGCCTGCGCGCATCTCCATGTATCTGGGCCAAAACTGCTAACGCGCATCCCTCTCTTTCGCAGCAGTAAAGCAAAAACGGTTTTGTGTAATCGGGCATTCCTAAAGCCGGGGCACGACATAAGTCCTCCCTCAGCTGCAAAAACGCCATCAAACAATCTTTGTCCCATGGTACCGGATCACTTACTCCTTTGTGCGTCAGTTGTAATAACGGTTTTGCCTTCAGTGAGAAGTTGGCTATCCACTGTCGACAGTAACCGACCATACCTAGAAACATCCTGACTTCTCTTTGTGTTGTAGGCGCGTTCATTTTCATGATCGCCTCTATTCTGTCTGGAGACACCTTCCGCTTTCCCTTTTCAATCCTATGGCCCAAGTATTGCACCTCAGTCTTACAATATTGCAATTTACTTGGAGACACCTTGTATCCGTTCTCGGCCAAGTGATTTAACAAGGTTATGGTGTCTTCTCTGCAAGCTTCCTCAGTTTCTGACGCAACTAGGAGGTCGTCTATGTACTGGACTAGAACCGAATTCTTGGGCAGTACTAGACTTTCAAGATTTCTTTTTAATAACTGGTTAAAGATCGATGGGCTTTCTGTATACCCCTGAGGGATACGACACCATGTTAAGACGCGATCTTCCAGCTTAAAAGCGAAAAGATACTGGCTCTCTTCATCTAAAGGTATCGAAAAGAAAGCCTGGCACAAATCTATCACTGTAAACCATTCAGCTTGGAACGGTATCTGAAATAAAATCACTGATGGATTCGGTACCACTGGACAACATGAGACAACAATATTATTAATCTTCCGAAGATCCTGCACTATTCTGTATTTTCCACTAGGCTTCTGCAAACCCATAATCGGGGAGTTACATGGACTTCCCACGATCTCCTTCAGTATTCCCTGTTTAATCATGGATTCGATCACAGGCTTTATTCCTGCGATCGTCTCTGGAGTCAACTTGTATTGTGGGGTTCTTGGATACTCAGCATTGGGTCTTACCAAGATTTTTACTGGTTCTACTCCTTTGATCAGTCCTATTTCTTCTCCAGTAAAATCCCACACCTCAGCTGACACTTTCTCCCTCAAATCCTGTGGAAGTTCTTCCACTGTTAAGGTAGGATATAGTTCCACGCACTCTTGCGAGTTTACGACCTTAAAATCGGCATCCTCATCATTGGTCTGTACTTCTACTCCTTCAGGTGTGCAATGTATTGTGCAATTCAGTTTACACAATAGATCTATTCCTAGCAAACACACAGGACTAGAATCACAGATCACAAACTGATGTTCGTCACTGTAATTCCCTATCTTTACTGACACTGGTTCGGTCAGAGGATTAGTCATCCTCTTGTTTGCGACTCCTACCACCTGAATCGTCTCTCCCGATATTGGCAAACCTGGGACTACCGCTGATCTCAACGTGGATCGAGTAGCACCCATATCTACCAAAAAGGTTGTAGGACATCCAGCTACTTCAGCCTCTACGTATGGTCCTCTCTGATCTACCTCCAAGGCTGCTCCTAGAGTACAGTCTTCCTCCCTGTTTACTCGTTGCCCTGTAAGAGGATCAACGTAATAGCATTCTTCTCCTCCTACAAACAATGGCATTTGTCTATAGGTTTTCCCTCCGTTTGTGATGCGAGGTGGTTGAGGAAACGGGGCTCGAGGAGTCTGAGTCCCCCCTTTGATAAACTTTCCCTTCGGGGCTGCGGCTCCCTTAACCACGTTATTCTGTACCTCTTCCTCCTCTTGTTCTAATTCCCCTGTCTCAACATTGTAAGGACACTCGCGTCTCCAATGTCCCACTTCGTTACACTGATGACACCTAGTTGTCTTTTTCAGTGTCGCGATATCCATTCTCGGTCTCGGTCTTTCTTCCTCATCTCTGCTCTGATTATTCTGTTTCTTTGCTTGCGTTCCTGTTCCCTGTTGCCGCTGTCCACCCTTTCCAGCTGCTTGCATTTGTACCAGCATTAACTTTTCCTTGAGTTTCTTCGCTTTCGAATCTATCTCATCGCTACAGTACCTTGCATACCTCAGAATTTCGTCTAAAGGTTTGTTTTGCCAACAAATCAGATGCTGTTGTATCATCAGGCTTATGTCTGGCCTTAATCCTAGAACGAACTTCGACACAAACTGTCCTATGTCCTTAGGATCCATTACGTCTAACCCACTGTATTGTTTAAATGCTTTCAGTAGCCTCTCATAGAACTCGTGAACTGTCTCTTTGGGCTCCTGAGTTGTTCGATCTATCTTAACCCAGTCTATGTCTTGTACTGGCACTTTCTCCTTTAGCCATGTTATTACCCTTTCGTATTTCTCCATGACTCTGTCTGATGGACCATTTGTCCGAATATCTCTCGGAGGCTCGCAAGTAGGCCATTCAACATTAAGTTTGCATGCCGTCCACAAATCTCCGGGTACTACGATATCGAACAATGTGTTCAAATCGATCCACAGCACCTTAGAGATCTTCACGAACCTCTCTACCTGCTTGTACTACTCAACGGGATTTTCTCTAAGCTTTGGGAAGGAATTGGTAAATGCCGCCAAATCCCCCCTACTCCAGGGTACGTGAACATAGTTTCCATTCGCGATTTCTCGCAATGGGAAAGCTTCCATTCGCATTAGGTCTGTATCCGGGGACCTTGTAAGTGAACTCCTTCTTACGGATCCCTTCTTAGACCATCTTTCCTCCCATTTATCCAAATTCCTCCATAATCTAATACTCTGAATCAGTTCCCTTATGTGTACCTTCAGCGCGATCGTTCTACGCTCATCCAGATCCTGATCCGAGCAAGTTAACCTATGATTACCCTGTAAAGCTTTGGTTCGTGACAGGTCTATCATATATCTATTTGCCAAATTCGATAAATTTTCATGAGCTGACCTCGCTCTCCGAGTAATGTCCTTGGATAAGAACAATATTTCATCTGGTGCGTACAATTCTAATCTCTCTATTGTCACGGTGCCATCAATTATCTCATCTAAGTCGGACTTCAAACTCATTACATCGAGCCGTTTTGCTTTTATTTCGGCTCTCAGTATGTCAGTCCTAGGTGGTTCGCTCATACCTCTCTCACCTCCACTATGCGCCCTACGCCTAAACACAGGTGAGTTATGAGGAGTTTTCTTTCCATCTCTTTGTTCCCACCTCTCTAGATCCCAAGCCTTTCCATCTTCCCGTGGGGTGTGGTGGAACATTGCTCCATCCCCCATCCCTACAGTGCGCCTTTTTGGCTCGGTTTCTCCAGATATGAGATAGGATCCACCGTTCTGTTCTAAATCACTGTAACTCGCTTGCTGTCTGGTGTCGCTCAATAAAATGAAAGGTCCTCGCCGGTCTTCCATGTTCCCGTGATCTCGTTCTGGATCACCAGAAGTATGGCGGGACGTTTCGCGACTCCCTATATTCTCTTGACTTCGCCCATGATCACCGGATGCATGGCGAGACCCTTCACGACTCTCCATGTTTCCGTGATTCCAATGTTGCACCGTTTCACCCGGGGTATGGTGAGTGCATCTGAAAGTATTACGGTACTCCTGCGTCCTTCGTTCTCCTTCACTAAAGGTGACGCGAGGCACTTCGCCACACCCTGTACTCCTGTCGTCGCACATTTGCCTATTGCCGCTGATAGTAGGACAATTAATTCCTCTGCTTTCCTGACTCCCTCTCTCCCACTCCGGGCTGCTTTCGCCAGCTCCACAATGAGAGAGGATCCGGTTATCCTGATCTCTCCACTCTGCTCCTGTTTCTAAACTTTTATTCCGAGCCTCTTCGGCAGTATCCCATTCTTTCAGGTATTCCCTTAATTCTTTATGGGTTTTCGGTTTTGGTCCCCTTAAGTCCATTGGCCCTCTTTGACGCCCTTGTTCTACCCAGGGACCTGTTGCGGCATCTAATGGAGTACTCCGACTCATCGGTGCTAATATCTGTCTCTGAGGATTCATCATGGTATCCCTATTCTCCATCTCTGCCCTTTCCCTACCCCATCGGGCCTGTTCCTCCTGCTGGACCCCTTCTGGGTTGTAGATTGACACAATAGGGCCTATGGTAACCGGTACTTGTAGAGCATCCGGCATTTGATAAGACCTTGCATGTTGTGTTTCTGGCATTTTCTGGACCACGAATCTTCCCACTACTCTCTGTTCGGAACTAGATTGAGGTACTTCCTCCTCTTTCTTAGCATCCCAATCTGTTACTGGGATCGATTTATATTCCCCCCATCTAGCTCCGTCCTCTTGTGGTAATATGGGACTTGCGGCCCCTCCGCTGTACGGAGGTGGTCTATCTGTTAATAGCCTCTCTATCAGTTCCTCTTCTGTCTCGCTTTCCTCTTCTTCCTCTAGAGGTTTCCTTTCTCCCGTGGCTTCTATCATTGTGAACAGTTTGTCCGCTTCTATCTTTTGCACTCTCCATTTCTTAGCTTCCTCATCCTGTACTGCCTTTACTGATCGTCTCACTCTTTCTTGGCGCCTCTTTACGCTCTTTTCGTGTGCTGTTCTAAACCATACACTAAGTGCTTCGAACTGTGTTGGCCTCGGTAGAGGTCTTGTTGCAAGCATTACCGCTTTTAGTTCGTTCAACACATCTAGCTTAAACGTTCCGAATCTCGGAAACGTCAGTTCCTTACTCCCTTCAGTCAGCTTATTCCACTCGGAAATCCATAATATCGAGTGCAAGCCTACATTCACTGCCATATAATAAGCTGGTGTGCCTTCTGGTGGAGCTTCCTCTCCGGCATATAAGTTTCTTCTATTTCTCCTAAAGATTTTACCTAAACCCTTGAAACACTTCATTTTTGACTCTTCCTTGTTTACGTCCCGATGACAACCACCAACCAATCCCTACGCGGCTCTCGCTAACCGGCCTATCTCAGCGCGACACTATGCTGACCGACCAATCTCAGCGCGACTCTTCGCTGACGTCTGACAAACTAACCAATCTCAGCGCGGTTCTATGCTGACGCCACTCGTTCCCTTGCAGCAATTCTCCTTCTTTCTCAACTCGTCTCACGATTTCGCATGCGTTTTCATTCATACACCGAAAAATGACTACTTCCGTCCAAGCGATCACTTTTCTCTGACTGTACGGCCACAGTCTAACTGTAATTGTCACCTCAACTGACGAAACGTCTTCCCTCTTACGGTCAGACGATCGCCTCAACTGATAGGTTACTTACACACAGTAAACGTACGACCAGCGTCCGTTACTCATTCACTCACTCTTACGCTCCCCCTATCATCGGTCTGTCGGGAAATCAATGGTACCTCATGACCCCCTTTCAATGGTAGACAAATTACTCTGGGTGTTCGATACACCCGAACCACTTAAGTCCTTCCCTGGAGCTTAAGATTTCATCCGGTTGCGCGCGCTCACAACCTTCCCCCAATCACACTACAGGCATTCAACTCCGCTTGACATTACAACACAGGAACAACATAAAACACCGCAATCTTACAACGCATGACCCTTATACTCACTCTCGACCGACTCTGCTGCTTTTCTCTCTTCGCACCGTCAGCACCGTCTTCGGCTGCAATTCTTCTTCTGGTCGTCGATGACTAGGGACCTTGGGGTAAACTAAACCTGGCCTAGGTCGTCTTCCTCAAGAAGATAACCATCATTACTCTGCTACCAACTGCGGGGAATGAGATTTTGATATCAATTTATGATCAATTTAATAACTTATCTCATTCATCTATTTTGGACCGCTAGTATCTGTCATTGAGTAAAAGACAACCCCCGCATAGGTTAGACAAACCCCATTAACTGACGCCACTCTGAAGAACCACTTACAACTGATAAAGTTTGAAAGTTTTATATAAAAGTCAATTTTGAATGCAAATACAATCCTCGCAGGATCAAAGTATACAAAAGAATACAAAATCAATTCCAAAATCAGTAATTTAAAGCTTCGATGTGAAGTGGTTCCTTGGCGTCATCTACAGAAAGAGAAAAGTATCACGTTAAATCTGTCCCTACTCTATGCTATGTGACATCCCTACTTCGCAAGTTCCTAACCTAAAAAGGTGTCAGCAGTTTGACTCCCAAAGAAGTTCAAACTCTCTTAGCCTCTAAAGGTAACTTAAGTTTAAGAAGCAGTACCCTCTCTGCCTACCCATCCGCTCTCTAAGGGTCCTCGGCCTACTGCTCTCTTGCGCTCTGATCTCTCTCAGCGCATCTGCTCAAGTCATCTACCCTTCGCCCTTCTCTCTGAGCTGTTCCCCTGCTGTTCCTAATCTCCAATTGCTCTCTTCACCCCGGGGTGCTGTCCCTAAAATACACAATCACAGTGTGGGTGGAACGCCCCTTGACGCCCACCACGGACTTTCCCCGATGATGTCAGCTTCTAGCTTCGTCCGTTGCTTCATCTCTTTCGCCGTCCGTTAAGTTGACCTTTCTTCTTTAGATGTCATCTTCATCTTCTTATTGGCGACTTCAACTGACACTTTCAGATCAAAAGTCATATGAACTTAAACAAGACTTTAACTTACAACTGCTATTCTTGACCCTTCTAGGTCCTGTGAATGGCCGTTCAAAAACAAGTTTCAAATTCTACGCGCTTCTTATCACGTTCAGGCCATAAACCTTGTCCAGCGTTGTCACCTTAAATCTAACAAGTGCTAGACTTCTTGGCTCTCACGTCCACATCAAACTATTCACGACTCCTGTGAGTCCTCTAAATTACACACATTGAACTGTGCTCCTGCTAACCCTTGGTCAGTCAGGTTAGAATCACAAATGACCTAAACCTTTCTAACATTCTTACAAAAAGCCTTCTACACAGTATAACCTTTAACATATATTTTCGTATTTAGCAAAAGTCTGTTACATATCTGTGAATACATTGTACATAGAATATAGACTACGTAAAGTATAACTTTATATTCTCATTCGCTATATCGTTTTATACATGTTCTACACATTTCTTCACGTTTCATTTCTCGCCGCTTCTCCGTTTTAAAGGTTACACACGTACATGAATTCTACCTTGCACGTTCTACATTTCTTAAGCATTTCTACACCATTTCTACATCAGCCCACTACGTATACGGGCCTTCTAAATCTAATACATGTCCTAAAGTGAATACAATTACATTTCCTATATTATTTTGGATTATATCGGTTATCTATATGCTATAAGTGTCAACTTCACACTACGATATACATTTCATTCCTACGTTATACAATGTGCTTGTAAATATGGCCTATACATAATTTTTATTCAAATTTGCGCTCTCTCAAAACAAAACAAAATTGCAGAATGGGTTAATGACAAATGGGTCACATTCTGCAGCACACATAAAAAGAGGAAAAGCCTCTTGTGATTATTTTTGAACAGAAAGGTTTCCAGTGGCGGCTGGTGACTTTTGAAAGTAGTAGGGCGTAAAAGTTGGGGCTGAGTGTTACATCGGAACCTAGCAAAGCAAGCAAGCCTGATCAACAAAAGGGGATTCGGGGGTTGTCCCCTCGGTGAAAATGTTTAAAAAAAGTGCACCTTAATACAAAATTATTTTACATGCAATTAGACATGGGGTCACAAATTTTAAAAAGTTCTAGCAACCGCCTCCTTAAACTAAACGACTTGCATGCACAACTGTACCTTTTATAATGTGTATATGTAATTGTGATTGTGTGTATGTGTAGGTTGCATTGCCGCTTCTTTTACTGAGACAATTCTGTGTGTGTGAACCTTGCACTGCTGTGGCAGTACTGTACATGCAGTGTGTATGAAGCATGAGCTGCTGTCCTGTACCTATGTGTGTGTAAGGAGACGTTGTCGAGGGATGAACCGCCCTCCTCATATCTGACTCTCGCAGGGCTGACTCTGCCTGATTATCTGCTCCTCTGAGGGGTTGGAGGAAGTGGGTTTCCAAAGGCCATAATTAAGAGGCAGCCCCATCCCTATGTAATTGCTGCGCAGTGTGGCTTTTTAAACCGGCTTTCTTTCTTTTGGTCCGAGAGAGGCCCTTCATTACCAGGTCTTAAATACTTGTGTCAACTGATATGGGGGAGGCGTGAAGGAGCCGTGATAATGAAAAGCCCAGGAGCTGTGTGCTCTGCCCATCGAGGCCTCTGCTGCTGCCTGGCACCGCGGACCGGATCGAGAAAACCTACAACTAAATAAACGCGCTGATTTGATGTTGTGCAGTCACAAGCTCATGCACCAATAAGTCACGGAAGCTGAGCAGGTTTCGCTCACAATAGATTAGTCTTGAAATAAAATGCAACGTGCAGACTGCAGGCGATGGTTTATGGGAAAAGTATGCAGTCTTTCTTTTTCGTGATAGACTCTTTCACAAAACGCCATCTTGCAGTCACGGCTCGCTCACAGTGGGGGCCAGGGGGGTGGGGATAAATTAAATAAAAAACTTACCTTGTCTTCACTTGACCGGGTCCGCACCATCTCTGCTCTGGGGTCCCGTTGGCGCCTAGACTAATTAGTAATGGCTGCCAACTTGCCGAGACACAGTAGTAGCCAATCCTGATGCTGCTCTCTTTAGAGGGGAGCTGCTCTCTAAAGAGAGTAGCATCAGGATTGGGCTGAGCATTAAAAAAACGTCGTTCGTTTTTTCAGCACTGGGGTACGTTGCATTAGGCAGGCAAACCCCTAATCCGTTGTTTTTTTTAAAGCCACATAGTTTACTAGTTGGAAAAGCCCTGCCGGGCAAACACCACATGCGCAGTGAGTGCTCACTGTGCCGGCACAGAGTCAGTCCAGCGCCACCCAGTGTCAGACAGTGCATACTACTGTCCATGTCCATGACACACACACACTACGGCCGCAGGGCAATAATTATCGGGCAATTTATTCGAGCGGCGCGTTAATTTATAAAACTTTTATTAACGCGCCACTCGACTAAATTGCCTGATAATTATAGGTGGGGCAACGCCCAAACGCCCTAATGGTAAAACCGCCACTGAAGGTTTCCCTTCCTGTACAAAAATAATCATCCCCACAGCGCAGGCACCCGTGCACCATGGTGCAAAGGTGCCTGCGCTGGCGCACAGCAGCCCATGTGTGCCCCGCGCAGGGGAAAAGGACAGGAATACGCGGTATCTTATAGATATGTTGCATTCCTGCCCTTTTCTTTTGCCGTAGGGAAGCGCAGCAGGAAAGCCTGCTGCGCTGCCCCACGGCAAAACCTCATAGATGAGGCCCTTGGAATGTTTAAAGATCAGCTAAATGTCCACTTAAGGTTGTTTCTAAGTGTAACGTGTCTGGTAAAGTCAACCATTCCTGACCGCGTGAGACAATTGCCCAAAAAGTTTAATGATTTTGTATAGTCATCGGGGTCTTTTTGTTTTTGGTTTGTTTTATTAATGAGGGGGATGTGCTACATTCCTCTAAATGCTTTTACATTTCTTCTTTCCTGTTTTCTCCTCCATCTTTATTACATCACTCTGATGCTGCCAGCATCGGCATGCGGCGTCCTGTTTCTTTTCTTCTTACATTCCGTATTCTGTAAGAGTTTTTCCCACTTTTTTCTTTTCTGTTTCCCAGTTGCATCTGGAGCTGTACTTGTCTGGACCTACTTTGCTGTGCTGACAATAAATCTACATTTAATGTATTTTTGGGATACTGGATTCGATTTTAACAGTAGGTGTTAAGAGGACCCTCTAAAGGGTCTCCTGTGTGAATTTATTAATAAACCCAACACTAGCATCAGTGAGGATTTATTAAGACAAGATGTACAGTGAGGCCAACATGGAGCTACGATACTCGTAATGGTAAGTATTCAGCCTATGCACTCTTTATGCATTCCCCATGCACATATATCTCAGAATGGCCTGTACATTGTAGGGGCATATCTGCCCATGCAGATATGTCCATACATGGGATATAGAGCACCCTGCCTTAGGGTTATAAGGCCTGCAGTAGGGGTGACTTACGTATACCTCATGCAGTGTCCCATGTCGACTCTTTGGTTTTCTCGCACCAAGACACGCAGCCTGCAATGGCAGCTAGCATAGTCTTGGTGAAGGGTCTCTGGGGTGGCACAATTAATGCTGGAGCCCCAGTAGACCCTCTTCAGTACCAATGCCCAAGGTACCAGGGGTACCATATACTAAGGATTTACAGGAGTGGGTGAAGTTGTGCCAGTCGTGGTACAGTTTTAGGAAAGAGATCTGACACTGGGAAACTGGTTGGCAGGAACCCAGTACACTTTCATTTCAAAATCACTTCACACAACAGGCAACAAGTGGCACCTTCCTACATGACCCCCCAAATAAAAGAGGACGAGACCAACCTTTCCCCAGAGAGTCTTCCTCTTCTAAGTGGAAAAACACGGAATGGTCATCTGCATTGGCATTGACAGCCCCAGGTCTGTGTTCCACTGTAATGTCGATTCCGTGTAGAGAGATGGACAACCTTAACAGTTTGGAATTTTCACCTTTCATTTGCATTATCCATCTAAAAGGCCTGTGGTCCATTTGAACTAGGAAGTGAGAACCAAACAAGTATGGTCTCAGCTTCTTCAGGCATCAAACCACAGCAAAGGCCTCCCTCTCAAAGACGCTCCAAAGCTACTCCCTAGGGAGTAACCACCCGCTTATAAAAGCAGCAGGCTGGTCTTAGCCTTCATCATTGGTCTGGGACAGGACCGCTCCTATCCCATGTTCAGAGGCATCGGTCGTCACTATGAACTGCTTGGTGTAGCCTGTAGCGTTTAGAATGGGTGCTGATCACATTGTTTCCTTCAGGGTGTCAAAAGCCTTTTGATAGACCACTGTCCAGTTGACCTTTTTTGGCATCTTTTTGGAGGTCAGTTCTGTAACGTGGGATGCAATTAACCAATACCCGTCACAAACCTCCTGTAGTACTCAGTCAAGCCAAGGAAGGTCCTGACGTGAGTCTGGGTGGTTGGAGCCTCGCCGTCCAGAATAGTCTAGATCTTGGATTGAACTTGGGCTCCAGTGTTGGAAAGTGGGTTATTACTAGTGGTATATATACATCTATCCCTGGAAATAAGACCACTAACACAGTCTAGGACTCAGTACAGGTCTCAATAAATTATTCCCATGCTCAACCGCTCAACCCTGGGAAGCTTGACTGCGAGCAGGCAGTCTTAACGTCAGAGACAGGTATGTAAAACATTTAAAAACACCAATTCAGTACATAATTAAGACACAACACAAAGAAAGCCACACCAATTTATGAAAATAGTAAATATTTTTATATTTGAAATGACACTAGAACATCAAAAATCCAATTACTGGACCTGGAGATGGGCATTTTTAAAGAATTAACACTTTCTAGCACTCAGTCCCCTTATGGAGCTTTTTCCAAAGTTGCTCCAAACTTTTTCAAACTTCTCGAACTTCTTCTTGAAGTTCCACTGAAGGGTCCAAAGGGTTCATTGCACAATCCAAGGGTCTGGAAGCTCCAAGGTGGTCCTGGAGAGTTTAGGACCACAATTCCCATAATGTACCGGGACCAAACTCTCACAAATCCACTGGACGCACTCTTGGTGGCGAGGGTCCAGGTGAGCTCTGTTAACCTTCTGCTTACAGGGACTCCACTCTTTATTCCTCTTGAAGCAAGGTACATCCAAAGGGCTGTAGTTTCCAGATAATGCCTGAGGAGCAGGCAGTCTGAATGCAGAGCCTGATGGTGCACATCTTGTTTCCAGCTTTGCAATCCTTCTTCTCTCAGTTCCAAGCAGCAGAGCTGCAGCACACTCAGAATGAGGAAATCGTCTCTTATGATTGTTTCTGTGCAGGAAGGTGTCTGTTCCTGCACATAAACAATCATTAAGAAAAAATTATGTTTTACAAGTTTTATGTGTGCTTAATGCAGCACACGTAGAAGTTGAAAAACACCATTTCAGATTGTTTGTGTGCAGGAAGGGACACCTTCCTGCACATAAACAATCATCCCTGTAATGCAGGCATCCTTGCACCACGGTGAAAGGGTGCCTGCATCAGAGCTTTGCAGCTAATTGTGCGCCAGTGCAGGAGAGACCAAAGGGATCCGTCATATCATTGTAGATAGGACGCATCCCTGTGCTTTGAAAATGCTGCAGCGTTATGCAGCCAAAGGACCTGTGGTGCCGCGCTGCGGCACTTTCTTGTAAATGAGGTCCTAAGTGTTTTAGGGGATCACTGGCCCTGGTTATTCAGAGCCAAGGTTCAGTCAGCGTCAGTTACCACCAGTACCAGTCAGCAAAAAGATAGGGGTGCCCAGGGCACAGGATGACTTTGCAACATCCTCCTACAACGTGGTTGAAGTACACACCTGTGCCCTGCCCTATCTGGCACTTGATTTCCTTGATGGTGAGGCTTTCAAGATCTCTCAAAGGTATCTGGTGATCCTGCCAGGTGGAGCTAAAGACAGCAATGCTATCAAGATGAGCTGCGATAAAGGGCTTCAACCCAGCAAGGACTTTGTTCACCAGCCTTTGGAAGGTGGCAGGAGCATTCATTAGTCCAAAGGGCACCACAGTGAACTGATAGTGCCCATCAGGGGTTGAGAATTCTGACTTTTCTTTGGCTCCTGGAGTCAGACCGATCTGCCAGGACCCTGATGTGAGATCAATCAATCAATCAGGGTTTGTAACCATGGCTACTCAATGATGGTCTCAAGGCGCTGTGGGGTTGGGGGGGGGCGCGGCGGATCAGAATAAGTGCTGAGTTCATCCGAAGAGCCTGGTCTTGAGGTCCTTCCTGGATTGCATCAGCGACTGCGATTTTCTGAGGTTTATGGGCCGTGTGTTCCATGTCTTGGAGGTGAGGTAGGAGAAGGACATTCCTCTGGTTATGGTCTTGTGGATTCGTGGGACGGTAGCCTGGGAAAGCTGGGCGAGCGGAGGTGTCTGTTGGGTGCGTGGAATGTGAGGCGGTAATTCCGGTATGCGGATCCTGCATTGTGAAGGGTCTTGTATGCATAGCTGAGGAGTTCGAAGGTCACGGAGGTGTTGAGTGATGTGGCTGTGACAGGGAATGTTGAGGATTAGTCTTACTGCAGCGCTCTGGGCATTCTGGAGCCTTCAGAGGAGTTTCTGGGTGACACACGCAGAGTGTGTTGCTGTAGTCGAGTCTGCTGCTGATGAGGGCATGGGTGACTGTCTTCCTGGAGATGGTGGGGATCCAACGTTAATGTTAATGTTAATGTTATGGTGATTTGTATAGCGCACGGCTGCCCCAGCCAAGGGGCGTCCCGGCGCTGCGAACAGACAGTTTACAGAGAAATAGAGGCGCAGAGAATGGAACAGTTATTGAAAGAGATGAGTTTTGACAGACTTTCTGAAGGCTAAGAGATCCTGAATCCCACGGATAGCTTCGGGCAGACTATTCCATAACTTGGCAGCCAGGAAGCTGAAGGATCGGCCGCCCACTCTGGCCAGTCTGGTGCGGGGGATGATCGCAAGATGCTGCCCCTCTGAGCGGAGCGATCTTCTAGGGATGTACTCTGACAAAAGCGGGCGAAGCATTGGGGGAGAGGCGGTTTTAAGGATTTTAAAAGCTAGGCACAATGCCTTAAACTGGACCCTTTTGCCTACCGGGAGCCAGTGCAGTTTTTCCAAGGCTCCAGATACCGAAGAATAGCGCGGGAGACCTACCAGAGCCCTGGCTGCCGCATTCTGAACTCTCTGCAATCTAGTGATTTCAGCTAGATTTGCCCCCAATAAAAGAGAGCTGGCATAGTCCAGTCTGGAAAGGATGGTCGCCTGGACAATTAATTGGCGAGTCTGGCAGTCAAAGAACTTCAGAATGGGCCTGATGTTACGCAGGATGCCAAAGCATGTGGCAGCTACTTTTTTAGTGTGGTGAGTGAACTTTAGAGCAGAATCCACCCAGACTCCCAAATTTTTTACGCATTCCTTTGGCATAGGGGGTGGGCCTAGGACATCAAGCCACCAGTTGTCACCCCAGGACGAAGTGTTTTTCCCCAAGAGCAGTATCTCCGTTTTCCCGGCGTTTAATTGAAGAAAATTCGCCGTCATCCAGTTGGTGATGTCAGTGAGTGTCTGTTTAAAGTGATGAGCCTCCAGACCACTGTTGTCATTAAGTGCCACCACCAACTGGGTATCATCTGCATAGGATACCAGTGCAAGTCCGTTTCTTCTAGCCACCTCCGCCAGAGGGCGGACATATACATTGAACAGGGTGGGGCTCAGGGAAGAGCCTTGCGGCACTCCCTGTCCAATGTTATGTTCCTCAGAGATGTAAGGGGGGGTAGAGACTCTGAAAGACCTGTTGGAGAGGAAGTCTCTAAACCATCCCAAGGCTGTCCCTGTGATTCCAATTTCCTCCAATCTCGTCAAGAGGACCTCGTGTGACACCGTATCGAAGGCAGCACTGAGGTCCAACAGGACCAGTGCTGCCGTACCGCCGGTGTCAAGGATGGTACGGAGATCCTCAGAAACACTGAGCAAGGCGGTCTCGATGCTATGACCGGCTCTAAACCCGTGTTGGGAGTCATCCAAGATGTTGTTGGTGAGGAGGAAGTCGGACAGAATGTTGTTTACATGTGCCTCGATGATTTTGGCAGGCCAGGGAAGCAGGAAGATGGGTCTGAAGTTCTCAGGAAGCGAGGGGTCTAAAGTGGGTTTTTTTAGGATGAGGGAAACCCAAGCCTGCTTCCATTTGGAAGGAACTTTGGCGGTAGAAAGGGACAGATTGATGATGTCTCGGATGTGTTCAATGATAAATTCATGGGCTTCACAAAAGGTATCCGGTTTTAGGGGGTCTGCCGGGGAGCCAGATTTAATCTTTTTGCAGATTTTTAGGGAACTATCTCGCTCGAGCGTAGGTAGGGAGGAGAGAGAGGGCCTGGTAGGGTCAGAGATAGCCAATGGCTGCGGGCCTTTAGGAAAGGTGTCATAAATTTTCTTGATCTTATTGGTGAAAAAATTAGCCATATTATTGCAGAGGTCAGGAGAAATGATAGTGGTATTAACGTTTTTTTTTGCAGTAAGGTCTTTCAGAATTTTAAATACAGCTTTCGAGGTATTAGAGCTGTTTCTGATTTCATTGGCATAATATGCCGCCCTTGTTCTGCAAACCTTACGATGGTAGGTTTTTTGGAGCAGGACATAATCCTGTTTGAGGTTAGCATCATAATTTTTCCTCCAACCCCTCTCTGCCTTTTTGCATTCCTTTTTCAAAGTTGCTAGTTCGAAATAATACCAAGGGCTAGCTGTATGGGTGCGAACCTTGGTACATCTGACCGGGATCAAGGTATCAAGTGCCTGGGTGATCCAGAGGCAGAACTGGTCATAACCTACGTCCAGATCTTCACTTGGGTGTGGGGGATTTAATACCAGGAGATTGTGTAGGTCTTCAAGACGAAGTTTTCTCCATGGCCGTTTCTGAACTAATGGAGTAGGCACCGCTGCAGGTCTCAAGTTGCAAGGGATAGACAGAGTTACTAGATGGTGATCGGTCCAGGTCATAGGGATTGGCGGGCCTGCGGAACAACTTGTGATGTTGGAAAAAATGGGGTCAAGAAGGTGACCCGCTCTATGGGTGGGGCCAATCACAAGTTGATTAAGTTGGAAGGCCGCAAGATCTGCAAGAAAGGTGGCAACCAAAGGTATTTCAAAGCAAGTGGAGTTTGTTGAAGCAGGCCGAGAAGACAGGGTTTATCTGGTGGTCCATAGTGAGCGAGGAGTCCAGTAGGATACTGAGGTTTTGTGCATGGTTCGTGGGGGCATGGGGACTTCTGAGAGCAGAGGGTCCTCAGGAGTCATTCCAAGGGGAGGGGGAGGCTCGCAGGATGAGGATTTCAGCCTTGTCCAAGTTGAGTTCTGGCAGCTGTTCTTCATCCAGGTGGCGACTGCTTTTATTCCTTTGTGGAAGTTGTTCCTGGTGACAGTGGGTTCTTTGGTGAGGGAGAGGATCAGCTGGGTGTCGTCGGCATAGAAGATGCTGGGTTCAAGGTGTTTGCTTGCTTTTTACATGTACTCAGCCATCCTGGAACAAAAGCTAAGCACATAATCCACAATATCCTTTTTCAGTTCTTTGAGAGGTCTCTCTCATCTTTCCTTCACAAGACACAATGGTCCCCGTTCAGGGTTCCAACAAGCGTTCAAAAGGGGAAACCATAACTCCCTTTTCTGGCATCTTTGTGAGTAAAAAGCAGGAATGGCAGCAAGACATACCATCTCCTTATAAGCTTTTCAGGGAGTCTACTAATCTACCTTTTAGGGTCTTTTTAAATCTTTCAACAAACCCATCCATTTGTGGATGGTCTAGGGTAGTGAACTTATAAGTCACTGCACACTCAGTCCATACGTGTTTTAAGTATGTAGACATGAAGGGGGAACACCCATCGCAACGCATGTGTTGCATCAGATGCGTATACGTCGCGTGCTGTCACAACGCACGCGACGTTACGACGTGTGCGTTCACTACGCACAACTTTACATTGCGGGCGCCATTACATCGAAGGCGCTTTTAGAACGCAGGCGCCGGGACACGGACGGCGGGAAGACAATGCTGGAACCACAGTGAGAGACAGGTAAGGTCGAGGTTTGTGGAGGGGAGGGTTTTAGGCTTTAGGGCTTACGCTGTACTCGTAGTGGAGGGGACAGTTTAGGGTAGTTTATGGGGAGTTTAGTGAAGGGGAGGATTTTAGGCTTTAGGGCTTAGGTTTAAAAGTAGTATATGATTGTGTTTTAGGCTTTAGGGTTAGGGCTTAGGGTTAAGAGTAGTATATGGTAGTGTTTTAGGCTTTAGGGTTAGGGCTTAGGTTTAAGAGTAGTATATGGTAGTGTTTTAGGCTTTAGGGTTAGGGCTTAGGGTAAAGAGTAGTATATGGGAGGACAGGTGGGAAAATTAAGTTAATTAGGAGGTGGATTCTCACTTAGCCAGCTCCACTCCTAAGGGGCTGAAGGCAATGTGGACCCCACTTTTCATTTTCCTCCATCTTGGTTTGAGGGGGAAGTAGCCAATTAGGGTCAGGGTAGTGCCCCTTCCCACAGGAAGTGGTCACTTAGAGGATGTAAACATTCTAATGGTAGGTAGTGCATTGCCTACTGCCTGTCTCAACCTTTAACACCCCAGCATTTAGTATTTAGGTTTCATTCCTGGATCCTGGGGGGGCGAGCCCCACAGATTGAAGAACACTGATCTAAAGGGTCTCCTCTTTGCATTTATTAATATATCCAACACTGCTATCAGTGAGTAATTATTAGGACAAGGTATCATGCGGCTAAGAAACTCACAATGACAGTTATCCAGCTCATGCACTCTCTATGCCTTCCCTGTGCGCTTACAACATCTCAGAATAGACTGGACATTGCAGGGGCATATCTGCTCATGCAGATATGTCCCCACATGGGATATAGTGTGCCCTATTTTAGGGCTGTATGGCCTGCAGGAGGGTTGACTTACCTATACCTGATACAGTGTAATAGGGGCCTGGCACTCAGGGTTGTGTGCCACTTTGACTCTTCAGTTTTCGTTGCACCAAGGCACGCAGCCTGCAGTGGCAGCTTGCATAGTCTTGGTGAGGGGTATCTCGGGGGTCACAATTTGTGCTGCAGTCCCACTGGACCTTCTTAAGTATCCATGTCCTAGGTACCAGGGGTACCATTTACTAGAGACTTATAGGGTGGCTGAAGTTGTGCCAATCGTGGTACAGTTTTAGTAACGAGATCTGATCCTGTGAAACTAGTTGTCAGGGACCCAGTGCACTTTGAATTTGAAATCACATCACACACAAGACAAAACGTGGGGGTTAACCATGTCAAAAGATCGCACTTTCCTGCAAGGGGCTTGTGTTTGACCTCATCGTCAAGGGTTCAAATCTCTACAGGTCTACTCAGCCTTTCATCTTTCTGATGTCAATAAAAGGAGTACCATTGAGTTTGGTAACAATAGACATCTGTTATTCGGCGCCAAGATGTCTGTCCCAGGGGGGGTTGCTCGGCTGGGAACGGCCCTGAAGAGACTACAGGGCTAGGGGTGAACACAAAGATCGGGTCCTTAATCAGTGATTTCAAAGAGGGTTTTATTGAGATGTAGGTCTTCCTCTGCATAACAAACAGTGCTTTCTCCGTGTCCTTATGAGGGGGAAGGGGGGATGCAGTCCTGGATGAAGGGGAATAGTCACGCCCTAGAAGGACCGCGGGGTCCGTATAGAGGATAACAGTACAGGTAATCGGGGAGTTCAGAGTACTTCAGTTGTCCTACTCCGATGGTCCCGCTGACTCTGAGGAGGGTCTCCGGTCGGGTCGACCCACCGGGGCTGTAGCTGTTGTCTTGGCTGTAGCTGATGTCTTCCTCGTCGGGTGAAGGGACCACAATACCCAGAAAGCAAAAGGAGGAGGAAACGGTTACTGGGATGACCGGTTTAATTAGCGTAGGGGCCGGGGAGTGCAGGAAACCAAGTGCCGGTGTGGTTTTTCCTAATGTAACGCAGTGCTCTCAGTGCTCGTGAAGGGAGGGGCACAGGGGATACTATTTACACTTAGACCGCGGCTTTACTCGGTAGGGAGACTTCTCCGTCCCACCCACCCCGCAACTCTGCCCCGTACCTTGTGAAGCCACGCTCCTCCCTCGGGAACGTGGCGGGGCGATGCACAGAGACGTTGGCCTCCTGGCTTGATGGTATCAGCTGGGCTCGTCTCCTCTTCGTCCTCTTCCTCCGGATACTCCCTCGCGTCGCTTCTTCTCCTCACCGCACCGTCTTCGTCCTCCAGGGAAACGCCGTCCGTCGGTGCAGAAACACTTCCGCCTTTTGACGTCCCACCGCTGTAGAGGGGCGGGGCTGCGTCTTCCTCGTCGTTCCACTTAAAGGAGCCCAGTCCTGATTCTGATGCTGTCCGGCAGCCGTCCTGTTCCTCTCTCCACGAGTTCTCTGGCAGCTGTGAGGACAACGGGCAAGGTGAGAGGGGAGCGGCGGACCACCACTCCGGGGCTTTGCTCTGCAGGGGTTCTCCTAGTTCAAGTGCCCCGTCACATACCTCCCCCCTGGCATCTCCCGATCGGGGAGAGGAAAGACTCGGGACAGAAAGTCCGCATTCCCATTGTCTTTACCTTTGCGATGCTGCACAGTGAAGGAGTAGGGTTGTAACGACAGGAACCACCGAAGCACTCTAGGGTTCTGGCTACTATTCTGGTGGATCCATTTCAAAGGGGCATGGTCCGTATGGAGGATAAACTGAGTGCCTTCTAGATAGTATTTTAGTTTATCGATGGCCCACTTGAGTGCTAGGGCCTCTTTCTCAATGGTGGAGTAGTGGCACTCCCGGGGAAACAATTTCCTACTCACAAACAGTACCGGGTGTTCGGTCCCATCCGCCCCTATCTGGGATAACACCACCCCTATCCCCACATTAGAGGCGTCTGTAGCCAGTATAAAGGTTTTCTTGTAGTCAGGTGATAGCAGGACCGGGGCTGTGGTCAGAAAACCCTTTAACGCTTGGAAGGCTTCTACGGTCTCAGGGGAAGGATGTGTGAAATGTTTGGGCTGGGCATCCTTTCGTAGGAGATCTGTCAAGGGGGGCAGCTGTCTCTGCAAACTTAGGAATGAACCTGCGGTAGTATCCGACTAGTCCTAGAAATGCCCTCATGTTTCTTTTATTGGCGGGGAAGGGCACCTTCTCTATAGCTCTGACCTTTTCACTTTGGGGAGCTATTGCACCGTCGCCCAAAACATATCCCAGGTAATTGACCTTCGTGAATGCCGCTCTTGACTTTTTCGCATTAATATGTAGACCTGCTCTCCGCAAGGCTGAGAGGATGATCTGCAGGTGTCTTAAATGTTCGTTCCATTCCTTGCTGTAGATGACGATATCATCCAGATAAGCTGAGCTGAAGGAGGTGTATGGCCGCAGTACCTGATTCATGAGATGTTGAAAAGTCGCGGGGGCTCCATGAAGGCCAAACGGGAGGATGGTGAACTCGTACGAGCCGTCATCAGTAACAAAGGCGGTCTTCTTCTTGTCCTCCTCACGAAGAGGCACCTGCCAATACCCCTTCGTGAGGTCGATGGTGGTGATATAACGGGCATCTCCTATCTTCTCCACCAACTCGTCTACCCGGGGAATAGGGTAGGTATCGAAGTGGGATACCGCGTTTAACGCTCTGAAATCCATGCAGAATCTCTTCGATCCGTCTGGTTTGGGGATCATAATGATCGGGGAGGACCAGGGACTCTGGGACGGACGTATCACCCCCAATTGTAGCATCTCGGTGACTTCTTTTCTCACGGCTTCTCATCGGGCCGCCGGTATTCTGTAGGGCCGTTGTTTCACTATCTTCCCGGGTAAGGTTTCAATCCTGTGTTCTACCAAACCTGTTCTCCCGGGGGTATCAGAGAACACATCAGAGAAGGGGTCCAGGACGCCCTGCAACTCTTGTTTCTGTTCGTTGGTTAGCTCTGTATTCACCACTAGTTGTTTTAACGAGGACTGGGAAGATGCTGCCGGGACGACTAGGTGGCCATCTTGTGGGGGGGTCCCAACCACTCTTTTAGCAAGTTAATGTGGTAGGTTTGTGTTTTCTTTGAGGTTAGCCTTAATCGGTAGGTGGTTTGCCCTATGGCTTCGATTACTTGATAAGGGCCTTGCCATTCATTCTTGGAACTGTTACTGATGGCGGGTAGAAGGACGAGAGCCCACTTTCCTACAGCGATCTTGCGTAACCTCTTCCCTTTGTCATAGGTCTGTTTGTACCTCACTTGTTGGTGTTCCAGCGAGGAGTGGGCCAAATCCCTGAGTTTCCCTAGCTTGTTTCTCAGCTGGGTCGTATACTCCAGCATCCTTTTCTTGTCCTGTTCTTCCTCTGTTTCCCACATTTCTTTGATCATTTCTAACAGTGATCTGGGAAGACGGCCATACAATAGTTCGAATGACGAACAGCCTAGGCTGCTCTGCTTTTGTGAACGGATTACAAAAAGGGCCAGTGGTAACAACCTGTCCCAGGAGGGTCCTTCTGCACTCAACATCTTCTTCAGGGTCATCTTTAGGGTTTGATTGTACCGTTCGACCAGACCATCCGTCTGAGGGTGGTATACTGAAGTTTTTAGATGTTTGATGTTTAGGAGGCGGCATACGTCCTTCATTAACTTGGATGTGAAGGGGGTTCCTTGGTCGGTGAGGACTTCTTTAGGAAAACCTACCCTAGAGAACAATTCAACGAACTTTTCAGCAATGGCTGAAGTCGTGGTGGTACGTAAGGGGAACGCTTTCACAAACCTAGTGGCGTAATCGACGACCACCAATGCGTACAGGTGTCCTCGGGGTGTCTTAGGTAGGGGTCCTATGAGATCCATGCCGACCCTTTCAAAGGGCGTTCCTATTATCGGCATCCGCGGTAGAGGGGCGGCACTGGGTCTTTGGGTGTTTCTCTTTTGGCATATGTCGCATTTGGCACAATAGTCCTGAACATCCTTGTAAATCCCCGGCCAAAAGAAATGACGGAGAATGACATCCGTGGTTTTCTCTTTGCCCGCGTGACTGGCTGTTAGATGTGCATGGGCAAAGAACAGGACCTGTTCTCTGAAGGACTTTGGAACCAACAATTGGAGATCCCCGTCACACTGCGCTTGACGATACAGCAATTCCTTTCTGATCAAGAACCTGGGATATGTCGGGGCACTGGCTCCTTCACTAGAGTGGGCACTTTCCCACGCGTTATATAAGGTTCTGCCTTCTCCCTGGGCGAAGCGGAAACTCTTATCTATTACCCATGGTTCGGGGGACAGGTAGGTGGATGGCGTGTCGGCCTTCGCAGAGGGGGAGGGGGACAGGGTTTCCCTAAAAAGTGAAAGGAATTCAGGGTTATCAGTCCCCAGAATCATATCCTTGGGTAGGGAATCCACCACCCCCACCCTAACCTGGCAAGGTTCTCTATGGGGCAAACACAAGGTTAGTTCTGCTACAGGATATGGCTTTACATCACCGTGTACACCGCGGATGTACACTGTGGCAGGAAGGGAAATCTGTTCTGGGTTAACAAAGCGTTCCTGGATCACCGACTGTTGGCACCCTGAGTCTAGGAGGGCCTTTACCATAAGTCCGTTAAGCTTCATACTCACATAGAATGTGCTACCCAGTTCCGCCGAATACAGCACTGTCCTTGGGAGGTAGCCGAACTCCATGGGCTCTTCGGGTTTTTTTTTCCGGGGACACATCCTGGCTATGTGGCCCCACTCCCCGCATTCGAAACATTGGGGGCCCCGGGACATGGGGGACGTCATCCCTGTTGGTCGGGACCGACTAACTTCCGGTCCACTCTTGGGTTTCTTCTCCAGCTTCCCAGTAATTGTCTGCTTATGTGATTTGTCGGTTTTTTCGGTATCCCATACTATCGTCCGGGGCTGGGCTCGGGCGTAATGAGAGGCCATCGCAATGGCTTGGTTAACGTCAAGACTGGCATGCTGACGTAACCAACGCTGGGTGGCGTAAGGCAGGGCCTCCATAAACTGCTCCAAGTATACCTTGTTCAGAATTTCCTCCTTGCTGCACACATCCGGTCGTAACCATTTATCGGCGGCCATTCTTAGTCTGAAGAAGAGGGTCTTCGGGTTCTCTCCCGGTGCTCCCCGCTCCTTCCTAAATCGTACTCGATAGGCCTCCTGATCTAGGCCCAAATGATCAAGGATGACTTCCTTAATTGTCTTATAGGCGGTGTTCCCTAGGGGGTTCGCAGCTTGATAGGCTGATTGGGCCTCGCCAGTGAGGAGAGGAGCTAGGAAAAAAGGCCATTTTTCTTCGGGCCATCCCATTGCCCGGGCCGCCCTCTCAAAATTGAGGAGGAAGGCGTCGGGATCCTCTCCTGCTATATACTTTTGTAGGGCCACCCCTGCGTGATGAGGGGCGATTTGTCGTACCTCTCCGGTGATGACCTGTGTGGGAGGCGGCACATTCCTAAGGCCTTCGAGTTGGGCGGTAATGGTGGTTTTAAACAGGTCCCTGTCTGCTTGGGCGGTCTGTATCTGTTGCTGTACTGCCCATTCCTATTTCTCCTGGCCTTTAATGATGTGGTCAATGAGGGCTTCCATCTCGGGGTGGCAGATGGTTGATGTGTCTGATCCCACTTCTGACACCAGTTGTCCCAGGGGGGGGGTTGCTCGGCTGGGAACGGCCCTGAAGAGACTACAGGGCTAGGGGTGAACACAAAGATCGGGTCCTTAATCAGTGATTTCAAAGAGGGTTTTATTGGGATGTAGGTCTTCCTCTGCATAACAAACAGTGCTTTCTCTGTGTCCTTATGAGGGGGAAGGGGGATGCAGTCCTGGATGAAGGGGAATAGTCACGCCCTAGAAGGACCGCTGGGTCCGTATAGAGGATAACAGTACAGGTAATCGGGGAGTTCAGAGTACTTCAGTTGTCCTACTCCGATGGTCCCGCTGACTCTGAGGAGGGTCTCCGGTCGGGTCGACCCACCGGGGCTGTAGCTGTTGTCTTGGCTGTAGCTGATGTCTTCCTCGTCGGGTGAAGGGACCACAATACCCAGAAAGCAAAAGGAGAAGGAAACGGTTACTGGGATGACCGGTTTAATTAGCGTAGGGGCCGGGGAGTGCAGGAAACCAAGTGCCGGTGTGGTTTTTCCTAATGTAACGCAGTGCTCTCAGTGCTCGTGAAGGGAGGGGCACAGGGGATACTATTTACACTTAGACCGCGGCTTTACTTGGTAGGGAGACTTCTCCGTCCCACCCACCCCGCAACTCTGCCCCGTACCTTATGAAGCCACGCTCCTCCCTCGGGAACGTGGCGGGGCGATGCACAGAGACGTTGGCCTCCTGGCTTGATGGTATCAGCTGGGCTCGTCTGCTCTTCGTCCTCTTCCTCCGGATACTCCCTCGCGTCGCTTCTTCTCCTCACCGCACCGTCTTCGTCCTCCAGGGAAACGCCGTCCGTTGGTGCAGAAACACTTCCGCCTTTTGACGTCCCACCGCTATAGAGGGGCGGGGCTGCGTCTTCCTCGTCGTTCCACTTAAAGGAGCCCAGTCCTGATTCTGATGCTGTCCCGCAGCCGTCCTGTTCCTCTCTCCACGAGTTCTCTGGCAGCTGTGGGGACAACGGGCAAGGTGAGAGGGGAGCGGTGGACCACCACTCCGGGGCTTTGCTCTGCAGGGGTTCTCCTAGTTCAAGTGCCCCGTCACAATGTCTAAGGGTGAATGTGTGCTTTACAAGTGCATCTTATGTTGTCTGTTTGTTTCTAATGCTTGTACTGCTCCATTCAGTCTCTGGTTTTGCGCGTTTGTCCCATGCCTACATCCTTTCTCCTTTGCTTATCTGTGCTTGTTTACCAAGAGCAGTTTTCTCTCTGCTGCTCACCCTGTGCTCCTCTTGGGCTCTTCGTGTTTGGTAAGTGTGCTATTTGGTCCTTACCTGTGTATAAGTGTATTTCTTTGTACCGAGTTTGCCCTGTTTCCTGCCCCATCCCTTGTCGTGTGACACGTGTAGCCTTAAGTTCTGTAGTTGTGACAGTGTGACATTGCTGTTTTCTTAGAATTCTCCAATGTGTTTCCAGCTGGACCCATGGGGGCTTGTCTCATGTATGTAATTAAGATCCTAGTTTGCGTCTACGTGTTCAGATGCAGAATCCCTTCTTCTGCCCCCTTTCTATGTGGCTTTTAGAGTAACTAGCTATAAGAACCATCTGCACCGGGACGTTGAGCCTTACTACTGGTGGGCAAGTTCTGAGACTGACCTGTGTACGCTCCTAGAGGTGTCTCAGTGTTTCTGTCCAGCTATTGGTTCCTTCTCTTGCTTGTATTTGATTTATTTATTTTATTTTATTTAAAGAGTTTCATAGAGCGCTGGCTAGACCCGAAGGTATCAGAGCGCTTTACATGAGAATCAACAATGTAACAGAAGAAGATCAACAATTACACATTGCATCAAAACAAATAGGCAATACATTAGGAGAGGAAAGAAAGGAGAGAGAAAAATAGTGGGGGGGGGGCAGGGGAGGCGAGAAAGGGAGGATAAGGGAAGAGACAACAAGGAGAGATGAAAGTAAGTCTGTCTAAAGACCGACTGGGTAGGTGACATCCAAGGAGGGAATCCACGGCCCATCTCCCCTATAGCTAAACCAGGTAGCTCCATCGGGCATCAGACAAAATAGTTCAGTCTCAGTACATTGAGAGCGGAGAGAAGGAAAGACATAAATAGAGGGAGGATGCGGGAATAGACGACAGGAGAGACGAAAGGAAGTCTGTCTAAAAACCGACAGGGCAGGTGACGTCCAAGGAGGGAAGTACACATGAAGGTTGCCTTGCCTCCTCTGGCCTTTTACTGCCCGTACTCTGTTTGTGCCTGCTCTGTCCTGGCGTGTGTCACTGCCCGCTCCTCTGTATCAGTACGCCAACTCCCTGTTCTGTAGTCTGATATTCAATGACCATACCCCGCCCTACTTAAAGCCCAGGATAAATATTCATCTTACATTAATAACTGAAATACTACATGTAGCACATTATAGCTCTAGTACGGCTGCAGAGAGAGTCGCATAAGAGTTGAGTGTCTCCAATAGACAGGGTAATGGTGGGTGCCTCTATCCCATAGTTTTCTTAGTGAGCCAAAGAGTTAATGGCTCCATGAGAGGCAAGGGCTGCATGTGACAACTTCAACCCGAAAAATATGTTGGTGTAAAAATATCCAGGAAAAAATATTGATAGGTAATGAAAGTCAATATTTTGGCTATTATATAAATGACAAAAAATATAAATTACCAATCTGGGAAAAATATGACAGGTAGAAAAATATCTACAACAAAAATATATTATTACAAAATAAAAAAAGACTTACACAAAATATCTACTTCAGAAATTCTTAATGAATATAATTATTTACATTTCATATATAAGCATATAAAAAATGTAATATTCATTCACCCATTAAAATTAATCTAAACAGTAATTCAGTAAATTGCAAACCTACTTAGAATTGTTTCAGAAATAACATAAACATCTATAAAAGAATTCTAAGATCCGAAGTACAACAAAATAATAATGTCAATAAAATAAGAAAAACTGTTAAAATCAACCATAATAATTACAATACTATAAACATAAAAAATACATACTTTTACATGATGAGGTAAAATGTAGTAGTATAACTACAGAGCAACAAACATTGGGTAACTCACATTAACTATGAAGGAGTCACGTGTGTTATTGTAACTCACATTTTTACAATGCATACATTAAAGGGGTGATACTGAGGGCCTCACGTGAAAGCAGCGATGCGTCACTTCTCAGTGCGCCCTCCTTGCAACATGATTGATGCGTAATACTTACTGTATGATGCATCATGTCGCAAGAAGTTACAGATACGTCAGTATTTATGACGTATCTGTAGGCGCAAAAGTGACGCATTGCTGGAGTGTGTCACAAAAGTGACGCTATTCCAGCAATGCGTCCTTTCACATGGGGCAAGCCCCATGTTGTTAGTGCCTGCATCAGTCTTACACCTGCTTTGAGGCAGGTGTAAGATATTGACGCATTTGTGTCCTAGAAGTGGCGCATTGAAATCTTATAGATTTCACTGCATCACTTCTATGACCCTTTCTTGCGCCAGAATGCCCCCCTAGCACACATTATACCTGGCGCAGGTATAATGTGGCGCAGGGGTTTACAAAGTGACGCATCTACCTAGATGCGTCACTTTGTAAATATGGTGCAACAAGGCACATTTTTTACGCTGCTGGTGCGTCACAAAAAGTGATGCACCGGTGGCTTAAAAGTGACGCACAGCCTCATAAATAAGGCCTAAACTCTTTTACCTCCAGCCTCACAAAATTGGGGAAAATGTATAAATAAAAAGGGTGAAATGTACTTTTCTATCTCTAATCTACCTAAACTTTGGTAAAGTGCATAAATGAAAGAGGTGAGATTTATTATTCTAACTGAATTCCAAGAATAATTGAATAAAGTGCATACATTTAAGGTATAAGATTTACAGCTCTAACTCCAGTCTCACAAGTCTAGGGAAAGTCCAGGAATCATCAGGGAGAGATTTAGTATTCTAACTCCAAAACAGGAAAGCTGTAGTAAGTGCATTCATGAAAGGAGGGAGATTTACTGTTCTAGCTCCAGCCCTACAAACATGGGTGGAAGGGCATACATTGGGAGAGTGAGATTTACTGTTCTAATTTCAATTCAATAAAATTGGAAAATGAATAAATTAAAGATTGTGGGATACACAAACCTAGCTCTATCCTCAGAAACACGGGGGAACATGCATGAATCATAGGGGGGGGGGGGATTTACTACTCTAAATCCAATCCGAAAGAAATTGGGGAAAGTGCAAAAATAAAACGGGGTGGGATTGAATGTTCTAACTCAAGTCCAACAATATTTGGATAAAGTGCATACATTGAAGGGGTGAGGTTTACTATTCTATCTCCAGCCCCACAAACATTTGGGAAGGTGCATAAACCAGAGGCTGAGATTAACTTCTCTTTCTCAAACCCACATAAAATTGTTGAAAGTGCGAAAATAAGGGACTGAGACTTACTAAATTCTCACAAACAGTGGGGAAAGTATATAAAACAATCAATCAATCATTAACACATTTATAGAGCATGGCGAATCACCCGTGAGGGTCTCAAGGCGCTGGAGATGTTGCCTGCGCCGTGATGATTTGATAATTCCAACAGCCAGGTCTTCAGTTCTTTCCTGTATTGCTAGAACAACGGTGCAGTCCTGAGGTGCAGGCGGAGGTTGTTCTAATCCTTGGCTGGCAAGTGCGAGAAGAGCGTCCTCCGATATTGGTTCGGCGGATCCATGGTGTGTCTGCAATGAAGAGGATCAAAAGTGTCAGGTCGGTTGGTGGAAGGTCAGGCTCCAGTTGATGTTGTTGTAATTTAGTAGTGACAGGGTCAGCGTTAGCAGAAGCCATCCTGTATTTAGAGATTATCTTGACCGTTTAGTGGAATCCATTTTGTATTTCTGTCAGCCATTTTGTTTGCCATGTGCTCACCATGTGCTCTGTCCTACCTTGCTGCTCTCTGCTCTTGAAATCTGCCTAGAGACGAGATATATTTAGCCTCCTCTGCTCTGCACATGCTCAGTTGAGCTTGCAGCTGTTGTCAATCCATATCTGTCAGGATGTGTTTACTAGAAACTAGCCACTGTTAGCTCCTCCTACTTGTCGACCCTGCATTTTCTGTATGACCCTATATGTACCTAAAACCAGCATTTGTACTTGTACCGCCTTCTTTTGAGCCCCTGTGTGGGTATGAATGGACCAAGCTCCTTCCATTCAGTGTGCTACTTCATGCATTACCAAAGGGTGCTGTGTGCATGTAGTTCCACCTCATGAGGTTTAATAAACTCTGTCTTTTCTATTCCAGTTTCTGTGCCAACTTCTTCCTATTGGTCTGAGGACTCTGTGCAGAGAAGGGCGAACCCCTTGCACTGGTAGGCCTTGCTGAGGCTCACCACGTCAATGTATGCTGGTCCCTCGTTGTACAGTGGCTTGAAGGCTTGGGTCAGCATCTTGAACTGGCTTCTCTTCTGAATTGAGAGCCAGTGTACTTTCTTGAGATGGGGTGTGATATGGGTCCTTCTGGGTAAGCCAAGGATAAGTCTTGCCGCTGAGTTTTATATTATCTGGAGTCTTTTCAGGAGGTGTGCGGTCATTCCTACATAGCCTGTGTTCCCGTAGTCAAGCCTGCTGGTGATGAGTGCCTGCATGGCGGTCCTTCTAGTCTTTACCAGGAGCCACCTGAAGATCTTTCGGAGCGTGCGAAGGGTGTGGAAGCAGGTGATGAGATTGTGTTGATTTGTTTCTGCATGGAGAGCCATGTCGAGGTTGCGAGTTTGGTCTGTTGAGGTGGGTGAAGGGCCGAGTTCCGCAGGCCACCAAGTGTCATTCCATGGTGAGTTGTTCTTCCCAAAGATGAGGCATTCCATCTTGTTTGTGTTGAGTTTGAGACAGTTGTCCTTCATCCAGTTTGCAATGTTTATCATGCAGCTGTGGAAGTTGGCTTAGGTGGTGGAGGGGTCTTTGGACAGTGAGAGGATGAGTTGGGTGTTGAGTCTGTGTGATCTGATGGTGTCAGCCGGGGGGTCATGTAGGTTTGAAGAGGGTGGGGCTGAGGGACGATCCTTGGTGGGCTCCGCAGATGATCTTCTTGGGCTTTGAGATGAATGGTGGGAGACGGATCCTTTGTGTTCTGCGACGAGGTATTGTCGCAGGGATTCCGTTCTCATACAGAACTGTGCATAGAGACTTGGAACCTCAGTGAATTAGGGTGTACCAAAACTCACCTTCGTACACAAAATCCCCTACCAGACTAGCTACAGTGTCTCATTGGTTATCAAAAACTCCCAATGCTTAGACAACCAGAACATGGACTTAGTACACCTCAGGTAACATGGAACACATGAACACTCTTTCGTTATACAATCATTCCAATCCAGAACAAGGAGTAAAAGAGGACACGTGCATATTTGAAATGTTTATTCACTAATGCAGTGTTCTCAAACGCAGTATCTTAGCTAATACAAGCAAACATATTATAAGAAACAAAGTAATCAGCATAGTCACTAGTCCATAGAATACAAACGGTGACAGCATGGTATTATGCTAAAACGAATAGGGTTTAGTAACATCTAATTCTCACCCTCCCTAGCTGGTAGATTATATTATATCTAGGAAGGTCTCTTTGGGTTTTAGCAGAGCGGCCCCATACCTCGAGATCCTAGTGGTAAGGGATCACATCATCTGCCACCAGCTCAGCATGCGAAGCACCATGAAGTGTGTTTGTATGCTCTTGTGCAAAGCAATATAAAACGCGCCTAAAGCCAGAACTTGGCCGCAGCTGCATGTATGTTATGTCTAGGAACGTGCGAAGATCAGACCTCACAACAACCACTGTGTTGAGATATCCTTGAAGGTTTCTGCACTCACTGTAGAGACGCAGCTCACCAAGCAAGGCTGATATCAGAGTAACAACATATTATTCTCGCATGAATCAAAACATTCTACTAGGCTCAAAGCTAAAGCAACAGCTATGTGTCGTGTGCAGAAGCAGCAGAGAGGTAAAATGGACGAGAGGAACCTGACATCCCCGCAGAAGACTACTGGACGCCACGAAGACCAACCCAAGTACAACACCTTCACCGAAGTGGATGAGGACGACGTTGCCACCGGTGAAACTGAGACCTGGTTTGAGGATTGGTGAACGCCCCCGGAGGACGCCTGTGTGCCGCCGTAACTCCGGAGAGTTACGGCTTTTGCGGTACGTGAATCAGGCGAGGGGGTTGAGGGGAGGGAGGCAACGTTACTAGGAGTCTGGGCACGGGGATTTAAAGTGTTGGTTTGTTTTCCTTTCTTCCATTTTGGGGAGGGGAGCGGGCGCACCTTTGACTTCATTTGCCCTGACTCACTGCACTTGTTTATTGAGGTCCCGACTTGTGTCTGTGGCCGTCAATGCCTCCTAGACTGTAGTATTGGAAGTGCCGTATTCCCGCTCCCTAATATTTGAAACTCTGCATTTCGGCTCTCGGGTATTGGAAGGCCCGCATTTTAAGTACTTTGGTATTTGAAGTCCCACATGTAGGCTCGTGTCCTGAAGCAAGGGCGAGTTAAGACTTCTACACCACTTACCTCATAATTTTGCGCACCCTCTTTACCTAGCCTCTGCACAGCCCCAACTCTTCGTGCACCCGGGGTTCCGTACCACCTTGGTGATGGTACTCTTTTACCCAACATAGACCTGTGATAGCCATACTTACCGCCTCCATTTCTTCTCTCTCCACGCTACCCGGGGGAACTTCATCAACATCCACCTGGAGAAGAAGAAATCCGCAGAGGAAGTTCAGCGCCATCCAGAAAACCAACCCCAGGAAGACTCCCCTGTGTTTTTTTGTGTTTGTGCACTGTGATTTGAATAAATACGCCAAAATAGATCTACGCATAAAACCTCCTAGCTTCTTTTTCCGCCCGTCCCTCTCACAGTGAGTTCCTGGTTGAGCGCTTTGTGTAGGACTTTAGCTGGATAGAGGAGCAGCGAGATGGGTGGGTAGTTCCTCAGTTTGTCTGGGTCAACAGATGCTTTTTTCTGGAGGGGCTCACTTCCACATGTTTCCAGTCCTCTGGGAAGGAGGTGTTCAGGGCCTTCCTTAGCTTGTCACTGATTGTCTTGCATCAGAGGTTGAAGATGTGGTTGGGGCAGGAGCCACTGGGGACTCCCGAATGCACTGAGTTTATGATAGAGATGGTGTCTTGTGTGGCGAGGAGGTCCCAGTGGGTGAGCAGGAGTTTGGGGTTTGTGTTCTAGGGTGTGAGATGGTTGATGCTGTTGGCGTTGGAGGGTTGGCATTGGAAGGATTCGTAGATGGCTGAGATCTTGTCATGGAAAAAATGCAAGGTTGTTGCCCAGTTCCTGGGAGGGTGCAATATCCTTGTTTGTGGCTGAGGGATTGGAGAATTCCCTCACAGTGGCTAAGGGTTCCTTGCTGTGGTTTGTGCTAGCTTTGATGCGTTTGCTAGGGGGTTCTTCTTGGTGTCTTTCAGGAGGCGGTGGTACTGGTTGAGAGTGGTCCTGAAGACGATGGGATCTTCTGTCTGCTGATGCAACACTTCCTTTCTAGTTGCCAGCAGTTGCTTTTGCTGGAATGAAATTTCTCGGTGATCCAGCTTGCTCTTTTGATTGGTCCTTTGGCTTTCGCCAGAAAGTTTGAGATTTACTGTTCTGACTTCAATCAAAATAAAATTGGGGAAGTGCATAAATATAAGGGTGATATTCACTGTCCTAACCACCTCAATTAAAAAATAATTGGTTAAATTGCATACATTAAAGGGGATGAGATATAATGTTTTAATGCAGTCTCACAAATATTAGGGAAAGTGCATATACATATATTAGAGGAGTGAGGTTTACTCTTCTAACTCGAGGCCAAACAAAACTGGGGAAATGCAGACATGAAAGGGGTAAGATCCACAATTCTAACTCCAGCTCAACAAACGCCATGGGGGTGGATGGGCTTCAGTAATCCCAACCCGATCCAAATCGAATGGTTTCTAAATTATAGGAAAGGTGGTGGGTGATGTTCGGGTGAAGTGAATGTAGTTTAAATCATTTTTTTTATATTTATGAGTCACATATAATATACCTTCAATTTAAAACAAACACCTTATCTATATTAAATAGGAAAGTAAATGAACCGCAAGCCAAAACACACAAAATAATAGAAGCAGGTTCTTTACGAGGCCCCTGGGCTCCAGTGCGGCACTGTTTGTATGTACCAGCCACGCAATGGGCCGACTCATATGTACAAGACCACATAAAGTCACCCTACGCGACTTTTCAGGCCTTGTAAATATGGGCCCCTTTCACGCATTGCTCTGCATGAAAGGGGCGTTCCATGGGTGTTGCTGTGGGTGTTCATGCATATTATACAGAACACTGGTCCCTACATGTGGAGAGAATGAATTACAAACAAATAATCAGAACACCTGATAAGTGTAATGTCTTTTGTCCAGCCGGACAAGAAGTTTTAATTAAGCGTTCAAGTCAATAAAACAAAAATATAAGGACACTTAAATAACAAATGGGCACAGCCGTGACCCACAACATACAAGACAAAACAACGAAAGCAATGGCCAAAAGGGCAAGGCTACAATAAGTCTGTGAACTTGTATTCAGTATTTACAGACGTGAATTTTCATAACCACAACTTTGCATTTTTACAATAGTTCAGTATCATATTTCATAAGGGTTTTTAGGTCGAGCAGACCTACCCTCAATGCGTGAGCATTGAAGGTGTCTGCTTCAGACCTATTGTGGCCCGTATTTAGGAATGTGGACAGCTACCAGACGCGTGCTTTGACGAGGTCAGATTTCACCTCGGGAGCGAGCGTCTGATAGCTGCGCATGCGCGGTGCAAAGCCCTTGCTCACACACAGACACAGGCAGCCCTCACCCCTCTGCATGCACGCACGCACGCACACACACACACACAGGCGCGCGCATGCACACGCAGGCATACGGCACACATACAGGCACACATACAGGCACACTATCCCCTACCTTGCATTCTCTCTCAATCACACACAGTCACGCATGCGCACACACATTCCCTCGCGCACACACGCGCGCACACACTCCCACCCCTCCCCAGGCATACACACAGGCACGCACACACTTCACATCAGCCCTGGGCCCCACTCACCGACTGCGCTCTTCCGGCGGGGCTCCTCTCGCGCTCCGCTCCTCACGGCGCGGCGCGTCTCGTCTCCTCTTCTGAATCGGGGCTCCCTCAGGTCAGAGGAGCCCCGCAACAGGCGCCACACTCCTCCTTCTCCCCGGCCCCCTCCTGGGGACCCTGGCTACCCCGGACCGGCAGGGCGCTCCATGCGCCGGCATGCCTGTTCACTGACCTCGGGAGGCGGGACTTCCGGTCGGCCGCGAGCGGATTGGCCGGCCAGCCAAGAGCATCTGGGTCGCCGCGGGCAGCGCGGCGGCACCCTCCCTATCACTACAAGGGCAGGGTCTCTGCTCTTATTGAACTATGAAGCAGCCCGTGGATTTATTTTTGGATTTCAAGCCTGCTAATTAAATTGCTGAAGCGTTGGGCATCTATTAACTCACGTAGTTATACTTTTTTTTTACTATTCATAACTCTTCATATGAAAACGCTTTTTACATAATATTAGTTTTGAAGTATAATTATATATACGGCCCGCTTCCTCCCACAGTGCCTTAAAATAGGTTATAACAGGGGTCTTATCTTGTTATGCAGTGAAGTCACACAAATAAAACCTCTGGGGCCTATTTTTCTTACACTGTTCTTTGGCCTCTCAACTAATGTTGATGCAGATAACGTAGCTAATTTGTTTTAGCATATAAAACATTCATGGCTTAATTTTATTAATTGTGCTTCAAGGCAAGTTACCCTATCGTGGAGCAATGTGTGTCTACCGCTCTGGTTCTACATACCTTATTAAGCCTGCTTTCAGAGCAATGCCAGAAATTGCAATGTGTGAGTGGGTTAAGGATCTTCAAATAGGTAACAGTGTATGGGAAGACCTTTCAGTAAATATAGATTGGATGTTGCTGTCCATTCCTCCCTAGTCGCCACCCCCTCACCCTCACACCCCCTCACCCTCACTCACACACTCACCCTCACCCTCCCACACACCCTTTCACCCTCACACACCCTCTCACCCTCCCTCTCACCCACCCTCACCCACCCACCCTCACACCCCCTCACCCTCACTCACACACTCACCCTCACCCTCCCACACACCCTTTCACCCTCACACACCCTCTCACCCTCCCTCTCACCCACCCTCACCCACCCACCCTCTCACCCTCCCTCTCACCCACCCTCACACCCCCTCACCCTCACTCACCCTCTCACCCACCCTCACCCACCCACCCTCACACACCCTTTCACCCTCACACACCCTCTCACCCTCCCTCTCACCCACCCTCACCCACCCACCCTCACACCCCCTTACCCTCACACACCCTCACCCCCTCACAACCCCCTCACTCTCACACACCCTCACTCTCACTCTCACACCCCCTCACTCTCACACCCCCTCACCCTCACACCCCCTCACCTTCACACGCCCTCACCCTCACACACCCTCACCCTCACCCACCCTCACCCTCACCCACCCTCACCCTCACCCTCACACACCCTCACCCTCACACACCCTCACACACCCTCACTCTCACACCCCCTCACCCTCACAAACCCTCACTCACCTTCTCACCCTCACTCACCCTCACACACCCTCACCCCCTCACCCTCACCCCCTCACCCTCACACACATCCGCACACACCCTCTCACGCTCACACACATCCTCACACACCCTCTCACCCTCACACACCCGCACCCACCTCACCCTCACACACCCTCACCCTCACACACCCGCATCCTCACTCACCCTCACCCCCGTCACCCCTGTCACCCCCCTCACCCTCTCACCCTCACAACCCCACACCCTCACCACCCCATACCCTCACAACCCCACGCCCTCCCCCTCACACCCTTGCACCCCTCACCCACACTCTCACACTCACACCCCCCTCACCGTCACACCCCCTCACCCTCACACACCCTCGCCCCCACACACCCTCACCCTCACACATCCTCACCCTCACACACCCTCACCCTCACCCCCCCTCACTCACCCTCACCCCCCCTCACCCTCACACACCCTCACCCCCTCTCACCCCCTCACCCTCACACACCCTCACCCCCTCTCACCCTCACACCCCCTCACCCTTACCCCCCCTCACCCTCACACCCCCTCACCCTCACACAACCTCACCCTCACAAACCCTCACTTCCCACCCTCACACACCCTCACACCCCCTCACTCACCCTCACACCCCCTCACCCTCACACCCCCTCACCCTCACACACCCTCACCCCCTCTCACCCTCACACCCCCTCACTCAACCTCACACCCCCTCACCCTCTCACCCCCTCACCCTCACACCCCCTCACCCTCACACACAGCCTCACCCCTCTCACCTTCACACCCCCTCACTCCCCCTCACCCTCACACCCCCTTACCTTCACACACCCTCACTCACCCTCACACCCCCTCACCCTCACACTCACAAAATCACTATGCGCTACCACAGCATCACTGAACGCCACAGCATCACTCGTTTGCCATCACAACATCACTCAGCGCCACCACATCATCAATCTCTGCGACCATTCAACAACACCTGGTTCAAATATGCTCTCTCAATGTTTGAAGCTTTATTACAAATGTAACAAAAACATGTTAATATTTCACTTCTGTTCTTGGAATTTCGTCACAATAAAATACACTGAACATAATCTTCACAAAAGTTATTTACAAAACTTTAAGCTATTGTCATTATAAATTACAATAACTTTTATTTAAATATTAACTATTAAAAAAAATTAAAAGCCATTGTTATTTGTAATATCAATACATGTAAGTCACGTAAATATAACACATATTGCATTACAAATGCTATAGGTGTCACATTTGCGAAAGTTATAACTATTGGCATTGTAAATGACAAAGCTATTAATTTCGTTATTTTCAAAAACAAAATATAAATAAAAAAATTGTCATTTACAATACCAATAGCTCAAACTTTCCTAATGCGAGACCTATTGCATTGCAAATGCTTGTTTTACAAGTCGACGACGTTTCGATGCCTTATTTAATTATGGGCATCATCATCAGGACAGAAAGTTAATCAATGTTGTCTTATTTCAAACAATATTATCACTATGCCTTTCTGCGAGCATGGTGCTGTAATCGCCACCGAGCCGCCAGTCTCTCAAAACGAGCTTTCATGCTCATACCCGACCTTGGATACAGACGAGTTAATCTCGGATAAGGCTGTTTTTGGATACCACCACGAGTGAATTTTATCGCTCTCATATCCCTTTGAATTTTGGTTTCCCCATGCAGCAAGGACATGTCACCATGCACCCAGAGGCTGGCTAAACATCTAACACCATGAACAAAGTTAATATAGAGCCCCGGACCCCTTTCGACTGGACTCTGTGGTGTTGGCACGGCACCCTGGGGTTCTCTTACTGGGGTTTTCATTTTCTTGCCTCAGATGCCCTTTCAATGCCCCTTTCTTCGGATTCTTCGGTCTTTCGGATGCAGCTGATGGCGACCAGCGCCCCCGGGGGCGGTGGCATCCTGTGGGCACACACAGGTGGTGGCTCTGTGCCCTCTCCCATCCCTGTAGAGGTGAGAGCTGGCTGGCACAGTTCCACCTGGCACCGCCGCCCCCCCCCCCCCCCCACACTGGATTCCACGGTGGAAGCGAGCACAGTGTTGGTGGCACAGGCCGGATGTGCAGGCCTTGCCAAGAGTGAGAAGGTAAACAGGCACCAGAAGCCCTTCTCGGGGTGTGTGCCTGTGGGGGAATCTCACCTGTGTCTTGCTTCACACCTCGGTTCGACACCTGCACACTGAGCATCAGAGCCAGCCCCGCAGCGCCTGGGGCAGGAGCCCGCGCCGCCTGCGTGCCTTGTGTAACTCACAATGTTTACATTGTTATTCATCTCTGAGTTTTTATAGGCAACTCCGGCCTCCAAGAGAAGAATATAGAAGTGGAAGAGGATAACATTGATGTATGGGTGGATGAATGGGTAACTGTAAGGCTGGATGGATGGATTGGTGGGTGGGAGGTGGGTGGGTAGATGGATGGGTAGCTGTAGGGCTGGATGGATGGGTGGGTGGGTGGATTGGATGGATGGATGGATGGGTAGATGTAGGGCTGGATGGATGGGAGGGTGGATGCATGGGTAGATGTAGGTCTGGATGGATGGGTAGATGTAGGTCTGGATGGATGGGTAGATGTAGGTCTGGATGGATGGGTAGATGTAGGTCTGGATGGATGGGTGGGTGGGTGGGTGGATGGATGAGTAGATGTAGGTCTGGATGGATGGATGGATGGATGGGTTGATGGGTGGGTGGATGGATGGGTGGCTGGATGGGTGGGTAGATGTAGGTCTGGATGGATGGGTAGATGTAGGTCTGGATGGATGGGTGGGTGGGTGGGTGGATGGATGAGTAGATGTAGGGCTGGATGGATGGATGGATGGGTTGATGGGTGGGTGGATGGATGGATGGGTGGCTGGATGGATGGGTAGATATAGGGATGGATGGATGGGTGAGTGGATGGATGGGTAGATGTAGGGATGGATGGGTGGGTAGATGGATGGGTGCATGGATGGATATGTTGTTGGTTGGTTGGGTGGGGGTTGGGAAGATGGATGGATGGAACAATGGATTTGCGGATGGGTGATTGGATGGATGGATGAATGGACAGACAGACCGACGGACCGACAGATGGACAAATGGGTGGACAGATGGATGGATGGGTGGATAGATGGATGGATGGATAGGTGGATGGCTGGGTGCATGAACCGAAGGATAGGTGGTAAGAATAATATCTACCTCACACCTTTGGCTTCTTTGGTTAAATCCTTAGGGGCGAAACTTGTGTCTTATGCAGATGGCACCCAGCTGCTGTTCACGTGGAAGAACAACGATCCCTGCCCAGGCAAGTTAATTAGTACTTGCCTCCCAGCAGTATTTGGGGGGCTGTCCGTGAACCAACTTAAATGTAATGCAGGAAAGACAGAGCTGCTTTTCTTTGGTTCGGATGCGGAAACACCTTTGCAGTCCTTCTGGCCACCAGATGCACCCACCCACTTATCAAAAATCAGGTATTGAAAAACTTTGGCTTTAAATTTGATAATCTGCTACTATTACTTACCCAAGTAAATTCGGTAGTGGGCCCTTACTTTGCCGTTCTGCGTCTTCTTCTGAAGTTTCTGTTCCTTTTGTCTTTGGCGGCCAGACCACTAGTGATCCAAGCCCGGATCCTATCTCACCTTGATTATGGGAGCGGCCTTTCCTTAGGCATGCCTAGGTATCTGACGGACGGGCTTCAGCTTGTCCGGAATGTAGCAGCTGGTACTATCTTCAAGCCCCCCCGTGAGGCTCACGTGTCAAGCCTTTCGAGGAGTCTTCACTGCTTCCAGTATGGAAAAGACTTATCTTTAGGACACTACTTGTGACTCAGAAAGCCTTATACGGGATGGGCCCTGGCTACTTAAAATACAGGCTCTCGTTCCATGGCCCACTTAGGAATCTCTGCTCCTCTATTCTTTTCCTAGCCAGTACCCCACGTATCAAAAAGACCAGGTCAGGAGGAAAGTCCCTTTCCTTCCTGGACCCGTCCTTTTGGAAGAAACTCCCACTGACCCTTAGAAGCATTAATTCAACGCCTGTGTTCCGGAAGCAGAAGAAAACATTTCTTTTCTCCAGCCCATAATCTCCTTCCTACTCCTGTTAGAAATGGGATCTCTGGTTGGCCAGGGCTTGCGCCAAAGCCAGGCAGAAACCACCACTCTAGTCAGGGCAAGGAAGTCACCCGCCAAGATAACCCCTGCTCACTCCCTTGGTAGCTTGGCACGAGCAGTCAGGCTTATCCCGGAGGCAATGGAAGTTAAGTGTTTGCGCATGCACCCAGCAACAACACCCAAGGCCCACCACAAAGGACACTCCACACAAGGTTATACATAAAAATAGCCTTTGTATTATACCAAACACATTAGATAATAAACACACAATGTACACTGTGCCACTGGCACGGGCGGAATTTACAAGGGATTATATACATAGGACAGGGCCACATGGACCACTCTCAGGAATAAGCACTTGGTAGAACTAGCACTTTGTAGAAATATCACTTTGTAGGAATAGCACTTTGTACATAGAATAATTGTAGCACCAAATAGCAAATGTAGCAAACACCCAGTAACCACTGGTAGAAGGTAAGTACACCCTACGCAATCCTAACAACCTTAGGCATATATCACGCAGGGCACCAGGAACTCACTAGCATAACTATACTAGGTAATGCAACCTCCTAAGCATAAACACATTTAGAGGTATCAGAACACTGGGTGAGCAAAACATACTGCACACAGTACATTTCCTAACACCCAAAGCATTGGCACATAACTCACATCAAGGTCCAGGTTGCGCCACTGCGCCAGAACCTAAACGTAGCAGCTGCCCACTACTTGCTGGGCAGCTGAGGACAGAACAGGGGGCCTAAACGCTGCAGCTGGCACTAAGTGCTGCGCAGCTGGGGAAGGCCAAAGTTGGGGCGAAAGAGTGCGACTCACTCCTGAGTCCAAAGACATGTCCCTAGGAAGGAAAACCTAAACGGAGCAGCTGCCCACTACTTGCTGGGAAGCTGGGGATGACAAACTGCGGCATGGGCTCTCACTGGCACTTAGGACAGAGGCTGCGCCAAAACGGGGGGAGCCATCTGGCTCTGAGATCCTGATTCACAGCGTTGGAGCCCTCTAGGCTCTAAAAGAAAACATGTCCCCCAAGGAGCACACTGGCTCTCGAAATGAGGAGAAAATCACGGGCGTCTCTGGGCCGGCCATAAAATAATGTGACCCTCGCTGGAGCTCTCGGGCTCTGGACATAACTGGGGGGGGGGCTGACACTGCCCCTAAGTAAAAGGAATGCTCCAACGTTGGAGCGCAATGGCTCTGGGGGGGGGTACACGGGCCACCGGGACTGCAGGACCCCCACAGGGCCCTTGAAACAAAAGAGGGGCGGCGGTGGAGCGGCCCACAATTGCGGGCCCGCTCAAACAATCAGAAAGAAATTTGTGCCACTCTGGAGCGGCCCGCTCTTCTGGCGGGACCACTCCCTCTCTGCCTCTCCCCACCCTGACTCCTTGGCTGACTCACCGGCTAGGGGGGGCGGAGGCAAAAGTCCTCAATCGGCGGCGGTAGTGGAGCTCTCCCGATCCCTGGGAGCTCAGCCCGACAGCGCCCTTGTTGACCCGGTCCCCCATCTCAGGACCAGGACTCAGAGTGGAAGCCTGCGCGGCTCGGCGGCTTCTCCCCGGCCGGGGAGAGAGCGGAAGTGGAGCCCGCGAGGCCCCGGCTCGAACTGTCGCCCCCCCCCCACAACCAGGCGGCAGGCCAGACATCTTCTTCTGGCGCTTCTCCTGGGCTGCGGCGGTGAGATTTGGGGGCACAAAATGAGGGGTAGGCTCCCTCGGTGAAGAAAGTAAGCGGAAAAGCAGGGTGGGCACCAGCTAAGGTGCACATAAACGGGGTGGCACCCGTAAATAAAAATATAAATTCAGGCATAATCTGGGTAGGCACCCGAATTTAAAAATACAAATGCGGGCATAATGCAGGGTAGGCTCCTGCCAGCAAAATATATCAATGAGTGGGGTGGGCACCTGCCAGGCAGGAGTCACGGGGGAATCCCTCCCCAGGGGATTCCCTCTTAAAGGGCCTCAAGGAAAAGGAGCACAGCGCTCCCAGGGGCATTCAGTTAGCATAAAGCCCCGAAGGATAAAGAAATAAAGCCAAAGTCTTTACAAGGTCCTGAAGTAGAAGCCAGGCAGAAGGGTCCCAGCAACAAAGTCCATCAGCAATCCAGGGGCTGGGCAGGGCCCAGGGAGGCAAGCCTTCCCCTGGGCCCCAGCAGCAGCAGCCCCTGGTAGATTCAAGTAGGAACACAAGAACATTTTTTTTTTTTTATTTATTTTTTATTTATTTATCAGAAAACAGCACATTACAATGCATACAGAGCCGTTCGCCTACATCCCATCACGGGCCGGCGGTAGGCCCGATCATCATATCAATGAGGTAGGAGAATGTCAGTTGAGAATCACAAAAAATGAGTACTAACAGAGGAACAGTCCTGTGTACTAGCCAGTCGGCCTCGGCTCCAGAATGGTGATATCATCAATAACGTAACGTGCACTGTGCAAAGTTTAACATATCCAAAAATTTTACTTTTTCTCCCCCCCAACTCGTCCCCCCAACCCCAACTTCCAACCCCCTACAACCGGTCCCCAGTCTGCGTGTTCCCTGAAAGTTACGCGTGGTCTAATGGAGCGACATGGCGTGTGGTGTGTAGCACGGCCTACCGAGTGCGCGGGCGCTCGCGCGGGGCTGCTATGTTGGGAGAGGTAGAAAGCCTACAGGGTTTGGTGATGCTGGCTATGGAAGGGCGCCGCTGCTGGAGTCAAGGCGGGTCATAGGTCGCTGCGCCCCCCTGTTCCTCACCCTCCCCCGATGCTGTGTTATCCTCAACCACCCTGGAGGTGAGATAGGTCCGATAGAGTTCCCAGAAGTTCTTGGGGCGACTTCGGGGAGGGAGGAGTTCGCTATACGCCTCCGCCTGCGTGTTGCAATACAGCATATCGCTGGCCCACCGCTTCAGAGTCGGGAGCGGGCCTCGCATCCAGCAAGACGCGACTACCCGTTTGGCTAGTAGCATGCCCATGCTGACCATTTTGCGCACCGGCGCCGGGACATTCCTCGCGTAGCCCAGGAGGGCGAGGGCGGGATCTACGTCCAAATCCAGGTCTGCTATTCTGCTCAGGTCTGCAAATATTTCGGTCCAGAATCTCTGAACACCCGGGCACAGCCAGGCAACGTGTATAAAGTCCGCCACCGGGGCACGACATCTCTCGCAGCGGGGCGAGTCGCGGAGGCGATATCGGTGTAGCCTTTCCGGCGTGTAGTACACTCGTTGTAGAAATTTAAAGTGAACCAGGCGGTGTCTCCCGTTTAGCGAAATTCGCCTGGAGGCCGCGCAGCAATACGTCCACATTCCGTCGTCTATGTGCATATCTAAATCGGTCTGCCAGGCCAGTCGCGCCCTTGTGTATCGCTGTGCCGTGTGTGCGTGTCCCATGCTGTAGAGTTTAGAAATAAGCTTCCTCGGAGATTCAGCGTGTATGACGTATTCTAGTTCTGGGATTTCAGGGGGTTCCTCCATGTCAGGGCCTAAGTGGTCCAGGAGAGCGCTGCGTACCCTGTGATATTGAAAGCGGTGTAGCATGGAGGGGGGATCGCGTCCCCGCACAAGCTGTTCCCACGTCTTCACCGTACCGTTTTCAAATAGATCGCCCAGTGTGCGTACACCCAGCTCACCGAGAGCTCTGTGTACACCCGGTTCTGTCAGTGTAGGAAGCCAGAGCGCCCATTGTGTCGGCATGCTAGGGGCGTACAACAATACCTTATCTTGCCTCTGCACTATGGTATGCCAAGCGTGGTTAGTAGAGCGGATGGAGTCCAGTACTCCTACTCTGCGGTCGCCAGGGCTACAGATAGTCGCCGGGAGCGGAGTAGGGGCAGCGAATAGGCGTTCCAGGATCACATGCGGTATGTCCGGGTTGCCATGTATCCAGGTATGGAGATGGGAGGCCTGCGCGATCCTATAGTAACGTTCAAAGTCCGGGGCTGCCAACCCCCCCTGCTCATATGGGAGTTGAAGCACCGTCCAGCGAATTCTAGGCTGTTTGCCGGCCCAGGCGAGTCTGATAAGTAGCTTGTTTAAGGTCGTAAAGAAAGCTTTAGAGAGGACGATCGGGAGATTATTGAAGAGGAACAAAAATCTCGGGAGGGCTACCATCTTCATCAAGGCTATGCGGCCCATCAATGAAAGTGGGAGCTTGATCCAGAGCTCGACATCATCCGCTAGTTTGCTATAGGCTACCCCGTAGTTCTCCCTCAATACGACATCAGGGTCCGTGTGTATCCGTATGCCCAGATATCTGATCGGGTCTACGGACCACTGTAGTGGATATTCCATCTCGAAAGGTTCAGTCACAGGGGTCAGGGGGAATGCCACGGACTTTGGCCAGTTGACTTTCAGCCCCGAGAGGGCCCCAAATCGTACCACCTCCCTTAAGACCGACGAGAGGTTATTCACTGGATCTCTAACGTACAACAGCGTGTCGTCCGCGTATGTGGAAATGCCGATTTTGTAGGTCGGATAGCTGATTGCCTCATAGGAGTGGTATTCCCGCATCGCGCAGGCCAGCGGCTCCGCTACCAGTGCGTACAGTAGCGGCGAGAGGGGGCAGCCCTGTCTCGTGCCCCTACTCACAGTAAAGGCCTCAGAGACCACATCGCCCAGTCGAACTCTCGCGGTCGGCCGGTGGTAGAGGGCGCCCAGCAGCTGGAGGAACAGGTCTCCCAGCCCCAGTTTTCTGAGGACTTTACGCATGAAAGGCCATTCCACGGAGTCAAACGCCTTCTCCATATCCAAGAAGACTGCAATGGCCTTGGTATCATGTTTGGTGTGTTGCATGGCTCCCAGGACCGTCCTGATGTTGTAGGTAAGGTTCCGGGCAGGGATAAAGCCAGCCTGCTCTGGGGCCACCAGTTCCGGGGCGACAAGCGCTAGTCTGGTTGCCAGAACCTTAGCGTAGATCTTCGCGTCTACGTTGATAAGAGACAAGGGGCGGTACGATCCCGGAAGATCGTGTGGCTTTCCTGGTTTCAAGATCGTCACAATTAGTGCTTCCCTCATAGACGGGGGCATGGCGCCATATTCGCAGATTTCATCGAAGAGGGTGGAAAGATAGGGCAGCAGTTTGTCTTTGTACGCCTTATAGAAGGTCACAGTTAGGCCGTCGATTCCAGGCGCGCTTTCCGACCTCATGCTGTCTAGGGCGTCCGCTATCTCCTCCTGAAGTATGGGAGTCGCCAGGAACTCCCTCTGCCAGTTCTCTAAGAACGGCATTTTGATGTAATCTAGGTAATTGTCAATTTGCCCCTCTACTCCCGAGATTTTGCTAGAGTACAGCTCCTGATAGAATCCCTTGAATTCCGCCAGGATATCCTCCTCGGCCGTTAACGTCGCCCCGGCCGCTGATTTTAATTCTGAGATTGCCTGTCGTCGCCTGACTCCCTGCATAATTCTGGCTAGCAGTGCACCCGGCCGGTCGCCTTCACCGTACGTACGGGCCGTCGCGTATTTTCCCAGATGCCTAACCTCCCTGTCGGCCTCCTCGTGGAACTCTGTCAGGAGCTCCCGTAGTATCTCGTCCCCATCCGGAGACGGGTCTGCCAGCTGTAGGCGTTCACATTCCGCAATCCGACCCTCAAGATGTGAGAGTCTGTTCCTGATGGCTTTCAGGACACTGGAGTGCTTGGCCATGACCACTCCTCTAACGTAGACCTTGAATGTTTCCCACACCGTCCCGAAGCTATCCACTGTGCCTATATTATTAGAGAAAAACGTGTCAATGTCCTCTCCTAGCTCTGCCCGAAATGACTCATCCAGCAGGGAGTATGGTGGAAAGCGCCAGGTGAAAGGGGGTATTCTCGGTTGTGGAGTGTTCAGGACTAACAGTATGGGGGAGTGGTCTGATAGTGTCCGCGGGAGCACCCTGCAGTCTCTCACCTTATGCAGCAGGGGAAGTGCCGTCAGCCAGTAATCGATCCTGGTATGGATGTTGTGATACGCAGAGTAGTGTGTGAAACCCCCCCGCTCGCTGTGCCTCTCCCTCCAGACGTCTACCAGTCCCAGTCTCACCATTTCCGCTTGCATTCTCTGCGCAGCCGCTGCCGGACGCCTGAGGGGTCCCCCCGACCTATCCAGTTCTGGGTTAAAAGTGAAGTTGAAATCCCCCCCCCAGATCATGCTACCTGCGGGCCAGTCGACACAGTGTCCCGCTACCGCTGTATAAAAGTCAGGGGTGTCATAGTTCGGGCCGTACACATTCATGACCAGGAGATTATGTCCCTTACCCGTACATTTGCTCAGCACGAATCGACCCTCCGGGTCCGCCTTCAGCAGTGTGAGGGATAGCTTGGATTTAGGGTTTACCCACGTAAGGACACCCCTGGCGTGTGATGTGAAGCCAGCATATGTGGCGTGACCCTGGAGGCCTCTATGTGTGTGCATTCTACTGGTATTGGGTAGGTGTGTCTCCTGTAGCAGGGCCAGGTCTACGTGATGTCTTTGGAGATAGTGCAGTACCTTACGGAGTTTCCGATAATCATTCAACCCCCGAACGTTCCAAGTCAGTGCCGTAAGGGTTCCAGTTTCATTCAGCGACCCGCCGGGTAGTGTGTCAGCCATAGAGAGAGTAACAACATCTGATGATTACCAACAGTACCTGTCGCGCCCTCCGGCGTGTGCCACCACCTCCAGGCCCCTCCAAGATACATAACTGTGTGGAACACATTGTGGACCCCCCCCCAAACACCCCCAAACTCAGAAAGAATACCCCAACCCTCCTCCCACAGCCCACCAACCCCAACCTGGTGCGACCGAGATCCTCACGTCCCTCCCCCCCACCCTTCAGCAACCCCATTCAAGAACTCCCCAAACAAGCTCTGTCCGAGCCGTAACAGCTAGAAGCGCCGGGGCAGAGGTAGCCTACTCTCTACTTCTGTCGTGTACCGTCCCTTCCGGACCACCACACTATGAATGTAAACTGCTTCCGCGGCAGCGCCCCGTTAAAGTAGTCCAGCAAGAAAAAGAATCAAACATTAGGGTCCGGCCCATTGCCCGGGCCCCCGCCCCCCGCCCCCCGCCCTCCAAACCGCATCTGACCTGTCTCGTGTCCAGCCCCAAGGTGGGGGATCCCGCCCAGGGCAGCATCGTACCGCAGCGTTGTGGGCCCAGGAGCACTAGTCCAGAACATTCGGATCTCACCCACTCGATGGTGTCCAGTAGATCAAACAGACCCGTAATAAGGGCCAAGCGGGAGTCTGCCTCGTGTCTGGGCGGAAGGGCGTCCTGGATGCCCCCCGTGGGAGCAGGTCACCGTTGTGCCCCCGTGCGTGCTCTCCTTCTCAGTCCTGTTCCTCCAGGTCCTCGGCGCCAGATTGGTCCGGTGCGAGCGTCTCCGAATTTCCTCTGTTCTCCCTTATCCACACCTTCAGGGATTTTTGCAGTTCCTTGGGGTCCGTGAAAAAGTGCGAGTGGCCCTGTCTGTTGATGCGCAGCCGCGCCGGGTACAGCATAGCATAGTCCAACCCAAGGTCCCGCAACTGTTGTTTGTACGGGAGAAAGCGCCGCCGTTCCTCCTGCACTTTAGTGGTGAAATCAGGGTATAAGGATATGGTCATTCCCTCGTACTGGAGTGAGCCCTTCTCACGGGCCGCTCGGAGCGCTGCGTCCCTGTCCCTGTAGTTCAACAATTTCGCTATCAGCGGTCTAGGGTTTGCGCCTGGTGGAGGTCTTGGTCCGAGGGTACGATGGGCGCGCTCCACGATGAACATCGGGGAAAACGTGTCGTCTCCCAAAGTGTCTTCAGCAGTTTTTCAACAAAGAGCTCCATCTTACCCGTTTGGGTCGATTCGGCCACTCCCGTTATGCGTATGTTGGAGCGCCTGGAGCGCGCCTCCAAGTCCTCCGACTTCTCCTGGATCACTTGGAGCAGGCGGCCAAATTGCTTTCGATCAGTGTCCCACTCCGTCTGCGCCTCTTCAGCCTCCGTCAGTCTGCGCTCGGCCATATCAAGTCTCTCTGCGTGCTTATCCTCTCTCTCCGTCATGCGGTCCATTCGATACGCCAGCGCGTCTATCTTGTTGCCTATGGCCGACATGCCATCCTGTAGGCCCTTCTCCATAGTCGTGAGCATACCTTTTATTTCCGCGCAGAGTGAGGAGCCCGGATCATTGGTAGCCCCCGAAGCCTGGGGGGACGGGGGGTCCGGTCCCTTCTGTCTGCGTTGGTCGAACGACAATTTCGACTGGGTCCTGTCCCCTTTCACCATCTTTGCTGCCCTCCGACGATCTGGGGGCCTCGTGGGCGCAATGAGTGCCAGTCACGATCAGGCCGTGGCCCGTCCCCGCCGTGTGCCAGCCGCTGGGGTGGGTGCAAGGGTCTGCTACCGTGGCCAGGTGGACGTGCCAGGCTCCGCTAGTGGCGTCGGTAGGGCCAGGCTTCCGCTGGGCGTTCGCTCTCTTGACTCAGTGGCACTGCTCGAGTCCCCTGAACAGTTCAGGACAAGCGGAGGGGGGGCTCTCGTCTCGCTCCAGGCCGCTCTGCAGGCCCCTATGCTGGGGGGGGGCTCGATCGTTGGAGGGCCTTGGGTGTTCGTGTGTCGCCGGGATTAGACTGTCGCCATGAGGCGCGCCACCTCCCCCACAGCTGTGCCGGCGTACCTTCAATCCTCGTGCCTCCAGGAGCCCCCACTAGGTGTCTGACTGGGCACCTCCACGTGGCCGTGTAACTGCGGTGAAGCAAAGGGTCCAGCTACGTTGGGACCCGGAAGGGGCCGTGTCGTCAGGTCCGCGTTGCCGCACGTCGGGGCACGCAGCCCGGTCTCGGTGCTCAGGAGAGGTCGGGGATCCAGGCCTGGTCCCGCGTCACCTCGCAGGCGAGGAAAAGTGGTGTTTCCGAGCGCGAATCGCTCCCAAACTCCGGGCGGAGGCGCAGCAGGGGCTGGGTCGGCAATTGCTGCCGTTTTCGGCTGAGTTTCGCTGCCGGGTGAGGATAGTTGGCGAATATTCAATGGCGCCGCCGCTGAGCTCTGCTCTTACGCGTCCACCATTGACGCCGGCTAGCTCCGCCCCCCGAACACAAGAACATTTAACATGAGGTCACAGCCTCTTTTTATACACAGGATCCCTTTTTCTCTAGGGTGCAGGGTGGGGAAAACCAGACACAGCTGGTTTTGGAGCACTCTGTTGTGCTCAGCCCCTCTCCCCATTCACAGGACAGGGTAGGGTCATCAGTGGCACCACAGGGGGCGGAGCCAGCATTGTGTATGAAAAGCCCAGCACTATTCAGGTCCCAGGTGCACCCCTCCCTCACATCAATCATGCAGATCTCTCCACTCACCACCGGGGCAGACCCATCCTGACTCCTGGAGCCAGGCTCACCAGCCAGCTCCAGCCAATCACAAGCCAGACAGTCATTTCACCTTTATTACACAGACATGCCAGCTTCTAGAAGTGGCACTTCCACACTAGACACAATCACGCCGCACGCATCATCGCGCAGCATTTACTCTCACGAGTTTGCACATGCCAAACTTGCACCTGCACTCCCCACACATCAGGAGCTACCATGGACACACATATTCCCCATGCATTCCTATGGGAGGGCAGGCGACTCACACACGCACTCAGAGAGCGCACGCACTTTACACTGGGCCACAGTGCTAAAGTGCGCAAAGACCAGAAATCACTATAATGAGGTAACATTAAAAGGCAAAAAGTTCACCTGCCAGAAGGGCCAAGTCCAACAACTCCCATCGTTACTTTTCAGCATCCAGCACTGGGACACTCCTTGAAGTAGCATACAAGCTCTACGAATACCCCCACATAGACAATAGAAGGGTGGATGGAGAGATTGTTGAGCAGATGATCCAAATGATGGAGAGAAAAATAGATGAAAGGAAGGTTGGAGAGGGTAGCGAAGAGGTGGATGGATAAAGAGAAAAACAGAGCCACAGTGTGTAGGAGAGTAGGGTCTGTTTCCTATGGTCAACCCCACTTTTTGCTGTGATTCTCTGGTTTTTCGACTTTAGTGTGGCTGTGGGCTGTGGGCTGTGGGCTATGGCTGTGGGCCTGCTAATCAGACCCACAGCCCAGCTGTTCTCTCTCTAAATTGATACCATGTACTTTAGGTACATACCTCATTGGGAATTGGGTCACCTTTGTGAGCCCCTGTATAGTGTACCCTAGGTACCCAGGGCATAGGTGCATCCAAGGCCTACCAGGAACTGCAGCATGTATTATGCCACCCCTGGCTGGCTATCCAAACTGACACAACTGGCTGATCACTCAGCTGGGGCAAGGTGGTGTAATCACCCCTTACTTAGAAATAGTATATCTATATCTACCTTATATATAGACACATAGTAACCTATAAGTCACTCCTATGGCAGGCCTTATCGATCCTGGAGGCAGAGTGCTTATAGCTATTTTATGATATAGCCATACCATATAATCTTAAGTGCATTATAATCCTCGCGGTTAATGCTAACTTTAGTTTGGCTTTACCAAAACATGTTGTGTAATGTGTCAAAAACTTTGGAATACTACCCCCCCCCCCCCCCCCACAAGTTCTGGTGGCGGGGGTAGCATTCCTCCCTTCTAGAGGGAGAAGACATGTAGTTACTGATAACCCTGGTTAAAGTAAAACAGAGCCTCAGCATCACAAAATGGATGCTGCTGCCACAGATACGAGTCGGACCTCCTGCTGCTGGATGAAACTCTGGCAGGGGAGGCCTGGACAATAGGTTTCCTGTCAAGAGAGGTGCCAGCACCTCCCCAGGCAGGCTGATGTGTATTGGGGCAGGGAGGGTTGCATCAGCAGATGCTTTTCCAGACACTGCCTGGGGCACACAAGGTGCTCCATGCATAGCCCGGTTCAAACCAGTTGCTGGGGCACTCAGCCCCGCTCTCGCGCGAAACTGTTCAAAGGGAAAGGGGTGTAACCACCCCCTTCCCAGGTTCACCCATAGGAGGGACCTAGCAGGTAATCCAACCCCTTAACTTGGTATTAGTATAGGAGCTGTGTCCCTAGGACTTTAGATAACCCTGGAACGAAACTTTGATACAGAACTCTTGGACCTTCGACATTCCACTCGACTGGAAGATGGAAGACATCTCCCTTGTGGTCAAGGAGTGACCACCCTGTGCAAACAGCCACCACCAGTAACTTGCCGGTCTGCATTGTTGAGGCTCCCGCCGGAACTCGAAGACTCTGCAACACAGGACACACACTTCCAGACATCTCTGACCCTGCTCGATGATCACAGCGAAGCAGAGACTCGTAGGGGACACAAGAGACGTGGGACCGGAACTCATGGACATCCTGTATTTTGCTAACTGCATCGACTCATCGTGCATTGGGGTACGAGAAGCCCCAGACCCAAGCACCATTTGCACTGAAGCTCAGCCCTCCACACTCCACGAGTGCCGCGTGTGGCCTGCTCTTGCATTTCAGCTTGACGCGTCTTCCCGGTTCCTAGTCCGTTGGCTGCTGAGCCCCCCGAAGACTTTCCTTTGAATTTAAACTGCTGGCCTGGTTGCTCCAGGTTTGCTCCAGCTTCCCTGCAAATAATAATAATAATAATAATCCTGTATTTATAAAGCGCACAGCTACCAGTATGTTTCCCGGCGCTGGGGGCTGTCGGGAAGATTAAGCAAGCTATTGCCCAGAGTCACATGGTGCTGGGCAGACCCCTGCCACCGGTGCTGGGGATCAAACCATGAGCCCCCAGCGTCCGCAATCAGTCGCCCTGGCCGCTGCGCCACACCTCTTCCTGTGTCTGTGGCGCAAAGGAGAAGATCCCCAGACCCTGCTGGTCTGCACCGAAGCCAATCTTCATCTCCTGCGTGGATTGTGTTTTCTAAGGCTTGTTGAGTTCAATCCGGATACCGACACCGCAGTCAACTAGATCCTTTGTGGGACAGCTCGAATCCAGCTCCTGGTCGTCGTCGACACCTCCTGGACCACATGGCTGAAGAGACAAGCTTCACCTCTTCACCTGAGATCATGGCTACATCGCCTGGTTCCTTCCTGATTTCTTCCTGGTCACTGGCTAGTGACCCAGACTCTGTCCCTTCTGCTTTCAGGTTCTTCAGATCTTCGATCCACCCTTGGATCCACCCAGACACTTTTCCTCTGGTCTCCTGCAGCACTTCTTTGCAGATCTCCATTGAAAACATCGACAAAACCCGACACCAAAAGGCACCTATGCACCCGGCTTCCCTGGGTGAGGTAACACGAGTTCTCCGGTGCTCCCGTGGGTCTTGACTCTAGAAGTGTCCTAGTCTAAAGGGGTTTTGTCGTAGTCCATCCGGAAGTGCCCTTAAACAGTAACTTTTGCCCACATGCATCATTGAGAATTGCATTTGCAAACAGTGCGAATCGCAATTTTCGGCCGTTTGCGAATGCAATTCTCAAATTTGGGATGCATCATGCTTTTCGCAATTTTAGGAATCGCAACCATGTTGCGATTTCTAAAATTGCGATTGCATTTAAGAAATCTCAATTTGAGATTTCTAAAATGCAATGCATGAACATTTTTTATTTGCGAATTCGCAAATAGGAAGGGGTAAATTAGCATGAAGTTGACCTTCATGCTATTTTGCGAAAACTTTCAAAAATGCACAAAAACGCATTTTTGAGAGTTTCATGTTACACACACACATGTCCTTGGGACATGTGTGTGTGAAACTTGAACTTAAAGTTACATTTCAGGGGTGCAGGGGGGGGGTCCTTTGGACCCCCCCTCTGCACCCTTGAAAATGCATTCACAAATTGCGATTCGCAAAATGCGAATCGCAATTTGTGAATGCCTTCCCATTGATTCCTTTGGGCCTCTTGGCCCATAGGAATCAATGGGAAGGGATTCCTTAATTGCGATTCGCAAATTGTGAATCACAATTAAGGAATTTTTAGAAATCGCAAATAAAAATGCGATTTTTTGATGCATAGCAATTTGCGATTTCTTAATTGCGATTCCTTATTTTTCTCAATTAAGAAATCGCAAATGCTAACTTTGATGCATGTGGACGTTTGGGACTTTTAAGTTTCCCATAGAATCTCAATGGTAACTTGCAACTGTGTTTAGACACTGCACGCGTCTCCCGTGGGCCTCCTACTTCCTAACCTTTGGTTGTTTAGTGTAGCCCCAGCGATTCCCCAGGCCCTAGGCCTACTTTCTATTTGTGACGTGGTTCTTACACCACTATTTTAGTATATGGTTTGTGAGGCCCCTAGGGCAAAACTGTATTTGTGCAACTTATCGTATGCTAATTAAGTAACTTGTATTGTGCTTTTTCCTCTGACCTCATAAACAGTGCAGATGGGTTGTGTTTAGAATAAATACATATATATTTGATATATACCTTGTGTGGTGTCCTTTCATTTGGTACTCAAGGGATTATAATTGGTAAAACAGCTGGCTTCACATGCCCTCTTGAGTTTAGCCTAAGACTGCTTTGTCCATGCTACCCCTAGAATAGCTGGTCTATAAGGTTGACTTTACAACCACCATCAATAAGGGTCGATTAGATTGGTGCAAGGTGCCCACTAGAACTAACTTCTCACACAGTGGATAAATGGAGAAGAGGAAAGGGGGAGGAAACAGACGGAAGAATGGACGGATACACAGAAGAAAAATATGAAGTTGAGTGGATATAAGAAAGCATGATGGGTTTGAAAAGTATGGCTGGTTGGATGTAGAGTTGGATGATGGACAGATAAGACCAAAAACAAGATAAGAAAAAATGGTGGAAAAGGACAGAAATTAGGGCAGAGAAACTGAAAAAAACTAGAAAGAAAAAAAAGAAAGAAAATATCAGAGAATTATGGAAGGAAGGGTGAAACCAGGAAGAAGAGAAATAATGAAAATTTAGACAATGAAATAAAGAAGGGATAAAGTACAGCGGGAAGATGAGGTGGAAACAAAAACAGAAGAAACAACAATGGAAAGAAGGAAAGATGAAAGCAAGTAAGCAGCAAATAAGAAAAAGATGAACAGGAGTTAAGATGAAATGGAAGATTGAAAAGTGGAAATATAGATAGAAATATATTATTTATTTTATTTTGAAGGTTTTGTATAGCGCGAACAAGACCCTTGCGGGTATCAGAGTACTTTACAGGGCATATGTAGGTGATAGACATGTACACAAAAATACTATAGGTTATGTTAATACAGCAGTGGTAACTATTACAGAGTAGCAGATGTCTAAAAGAATGTATAACATAGTTCAAGTGAATTTGGCCAAGAGAATCGATTTCACTTCTTTTTTGAAAGATGCCGCAGCTGGCTTCTGTCTTGTTTCTTGGGGCAAGGCATTCCAAATCCAGGGGCCATTCCTGAGAAGGTACGGTTATAAGTCTTTTTCCTAGTAAATCGTTGTGGTTTCAGTAGAAGATTATAGGAACTCCTAGTGGTTCTCAGGGTTTTGTGATGTAGCGCCTTGTGTGTCATACAGGCGATTTTCAGATGGATTCTGGCCTCAAAAGGTAGCCAGTTGAGGGCATGAAGGTCTGGGGAGATATGACAGGTTCTTTTGGAGCCTGTGATGAGCCTGGCAGCTGAGTTGATTGAAGCTCTTAGAGGGGCCATCGTTGATCTGGGAAGGCCGCAGAGAGCGACTCGTCCATACTTCACTTTGGAGATTACTAGAGTCTGAACTGCCTGTTTAAAGTCGTTTGCGGGTATGAAGGGTTTCTATCTTCTCAGGGTGTTCATCTGAAAACGTGCTCCTTTAGTTGCAGCGCTGATATGATTCTGCATATTTAGCTTATTATCCAGAGTTATTCCTAGAGATTTAGCAGAGTCGATAATGAGAGGTTGACCGTCGAGTGCTGTTAGGTGCTTCATCCACTCGCGGATGATGGTTGTTTGGCTGGGGGGGCGATTAAGAGGAATTCTGTTTTGAGGGTGTTTAGTTTTAAGTGGTTTTTGGCCAGCCAGGTCTGCGTTTTTTGGAGCGTTGCGTTGAGGGATTTCGTGTCCTCTAGTGAGTGGACCTTAATGTAGAGTCGTGTGTCGTCTGCGTACATGTGGTAATGGACATTTGAGGAGTTGAGAAGCTCGGTGAGTGGTTCCATAAACAAATTGAAGAGTGTCGGGGAGAGGGAAGGTCCCTGGGGTACTCCTAAAGTGACAGGGGTGGGCTTGGATAAAGATTGATTGATCTTGAATCTTTGTGTTCTGTTTTGGAGGAAGGAAGTGAACCCGTTTAGAACCGTACCAGATAGTCCCATTCTATATTTCAAGAGGTCTAGTAAGAAAGAAAGAAAGATTTAAAGAAAAAACAAGAAATGAGCAACAGAAAAAAAGGAAAGATAATCTGAATGAAAGAGAAGAAATAAATATATTTTTTTAAATGAGAGAAAGATAGAACTAGTGATGATGGATGAAGATTGTGTGGTGCATGAACGCCCCTCAGAGCTCCCTGCAACACTTAAAACCGTTCAGCTAATTTAGGTAAACATCTGTGACCGCCAGTGCACGCCGTTTGTTCAGCATTTTGTTCGAAAGGAGGGATAACTTCAAACTCTATGAAGAAAGTCGCCCGGAGTAGTCAGCCTGTGATGGATTTGATCATTTCAAGAGGAGCCATCCAGAACTTTCTGAAAAACCTCTAACTTGTTGCCCAAATTATTGGAGAGGAAGAGCTCCTGGTGGAGTGCCGGGTTTGCTTGCCTCAGTCGCTTGCTCGGTCCCATTTCGGATATGGTTCAACGTGGCGGGTACTTTAGTCCCGTGACTCCTTCCTTGCTGCGAACGGCTGTCCCATAAAACCTATAAGATCCCTGAAAATCAAGCAAATGCATCTTTGTTCCATGTAGTGACAGAAAGAAATGTTAGAGCGAGCGAGGAGAGGGTACCGTCGAAGCAGACGGGCTCTCCTGTCCGGGAGGGTACTCTTTTCTTGTCTAGGGGCTCTGAGGCGCAGCTGAGGCTCTCCAAGAAGGTGGTGCCTCCCAAGACGGTAGAGTAGAGGTTTGGTGCTCGAAGAAAGTGGTGCTATCCAAGGTGGATGAAGGTATGGTGCTTGAAGGTGGCAGAGTATACTTGTTGTGCTTGAAGAAGGTGGTGCCATCCAAGGTGGTGGATTAGAGTTGTGGTGCTTGAAAGTGGTGCCATCCAAGGTGGCGGAGTAGATTTGTGTTGCTTGAAGGTGCTGCCACCCAAGGTGGCTGAGTAGAGTTGTGGTGCTTGAAGAAGGCGGTGCTACCCAAGGTCGCGGAGTATACTTGTGCTGCTTGAAAAAGGTGGTGCCACCCAAGTTGGCATGGTAAAGTTGTGGTGCTTGAAGGTGGTGCCACCCAAGGTGGTGGAGTAAAGTTGTGGTGCTTGAAGGTGGTGCCACCCACGGTAGCGGAGTAAAGTTGTGTTGCTTGAAGAAGGTGGTGTCAGCCAATATGGCAGAGGAGAGTTGTGACGCTTGAAAAGGTGGTGCCATCTAAGGTGTCTGAGTAGAGTTGTGGTGCTTGAAGAAGACGGTGCCACCCAAGGTGGGGTAGTAAAGTTGTGCTTGTGAAAACCGGGATTGAGGGCGTTGGCGCATACCACCCAAGACAGAGGAGAATGAAAGTGCATGAGAAGAAAGATGAGCATTGGGTGAATGAAGAGAGTGGCCACAGCTGTGTACAGCGGAGGCAGAGTAGGAGGAGGGACTTAAGGGTCACAAGCAGCTGTAAGGCCAATAAAAGATTGATAAGAGCTGGACCGGTGCTTCCATGTTAGCTTAAGTAGACACAGCAGAGCAGATGAATGACCTCACAACTGCATTGGTTGAACGTCTCTCCGTAGTGTTGGTTCTTTCACCCTTGGGGTTTTGTTTGCTCTGAAAATTTGTCCTGGTTTTTGGGGATCCCTGCTAACTGGTGTTTGGGGTCTACATGCGTGGGACTGCTCATGCGCCCAGGGTTCTGGAGAGGGCAGGGACCTCTCTGGGGTCATCACCAGCCCTTTCACTGGATCAAGGGGCCCGCGGGGCTGAGGATCAGGGGCACACCTAGATGGGAACTTTGTTGGGGGGTCTGACACATCATGTAATGAAGGCAGAGGTAATACCTCAAACTGTGGGGCATATTTACAAGAAAGTGGCGGAGCGCAACGTTCGCCTCCTTGGCTTAAAGCTGCGCTTCGTCACTTCTGAAATGCAGGACTGCACCGTATTTACAAGAATTCTGTACAGCGTTGCGTTTCCCCCTGCACTGGCACTAATTTAGCTGCCTAGCGCCAATGCAGGCACCCTTGCTCACGGTGCCACTGGATTTAAACTAGCCGGGCTGGTGAGGGGTGATACCCCAAAACCGGTCCCGGGATGGTTGGTTCTGGTCCAGGGAAGACCGGTCCTGGCAGTTCGACTGGACTCGTCCCATGAGGAGCAGGCTCAAGACAGATTTGCATGTGGCTGCATCTAAACTGGGGTTGCATGGTGAGCAAAAGAAGGATGGATTTAACCCAGATCTCTTGACAGGGGTGAATGTTCGATTTGTTCCACATCTCATCCATCATTTGTGTATCTTTTGGTTTATTGCTTTCGGTGCACTTTGAATGCCCAGACGTGGATACCTTGCACACTGCGCCAATAGATTCAAGCTAGCCTGGCTGGTGAGTGGTGATACTCTGAAACCGGTCCCAGGATGGTTGTTTCTGGTCCAGGGAAGACATGGCTTTGGCAGTTTGGGCTGGACTGTTCCCATGTGGCACAGGGTCAGACTGATTTGCATATGTCTGAACCGGGGTGGCATGGTGAGAAAAAAAAGATGGATTAAACCCAGATCTCTTGACTGGGGGGAATGTCTTTTGCACTCCTAGAAGGAGGCGTCTTGGGCTGGGGTCATTGTGGAACTGAACTGTGTGTGAAATGAAAGAAATTCCAGGCCGAGGAAAGCAAACGTTCAGTGTCGGAATGATCAAAATCTTGGAAATCTTTGGCCTACCAGAGCGTGTTGCTGTTTTCACGCTGCCCATGAGGAGCTGATGATTTGTTCACCCAAACTTAAGGAGTCCTTACACATGTCTGTATTATTTATTGTGCCTCCTGGGCTGCCATTTAAAGTGCCAGAGGGAGCATGCACGATCCAATGGAATGTTTAGATGGTTTGTCACTTTACTCTCCACAGCTCTCAGTTGAAGCCACGATTCCCTTCTCATCTCTCAGACATGTTTCACCTTCTGGAGGGTTCTGGGAGGTAAGTTTATCAAGGATTTGCACCACTGTAAAGGAATGCATTGTGCTTCAAAGTGATGCAAGGTGATTCAAAGTGATGCAAAGTGCTTTAAAGTGCTTTAAAGTGATTCAAAGTGATGCAAAGGGAAATAGAATGCAGTGGAGAAGAGTGCAGTTGTGCATTGTAAAGTGGTGTAGAGTGTGCTGGCAAAGAGTAGAGTGGTACAGAGAAGAGAGGTGTAGAGTGAAGTGGCGTAGAGTGTAGTGTTCTAGAGTGCAGTGGTGCACTCTAAAATAGAGTGGCATACAGTGTAGTGGTGCAGAGTGTAGTGGTATAGAGTGCATCGGTGTAGAGTGCACTGGCATGGAGTGATATAGAGTGATGTAGTGGCGTAGAGTGGTGCAGAGTAGAGCGGCACAGAATACAGTGGCATAGAGTGCAGTGTTTCAGAGTAGAGTGCTATAGAGTGCAGTGGTGTAGAGTGCAGTGGTGCAGAATAGAGTGGCATAGAGTGCAGTTGTGCATAGTAAAGTGGGGTAGAGTGTTCTGGCAAAGAGTAGTGTGGTACAGAGAAGAGAGGTGTGAGAAATTAGCCTGGCATATGATGTCCACTATTCTAGTAGGCACCTTGCACCAGTCTAGACGACCCTTATGATGGTGGTTATAAAGTCAACCTTATAGATCAGCTATCCTAGGGGTAGCATGGACCAGCAGTCTTAAGCTAAAACTTCGAAGAGCATGTGAAGCCAGCTGTTTTACCAATTATAATCCCTTGAATACCAAATGAAAGGACACCACACAAGGTATATATCAAAATATATTTGTATTTATTAATAAGACAACCCCTCTGAACTCATTAAGCATACTTTAAGTTGCACAAATACAATTCTGCCCTAGGGGCCTCACGAACCATATACTAAGTAAGTGGTATAAGAACCACTTCAGGAATAGTGAATAGGCCTAGAGCCTAGGGAATCGCTGGGGCTACACTGGACAACCTAGGGATTGGAAGTAGGAGGCCCACGGGAGACGCGTGCAGTGTCTAAACACAGTCGAGAGTTACCATAGAGTTATAATGGGAACGTAAAAGTTACAAAGTAGTTGAATAAGGACACTTCCGGATGGACTACGGTAAAACCCTTTTAAACTAGGACACTTCGAGAGTCAAGACCCACGGGAGCATCGGAGTACTCGTGTTACCTAACCCAGGGAAGCCGGGTGCATAGGTGTCTTTTCGTGTCGGGTTTCGCGATGTTTCCTATGGAGAGCTGCAAACAGGCGACCAGGAGAAAAGTGTCCGGGTGGATCCAAGGGTGGATCGGAGATTAGAAGAACCTGAAAGCAGAGGGGACAGAGTCTGGGTCACTAGCCAGTGACCAGGAAGGAATCAGGAAGGAAGCAGGCGATGTCGAGTGTTTCAGGTGAAGAAGGTGAAGCTTGTCTCTGCAGCCACGAGGACCAAGAGGCATCGATGATGACCAGGAGCTGGATTCGAGCTGTGCCACAAAGAATCTAGTTGACTGCGGTGTCGGTCTCTGGATTGGACCCAACAAGCCTTGGCAAACGCAATCCACGCAGGAAGTGAAGATGGGCTTCAGTTCAGACCAGCAAGGTCTAGGGAGCTTCTCCTTCGCAGGGAAGCGGGAGCAAGCCTGGAGCAACCAGGCAAGCAGTGTAGTTTCAAAAGGAAGTCTTCGGAAGGATAACTAGCCAACGGGCCAGCAACCAGGAAGACGCATCAAGCTGAAATGCAAGAGCATGCCCCACGCGGCACTCGTGGAGTGTGGAGGGCTGAGCTTCGGTGCAAATGGCGCTCGGGTCTGGGGCATCTCAAACCCCAATGCACAACTGCGAAGGTGCCTCGGTAGTTGCACTGTTAGAAAAGAGCAGGTAGTCCAGGATGTCCGGTCCCACGTCTCTCGTGTCCGCTACGGGTCTCAGCTTTGCTGTGGAGGTGGGTTGGAGTCAGGGAAGTCTGAGAGTCTAGTTCCTAAATCGCTGAGTCTTCGGGTTCCAGCAGGAGCATCGAGAAAGCAAACCGGCAAGTTACTGGTGGTGCCTGTTTGCACAGGGTGGTCACTCCTTGACCACAAGGGAGATGTCTTCAGTCTTCTAGTCGGTATAGAACGTCGAAGGTCCAAGAGTTTCATTTCAGAGTTTCAGTCCAGGATAATCTAATGTCTCTAGACACAGCTCCTATACTTATACTAAGCTAAGGGGCTGGATTACCTGCCTAGGTCCCTCCTATGGGTAGACCCTGAGAAGGGGGTGCTTACACCCCTTTCCCTTTGTCCAGTTTCACGCCACAGCGGGGCTGGAGTGCCCCAGCAACTGGTTTCAACCGGGCTATGCATGGAGCACCTTGTGTGCCCCAGGCAGTGTCTGGAAAAGCATCTGTTGATGCAGTCCTCCCTGCCCCAATACACTACAGGCTGTCTGGGGAGGTGCTAGCACCTCCCTCGACAGGAAACCTATTGTCCAGGCCTCCCTTGCCGGAGTTTCGTCCAGCAGCAGGAGATCAGACTCGTGTCTGTGGCAGCAGCATCCATTTTGTAATGCTGAGGCTCTGTTTAACTTTAACCGGGTAAAGCAGTAACTACATGTCTTCTCCCTCTAGAAGGGTTGAATGCTACCCCCGCCGCCAGAAGTGGCGGGGGGTGGGGTAGTATTCCAAAGTGTTTGACACCTTACATGACATGTTTTGATAAAGCCAAACCAAAGTTAGCATTAACCACGAGGATTATAATGCACTTAAGAGTATATGTTATGGCTAGATCATAGAACAGCTATAAGGACATGGTTCCGAAAGCTGCAGAAGGGCTCAGCTCATGCTAGGGCACCCTCTCACACAAAACCAAGCACTCTGCCTTCAGGATTGTCAAGGCCTGCCGTAGGAGTGACTTATAGGTATATATGTGTCTCAATATAAGGGTAGATATAGGTATACTATCTCTAAGCAAGGGGTGATTACACCACCTTGCCCAAGCTTAGTGATCAGCCGGTGGTGTCAGTTTGGATGGCCAGCCAGGGGTGGCATAATACATGCTGCAGCCCCTGGTGGGCCTTGGGTGCACCTATGCCCTGGGTACCTATGGCACACTATACAGGGGCTCACAAAGGTGACCCAATTCCCAATTAGGTATGTACCTAAAGTACATGGTATCAGTTTAGAGAGAGACAGCTGTGCTGTGGGTCTGATTAGCAGGCCCACAGCCACACTAAAGTCAAAACACCAGAGAATCACAGCAAAAAGTGGGGTTGACCATAGGAAACAGACCCTACTCTCCTACAAGAGGCATAGAGTGAAGTGGCGTAGAGTGCAGTGTTCTAGAGTGCAGTGGTGCACAGTAAGACAGAGTGGCATACAGTGTAGTGGTGCAGAGTGTAGTGGCATAGAGTCCCTCTAGAAGGGTGGAATGCTACCCCGCCGCCAGAACTGGCGGGGGTAGTATTCCAAAGTGTTTGACACAGGATTATAATGCACTTAAGAGTATATGTTATGGCTAGATCATAAAACAGCTATAAGGACATGGTTCCGAAAGCTGCAGAAGGGCTCAGCTCATGCTAGAGCACCCGTTCACATAAAACCAAGCACTCTGCCTTCAGGATTGTCAAAGCCTGCCATAGGAGTGACTTATAGTCATACATGTGTCTATATATAAGGGTAGATATCGGTATACTATATCTAAGCAAGGGGTGATTACACCACCTTGCCCAAGATGAGTGATAAGCCTGTGGTGTCAGTTTGGATGGCCAGCCAGGGGTGACATAATACATGCTGCAGCCCCTGGTAGGCCTTGGATGCACCTACTCCCTGGGTACCGATGGTACACTATACAGGGGCTCACAAAGGTGACCCAATTCCCAATTAGGTATGTACCTAAAGTACATGGTATCAATTTAGAGAGAGAACAGCTGGGCTGTGGGTCTGATTAGCGGTCCCACAGCCACACTAAAGTCGAAAAACTAGAGTTTCACAGCAAAAAGTGGGGGTGACCATAGGGAGCAGACTCTACCTACTCTCCTACACAACTCCCCCCCCCCCACCCAACGCAGGGACATTAAACTAACCTTGACCAGTTGAGTCTTCATGTTCTAAGTGGAAATATCTGGAGAGTCCATCTGCATTGCCATGGTCAGTTCCAGTTCCCCAGTAGGGAAATGGACCACCTGAGCAGTTTGGGATTTTCACCCTTCATCTGATTAAGCCATAAGAGGGGCTTATGGTCGGTCTGAATCTTGAAGTGAGTACCAAACAAGTATGGCCTCAGCTTCTTCAGGGCCCAAACCACAGCAAAGGCCTCCCTCTCTATAGCTGACCAACGTTTCTCTCTAGGGGTCAGCCTTCTGCTAATAAAAGCTATTGGCTGCTCTTGAACATCTTTATTCAATTGTGAAAGAACAGCTCCTACCCCCACCTCAGAGGTATCTGTTTGAACAATGAATTCTTTGGAGTAATCTGGACTTTTCAGAATAGGTGCAGTGCACATGGCCTGCTTCAGGTCATCAAATGTCCTTTGACAGCTTACTGTCCAATGAACTTTCTTTGGCATTTTCTTTGAGGTTAAGTCATTAAGTGGTGTCACAATGGACCCATAGTTCTTAACAAACTTCCTGTAGTAACCAGACAGGCCCAAGAAAGCTCTGACCTGTGTCTGGGTTGTTGGAGGAGCCCAGCCCTTGATGGTCTGGATCTTACTCTCCAGTGGTTGAACCTGACCCCACCTACAAGGTGGCCCAGGCACACAATCTTACTCTGCCCTATCTGGCACGTAGTAGCCTTGATAGTTAGGCCTGCCTTTTGCAGTGCCTCCAAAACTTTCTTCAGGTGGATCAGGTGATCCTCCCAGGTGGAGCTGAAGACAGCAATATCACCTAGATAAGCTGCACAGTAGTCATCCAGACCTGAGAGGACTTGGTTCACTAACCGTTGGAATGTGGCAGGTTCATTCTTCAGACCAAAGGGCATTACCGCAAATTGATAATGTACTCCTGGGGTTGAAAATGCTATTTTGGCTTTTGCATCATCCACTAGTCTGATCTGCCAGTAGCCAGCAGTCAAGTCAAATGTGCTCAAAAACTTGGCAGAAGCCAATCTGTCAATGAGCTCATCTGCCCCTGGTATTGGGTGGGCATCTGACCTAGTGACAGCATTGAGACCTCTGTAGTGCACACAAAACCTCATCTCTCTCTTACCATATTGGGTGTGAGGTTTAGGCACTAGGACTACAGGACTGGCCCAAGGGCTCTCTGAGGGCTCAATAACTCCCAACTCCAACATCTTTTGGACATCTGTCCTGATACAGTCCCTGACATGGTCAGGTTGCCTGTAGATTTTACTCTTCACAGGCAGGCTGTCACCAGTGTCCACCTTATGGGTGCACCAGTTTGTCTGACTTGGAGAAGTGAAAACATATGTCTATAGGGCTGGAGAACTTGTCTGCAGTCCTGCTGCTGTTGGCCAGTGAGGCTGCCTGCCAAGGCTACACCTTTAACTGAACCATCGTCAGGGTTCTGAGAAAGCGGGTCTGGGATAGGGTCACTCTCCTCCTCCTGTCCCTCACCTGTAGCCATGTGCACACCCATGTCCGCCCTGTCAACATATGGTTTCAGCCTGTTGACATGAAGCACCCTGTGGGGCTCCTGTGAGTTCCAAGGTCAACCAGATAGGTTACCACTCCCTTCTGTTCAACAACAGTGTGGGGTCCAGACCATTTGTCTTGGAGTGGTGCTGGGGCCACTGGCTCCAACACCCACATTTTCTGTCCTGGCTGGTAAACAGTCAGCACAGCCTTTTGGTCATGCCAGGCTTTTTGGAGTTCCTGGCTAGCCTCAAGGTTTTTGGATGCCTTTTTCATGTACACAGCCATCCTGGAGCGGAGACCAAGTACATAGTCCACAATGTCTTGTTTAGGCTTTTTGAGAGGTAACTCCCATCCTTCCTTCACCAGACAAAGGGGTCCTCTTACAGGATGCCCAAACAGAAGTTCAAAGGGGCTGTAGCCAACCTCCTTCTGTGGGGTCTCTCTGTAAGCAAACAAAAGGCAGGGCAGAAGGATGTCCCATCTTCGCCTAAGCTTTTCAGGTAAACCCTTACTCATGCTCTTTACGGTCTTGTTAAATCTTTCAACCAGACCATTGCACTGTGGATGGTAGGGCGTGGTGAACTTGTAGTTCACTCCACACTCTTTCCACACAGCCGTTAGGTACCCAGACCTAAAGTTTGCACCTCTGTCTGAGACAACCTCCGTCGGAAAACCTGCTCTTGAGAAAACTCCCAGGAGGGCTCTTGTCACAACAGGTGCTGTTGTGGTCCTTAGGGGAATAGCTTCTGGGTTTCTGGTGGCATGATCCACTACCACCAGAATAAACCTGTGCCCAGATGCTGTTTGGGGATCCATTGGTCCCGCAATGTCTATACCTACTCTCTCAAAGGGAACCCCCACCACAGGTAGTGGTATTAGGGGGGCCATTGTGGTGCCACCTGATTTGCCACTGGCTAGGCAGGTGACACAGGAGCGACAAAACTCCTTGGTATCTTCTGACATGTGGGGCCAGTAAAAGTGAGGGATAAGCCTGTCCCAAGTCTTGTTCTGGCCAAGATGTCCTGCTAAGGGAATATTATGGGCTAAGGTAAGAAGGAAGCCCCTGAATGCAAAAGTATGACCAACCTCCTGGAAGCACCGCGCTTGGGGTCTCTAGCCTCTTGATACAGGAGCCCTTCATCCCAATAAGTTCTATGGGTACCTGTAGCATTCCCAGCAGCCTCAGCTGCTGCTTGCTGTCTGAGGGGTTCAAGAGAGGGGCAGTCCAATTGCACCTGCCTCAGGTCTGCCCTTGAAGGTCCCTCTGCCCCAAGAAACTCAACCTGATCAGGCTCAAGCTCTTCTAGGACAGTTCCTTCTTGGGTCTCACAGTCAGCTTCCTTGGAAGACTGATCTTCATCCAGAGGCAAGGGGGGAGGCACTGCCATAACCCTACTGCTCTTTCTCTTGGTAGGCAACTGGTCCATAGTTTCAGGATCCAGGGCCTGTTCATTTTTGCACTTTTTGGGCTGTGACCTGGTCACAGCAAGGACATGTGCTGATATGCCTAACATCTCTGCATGAGTCCTATACTCCACTTCAGACCAGACTGAAAAATCCAGATCATTGCCCAACAGACATTCTACAGGAAGGTCTGAACTAACAACAACTCTTTTGAGGCCAGTTACCCCTCCCCAGGAGAAATTAACAATTGCCATACTATGGGTGGTAGTGACATTGCTTGCATTGGTCACTAGGTAATTGTCACCTAGAATTATCTGTCCAGGGTCCACAAAGTTAGGCGTCATCATGGTGACACTGGCACATGTGTCCCTGTAGGCCTGAGCCACTTTATTATTAATCAAAGGAGTCTGTCTGTACTTGCCCAGGTTACTGGGGCTCACAGTAGAGGACATAGCCATGTCCACATCACAGACAAGAACAGCTTGAGTTGGTATCCTGACTAGGCCAGAATCCATCTCAGTTCTCATGGTTAACCCTACTACACCCTTCTGTTGAGAACCACCACTATTATCTGTACTAGGGGGATGTGAGGAAGAACCGGACGTACAATCGGAAAAGCTTGCATTGGACACCGCGGAACTGTTTCCCCCTTACCTATCCCCGTCTTCTCTCATGTTTCTGCAGAGCTGGTCCGGGGATCACTGGCCCTTAAGGCGTCAGGCTTCACGGAGGAGAGGTGCATGTCACGTGGGGCGGAGTCCTTGAAATGGGATGGCCCCGAGGAGATTCGTCGTTCGCCAAGACCAACGGCTGCGGAACGCCACGGGAGGACGCTTGCTCGAACCTACTCGGTCTTTCCGGAGGACAGCGCTGAAGACCTGCGGACAGAAGGTGACGACACGGAGGAAAAGACTCGCCGAGACGAGGAAACCAAAGCTGTAACAGACGGGCAGCCAGACCCTACCTGGCAACGCGTCAACTCGAGCCACGGCCCTGGAGGGACGTGGCTCCACAAGGTACAGGGGCGTATTTCGTCTGCCTGGGGCCGTGCATTGGAGGGTGTTAAGGGAGGGGAAGCTGCACAGTAACGGGGCCAGTTGCCAGTGTAAGATTACAGGACACGCATGTTCACCGGTGATGGTTGAGGTGATTGCTCCCCACACTTTCCCTGCTCCCGCGTCTACATACGCTCCGGAATAGTCCCCTTACAGGTTCTTTTTTTTGTTTCCTTTTTCTTCTGGGTAACGCTGACCTACGGCCAACATCAATCCTGACCCAAGAAACTATTCGATTAAAAGTCTAACCGAAGAGGCCAAACCAACTACAAATACCAGAAGGCTTTGCACCGGAAGAGTGCTGTGTTCCTTATTTCAAGAGACTGTACTTATAAAGAGACTAGATGACTTGTTTTCTAGAAGCAACCCCTTGTTAAGAATAAAATACACTAAACTAGAGGTTACCGAGTCCTGGTCTGCTTCTGCACCACCCCACACGTGGTGTCAGAAGTGGGATTCGAACCCACGCCTCCAACATGGAAAACTTCATCCAACAGTTAATTCGGGGACAGGAAAAACTAGAATGGGCAGTGGAAAAACAAATGTCCTCTGCCAACGCAGACCAGGAACTTATAAAAGACGGACTGGCAAATCATGCTGACCAAATGTTAAAAGTGGCTGACGACCGGGGAGAGCTAACCACACAACTACAAATACAAGCAGGTACTGGTCCTAACGTTTCACTCCAGAAGTACACAGCTGGAGAGGACCCAGATGCCTTCCTTCTCAATTTTGAAAGGGCGGCACGAGCCTCTGGGTGGCCTGAAGCGAAGTGGCCTTTCTTCCTTGCTCCCCATCTAACCGGAGAAGGCCAGGCTGCTTACCAAGTGGCTAACCCTAACGGCAACGCCTCTTATAAGGAAATTAAAGACCTTATCCTAGACCACATGGGTATGGATGCTGAGGCATATAGGGTAAAATTCAGAAAAGAGAGGGGAACGTCATCCGACAATCCAAAAACCTTGTATTTCAAGTTAAAGGGAGCTGCTGATAAATGGATGCAGCCTCATAAACATTCCAAAGACGAGATCATGGCGATGATATATTTGGAGCAGTATCTGGAGGCTCTCCCGTATCCTATTCAGAGGTGGATTAAACAACAACATCACCTTAGCCCAGAACAAGCGGTAGAGATGGCCACAACATTTTACGGAGCACAACCTAGAGCTTTACCTTGGAACACAGAAAAAAAACCAAAAGTCACAGCTGCTCAGGGTAAACCTGAAAAGAAACCACTGAAGCCAAATCTGGAACCTGCGAAGCCTAGACCTTTCAAGTTAGACCCTCCTCCATTGCGTAACCCACAATGCTTTGAATGTGGAGAATGGGGCCACATTGCTAGGAACTGTCCCAGGAAGAGACCGCAGGAAGAACCTATGGACATTGGATGCATACCCCGTTCCATTTTGTATTCAGCAGAACTGGGTCCTAGTTTTCACGTAAGTGTACAAGTGGAAGGGACAACTGTAAAAGCTCTCCTTGATTCTGGGTGTAAACAATCCGTCATCTTAGAGTCATTGCTTCCTCCCTCCAAGGGGGTAGAGAGGGGAGGGGAACAGTACCTATCAGGTGCGTCCATGGGGATGTAAGGGCCTATCCTTTGTTAGAAATTTCAGTCCTCCTTCCTACGGGGCAGACCTTGGATATTAGGCTTGGGGTTGTCCCTACCCTCCCAGAACAGATGATAATAGGTCAGGATAACCCATCCTTCCTATTCCTCTTGCAGGAAAGACTACAAAAATACCCATGGCCACAACGTTCCAACCTCCTTACTCAAGCCCCTTGGCTTCTAGACACAAGTTTTAGGTATGCCCAAAAAATGACCCAACCCTTCGAGCAGCTTGGGAACAGGCAGAACGACCCTCTTCCTCCTACCCTTCTTTTGTACTACAGAACGAATTGTTATATAGGGTAGCGAAACAGGGAGATACTCCTCAGTTGTTAGTTCCTCAAGCCTTTAGGGAACAGGTTCTTTTTTTTGCACACTCTCATCTCTTGGCAGGGCATAGAGGAGCACAAAAGACCACACAAATGTTGTTACAACATTTTTACTGGCCAGGGATATTCACACATGTCACAAAGTTCTGTCAAGAGTGTGAGGTCTGCCATAGAAAGAACCCATACACACCTCCAGCAGTTCCCCTGCAACCTCTTCCAGTTATAGGCAACCCTTTTGAAAGGGTTGGAATGGACCTTAATGGACCCCTTCCATGCACAAAAAAAACGACATGTATATGCTCTGGTCGTAGTGGACTATGCGACAAGATATCCGGAAGCTTTTCCATTAAGAACCCCTACCACCCAGAACATTTCAGAAAAACTGATGGAGTTGTTTTCTCGCGTTGGGTTCCCTAGGGAAATCCTCACTGATCAAGGAACCCCTTTTGTTTCAAAGTTGATGAAACAAATATGTAAAACGCTAGACATCTCCCACATCAAAACATCCGTATATCCCCCACAAACGGATGGTTTGTGTGAACGTTACAACGCCACTTTAAAGCTAACCCTAAAATAACTCTTATCTGTAGAGGGGAGAGAGTGGGACATGTTACTTCCTCTGGGGCTTTGTGCGTGATACGGAGTACAATCTAGTTTAGGATGTTCTCCTTTCCAACTCTTGTATGGAAGGGAACCCAGAAGTCTCCTAGAAATAACAAAAGAGGTTTGGGAACAAGAAAAGGAGGAAGAAACGAAGTTGTTTCTTGACTATACCAGGGGACTACGTTCCAAATTACACAAACTAAGAGAGTTTGCGGACTCTAATTTGGAAAAAGCCCAAACTAAACAGCAAATACTCTACAACAAAGGGAAGAAGTGGAGAGAGTTGTCTGTGGGTGACTGGGTCTTGGTTATGTTGCCCTCTGCCATAGGAAAAACCAGATCTGGTTGGCAAGGTCCCTATAAAGTGACAGAAAAGGTCGGACTTACGTCCTATAAGATACAAATCATTCCCAGAAAGTGCCAACTTTACCACATAAATCTTCTTAAGAAATGGCTAGGTCCTCCTCCTCAAGACGTACAACACGTCGAGGATCTCTCTTCCTCCACTTCTACACTCAACCAGTTGGTCATTAATCCAGAACTAACCAAGGACCAGGAGAATACCCTGCAGAAGGCCTTAGCCCCTTTTGCACAGATCTTCTCTGATTTACTAGGAAGAACCTCCTTAGCAGAACATACCATCACCACTCAGCCAGGAAAAATCATAAAACAAAAACCGTATAGAATATCAGCTGCTAGAAGGATGGCGATTGAGAAAGAAGTAGAAAATATGCTAGACTTGGGTGTTATCAAACCCTCAACCAGCAACTGGTCTTCCCCTAAGGTATTAGTGCCAAAACCGGACGGGTCTGTCTGCTTTTGTATTGATTTTCGCGCTGTGAATTCCATTTCAAAGTGTGATTCCTATCCTATCCCTAGGGTGGACGAGCTGATAGAGAAATTAGGAGAAGCCCAGTTCATTACCACACTTGAACTTACTAAAGGTTATTGGCAGGTGCCACTTAAAGAGGAGGACCAAGAAAAGACCGCCTTCGCTACTCCCAATGGCCTTTACGAATTTACGGTCCTCCCCTTTGGGTTGCATGGGGCGCCTGCTACTTTCCAACGATTAATGAACCAGGTATTGCAAAACCACCAGCAATATTCCTCAGCTTACCTGGATGACATAGTCATCTTTAGTCCTGATTGGGAGACTCATCTCCAACACTGTACCCAAGTGTTTGCCGCTCTTCAAGCCGCTGGCTTACATGTGAACGCGAAGAAATCAAAAGCCGGATTTAGGAAGGTGAAATACCTAGGCTATCTTTTGGGTAACAGAGTCATAGAACCCCAGTCAGAAAAGGTGAAAGCTATAGTAGAGGCCCCTTTTCCATCTACCAAAAAAGAAGTCAGGGCGTTTCTGGGGCTCCTTGGATATTACAGGCGTTTCATTCCCCAATATTCAGAGTTAGCGACACCTTTAACAGATTTGCTACAAAAACATGTCAAAAACAAGGACCTACAACAACCCACACCTGCTGCTAGGAAAGCCTTTCAGGACTTAAAGAAAGCCATGACTTCTGCCCCTGTTCTCCACTCTCCTGATTTTTCACAACCCTTCCTTCTACACACGGATGCCTCCGAACATGGTCTAGGTGCCGTGTTATCACAAACTGCGCCCGATGGTATTGAACATCCTGTCATTTTCATCAGCCGGAAACTGTTTCCTAGGGAGCAAAGATATCCTATAATTGAGAAAGAGTGCCTCGCTATTAAGTGGGCCATTGAGAAACTCCGGTATTATCTGGAGGGTACCCATTTCCTGCTTTTTACGGACCATGCCCCTTTGCAGTGGATGAGTCGCAATAAGGGAAACAATCCGCGCATCCTCAGGTAGTTCCTCTCGTTGCAACCCTTCTCCTTTGAAGTTATCCACCGCAAGGGTTCTGAGAACGCAAATGCTGACTTCCTGTCCAGGTTTCCATTGTTCCCCGATCGTGAACAATCTGGGGTAGGGGTGTGTGAGGAAGAACCGGACGAACAATCGGAAACGCTTGCATTGGACACCGCGGAACTGTTTCCCCCTTACCTATCCCCGTCTTCTCTCATGTTTCTGCAGAGCCGTTCCGGGGATCACTGGCCCTTTAAGGCGTCAGGCTTCCCGGAGGAGAGGCGCATGTCACGTGGGGCGGAGTCCTTGAAATGGGATGGCCCCGAGGAGATTCGTCGTTCACCAGGACTAACGGCTGCGGAACGCCACGGGAGGACGCTTGCTCGAACCTACTCGGTCTTTCCAGAGGACAGCGCTGAAGACCTGCAGATAGAAGGTGACGACACGGTGGAGAAATGTGGCTCAGGGGTTAGAGGCGGCAGACCCGGAAGCTGAGATCGGCCCTGGACCAGGGTTCAATTCCCCGCCTCGACGGGGCTTGGGCTCAATAATTCCACGGACTCGATAATTCTCGCTCCTGTGCCTACTCGACTCACGGGTTCACACTCTGCGACTCTGGGCAATAGCTTGCTTAATCTCCACAACGGCCCCTCGCGGCGGGATGCCTGGCTTTCACCTTGTGGATACCCTGCCGGGGTTATCTCACAGGGGAATACCAGGACGGGTTCCCTAAGCAAGCGCTTAGATGCCTGCGATGTGGGTGGTTTGCGCTATATAAATACATGTACATTTACATTTACATTTACGGAGGAAAAGACTCGCCGAGACGAGGAAACCGAAGCTGTAACAGACGGGCAGCCAGACCCTACCTGGCAACGCGTCAACTCGAGCCACGGTCCTGGAGGGACGTGGCTCCACAAGGTACGGGGCGTATTTCGTCTGCCTGGGGCCGTGCATTGGAGGGTGTTAAGGGAGGGGAAGCCGCACAGTAACGGGGCCAGCTGCCAGCGTAAGATTACAGGACACGCATGTTGACCGATGATGGTTGAGGTGACAGCTCCCCACACTTTCCCTGCTCCCGCGTCTAAATACGCTCCGGAATAGTCCCCTTACAGGTTCTTTTTTTTGTTTCCTTTTTCTTCTGGGTAATGCTGACCTACGGTCAACATCAATCCTGACCCAAGAAACTATTCGATTAAAAGTCTAACCGAAGAGGCCAAACCAACTACAAATCCCAGAAGGCTTTGCACCGGAAGAGTGCTGTGTTCCTTATTTCAAGAGACTGTACTTATAAAGAGACTAGATGACTTGTTTTCTAGAAGCAACCCCTTGTTAAGAATAAAATAGACTAAACTAGAGGTTACCGAGTCCTGGTCTACTTCTGCACCACAGGGGAACAGTTGCCTATGGGGCAATGGTGGCTGGAGCTACCTTCTTCTTGGTGCAATCACTGGTCCAGTGAGTATTACTCTTATAAAAATTACACCAGGGTTTCTATGGACCTTCTTTCTTTTTGGATTTCTTGGAACCCCCCTCATTAGAAGCTTTTTGGGGACCTGGCGAAGACTTCTGGTCTTTTGCTTTCTCCCCACCCTTTTGGTCTTGCTTCTTCTGATCACCGCCTTGGTTCTGTACCTTCTGCTTCACCCTGGTTCGGACCCATTTATCTGCCTTCTTTCCCAATTCCTGGGGAGAGGTCAGATCAGAGTCAATCAGGTGTTGATGCAATAACTGGTTCTGACAATTGTTAAGTATTTGTTCTCACATAATCAAATTATACAATCCTGTATAGTCTTTGACTTTACTGCCCAGTCACCAGCCTTCAAGAACCTTAGTGGCACAATCTACGAAGTCAGTCCAGTCCTGAGTCTGTGTCTTCTGGGTGTCTCTGAACAGCAACCTATACTGTTCAGTGGTTTGGCCACTCTTCAGGACAGTGTAGTTGTCAGCATCCCCATCACTAACTGTGAGGAGCTTGTCTCTGCCTTTATCTGAAAAGGAGAGCCATAGTATAGCTGCCCACTGACTCTGGGGTACCCTCTGTACTTTGCAGGCCCTCTCCAAAGCAGTTATCCATTTGTGGATGTCATCCCCAATCTTGTAGGGAGATACAATCTTACTTAAGTTTCTAGGGTCCTGCGACCTTTCCCTATGTCTAGGGATGTTGCTGCCACCAGTGGACTCTAATCTACACAATTTTCTCTCTCTCTCAAGAGCCAGGGTCTCTTTCTCAAGGGCCTCTTGATTCTAAGCTTGTTTTCCCTCATCCTAGCCTCATACTCCCTTCTCTTAGGGGGAAGTCATTCTTCTCAGAGCCGAGGCATCTGACCCTAATGAGTCACCAGAGTGGTGGGATTCACTGGAAAGTGATCTCCTCCTTCTGTGCTCAGTGTTAGGCCTGCTTGGGGGCCTGGATGGGATTCTCTCCCCTCCAGCCCGATGTAGGCTTAGGTTGACCTGGTTCAGTTCTCCAAATTGGACCTGATCAGCATCCTCTTCATCATCATCACCCCCTAGATAGTCATCATGGGAATCTTCTGTTGAGGGATGGCCCCCCTCCACACTACCGGTCTGATCTGGGGTTGCTGCCTTTTCTGCATCATACTCCACTAAAAGATCTATCAGGTGTCTCAGGGTTGGACTCTGTCCTTGTCTCATTTTCCTGAGTGAACATAAACTTCTACGTTCATTAAAAGTAAGTGTGTCATAGTTAGAAGGTGCCCTGGGAGGGTCAACTTCTACTGGGAGAGACACACTAGGCTCTCCTCTTAAGGACATTTTATAGTGAGGTGTGGTGTGTGCACGACCTACACTAAATGTTATCTACTAGAACCTCTCTAGGAGTTGTAGTCAGGGTGTGCTAAGGCCTTTGCTCTACAACAACTAAGTTCAGTAGAACTTAAGTATTATATGAACTTGATTTATATTTACCTCTAGGTACCTTAATGTGATCTTTCAAATGATAATTTAAGATTATATGGTAAAAAACCAGCAAGCTCTTATCCCACTGCTACCACCAATGGGAGAAGTTAGCCTGGCATATGATGTCCACTATTCTAGTGGGCACCTTGCTCCTGTCTAAACCACCCTTATTGATGGTGGTTGTAAAGTCAACCTTATAGATCAGCTATCCTAGTGGTAGCATGGACCAGCAGTCTTAAGCTAAAACTTCAGAGAGCATGTGAAGCCAATTATAATCCCTTGAATACCAAATGAAAGTACTCCACACAAGGTATATATCAAAATATATTTGTATTTATTACTAAGACAACCCCTCTGAACTGTTTATGAGGTCAGAGATCGAGATACGTTACAAGTTAATCATTAAGCATACTTTAGGTTGCACAAACACAATTCTGCCTTAGGGGCCTCATGAACCATATACTATATATATATATATACTACGTAAGTGGTATAAGAACCACTTCAGGAATAGTAAGTAGGCCTAGAGCCTGGGGAATCGCTGGGGCTACACTGGACAACCAAGGGATTGGAAGTAGGAGGCCCACGGGAGACGCGTGCAGTGTCTAAACACAGTCGCGAGTTACCATAGAGTTATAAAGGGAACGTAAAAGTTACAAAGTAGTTGAATAAGGACACTTCCGGATGGACTACGGTAAAACCCTTTTAAACTAGGACACTTCGAGAGTCAACACCCACAGGAGCACCGGAGAACTCGTGTTACCTCACCCAGGGAAGCCGGGTGCATAGGTGTCTTTTTGTGTCGGGTTTCGTCGCTGTTTCCTATGGAGAGCTGCAAAGAAGGGCTGCAGGCGACCAGGAGAAAAGTGTCTGGGTGGATCCAAGGGCGGATCGAAAATGTGAAGAACCTGAAAGCAGAGGGGACAGAGTCTGGGTCACTAGCCAGTGACCAGGAAGGAACCAGGAAGGAACCAGGCGATGTTGAGTGTTTAAGGGAAGAAGGTAAAGCTTGTCTCTGCAGCACGAGGACCAGGAGGCATCGACGATGACCAAGAGCTGGATTCAAACTGTCTCATGAAGGATCTAGTTGACTGCAGTGTCGGTATCCGGATTGGACCCAACAAACCTTGGCAAATGCAATCCATGCAGGAAGGGAAGATTAGCTTCAGTTCAGACCAGCAAGGTCTGAGGAGCTTTTCCTTCACACGGAAGCGGGAGCAAGCCTGGAGCAACCAGGCAAGCAGTGTAGTTTCAAAAGGAGGAAGTCTTCAGAGGGCTAACTAGCCAACGGGCTAGCAACCGGGAAGACGCGTCAAGCTGAAATGCAGGAGCCGGCCCCACGCGGAACTCGTGGAGTGTGGAGGGCTGAGCTTCGGTACAAATGGCGCTCAGGTCTGGGGCTTCTCAAACCCCAATGCACAACAGCGAGGGTACCTCAGTAGTTGCACTGTTAGCAAAGAGCAGGTAGTCCAGGATGTCCGGTCCCACATCTCTCGTGTCCGCCGCGGGTCTCAACTTTCCTTTGGATGTGGATCGAAGTCGGAGAAGTCTGGAAGTCCAGTTCTTGAGTCGCGGAGTCTTGGGGTCCGGCGGGAGCATCGACAAAGTAAACCGGCAAGTTACTGGTGGTGCCTGTTTGCACAGGGTGGTCACTCCTTGACCACAAGGGAGATGTCTTCAGTCTTCTAGTCGGTATAGAACGTCGACGGTCCAAGAGTTCTGTTTCAGAGCTTCAGTCCAGGATAATCTAATGTCTCTAGACACAGATCCTATCTTTATACTAATCTTAAGGGGTTGTATTACCTGCTAGGTCCCTCCTATGGGTGGACCCTGGGAAGGGGGTGCTTATGATAGAGCGCGCAGTTCTCCCGGGCCACCTGGGTTACCAATTCTTTACACGCACTGGGCCCTGGCGTGCGAATTTTCCAAACACCACACTAATAATTTGGGTGAACCGGGAGAGGATTACTATATTTCTCCTCCTGCACGCTGCTATGAGCAATTAAGGTTTGGTTTCACCTCTGCATTCCATGTACCTGACTTACCACAGGTACAATTCTTACGACGGACCTGGAGCTATAAGGGAAAATAGTAGACAGGCCTAACATCAGATACTCTTTATAATCAGTAAATACTTTCCACAATTCTGTAAAATGACCACAGACACCTGAGGATGTTTAAAACTTTATATAAGTTTTAGAGAGAATATGACAAGGCAATAAGTGATAGACAGAATAATGCGTCTAACATCAAAATCAACACCATGAAATAGCTATAGATTAATGCTAAGACCATTTGAGTATATGGGAAGACTAAAAGGTAGGAAATTTAGAACAAAACTAGTCACTGCAACTTTATACTAGAACATAGGATGTGGATGGGACCTAGAACACGTACTTAACCTAAGTGATTAAACTATTCTTTCTATGTTCACCGCAATCAGGCTAAAGGTAAGGGAAAAATTGGAACATACTAATATAATATAACAGTTGGTAATTTTCTAAGGGAGGGGAGAGAAGGGAACAATTCTAAAACAATTGCATATAACTCGTTCTCAAGGTGATAGAGCTATATCACAGTCAAGAGTGCTTTATTAAGAAAATAGAGAGAGGAGATGAAGAGAGAGAGACGCAAACCCACAGGTTAATATTTACCTAGGTCTGAGAGAAGACTAACCCTGGCCACGGGTCAGTTTGAAGGACGGGGACAAGGACCCTCAGGAAGGAATGCCAGAATGCGAGCAGGTACAGCTCACGGACAGTAAGGACAGGATACCCCTCAGGTTTTGGGATCAGGACTGGGCACACCAAGGTACGACCAACACCCACAGCTTCAGAAGCAACGCCAACGTTACCCCTCTCTGCAAGTAATCCGCCAGTAACCCCGATTGGGTTTTTCGAATTCCCAGCAAAGTGCTTCGCCAGCACTTAGGATTATTTCCACCCCTTAGGAGTTTGTGGAAAGTATGGACAGAGTGCTCCGCAGCACTTCAGATTGAGTACCTATAGAGTTCGTAGGGTCAGTGACAGGTCTGCTACTCGGACAAGTCGGACAATTTTCCTCAGCTAAACTAGGGCAATTATACTGTTTTGGGGGCCCTTAGACCACCCACTAATGTTGCAAGTGACAGTTTCTCACATTATGATTGGTCAGAAGAGGTGGTGCGGTCATTACCACCTCCTAGAATTCAATTTTCTCATCTCAAATATTAAAATTTTCCTACCCGCCCCTTGGGTTCACGTTCCCATGCATAGAGTACAGCAATATAGAAAAAGTTCACAATAGGTAGCAACAGTATTGCTTCTTCCAAGGTAAGGTTTCGTCTTCCCAGAGATGTTCCCAGGCGCATTGTGCTTCAGGAGCCAGCTGGCTTGTTTCAGCTTCTGCGCAGTGGAGGTTTTCTCCAGTCATGTGACGGTGCCCAGCAGAGCCTCAAGTATGGCTCCGCTCCCGATTTCCCAGCCCCAGAGACGCGGTACATGAAAAGTAAGCGAGAACGAATTAAAATCACATATAAAACGATTACACTTTATACCATGATAAAATACTAACCAACCCTTATTTTATAATGACTATAGCATTATTGGTTTAATGCGAAAAGACAGATAGGCTGAAGCAGCGGTAGCAAGCGGAGAGCGTGGTGAGAGACAAGCGGCCATGTTTGCAACAGTGCGCATGAGCACAAACTCCCTCCAGAATGCGAGTGCGTCACATCACATGGGTATGACCGACGCATGCGCAGACTGAATTTCAGCGAAGCAGCCGTTTTTAGTGCAAGCTTCGTTAGTATGAGGAAAGACATACAAGCAAGCATCCTGGGGACACCCGCGTGTTTGGAAAAACACTCAATAAATGACGAACAATAGTGTTAATATGATTATACGATTTAGGCAAGGGTTTTGTATGAGAGCAAGGCGCTTGCACGCGAATCCCAGCTCCATCAATCCCCTCTTTGATGATATTTACTATCATCACCACATAGAAGGAAACAGATGCCAACTTTTCTCATTCATCCATATCATTCATCTGAATTTCAACAAATTTATCGTTGAGTTTTCTTGCAGCTTCTCTATGAGAGTGGTGATTTTTCACCTTTTTGTAAATTTCACTCTTTAACTCCTCTAATTCTAAATCATCAATATTTCTTTTCACCCCCCTCTTATTTACAGTATATTTCTTTTTGCACTTCTGGCATTTGCAGCAGATAAAAATGATTAATACAACTACACCTATTGTAACTATTGGCATCAGTATTTTCCACAAAAGACTTCTACCTAGGTTAGTAAACCAACTACCTATAGAGGAGAGACCTCCAGTCAGTCTCGTCCAAGCACTGTCAACCTCCAATGGTTTGAGTTCCTTTTCCAAATTAGTTATGTTTTTCACATATTGCTTTAGTTCGATACTTTTATCAGGAATGTAGGTGCAACAATGTTGCGCTTTCAGCATTCTACAGACTCCGCCCTCTTTTGCTAATAGGGTGTCAAGGGCAAGACGGTTTTGCAAAACCATTGATCTGATCGCAACCATTTCAGTATTGACCATTAGAAATCCAGCAGCAGTGTCCGTTGATAACCGGTCCACTACTGTAGACAATTTGCAGATTCTATGAGTGTTCAGAACTACCCCCATTCCAGGTATCAGTGCACTAAAAATATCACCTATAATTTCACCTACACTTTCACGTTTACTACGCACTAAGCCATTAGTCTCTTCATCGCTTCCAGCTGCATTATTCACATGGTATATTTTCGGGAAAACAATGCCAAAGTAGCAGCTTCCATACCAGTGATCCGGCAATTTGAAATAAGCCTTGTTCCCACATATATAATATATTCCGGGGAACACAGGTTCTGACCCATTTTTGAAACCCCAACCTCCAATTACCTTGTAATTATGTTCACACTCGCTGGAACCGATGAATACATTGTTATAGTACTCTGTCTTTTCCCTATGGATACAAAGTTTCCCCTTTCGTTCAAAATCCAGCAACAAGGCAGGACTAGCTTCGCCTTGCGAGGTGTTATCCAAGTGCTCAGCCCACCTAGGGACCCTATCCTTTTCGTCATTTGCCTTCTTCTGAAACTTTTCTCTCCTTCTGTCTGCCATCTTTATGAACATCTTTTCCTGCTCTTGCAGAGAACAGGTCAGATTAGCTTGTCTTGCTTCATCTAAATCTATGTTACCTATAGTCAGAAAATATTCTCCCATATAACGGGTCACGTCACTTTTAATATGTACACGGTTCAAGTGTCCTCTAATAGGAAGTTCAGAAAATACTACGTCAGCATTTGAATAATAATACTGCAAAGTGCTCCTATAAAACAAGCTAGCTAATATGCTACAGGAAATTCAATAGGTTAAAGGTAGATGGTGATATGTCACACCTTCAGCCACTGAAGTTGGTAGCTTCATGCAGACATAACAGTCCTCTATTTCCATAGCTTCCACATAATGCACTAACAAGTTAGCAAAAACATTCAAATGCGTCTTGTTTCTCATTTTGTGAAAGTGTAGTCCATCCTCATCTGATGCTTCTAAATTAGGTCGTGTGTGTGTCAGTCCTACTCGTTTGTCGCGTCTTTCTAGGTTTCGTGGTGTTTCTGCAGTCTGCACAACCCCTACGTCTACTGCTTCGGGTTCAGTAGGGGACAAGTTGGGATTTTTGCTTATCATAAAAGGTAGAAAAACTGTTAGTCCTATCCACATTACTATTAACATTGCTATACTACACACGCATATTTTACAACATGTTTTAAGACACCCACACCGGGATCTTCCAGAGACACTCGGATCAGACATTTTTAGCTTACAGGTGGCTTTTGCTACCCCTCTTCGTTTCTTTGCACAAAAGGCTCACTTCAGGGCTCTCTCAAGGAGGGTCTTCGTCAGAACTCCGATCAGCGATGGACTCTTCGTCACTGTTACCACTGTGGTGTGGCTCGTCAATTTCCTCCAACACAAAGTACGTCCACTCAGGGCTCCGATACAGTCGGTTCTGTTTCTTTATTCTGTCGCTCTTTCTTAGCGATTTGCCTTGGGCTGCCTTTCTTTCACTTTCAGCCCTTTTTCGGTCTTTCAGTTTTTCTTCGACTGTCTTTAGTCTGAGCCTCAGTCTCTTGACGTATCGGGGTGCACTTCTGCCTCTGTGCCTCCCAGTTGTTGAGGAAACTTGGCCTTCCTCGTGCACTCTTTTTACTTTTTGATGTGGCACCTCTGTTTCCCTGCCTGTCTGACTTGTTCCAGGTCTTTCGTCTATTTCTTCTGCCTGGTCCCTAGTCTGTCCCTGCTCAGATTCAAATCGTACTTTCTTTTTACTTCTGGTTACTGTTGTTTCCGTTGTCTGAGCACTTTGATCTAATTCTATCTGTTCCTGTTCATGCTCTTCGATCTCTTCGCTTTCTTCTGCATGAACGTCAGCTCTAATTTCTAACTGTCCCTCTCCAATTTCTGGAGTTTCAGGAGGAGTTTCGATGCCTTGATCTGACCCTACTTGGCCTACGTCCTGATCAGGTGTGTTGTGATTTTCGTTGACCTGACCTTCTTCCTCTATTTCTAACTCACCTGGACTATCCCACTCTAAATAGGAATATTTCCTGGTTCGTATTGGGTCATGAACCGGGTCGTCGGCGGGGTACCATTCAACGTCTTGACTTGTGCTCGGCAGTTCAATGTCAGCTAGCTCCGGACTTTCCTCCTCGGAAGCTTCTTCAGCTGTGCTGCCTTCAGCTCCAGTCGCGTTTTCTCCAGACACCCGCTTTGTGTGGCTGGCGTGGATCCACTTCGGTACACCAGCACACTTTACAGCAGTTGTAGTGACGAGGATCACTTGTCGTGGCTTTCCCCACCTTGGTTTCAGGCAACTGCTCCGGGTGTGTTTCTTTAACGCCACCCAATCTCCTGGTTGCAGTTTATGTGCCGGAGTCTTTGGCCACTCGTCTTCAGTCTCTCCAATCTGCTGAGAGAGAGAACGCACTTGGTCACCCAGCTGCTTGCAGTATTCTAATACCATATCATCAGAAATGCTTAGCAGTTTGTGTCCGGGTACCCAAGCCTGTCGCATCACTCTTCCCATCAACACTTCATGGGGACTTAGGCCAGTTTTTCTGTTCGGGATACTTCTCAGACTCATCAGCACAAGGGGTAAAGCCTCTATCCAGTTCATCTTTGTGGAATCACACATTTTGGCCAGTCTGGATTTCAGGGTGCCATTTATTTGCTCTACTACCCCAGAAGCCTCTGGATGGTAGGCACAGTGCAGTCTTTGCTTCATTTTGAATGCTCTACAGAGTTCCAATAGGACATCGTTGGCAAAATGCCCACCTTGGTCCGTTTCGATTGTCTCTGGAATTCCGTACCTAGGTATCAACTCCCTAAGCAATAATTTGGCTGTGGTGAGAGCATCATTTTTCTTCGCAGGATATGCTTCCACCCACCTGGAGAAAAGGCAAACTATGACTAGGATATATCTATACCCTTTACATTTAGGCATAGTTATGAAGTCTGCTTGCATTCTGACAAAGGGACCTACTGCCTTTCCAATAGTACTTTGTTCCACTACAGTCCTCTTTCCTGCATTAAATTGCTGACACATCAGGCACCTCTGGCAAAGCTTTTCCGCCTGGTTCCTGAACTTTGAATTACAGAACACCTTGTCAAACACCCGACACATTGCGTCCCTTCCCATATGTGTTGGCTCATGTATCATTCTGACCATGGGGTCTATCAGGCTGTCAGGCAATACAGGCATCTCAGTCGAGTTTACCACCACACCATCATCTCTCAGCTTGCATCCCTCTTCTGCCCACCTTCCTTTCTCTTGTCTGTCTACTGCCTGTTGCAAATCCTTTAATTCTTCCCACGTCGACACATTCTCAAACAACATAAGTTGGCAGCTGGTTCCATCCCACAGCGCAATTTGGAGTGACATATGGTATCGGGCACAAAACTGTGCAATTTGGTCAGCGTACCTATTACCGGCAGTCACATCATCATTTCCAGATTTGTGAGCCGCACACTTGACCACAGCCAATTCTTTGGGCAATTGGATAGCTTCCAGTAAGTTATGCACCACCTTTCCATTTCTGATAGGGGTGCCTGAGGACGTCATGAATTCTCTTTGCAGCCACAATTGGCCGAAGTCATGAACAACCCCAAAACAATACTGGCTGTCTGTGTACACAGTTATTCTCTTGTTCTTACCCCTCTTACATGCTCTGGTTAACGCGATGAGCTCTGCCACTTGTGCAGATTTCACCTCGCGCATGTAAGATGCTTCGATGGTTCCTGTCAGTGTAACCACAGCATAGGCAGCACTCAGACTCCCACTCTCATGTCTTAAACACGAGCCATCCACGAACATTGTTTTATCCCCATCAAGTAACGCTATTTCACGGATGTCAGGACGGGGCTTGGTACTGAACTCAGTTAGATCGATGCAATTATGCTCCCCTTCCTCTTCCATTTCTACATCCAGAGGGATAGGTAACAATGTCGCAGGGTTTAGGACATTGCACCGGGAAATAGTGACATTTTCGGCACCAATCAAAATTCTCTCATACTTAGTCAGCCGACTAGGTGTGAGGTACTGGGTCTTAGTTCTAGTCAGTAGGATGACAACAGAATGAGGAACATATACAGTGACATGATGTCCCATGACAATGTTCTCACTCTGTTCCAGACTGACGCAAGTAGCAGCAACTGCTTTCAAGCATCCAGGTAATCCAGCAGCCACCGGATCTAGGGTGGCCGAAAAATAGGCCACTGGTCTTCTAATTAGTCCGTGCTCCTGGGTCAGGACTGAAAGAGCACAATTCTCTCTTGTGTCACAGAATAGCTCAAAGGGCTTGGTGTAGTCAGGCATACCCAATGCAGGAGCAGAACATAGACAGTTTCTCAAAGTCACCCAAGCGTTCATGCTCTCACTGTCCCAACTGACGGGGTCTTCTACGCCTTTCTTTGTCATATTTATCAGGGGTCTGGCTAGAGCTGCGAATCCTACAATCCATTGTCTGCAGTAACCCACAACTCCCAAGAACATTCTCACCTCCTTCTGAGTTCTGGGCAATTCCATTGCTTTAATTATTTTGATTCTTTCGGTAGTAACTTTCCTGATTCCTTTTTCAATCTGGTGCCCCAGATATTTCACTGAATTTTTACAAAATTGTAACTTGTCAGGTGACACTTTATGTCCTCCCTTTCCTAGGTGATTCAACAAGGCAATGGTGTCAGTAACGCAGTCATTTTGGGTTTTAGATGCCACTAACAGGTCATCTATGTACTGCACCAAAACAGACTCTCTGGGCAGCACTAGGGATTCAAGGCACTTTTTTAATATCTGGTTGAAAATCGATGGACTTTCGGTGTACCCCTGGGGGACACGATTCCAGACATAGATATGGCTGTCAAATTCAAAACTGAAAAGGAACTTGCTTTCTGGATGCAATGGGATGGAGAAGAATGCATGGCACAGGTCGATGACAGTGAACCATTCTGCATTCCAGGGAATCTGATATAGTATCACGGCAGGGTTGGGTACAATAGGGCAGCATGGCACAACAATTTGGTTTACCTTGCGTAAATCTTGCACCACCCGGTACTTTCCACTAGGCTTTTTGATCCCAATGATTGGTGAATTACAGGGACTGCTCATTACTTCCTCTATTATCTCTGCTTCGAGTAGCCGGGTAATTTCAGTCGCTACTCCAGCTTTTACTTCTGCACTCATTTTGTACTGTCTGGTTTTGGGGTATACAGCATTTGTTTTTATTGCTATCTTAACTGGGTCCACATTTGCCATTAAACCTACATCTTTTCCTGTGAAATCCCACACTTCTGGAATTACTCTTAACTGGAGCTCTTCAGGTAGATCTTCAACTGTTAAAGGTTTGATATCAGAATCTTGTCTGACTAACATCAGCTTGTACACACCATCTTCATCGGGTGTCTGAATTTCGACGCCTTTTGGTGTGCAATAGATGGTACAATTCATCTTGCACAACAAATCACGTCCTAGCAGGTTCACAGGACTAGAATCACAGACTACAAATCTGTGCATTTCTTTGAAATTTCCTATAGAAACTTCCATTGGTTCAGTTACTGGAGTACTTATTATTTGATTTGAGACGCCCACTACTTGGATCGCTTCTCCCGAGAGGGGTAGGTTAGGAACATCCACTGTTCTTACAGTAGATCTGGTAGCACCAGTGTCCAACAGAAAGGTGACGTCTTTTCCCTCAACCTTTCCTTCAATGTATGGTCCAGTCTGGTCTACCGGTAAGGAGGCGCCAAGCACGCACTCCTCATCCTCCCCTCTCAGGCCCCGTCAATCTTGATCTTCACAGAGGAAGGTATCATTTAGCAAGTACTGTGGAATGATTGCGTTTCTTTCACTCTCAACTTCCCATACTTCCGCCCTCTCATTCTGCTGACCCTGACTCTTAAAATTCTGTCTAGGAGCGCGAGGTACGGGAGGTAATTTTACCTGTTGCTGGTTCTTTCTTGTCCCCTCTTTCGGCACCTGTGGATTTAAACCATTTACAGGGGCATTACCGGCCTGCAGGTGTGGACACTCGTCTCGCCAATGCCCTATCTGGCCGCACCCATGGCACGGAAACCTTTTCATGGCTTCTTCCCGACTCATTTTAGCTCGGGGCTATCCTCCTCCCCCAGCAGTGGCATTCTGAGCATTATTACTAGAAGTCAATTTACTTAACTGTTTTTCTTGCTGTTCAGCTAATTTCACCTGTGCCCACATTACTTTTTCCTTGAGGGCTTTCTTTTTATTTTCGATTTCATCTTCGCAGTATTTTGCATATTTTAGGACATCATCTATGGGCTTTCCCTGCCAACTGATTTTATTATCTCGAATCCATTGTGAAATTTCAGGTCTTAATCCTAGCACAAATCTGTAACTGAAATGGGTCATGTCTTTCATGTCTACGTTATCGATACCACTGTAAGTTTTGAATACCTGTAGTAACCTTTCATAAAATGAGTGCACCGTTTCATCACGTTCCTGGGTGGTTCTATCTATTCGGGTCCAATCTGTCTCCTTTGCTGGCACCTTTTTCTTGAGGTATTGTATGACTTGCTCATACTTCCTCATTACTTCAGGTGCGGGAGCTCCTGTTTTCTCATCTCTGGGGAATTCCTCACTGGGCCAATCAATTTCAATTTTACAGTCGGTCCACAAATCTACAGGGACCACAATGTCGAAAAACCCATCCAGGTCTTTCAAGAGGCATTTCTGAACTTTTATGAAGCGTTCTACCTGCCTGTACCAGTCAACTGGCTTCTCACGTAATTTCGGGAAGTCATTTGTAAATGACACAATATCCTGTCTGGACCAAGGGACATGGACATATTTTCCTCCCGGGACCTCTCTCATAGGGCACAATTTTTCTGTTGGTGTTACTTCCTTTAACACGAATTCTGAAGCCTGTGACTTAGCCCTGCTGTCTTCCCTTTTCTTTGCCCACCGGGTTCTCCATTTTCCCACCTCGCCCCATTTCTGCAGAAGCTTCAATAATTCCTTTATTTGGATCTGTTTCCCCATCACATTCAGGCTTTCTAAATCTTTATCTGAAAAATCTACTCTATAGGGTTTCTGAAGAATTTTGGAGCGACTAACATCAATTCCCATTTCTGTGGCGGTATCCATTATCCTTTCATGGAGCAACCTAGCACTCCGGGTAAGGTTTTTGCTGATAAACAGTAATTCTTCTTCACTGTACGAGCTTAGGCGCTCAACTCCTACATTCCCAGCCATCATTTCTTCTATTTCTATCCTTAATTTATATATTTCTAATGCTTTAGGTTGGGGAGTGGTCTCCTTCTCTAGCTCCTTTGTCCATCTGTCCAATTCTTCTGGGGAAACTACGGTGGCACTCCTAACCCCGGATGCACCCTCAATCAACACCTCCTTTGGTCTTGTCTGGCTTCTTGCCCCCGATGTACTAGTTCTAGACTCTCTTATGGGCAAATCCATCAAAACCACAGATTCACACTCACTTTCCTGATCCTCATCTATGAATACTTCCTTCCTCGGGGTCGGGATGCTAGGAGTAGGCAGTATTGGGGTGATAACAGGAGGATGGGGACTAGTCAGGTCATTTCTATACAGTGGAATAGCTGGACCAATAGTTACTGGAATAGTCAGAGAATCAGGATGGGGATGTATCTGGGCAATGGTTCGAACTAAATCCTCTCGCTGTCTAGCCAGGGCTTCTTTCTCTTTTTCCCGCAACACCTTTTCTGCAGAATTGTCATGCAATACCTGAGGTACCAAGGGAGGATAAATACTTGGGGCAGTCGGAGTGACCAATCGGGGTGGACCTTCTCCGAACGGCTGATAATTTGGGACCGTGGGTCTAGGTCTGCAAAACCCATCTCCCTCACTGGCTTTACTGTCTGTACCTGTTCCATCTGTATCACTATCCCTCCCACATCTGGGATATTTGGCAAAGGGATTTGGAGAATGCATAGGCTCTGACTCTGCAACATATGGAGGTGGATTTTTCATTAACAAATCTTCCAGGTGCTCATCTTCTGAGTCCCCTACGGGCATTAGGTGATGGGTCTTTTCTTTACATTTTCCTTTTCTCTCTTCCAATACCCCCATCATAGGGAATAGCCCTTCAGTCAACATAGATTGCCTCCATTGTTTCATTTTCTGCTCTTTGGTCTGCGCTTGAACCCTCGGATACCATTTGCTCACTCCCTTATCCATCCGGGGTTTATCTCGCTCTGCAGCCTCAATCTCCCATTCCTCCAGGGCTTCGTACTGTGTCAACCTAGGTCTAGGGTGTAATTCATTCATGCGGGTCCTTAAGTTGAACAGAATCCGACCATTGAATGTACCTTCAACAGGAAATGCTAGGACTCCGTCATCTACAGTATACTTTGCCCAATTTTCTAACCAGACACAAGTGTGGTACCCTTTATCAAACAGCATGAAGGAGGCAGGGGTATTTGGCGGGGGAATGAGCACGCCTTCCCTCGTTCTAATGGGCTTGTCAGTTTTGAAAAAATTCTTTATTTTATCAGAGAAGGACAGTTTCCTCTTTACTCCATACATCATGTGCGGTCTACCTCGTATAAGCTGATCCTTATGAAATCCTAGGTACTTTGGATTCGGTATGAAATCTGGATACCACATGCAACTCTCCAGACTCGCTTCTAACTCGGCTTGATTAATTTTGTTTACCTTTGTGCTTCCAATGCTAGCGCGACTTTTATTTCGCACTACCCAATCAGGTCAGAGAATACAAACACCCTTGACCAATGGGTGCGCGGCCTTTTCGCAAGACAGAGTCTCACGCTTCGGCACTCACCCCTCCTTTACAAATTCAGCTCCACTACACACCCGCTGTCTTGACCAATGCCAGCACGGCACGGAGTGACGTCAGAGCAGCTTTCCGACTGACTCCCTCCTTCACAAGGTAACAGAAACTTTTTACTCTCTCTAAAGTGCAAGTGCACGTTTTAGTCAACAACACACAACGTTTGCCACTATGTCTGAGTGTTCTAAAGAGAGAAAAGACTTTTCTTTCGCTACTAGTAAACCACTTCTGTCTACTTTTCATTCACTCTGGATAGACTTCTTTGCCTGTCCCTTCACACTAGTAACATAGAACCCGTTATTCTTCTGACTCATCCACCTTAGTCGGGGATATGTACTGAGCCAGGATTTCACCAGCGAACTATCTTACTTACCAGACAAGCCTCGGAGACCCTACTACTCCTTCCGTATGCGACCCTTACTAGGTGATATCGCAATGAAAGTTTTATAAAGGACTCGCAGCTATCATTCACTCCAGAAACAAAGGTCCTAATTAGTGCTTCCAGTTCTCCTTAACCCTGCACTAATACCTCAAACCTAGTGACTTCAACAGCTAACCGGATTCTGCTCACCGTTAGCTAAATACTTCCCCGGGGATTCGGACTACACTGAACATTCACAAACAATGGTTAATATAACATTTATAGCAGCAATGCAAAAAATCATGTACATTTACATATAAATCCTTAAAACATTTCAAAATTTTTGAACCAATACAATAGAAAATCAGCAGCACATTTTATTTTCACGGTTTGTTTATGACCTATCCTGTCTACCTAATCTAACTAGTCCAAACCATCCTCTGGCTGCCAGAAAATTACTGATAGAGCGCGCAGTTTTCCCGGGCCACCTGGGTTACCAATTCTTTACACGCACTGGGCCCTGGCGTGCGAATTTTCCAAACACCACACTAATAATTTGGGTGAACCGGGAGAGGATTACTATATTTCTCCTCCTGCACGCTGCTATGAGCAATTAAGGTTTGGTTTCACCTCTGCATACCATGTACCTGACTTACCACAGGTACAATTCTTACGACGGACCTGGAGCTATAAGGGAAAATAGTAGACAGGCCTAACATCAGATACTCTTTATAATCAGTAAATACTTTCCACAATTCTGTAAAATGACCACAGACACCTGAGGATGTTTAAAACTTTATATAAGTTTTAGAGAGAATATGACAAGGCAATAAGTGATAGACAGAATAATGCGTCTAACATCAAAATCAACACCATGAAATAGCTATAGATTAATGCTAAGACCATTTGAGTATATGGGAAGACTAAAAGGTAGGAAATTTAGAACAAAACTAGTCACTGCAACTTTATACTAGAACATAGGATGTGGATGGGACCTAGAACACGTACTTAACCTAAGTGATTAAACTATTCTTTCTATGTTCACCGCAATCAGGCTAAAGGTAAGGGAAAAATTGGAACATACTAATATAATATAACAGTTGGTAATTTTCTAAGGGAGGGGAGAGAAGGGAACAATTCTAAAACAATTGCATATAACTCGTTCTCAAGGTGATAGAGCTATATCACAGTCAAGAGTGCTTTATTAAGAAAATAGAGAGAGGAGATGAAGAGAGAGAGACGCAAACCCACAGGTTAATATTTACCTAGGTCTGAGAGAAGACTAACCCTGGCCACGGGTCAGTTGGAAGGACGGGGACAAGGACCCTCAGGAAGGAATGCCAGAATGCGAGCAGGTACAGCTCACGGACAGTAAGGACAGGATACCCCTCAGGTTTTGGGATCAGGACTGGGCACACCAAGGTACGACCAACACCCACAGCTTCAGAAGCAACGCCAGCGTTACCCCTCTCTGCAAGTAATCCGCCAGTAACCCCGATTGGGTTTTTCGAATTCCCAGCAAAGTGCTTCGCCAGCACTTAGGATTATTTCCACCCCTTAGGAGTTTGTGGAAAGTATGGACAGAGTGCTCCGCAGCACTTCAGATTGAGTACCTATAGAGTTCGTAGGGTCAGTGACAGGTCTGCTACTCGGACAAGTCGGACAATTTTCCTCAGCTAAACTAGGGCAATTATACTGTTTTGGGGGCCTTTAGACCACCCACTAATGTTGCAAGTGACAGTTTCTCACATTATGATTGGTCAGAAGAGGTGGTGCGGTCATTACCACCTCCTAGAATTCAATTTTCTCATCTCAAATATTAAAATTTTCCTACCCGCCCCTTGGGTTCACGTTCCCATGCATAGAGTACAGCAATATAGAAAAAGTTCACAATAGGTAGCAACAGCATTGCTTCTTCCAAGGTAAGGTTTCGTCTTCCCAGAGATGTTCCCAGGCGCATTGTGCTTCAGGAGCCAGCTGGCTTGTTTCAGCTTCTGCGCAGTGGAGGTTTTCTCCAGTCATGTGACGGTGCCCAGCAGAGCCTCAAGTATGGCTCCGCTCCCGATTTCCCAGCCCCAGAGACGCGGTACATGAAAAGTAAGCGAGAACGAATTAAAATCACATATAAAACGATTACACTGTATACCATGATAAAATACTAACCAACCCTTATTTTATAATGACTATAGCATTATTGGTTTAATGCGAAAAGACAGATAGGCTGAAGCAGCGGTAGCAAGCGGAGAGCGTGGTGAGAGACAAGCGGCCATGTTTGCAACAGTGCGCATGAGCACAAACTCCCTCCAGAATGCGAGTGCGTCACATCACATGGGTATGACCGACGCATGCGCAGACTGAATTTCAGCGAAGCAGCCGTTTTTAGTGCAAGCTTCGTTAGTATGAGGAAAGACATACAAGCAAGCATCCTGGGGACACCCGCGTGTTTGGAAAAACACTCAATAAATGACGAACAATAGTGTTAATATGATTATACGATTTAGGCAAGGGTTTTGTATGAGAGCAAGGCGCTTGCACGCGAATCCCAGCTCCATCACTTACACCCCTTTCCCTTTGTCCAATTTCGTGCCAGAGCGGGGCTGGAGTGCCCCAGCAACTGGTTTCAACCGGGCTATGCATGGAGCATCTTGTGTGCCCCAGGCAGTGTCTGGAAAAGCATCTTTCCATTCAACCCACCCTGCCCCAATACACTACAGACTGTCTGGGGAGGTGCTGGCACCTCCCTCGACAGGAAACCTATTGTCCAGGCCTCCCTTGCCGGAGTTTCATCCATCTAAAGGAGGTCAGACTCGTGTCTGTGGCAGCAGCATCCATTTTATGATGCTGAAGCTCTGTTTAACTTTAACCGGGTAAAGCAGTAACTACATGTCTTCTCCCTCTAGAAGGGTGGAATGCTACCCCCGCCGCCAGAACTGCCGGGGGGGGGGGGGTAGTATTCCAAAGTGTTTGACACCTTACATGACATGTTTTGATAAAGCCAACCCAAAGTTAGCATTAACCGCGAGGATTATAATGCACTTAAGAGTATATGTTATGGCTAGATCATAGAACAGCTATAAGGACATTGTTCCGAAAGCTGCAGAAGGGCTCAGCTCATGCTAGGGCACCCTCTCACATAAAACCAAGCACTCTGTCTCCAGGATTGTCAAGGCCTGCCATAGGAGTGACTTATAGGTGTATATGTGTCTATGTATATGGTAGATATAGATATACTATATCTGAGTAAGGGGTGATTACACCACCTTGCACAAGCTGAGTGATCAGCCGGTGGTGTCAGTTTGGATGGCCAGCCAGGGGTGGCATAATACATGCTGCAGCCCCTGGTAAGCCTTGGATGCACCTATGCCCTGGATACCAATGGTACACTATACAGGGGCTCACAAAGGTGACCCAATTCCCAATTAGGTATGTACCTTAAGTACATGGTATCAATTTAGAGAGAGACAGCTGTGCTGTGGGTCTGATTAGCAGGCCCACAGCCACACTAAAGTCAAAACACCAGAGAATCACAGCAAAAAGTGGGGTTGACCATAGGAAACAGACCCTACTCTCCTACAAGAGGCATAGAGTGAAGTGGCGTAGAGTGCAGTGTTCTAGAGTGCAGTTGTGCACGGTAAGACAGAGTGGCATACAGTGTAGTGGTGCAGTGTAGTGGCATAGTGTGCATCGGTGTAGAGTGCACTGGCAAAGAGTGATATAGAGGGATGTAGTGGCGTAGAGTGCTGCAGAGTAGAGTGGCATAGAATTCAGTGGCAGCGAGTGCAGTGTTTCAGAGTAGAGCGCTATAGAGCGCAGTGGTGTAGAGTGCAATGGCATAGAATGCAGTGGTGCAGAATAGAGTGGCGTAGAGTGCAGTTGCATAGAGTGCATTGGTATAGAGTGCAGTAAAGTGGCATAGAGTGGTGCAGAGTAGAGTGCAGGGGCATAGAGTGCAGTGGTGGAAATACAAGTGGCTTCGATTTCAGTGGCAGAGAGTGCAATACTGCAGAGTAGAGTGGCATAGAGTGAAGTGGCATAGAGTGGAATTGTGCAAAGTAAAGTTAAGTGGTGCAGGGTAGAGTGCAGTAGCATAGAGTGCAGGGGCAGAGAGTGCAGTGCTGCAGAGTAGACTGTTGTAGAGTGCAGTGGTGTGAAGTAGAGTGGCATAGAGTACATTAGCATGAAATGCAGTGTCATAGAGTGGTTCAGAGTAGAGTGACATGCAGTGCATTGGCATGGAGTACAGTTGTATAAAGGGGTCCGAGCAGAATGGAGTAGAGAACAGTGCATTCAGTACAGATGTGCAGATTAGAATAGAATGGTGTAGAGTGCAGTGGTGTTCAGTGTTTCAGAGGTCAGTATAGTGGTGTAGAGTGTTCCAGAGTAGAGTATCGTGGCAAAACGTGCAGTGGAGCAGACGTGTTGGCATAGAGTGGAATGATGTAGAGTGCATTGGTTTTAGGTAAAGTGGTGTAGAGTAAATTGGTTTAGAAAGCAGTGGTGCAGAGTAGAGTGCAGTGGTGTACAGCACAGTGGGGTGTTGCAGAGTGGAGTGGTACAGAGTAGAGTGCATTGACAGAGTGCAGTGGTATAGGGTGTAGTGTTGTAGAGTGGAGGGACATAGAGTGGAGTGGCATAGAGTGGAGTGGCGCAGAGTGGAGTGGCATAGAGTGGAGTGGCGCAGAGTGTAGAGTGCAGTGGTGTGAAGTAGAGTGGCATAGAGTACATTAGCATGAAATGCAGTGGCGTGGAGTGATGCAGAGTGTAGAGTGCAGTGGTGTACAGTAGATTTGTGTGAGGTAGAGTGCATTGGCATCGAGTAGAGTGGTGTAGAGTAGAGAGTCATTTAGTGGAGTGGCGTAGAGTTGGTGGTGCAGAGCAGAGTGCAGTGACGTAGTGTGAAGTGGAGTGGCACAGTGTGGAGTAGTGCAGAGTAGATTGGAATGGCGTAGGGTGGAATATGCATGTCCATTGCAGACAACACATCTTCAATTGAAATCACCATTATATTTGCACAGACACACAGTTTTATGGATAAAAGTAAACAGCGCACAAACGATAACATGTGGAAATATAATCCTCTAGTGTATTTATTTTGATCATTTTAAAATATTTGTTTCCACCACACGTCATAATTACCAAATAATGTGCTTCATTTGGGCTTTTCCAATTCTGAAATATCTGCACAATTAATTTACCGACATTAATATTTTTTTTGTGTGTTTGAAAAAAATAACATCTTGCAGCCTTTCCGTCTCACACAGGTGCCCAGCAGGATTGTTACATAAATCTTCTCACTTTGAAGTCAGAGAAATAAAAGTAAACACCAAGCTCCCTGGAAGACAGAGCCTGTCATTTGACATTTGACCCCTGTTTTTGAATGCAGAGCAAATGTGACAAGATACCAACAAGATTTAAAGTCTAAGCACAGTGGAACAATACAGTAAACAAGGTTTGGGAAAGGAAAGGACAAACTCAGGCTGGACAGCCTAAAACTAATAAAGCCAAAAAACAAAAAGCAAAGAAGTGTGAGTTACAAATCACAAGCCAATGGTAAGCAACGGGCGGAATGCTTTCCCAGGGAAGCTTTCCGAATATCCCCAAGATGTCATTAGCAAATCAGTTGTGCATTGTGCGATAGACTTCAGCCAAAGGGAATAGAATAAAGAAGTGAGGAAAGGTAAACAAGAGCGAAAGAAGGAAATAAAAGAAAAGTGAAAGGAAGGACTGAGAGGAATGGAGAGAAAGAGAATGGTGAAAGCATGTAGAGAGCATATAAAAAATGCGGATAAAAAGCGGTGACATTTTCCAAACCCGATGTTGCGATTTTCGTGCTAAGGCCTTGCCAGCAGGTGAAGAAATGTATTTGTGTCTCAGTTAAGTGCCATCTGTGAGGGTGGAGATGCCACCTCTTAGATCAATATTTGCTGTTCTGAGTGTGGGGAGTTCAAGCAGAGGTGATGTGCTCCTGGTAGGATAGCTTTCGCTGTGTGGATCCGGCAGGACGCGAGCAGATTCAAGACTGGGGTACACAAGCCTGCTCTATGGCCTTTTTAGGGGTGACTGTGCCATACTTTAGAGGATGACAGTGATGGGGAATATGCCAGACCCCGTCTGGTCAGCCCTTCGTGCAATCACGCCACCTTATTTAGAGTCTGGAGAACCCCTGAGTTTCTGATGCTAAAGCGTCAGCTGGTTCCACTGTCAGAAACACCTCCCTCGCGGTACTACCTTCCCTTCACTGAGAACCCCTTCACCCCCACTGACAAGCCTCTGCCATTCACTGAGAACCGCCTGCTCCCCTCCACTAACAACTGCCTGCCCCCTACTGACAACTGCTTTCCCCCCGACTGACAAATGCCTGCCCCCATTGACAACCGCCTGCCCCCCACTGACAACTGCCTGCCCCCACTGACAACCGCCTGCCCCCCACTGACAACCGCCTGCCCCCACTGACAACTGCAACTGCCTGCCCCCACTGATAACCACCTACCCCCCTACTGACAACTGCAAATGCCTGCCCCCAGTGACAACTGCATGCTCCCACACTGGCAACCACCTATCCCCACTGACAACCGCCTGCCCCCACTGACAACCGCTTGCCCCACTGACAACCGCCTGCCCCTACTGACAACCGCCTGCCCCACTGACAACCGCCTGCCCCCACTGACAACCACCTGCCCCCACTGACAACAGCCTGCCCCACTGACAACTGCCTGCTCCCCCACTGACAACTGCATGCCTCCTACTGACAAACTCTTGCTCCCCCCACTGACGACCTCCTGCTTCCCCATTGACAACCGCCTTACCCCCAGTGGCAACCACCTGTTCCCCACTAACAACTGCAACCGCCTGCCCCCTACTGACAAACCTCTGCCAGTCACTGAGAACCGCCTGCTCCCCTCCACTTACAACTGCCTGCCCCCTACTGACAATTGCTTGCCCCCCCACTGACAACTGCCTGCCCCCATTGACAACTGCCTGCCCCCCACTGACAACTGCCTGCCCCCACTGACAACCGCCTGCCCCCCACTGACAACTGCCTGCCCCCCACTGACAACCGACTGCCCCCCACTGACAACCGACTGCCCCCCACTGACAACCGCCTGCCCCCACTCTGATAACTGCCTGCCCCCCACTGACAACCGCCTGCCCCACTGACAACTGCAACTGCCTGCCCCCACTGACAACCGCCCTCCCCCACCCCACACTGACAACTACCTTCCTCCCACTGACAAGCCTCTGCCCCTCACTGACAACCGCTTGCTCCCCCCACTGACAACTGCAACTGCCCCCACTGACAACGACCTGCCCCCCCACTGACAACCACCTGCCCCCCCTACTGACACCTGCAAATGCCTGCCCCCACTGACAACGGCATGCTCCCACACTGGCAACCACCTATCCCCACTGACAACCGCCTGCCCCCACTGACAACCTGTAGGAGAGTAGGGTCTGCTTTCCTATGGTCACCCCACTTTTTACTTTTCGCTTCACTGGTTTTCGACTTAATGTGGCTGTGGGCCTGCTAATCAGACCCACAGCCCTGCTGTTCTCTCTCTAAATTCACAACCATGTACTTTAGGTAAATTACCAATTGGGTATTGGGTCACCTTATCAGCCCCTGTACAGTGTACTATAGGTACCCAGGGCATAGGTGCATCCAAGGCCTATCAGGGGCTGCAGCATATCTTTAGCCACCCCTGGCTGGCCATCCAAACTGACACAACTGACTGATCACTCAGCTGGGGCAAGGTGGTGTAATCACTCCTTGCTTAGATATAGTATACCTATGTCTAAACCTATATCTGGACACATATACACCTATAAGTCACTCCTAAACAATCCTGGAGGCAAAGTGCTTGGTTTTATGTGAGATGGTGCTCTAGCATGAGCTGAGCCTGTCTGCAGCTTTCGGAACCATGTCCTTATAGCTATTCTGGGATATTGCAATACCATATACTCTCAAGTGCATTATGAACCTCGCGGTTAAATGCTATCTATGGTTTGGCTTTATCAAAACATGTTGTGTAAGGTGTCATACACGGTACACAGTCAAAATATCGAATTTTTAATTTCGACTTACACTTATATCGAGTTGCTAATATCGATGAGACAGAATATCGATGTCCAGAATATCGATGGCCAGAATATCGACCCTAAGGTAAGTAATATCGAAATTACTTATATCGATAGCATATATATCGATGTAAGTAATTTCGATTTACTAATATGTGTTAGAAATTTTAGTTAAGTATTTAAATTAATTGTTATAATATGTGTTTAATATGTTTTTATAAATAAAAAATATATAAAAGTAAATAATATGTTTTACTACCAGAGCGGGTTGTGAGTTTTTAGGGGAATAGGGTGGGAAGTAATTTATTTGTAATTAAATAATTATTTTTTAATGATTAATTTATTTTGCAATTACATATTAATTGGCAATGAATTATTTTAATTGATTAATTGATTAATTAATTGATAATTTACGTATATTTTTAAGTAAATTATATGTTTTACTACTGGAGCGGGTTGTGGGTTTATAGGGGAATAGGGTGGGAAGTAATTTATTTGTAATTAAATAATTATTTTTTAATGATTAATTTATTTTGCTATTAAATATTAATTGGCAATGAATTATTTTAATTGATTAATTGAATAATTAATTGATAATTTATGTATATTTTTAACTAAATTATATGTTTTACTACTGGAGCGGGTTGTGGGTTTATAGGGGAATAGGGTGGGAAGTAATTTAATTGTAATATTAATTAATTTTGGGTAAAGGAGTATTTTTAGGGTTCAGGGTCAGTTTTGGGTTTTTGGGAAAAGGGGTATTTTTAGGGTTCTGGGTCAGTTTTGGTTTTTGGGGTAAAGGGGTATTTTTAGGATTCAGGGTCAGTTTTCAGTTTTTGGGTAAAGGGGTATTTTAGGGTTCAGGGTCAGTTTTCAGTTTTTGGGTAAAGGGGTATTTTAGGGTTCAGGGTCAGTTTTCAGTTTTTGGGTAAAGGGGTATTTTTTGGGTACAGGGTCAGTTTTCAGTTTTTGGGTAAAGGGGTATTTTTAGGGTTCAGGGTCAGTTTTCAGTTCTTGGGTAAAGGGGTATTTTTTGGGTTCAGGGTCAGTTTTCAGTTTTTGGGTAAAGGGGTATTTTTAGGGTTCAGGGTCAGTTTTAGGTTTTTGGGTAAAGGGGTATTTTTAGGGTTCAGGGTCAGTTTTCCCTACTGTTGCACCCACTGGAGTGGGAATAGTAATTATTGTTAAGTAAGTATATATTATATATGATTCGTAAATATTTTTTTTTTTATTAAATATGTATTATTATTTTTTTTTACCATTATTACATATATTTAAATATGTTTAAGTAATTAATAAGTATTATTTATAGTATTTTTTATGTTATTTTAAATAAATAAAAAATCGATATATTTGACAACGATATTTTTAACATCGATATTATTTTTTCGATATTTTGGTACTTACCATGTTGTACATAGGGCGTCGATATTTTTGCTATCGATATAATTACGCCGATATTTGTGTAGGTCGAAATTCTGTCTGTCGAAATTCTGTCATAGATCCGTCATACACTTTGAAATACTACCCCCTCGCCAGTCCGGGCGACGGGGGTAGCATTCCACCCTTCTAGAGGGAGAAGACATGTTACTTTCCTTAAATGCGGTTAAATCTAACCAGAGCTTCAGCATCACAAAATGGATACTGCTGCCACAGACACAAGTCTGGCCTCCTGCTGCTGACCGAAACTCCAGCAGGGGAGGCCTGGACAAAACGTTTCCTGTCACAGGGAGGTGTTACACCACCCCAGACAGGAGATAGTGGATTGGGACAGGGAGGGCTGAATGAAACTAGACACTGCCTCGGGCGCACAAGGTGTCCCAGGCAAAGCCCAGTTCAAACCGGTGCTGGGGCACTCCAGCCCCAGCTCTGGCGCGAAACTGGACAAAGGGAAAGGGGTGTAACCACCCCCTTCCTGGGTCCCACCCATAGGAGGGACCTAGCAGGTGACCCAGCCTCTAGATTTGGAATAAAGGTAGGAGCTGTGCCAATGCACTTTAGATCATCCTGACTGAAACTTTGATACAAAACTCTGGACCCTTCGACATCCTACTCGACGTAGAAGACTGAAGAATCTCCCTTGTGGTCGTGGAGAGGCCACCCTGTGCAAGCAGGCACCATCAGCGCTCAAAGGTTTTCTTTGCTGTTGCTCCCGCCAGAGCTCGAACGACAGAGACCGACAAGACCTGGACTCCCAGACTTCTAACAGCCAGATCCACAGTCCTAGCAAAGCTGAGACCCGTGGAGGCGACGTGAGACATGGGACCGGCCATCTTGGAAAGCCAGCGAAGTGCTTCCTGTGCAGCCCCCAAGGCTCCCTCGAAGCTGTGCATTGGGGATTGAGAAGCCCCAGCCCAGAGCAGCTTTTGCACCAAAGATCACCTCTCCACACTCATCGAGTACTGCGTGGGGCCCTTTTGCATTTTTCCTGCTCGACGCGTTGTTCGGTCACTTGCCCATTGGCTAGTGGCCTCTGTGATGACGATCCTTCAAATTTGCTGGTCTGGTTGCTCCAGACTGGCCCTCGCTCCCCTGAAAAGGAGCCACCGATCTGACCTTGCTGGTCCGATCCAGAAGACATCTTCGAGTCCTGCATGAGTTGCATTTGCCAAGGCCTGCTGACTCCGATTCGAGAACCGACACCACCGGCAGCGAGAGCCTTCGTGGGACAGCCCGTGTTCAACTCCTGGTCATCATCGATACTTCCTGGTCCACGTGGCAGCGGAGACAAACTACTCAACATCACCTAATCGCAACCGGACATCGCCTGGTTCCTTCCTGGTTCCAGTTCAGTTCAAACGTCTTTATTTCGGGGTTTTTAACCATAAAAGACTTCATAGACAATACATACATTATTCTTAAAATGCAGAACAGTATAAATATCCACAACGTTCATTAAAAACATCATCAATACATTAAACATTAAAACTTGATTAAATATACTATAAAGACGTACAAAAATTCATTCATATGAAAGATAAAAAATATCATCCAATTATGTGACTGACAGGTGCCTAGCTCTGATCACTGGCTAGTGACCTAGACTCTGTCCCCTCTGCTTTCAGGTACTCTACATCTTCAATCCACCCTTGAATCCAACCCGACTCTTCTCTCCTGGCGGCCTGCAACATCTTTTCCTCCAGGCTCCATAGAACTCCACGACGAAACCCAACGCACTTTGACACCTATGCACCCGCTTCCTGTGGGTGAGGTAACGAGAGTACTCCGGTGCTCCTGTAGTAGTTTGCACCTCTAGTGTCCTAGTTTTAAGTGGTTAAGTTCTAGACCAGTCGGAAGTCTCCTAAAACAGTAACTTTCTAACTTTTACGTACCATTGACTTCTATTGGTGCAACGGTTGCCTATAGACACAGCACCCATATCCTGTGGGCCTCCCCCGACCTAACCTTCGTTAGTCCAGTGTAGCCCCAGCGATTCTCAAGGCCCTAGGCCTTACCATTGTTTGTGACGTGGTTCTTGTACCTCTATTTTAATATATGGTCTGAGGGGCCACCCGGCCTATCCATAATTGTGCAGCTTTTGTATGTTATATGAAGTTCTTTGTTTAACGCTTGTGCTTCTGTGCTCATAAAGAGTATAGGGGATTCTTCTAGTAATAAATACATATATTGTATAATATATAACTTGTGTGGTGTCCTTTCATTTGATATTAAAAGGATTGCATATGGTAAATCGATACCATCTCCCACTTAATACTGATACGTAGACTTAGAGATATCGGAATTGCAGATGTAGTACTGGATTGGATAATCGCTTTCCTGACAGACAGATCCCAAACCATTGCTTTGGGTCCCTTCCTCTCCAAGGAAAAAAAGGTGCAGTCTGGAGTCCCTCAGGGCTCTATTTTGAGCCCATTATTGTTTAATATCTATATGGTCCCCCTCATCTCCTTAATTGAGTCATACGGCATCTTGTGACATCGTATGCCGATGATACTCAACTCATTGTCCCCCTTGATAATAACTCCACCAATGCCGAGCAATATTTAAAGAACTGCCTTAAGGATGTCTTCCTTTGGATGGAAAATAACCACCTTAAATGCAATGCAAATAAGACGGAAATTCTTCCCATGGGAAAAAATCCCCAATTCTGTCCTAGCAAATGGTGGCCAGAGGATTCCCCTAGGCCTCCACAAGCTGTGGTGTCAGCCAGAAATTTGTGCGTCCTATTTGACGCCGAATTATCATTTGGCCAGCATGTGAGGAATGTGGCAGGAAGTTGTTTTAATATTATTAAATGTTTAAAAAAGTTTTTCGACTTCCTTCCCACTGACTCGAGAAAGGCGGTGGCAGTGGCTTTAATCCTCGCACGCCTTGACTACTGTAACGGACTGATGGCAGGCGTGAAAAAGGCCACACTGAAAAAACTCCAAGGCGTTCAACATGCCGCTGCCAGACTGGTACTAAAATTACAGAGGAGATCGTCAGCTTCGGCCGCCCTGAAGATTCTCCATTGGCTACCTCTGCATAAGAGGATACTGTTTAATATCCTAGTCATAGCCTTTCGTGCATTCAATTGCACAGGCCCAAAGTACCTCATCAGGCGATACCCTCATTACAAGCCCTTTAGGGCTCTAAGATCTTCAGGCCAAAATCTGATTAAGTTGCCTAAATTTAACTACAAAACTAAGGGAGGCAAGACCTTATCCTTCCTATCTTCTAAAGCTTGGAATGCAATACCCAAGACTCTCAGATCCCTTAATCAGGAAAGCCAGTTTAGGTAGCAACTTAAAACCTGGATTTATACTCTCCCAGATGATTATGTAATGGCCGTTATCTAGTTTGTAACCATAACTCTTGCACACTGTTTATCTAGTGCCAGGATGCTCCTTTCGGAGCGACAGTTGCACTCTACAAATACATAAAACAAATAAAACAGCTGGCTTCACATGCCCTCTTGAGTTTAGCCTAAGACTGTTCGGTCCACGCTACCAATAGGATAGCTGGTCTATAAGGTTGACTTACAACCAATCACCATAAGGGTCGTTTGGACTGGTGCAAGGTGCTCACTAGAATAGTGATCATCATATACCAGGCCAACTTCTCACACAACCGCTTGCCCCACTGACAACCGGCTGCCCCCACTGACAACCGCCTGCCCCCACTGACAACCGCCTGCCACCACTGACAACTGCCTGCCTCCTACTGACAAACTCTTGCTCCCCCCACTGACGACCTCCGGCTTCCCCATTGACAATCGCCTGCCCCCCACTGGCAACCACCTGTTCCCCACTGACAACTGCAACCGCCTGCCTCCTACTGACAAGTCTCTGCCACTCACTGAGAACCGCCTGCTCCCCTCCACTTACAACTGCCTGCCCCCTACTGACAACTGCTTGCCCCCCCACTGACAACTGCCTGCCCCCCCATTAACAACCGCCTTCCCCCTACTGACAACCGCCTGCCCCTACTGATAAGCCTCTGCCACTCACTGAGAACCGCCTGCTCCCCTCCACTTACAACTGCCTGCCCCCCACTGACAACTGCCTGCCCCCCATTGACAACCGCCTGCCCCCTACTGACAACCACCTGCCCCCACTCTGACAACCGCCTGCCCCACTGACAACCGCCTGCCCCACTGACAACTGCAACTGCAACTGCCTGCCCCCACTGACAACCGCCCTCCCCCACCCCCCACTGACAACTACCTTCCCCCCACTGACAAGCCTCTGCCCCTCACTGACAACCGCTTGCTCCCCCCACTGACAACTGCCTGCCCCCACTGACAACCACCTGTCCCCCCACTGACAACCACCTGCCCCCCTACTCACAACTGCAAATGCCTGCCCCCACTGACAACTGCATGCTCCCACTGACAACCGCCTGCCCCCACTGACAACCGCCTGCCCCCACTGACAACCGCCTGCCCCCACTGACAACCGCTTGCCCCACTGACAACCGCCTGCCCCCACTGACAACTGCATGCTCCCACACTGGCAACCACCTATCCCCACTGACAACCGCTTTCCCCACTGACAACAGCATGCCCCCCCTGACAACCACCTGCCCCACTGACAACCGCTTGCCCCACTGACAACCGCCTGCCCCCACTGACAACCGCCTGCCCCCACTGACAACCGCCTACCCCCACTGACAACAGCCTGCCCCCACTGACATCTGCCTGCTCCCACACTGGCAACCACCTATCCCCACTGACAACCCCTTGCCCCACTGACAACCGCCTGCCCCCACTGACAACCACCTATCCCCACTGACAACCGCCTGCCCCCACTGACAACCGCCTGCCCCCCACTGACAACCGCCTGCCCCCACTGACAACCGCCTGCCCCCACTGACAACAGCCTGCCCCACTGACAACTGCCTGCTCCCCAACTGACAACTGCTTGCCTCCTACTGACAAATTCTTGCTCCCCCCACTGACGACCTCCTGCTTCCCCATTGGCAACCGGCTGCCCCCCACTGGCAACCGCCTGCCCCCACTGACAACTGCCTGCTCCTCCACTGACAACTGCTTGCCTCCTACTGACAAATTCTTGCTCCCCCCACTGACGACCTCCTGCTTCTCCATTGACAAAAGGCTGCCCCCCACTGGCAACCACCTGTTCCCCACTGACAACTGGAACCGCCTGCCCCCTACTGACAAGCCTCTGCCCCTCACTGAGAACCACCTGCTCCCCCCACTGACAACCGCCTGCCCCTACTGACAACGACCTGCTCCCCCACTTGCAACTACCTGCCCCTACTGACAGCCGCCTGCCCCCCACTGACAAGTCTCTGCCCCCCACTGACAACTGCCTGCTCCACAATGGCTACCACCTGCTCCCCCACTGGCAACTGCCTGCTCCCCCCTGACAAGCACCTGCTCCCCCCCACTGACAACCGCCTGTTCCCGCACTGACAAGCACCTGTCCCCCACTAACAAGCGCCTGTCCCCCACTAACAAGCGCCTGTCCCCCAATGACATCTGCGTGCCCACCTCACTGACAATTGCCAGCTCCCCACTGACAAGCCTCTGCCCCTCACTGAGAACCGCCTGCTCCCTGAGGTTCCGTGACGATTCGAACCCGTGTTTTCGACATCGTCGTAGACCTATAATTCCGGTACCAGTGAACCGTAAATGATCCATATGGTATATCCTGGTGTTTTCGCTATGCTACGAGCAAGAGCACTCTTGTTATGAGCACATTTCCGGTACACCAATGGCATCCATTTTAGAAAACGGCATCCATCTTGTATTCTTGCCCTCACATAGTCAATGAACAAACAGTGACCTCTGATCAATTCATTTTCGCCAAAGGACACGTAGGCTTTAGCCGGCGATTCCCCTTGTTAATGACACGTACACCTTAGTTCAGAAACGCTGTGGCCGCATGACTCGTCAGAAGCTGCCTCCTCTGCCTGAGGCCAGTCCTGCTATACTGGTTCTCGTGCTCGTTGGCCTGATCATGATTAGGCGGCAGAAGTGGGTAGCCTTGCCCATTTACGACCCACAAAACATCTCTTAACCTGTTTTTCTATCTCCTACACCTGGCTCTGCTCTTTTCCTTCTGGGCCTTTATTATGGGGAGGTAACGAAATGTACGATGAGGCGGTCCGGCTCTTGAATGAGAAGATGACATGAGATTATGATTGAACAGTGGGAACCCCTCATTCGAAATGTTTGATATTAGAAACCTTTTGTTGACTGTTCCTGTTTAACGCCAAATATTTATTGTTTAGGATACAAAGTTTAAGAAATGTACGAGTATGAGAAGAATGTTGCCTACAGCTAAAAATCGTGTATTTAAGGAGCAACCCACTTAGTACAAATCGAACAGGCTCCTAGAATCTGCCCGTGTGTAGTTTCTGTGACTTCTGTATCCCTGCAGTAATAAACCTTTGGTCTTTGACGCCACCATCGAGAAGCCCGTGTTTCTATTTATTTGTGCACCGAGACAGGTAGAACTCAGGGGTCTTTGGGTGTTGTCCCTGACACCTCTGGACCTTAATTAAGTCCAGAACTCCAATTGGCGCCCAACGTGGGGCGACGTCATTCGGTACCGGTCCAAAAGCCTGAAGATTTCGAGAAGCTTCCTGTGAAGATTCCAGAGGGAGGCGCCCCACTTCATCAATCCCGGTATATCGCAAAAGTGTCCCGACGTTCTCTTCCACGAGGGTTCCCGTTCAGACGGCTGCAGAGGTCCGCTGCCTTGACTGTCGCCCTGTCTTGGACCCGAGGTGCAGACCTTAGTACGGCGAGACGTAGACGGGTTTCTCCTTGGTGACATCTTCTGTGCCTCAGTTAAGTATTAAGTGGTTGCTAGTTGTTATTGGTTACTTTGTAAGGATTTATCAATTGGTTACTCCTGTTCGGATACATCCTTTCAGTTCTCTGATTTGACTTGGTTTTGTAGATTATCACTGGTTGTTCTCGTTACGATAATCTTTGGTTTGGTTTGGGTATCGATACATTTGTTCATTTGGTAGGCCTAATTTCTAAGTTCGATTGCGTATCTTTGTTTGTGTTTGTTCTGTGTTCCGGTTTGTAAAATGGTAAGTCGGAAAAACTGTATGTTTTCATGTTTTGGTTGCAACAGGGATTCCCGGTTGGAGGACTCATGTCCGGCTCCTCCGATTGGAACTCCTACTTACGAGCTTTATTCCAAACATGGTGTGGGTCCTATATCTTATAATGAGGTATGGGTCCGTTACACGAAAAAGGATGGTGTCCTTAGTTGGCCACTACATGGTAGTTTTGAACCTGAAATCCTTGATAATTTAGAAATAAAACTGTTTAAGAAGAAAGCCCGGCCGGCAATGTTTGATTCTTTCCGTTGTTGGCGAAAAGAATCCAAACAAAGAAACCTTAAGAAATTGAAGAAAGAGCAAAAAGAACAAGAGTTGACCTTAATACAGTCTGCTAAGCAGCTGCAACTCAATGAAACTGAGAAAGCGATAGAGATATCTGATAGAGAACGTAATTTGGCGATTGACAAGTGCTACCCTGCCTTGCCATCGAGTGCTGCTAAGCCAGTAGAGGACCCTGAAAAGGATCCCCTGTTGTCTTACTTGTTGAGGTCACCCCCACCGTATGCACAGGGTGCTACGGCTCCACCTTTGCCACATGTTTTGTTACCGGCTGCTGGACAGCCTGGGATGCCTGCTCCCGTTCCCTTGAATCTAGCTCCTGCACTCCCTGTGGTTAACAATATTCCTCCAGCACCCCCTCTTCCAGGGTTGCCCGCTCCTCTGCCTATGCCTGCTCCGCTCATACCTGTTGTTTCGCAAGTTGCTTTGCCTGCTACCCCTACTCTTGCTGTTTCATCTGTTCCAACTACTACTCTACTCAAAACTTCTGCAAGCTATATGACTCCGCTTTCTGTTTGTCGGAAAATCACTGAATCTGTCACTAATATTCTATCTCCTTTTTACAAAACTCTAATCAAGACTCCTGCCTCTGAATCTACTCAGAGACGTAGTCAGCTTCCTAACGTTGAAGAACGAGGAATATTAGATTCTACGGCCCTTAGGTGGATTTCGAAAGTTGGAAGGTATGATGTACGAGATGTATTGGAAACATTTATGCAATGGAATGAACCGACACAGCGCTATGTGTTCGATGTAATGTGTTCCCTCTTGCGTGAGGATCGGGAGGAGGACGACTCTGAATCAGTTCCGGATGATTTAATTCATGTTCAGCAAAAATTTGCTGCAGGTATGATAATAGGTCAGGACGTAAAGGAAGCGATGGAACTGATCTTAAGCTATAGGTTTGATCCTTCTCTCCGCTCACCAAGAGACCTAGAGAAACGTAGCACAAAACAAGGTCGTCAATATCAGATGAGGGAGGTTCCGCCAATATGGCGCGAAGCCATTCAAGCTGATGCGGTCAATGGTATTGTAGCCGCTCCAGCACAATTCCAGAGAGTGTGGACACACATTCCGTGGAAACGAGCTGAAGTGTTAGCAGTAAAACAGGCTTTGCCAGATCCGCGTAAAAATCCAGCCGGATATTATAAAGAGCTGACTCAGACGGTTCAAGCTTGTGTAATGAATTTAGCAGACATCGACATGCTATTTGGCAATGTAGTGCCGCAACCTATTTGGGCTAAAATTCGTAACGAAAATCATCCAGTTGCCCTTGGTGGTGATTGGCCAGCTATAATAGCGGCAGATGGTCAACAAATTGGTGGTTCTAAGCCCGAACCCCTAATTGCTAATTTACCTGGTAGGATAATTGATTTAATGAAAACTTTGATGCCAGCATTGCGTGTTAATTGGGACAAATTGTCCGCATGCAAGCAGAAGAAAGACGAAAGCGTCTCCGACTTCTTCACTAGATTTGAAGAAACTTTCGTAGATCACAGTGGTCAGGATATGAGCACGGAGGGAGGCCAGAGATTGTTTGTTGATAAATTTGTGCACAATTTGTTACCAGAGCTTAGTAATAAATTACAAGATTCTGAAAGTGCATGGGCTGTCTCTACGACTGCGCAAATACTTGCAACTGCTCAGTACTATGAAAATAGGGATAAAGAAGAGAAAGAGAAGTCAGAAAAGAAAACTAAAGATTTAAAAACTAAAGTCCTTTTGCAGCAGGCATATCCGCCTCGCACGAATCAGACAAACTCACAGCAAGGGCCATATCAGAGGACCGATTACGGTTCCCAAAGACCGCAGTACCATTGGAATCAATGTGCTTACTGCAAAAAGGAAGGTCATTATAAGAATGAGTGTCCAGTCCTAAATGCACAAAATAATGGTGTTCCAGCTCAGAGAGGTCGTGGTGGTTTTATGCAAACTGCTAGAGGCCGAGGACGAGGTACTATGCCTCCGCAGACTAATGATCGTCCTTCTAATTATTTCGATCAGCGAAACGGACAATCTGTACAGCCTGGTAGATCTCAACAGTACCATGTTGAAGATTACTGTGAGGTTAGCGAGGAAATTCAACAAAATGAATACTAGGACAGCCATGGACAAAGAGAGGGAGTAGTATCAGTTCCAGTAGATCAGAGTGGGCCTTATGTCGCAGTAGCTACATCAGGTGTGGTCGAACCGTTTCTGTTAGATACTGGTGCAGCAAAAAGTTCTATCATGCATGCAAAACTCCCTGGCGCACCTTTGTCTGGCTTAACGAATGTTTCAGTAGGTTTCTCAGGCGCCCCTGTTCACAATCCTGTTTCTGGTCCTTTGTCTATTTCTGTTGGGCCTCGTCAATTAAAAGCACCCCTGATTTTGACGACCGGTTGCAATGAAAATCTGCTTGGTTTAGACCTGTTAAAACGCCTGTATGCGACACTGTACTGTTCTCCGTCAGGAGTACAGCTTACGTTGGGTAAGAGAGTCATCTCCCCAATGTACTTGTCAATGGATGCGCTCCCACTTGAGCTGCGTTCTCTCCCTGATACTCTTTGGGCGACTGGTCCTAATGATGTAGGTCTTTTGGAAATTCCTCCTTATGTAGTAAGTTTGAAAGCAAATGTTAAATTCCCACGAATTCCACAATATAAGATCTCTAGCGAAGGTGAACGTGCGCTTTTATTGATAGTACAAGATTTGATCCAGAAAGACGTGATAGAAGAAACTAGAGGGAATGTCTGTAACAGTCCTGTCCTGCCGATTCTAAAACGCACTGATCCTTCAAAACCTCCAGTCTACAGATTTGTAATTGACCTTAGAGAGGTTAACAAAATTGTGATTCCACAGTTTCCTGTGGTTCCAGACATCACAGCATTGTTGACGTTGATTCCTGCTACAGCCACATGGTTTTCAGTGATCGACTTGAAAAATGCCTTTTTCAGCATTCCGATAGACGAGGAGAGCAGAGATATTTTCGGCTTCTCTCTAGGAGGTCGTAGTTTCAGGTTTAAACGCGCTCCACAGGGCTATTGTGAAAGCCCATCCATTTACAGCCAGGCATTAAAAAGTCAGTTAGATTCTTTTGTGCTTCCTCCTGGTTCTGCTTTGGTGCAATATGTAGATGACCTTCTAGTGGCTGCTGATGACGAGGAAACTTGCAAAACAGCCACAATTTCCCTACTGCATCATTTGTCGGATTTACATCACAAGGTGTCACCTTCCAAACTGCAATACTGATGCCAAGAAGTGGCCTACTTAGGTCATCTCTTGTCAAAGGAGGGAAGAAGGTTGACCCCGGAGAGAATAAAAGCAATTACGTAGATGAATGTTCCTAGCACACAGAGAGAAGTGCGTGCGTTTTTAGGTATTACTTCATACTGCAGGCAATGGATCCCAAATGTTTCTCTCTTGGCAAAACCATTGGTGGCCCTCACTGGAAAAGGTGTCCCGAGTCCGGTGCCATGGTCTGACGAATGTCAGCAGAGTTTCTCTGAGTTACGAAATGCACTGTGTTCAGCTCCTGTGTTGGGTACACCTGACTACAGTAAGCCATTTACACTCTATGTTCACGAGAGAGAAGGTTGTGCGTTGAGTGTCTTGACGCAACGATTTGGTGATAAACAACGTCCTTGTGCGTATTTTTCATCAACATTAGACCCGGTAGCCAGAGCGTTGCCAAGTTGCTTAAGAGCTACAGCAGCAGCTGCAGTGTCCATTCGACAATCTGCTGGTCTGGTCATGAACAATATGCTGGTGGTCATGGTTCCACATGCCGTGGATACACTCATGAACCGAACGAAGACTCAGCACCTCACCAGTGCTAGATTATCAGGCTATGAGCTGACACTGCTAGCGAGTCACATTCAGATTAAAAGATGCAATGTACTGAATCCAGCAACACTGTTGCCGACTAGCCAGGAGTCGAGCGATTCTGAACCCCATGACTGTTGTTTTAGAACCGAGGAGGAGACAAAAGGACGGATTGATCTTAAGGACACTCCGTTACCAGATCCAGATGGCACGTTATATGTTGACGGGTCTTGTTTTAAATTGGAGAATGGTGATGTGACAGCTGCCTACGCAGTAACGACTTTGAGTACGATTGTGGAGACTGCAAGAGTGAGTCAGAATTCTGCCCAAGCTGCATTAATTGCATTGACTAGAGCGTGTGTTTTAGCAAAGGGAAAGAGAGTGAATGTGTTCACAGATAGTCAGTATGCGTTCGGCGTAGCGCATAGTTTTGGTCGACTGTGGAAGGAAAGAGGTTTTATTACGTCCCATGGGACTAAGATCCAGCATGGTCAGTTAGTCAATGACTTGTTGGAATCTCTAACCTTACCGACTGAAGTTGCGATTGTAAAGTGCAGTGCTCATCGAGCAGTTACGGATGATGTCGGTCGTGGAAATGCTTTTGCTGATGAGATAGCTAAACAGACAGCTAGGAATACGATGAGTGGGATGTATGTTGCGACGTCTGCGAGAAGGATTGCTGAATCGGGAATGTGTGAGGACACAGTGGAAAGTGTGAAAGCAATTCAGGAAGAAGCGACTGAAGAGGAAAAGATTACATGGAAAGAGAAAACGGGTAAATTGGACTCGAGTGGATGTTGGATTGACTTGTCGGAGCATCAGCGTTGGATGTTGCCTGATGCGTACGTGCTTGCGGTGGTAACGATGGCGCACGGAGCAGCGCACATCAGTTCAAAAGGAATTTGTAAAATGTTGGCCCCAGTCTGGAAGAATGATGGAATCAGTAAGTGTGCAGAAAGAGTGGTTAGGAACTGCATGGTATGCCTGATGCATAATCCTGGTAAGGGAACCCCCACACCCGCTGGACACTTCGCTCCTCCTTCTTGCCCCTTCGAAGTGATTCAGTTGGATTTCATCCACATGGACCGATGTAATAACCTTAAATATGTCCTGGTGGTAGTCTGTGCTTTTTCGAGGTGGATTGAAGCATATCCGTTAAAAGATAACACTGCCTTGTCCACTGCTAAAATCCTCCTAAAAGAATATTTCCCCAGATATGGAATGCCACGGATTGTATGGTCAGACAATGGGAGTGAGTTCGTAGGGAAAGTTATGCAGAGTGTGTGTGCAGGCTTAGGGATTAAGCAGAAGTTTCATAGTGCGAACCACCCCCAGTCAGCAGGTTTAGTTGAAGGGTACAATGGTACTCTTAAACTGAAACTTGCTAAGATCCAAGCCTCCACGGGTTTGTCCTGGCCAGATGCACTACCGCTGGCTTTGTTATCCACTAGAGCGACTGTGCACTCTCGAGTAGGACTTAGCCCATATGAGATTGTGTTTGGTCGCCCTGCAAATGTCTGGGGGTACCGAGACCACGAGAATTTAAGCAGCTAGAGTACCCAATGTTAATTGATTACCTTTTTGACTTGACTGCTAAATTGAGTCTCATTCACCAACAGGTTTTCGATGCATTGCCAAAGCCTCCGGAAAGTCCAGGTCACCAGCTGAAACCCGGAGACTTCATCGTCATCCGGAACTTCGGACGGACCAGGAATCTCCAACCGAAGTTTGTGGGCCCCTATCAGGTGCTCTTGGCGACAAGGACTGCTGTACGGGTGGTTGGCCGGAAAAATTGGGTCCACGCTACTCACACTAAGCGTGTACCCCTTCCACTCCCTTATGACAAATGGGTTAGGCAAGGAATTGGTGCCTCTGACACAGAACCTGTTCCTAGATATGTTCCTTTCAGTGATGCAGAACTGAACACTGATTCACCGAACTCTGACTCCCCCCCTGAAGCTGTTTCTTTGATTACTGACCAGAACACTGCATCGAACGAACATTTGTCATCTGCAAGTTCGAACATTGTTGCTCCTGCTGAAAACAGACTATTCCCGGATCAAACGAAGCCAGGAAAAGTGAGATACAACCTTCGTTCTCATTCTAAGGACAAATAAAGCAGGAAACTGCATTTTTCATATTTGATCTATTACATTGCCTCCAGCCAGGAAGTTTACTGAACATTTTTGCACTTCCCTGTTTTTTTTTCTGTTGTTTCTATTACCTTACCGTCTGGGTCGCCGTAGGGTCGTGGCTTTGTGCCTAGTTGAATCTGCGGGGGCCAGACACAAGGTCGGCCTTTCTGTTAGTTTTGGGAACTCCCAGGGCTGATAGAGGCATTTTCAACTACGTACAAATCATCAGTGGTCACGAACGGTCGTAGAAGATGGAGGTTCCTGGGCTGCACCGAGAGAATGTAATTTATGTTCGCAGGAATAGATTATACAAAATTTTACATAACAGATGCTTTCTGATACAATGTGCAATTACATTTTTGATTATTTTAATAACGTTGGTGGGTGGAATTGCCTTTGGTATTCATTTAATCTTTGCACCAATCACGACTACAGTACCTCCCCATGTTCCTGTTTCTCCTACTGATGCTTCTCTTCATTCCTTTCATCCGTTTCCTGAACATGAGCAAGCTCGACGCTCAGAATTTATAAATAACACTTTTGTACAGCTCCTGCACCAACACCAACTGGTAGTTAACACAACGAATTGCTGGGTGTGTGGTTTGATACCACATACCATGGATAAAGGCATTCCCTATCTGGTCTTGCCTTTTAGCTATAATGGATCATGTCGGGCCTTTCAGACTGTATTTGTCTATGCCCTCGAGACCTATCCCCCGCGTCCTCCACGTTCCACCAAGTATAACTCCGCTAATAAAGCCTTGCTAAAGGGAATAACTGACATGATTAAAGACGTCAATAACACCCCATTTATTCCTAAAGATGAGCTACGAGTTTATCTGAGTTGGAATGCTACGGAGTATCACATTAGTTTGGGTGAAAACAAGCGTAAGAGCTCCACTCCAGTTTGGGTCGGACCTCACCGAGGTCAATTCTGCTTGCAAGGTAATGGGAGAAACCCAAGAGCTCGGCTAGGGAAGAGTGACTGTGTTGAAACTTTTGTGTATCCATCAAACTCTTCCCCTGCCTTCCTAACTGCTAAGGGTACCTACTTCATCTGTCGAGACAGAGCATATACATGGTTGCCTGCTGACTTTTCAGGTTCATGCTATATTGCTCGACTGTTACCTCCGACGTACACAGCTGCCCCAGATTATCACAAAACCAGAGTGGTAAGAGGTGTCTTTAGCAAGGAAGACACCGCTGGTCAGGAAGCCGGAGACTTCTTCAAAGGTTTCCTTCCGTTCTGGGGGCCTATGGCCAATAGTAGAAATCTACGTCAGCTAACACGGGTAGTTGAGTCTACTATTACAGAAACTGCTGGCGCCCTTAGTAACTTAACAGCTGAGCTCCAAGCGGATCGTCTCATGACATTACAGAACCGTATGGTTCTTGATGTAATACTTGCAGATCGAGGTGGGGTATGCAGAATGATATGTTTATATCCCCAATAATGCTCCGACAGTGTACGAGGCGATATCTAAACTACACAAGATCTCCGACTCTATTCATGTAGACAAGGGAAATTGGTCATTCATGGAATGGCTTTGGACTCTGTTATCAGCGTGGGGATGGAAGGTTCTGATGGTCATTGGTATTGTCTTAGTATTCCTATTCTCGTGCTGTCTTGTTATCCAGTGTGGTCCGGCCTTGTGTAGCCTCTGTGCTGCAACCTGTTTAAGGAAACCGCCTGTGTTGGGAGACCAGGTACGAGAAAGAATAATGCTACAACAACATATCACTGACCTGATGAACATCGAGATAGACCCTGACATAGAGTGAATAATTGCCTATGTAAGGGCAAAAGGAGGGTCTGAGGTTCCGTGACGATTCGAACCCGTGTTTTCGACATCGTCGTAGACCTATAATTCCGGTACCAGTGAACCGTAAATGATCCATATGGTATATCCTGGTGCTTTCGCTATGCTACGAGCAAGAGCACTCTTGTTATGAGCACATTTCCGGTACACCAATGGCATCCATTTTAGAAAACGGCATCCATCTTGTATTCTTACCCTCACATAGTCAATGAACAAACAGTGACCTCTGATCAATTCATTTTCGCCAAAGGACACGTAGGCTTTAGCCGGCGATTCCCCTTGTTAATGACACGTACACCTTAGTTCAGAAACGCTGGGGCCGCATGACTCGGCAGAAGCTGTCTCCTCTGCCTGAGGCCAGTCCTGCTATACTGGTTCTCGTGCTCGTTGGCCTGATCATGATTAGGCGGCCGAAGTCGGTAGCCTTGCCCATTTACGACCCACAAAACATCTCTTAACCTGTTTTTCTATCTCCTACACCTGGCTCTGCTCTTTTCCTTCTGGGCCTTTATTATGGGGAGGTAACGAAATTTACGATGAGGCGGTCCGGCTCTTGAATGAGAAGATGACATGAGATTATGATTGAACAGTGGGAACCCCTCATTCGAAATGTTTGATATCAGAAACCTTTTGTTGACTGTTCCTGTTTAACGCCAAATATTTATTGTTTAGGATACAAAGTTTAAGAAATGTACGAGTATGAGAAGAATGTTGCCTGCAGCTAAAAATCGTGTATTTAAGGAGCAACCCACTTAGTACAAATCGAACAGGCTCCTAGAATCTGCCCGTGTGTAGTTTCTGTGACTTCTGTATCCCTGCAGTAATAAACCTTTGGTCTTTGACGCCACCATCGAGAAGCCCGTGTTTCTGTTTATTTGTGCACCGAGACAGGTAGAACTCAGGGGTCTTTGGGTGTTGTCCCTGACACCTCTGGACCTTAATTAAGTCCAGAACTCCATCCCCCACTGTCCACCTACCCTCTCCACGCACCACAAGAATTGACGTGTCCAGGGCTGCGCTCTTCCTGCTCAGCGCCACCGCCCATGAAAGGAAAAGGCACCACGGCCTCTCGTACACAGGGTTCTTGCATCACAAATCCTCTAAATCAGTACATCAGAGGGCTGCAAACACTAAACAACTTTGTGAAATGCACTAAACCCATCTAATGATCGTCAATGGGGTTCATCAACCCCTTAGGAATCACTCTTTGGAAGGGGAGCGTTAGGGGGGTCTCTTTCACAAAAGATTCATATTTTCCTACAGACTCCAAGGAGGCGGCAACCCCGCACAGACGGGAGGGATCCGAAGGGAACCACTTGCCTTTTGCTAATGTTTAGAAAACCTTTCATTGGGGGGAGGCGTGGACCAGCACTTACTAACAAAACATTTTTGCAAAACTTTTCATATTTCTTTTTTAAACACATCACATTTTCCTTTAAGGAATACAGGCTCGATTATAATAAAAAAGATTGATTTATTGAAAAGCAGTCACAGACCTGGTGGTCCCCTGACCCCGGCAGGCCGCTGTTCCTGTGTTCAGAGCCAGTCGTGGTGGTTCTCAATATCAGGCCTACCTCATGCATAGGAACGAGGCAGGTCAAATTGAGACCCACTTTAAATGCATTTTGCAAATCGGCCTCTTAGTACAGAGATCAGTTCGCAAAATACAAATGCATTCGGTGCAAGTTGGTGTGCAAAGTGAGACCCTTTTCCCCAAATACATTCTTCGCACATGAGGCTGGGGCTCTTCTCTGGTGAACCCCTAACAATCGCTAATTAAGACACTGGACTGAGTACAGAACCGGCGCTTCATGTGTAAAAGTGCTCCAAGCCCTGCTCAGAAGCCTGCAGCACTTTAATCAAAAGTGGGCGCACGTAATACCCAGGCTGGGAGCCTTAAACCACCGTCTGTCCCTCTGATCCACCACGGACGTCCCTGCCCCTTTATCTCACTCTCGCAGGTTCCTGCTTTGTGTTTTCTTTTCCCTCCTTCTGTTCCTCGTCTTTCTGATTTGTGTGTTTTCTCTCTCTTGCTCCCTGTACATATCTGATGCGGAAAAATAAGTGGTGGTCGCAAAAAATGTGTGCCAGTGGCTCCCACCGGCACAAATTAAGCACTGCACATTACATTTTGCGATTTCTAAATAGCAAATCACTATTATTTGACATTTAGGAATCAGAAAAGGAAGCTTTTGTACTTGAGAACAATGTTCCCAGCGAGCTGGGACAAAACTCCACTCATTTTTATTTGTTCATTTTTCAGAAGGAAAACCGGCTATGAGACTATGGCATAGATGCATCAAGCTAATAAAAACCGCTCGCAAAGGGGCAGATTCTCAGAATCTGCCCCTTTGTGACCGGTATTTTTGTATTTGGGATGCATCATCCCAAATGCAAAAATCGTAATTTAAGAAATCACAAAATTGCGATTACTTAAATTGCGATTGCATTTAAGGAATCACAAATTGAGATTCCTTAAATGCAATGCATTAAAGTTAAAAAATTAGCGATTTCGCTAATAGGGGGAGCAAATTACCATGAAGTTGAACTTCATGGTAATTTGCAAAAACTTTGAAAAATGCACTAAAGTGCATTTTTCAAAGTTCCATTTTACACACAAACATGCGCTTAGGGCATGTGTGTGTGTGCAAGATGTACCCATATGCAGATTTCAGGGGTGCAACAGGGTGTCCTTTTGACACCCTGGCACCCTTGAAATTGCAATCTCAATTTTGGATTCTCTAATTGAGAATCGCAAATTGAGATTGTCTTCCCATTGAGGCCCATAGGAATGAATGGGGAGGTATTCCTTAATTGCGACTCGCAATTTGAGAGTTGCAATTAAGGAATTTTAAGACATCGCTATTTTCTAAGCGATTTCTTCATGCATAGCCTTTTGCTATTCCTTATTAGCGAATCCTTATTTTTCGCTAATAAGGAATCGCAAAATGAATGCTTGATGAATCTATAGGTATGTGTCCTAAAAGTCAGAACAAAAAAATTATGACCCGGCCACCATGAGGGTCACCAGACTTTGTTCACCAAAAGCGACCCCACTGAGTCTGCGGAAGGACTTTCAGTGAAAATCAAGACATAAGCGCTTCGACTCCGGGTAGGGGTAGTAAGTGCTACATAGATGGAATTACAATAACGTCCATCAGACGTCTTTCATTGTGCAGATGGGTCCCTGAAGGAGAGGGGGGGAGGCGGGGTCTCTGCCACACCTGCAGGTTGGTGGGCCGCCCACCAGATGCAAAAGGTGCCCTATTTATCCAAAGTGGCCTCAGCCAAAGGTGGGAGGGCCCCACTCTTGGATCCCTTTCACTTTACCCTCATCCCTGGTCTGTGGACTCTCATTATGGGGTTCTGCTTTGTCCTGTGCATAGTCTGAGGGGGACAGAAGTGGATGTCAAAGGCACTATGAAGACTGAGGGGGTCCGTCCGAGCCCCCTCCTTTTATCCTTGCTGGAGGTATGTCAAAGAGTTGTGTGATCAGCAAGGGTGGCCCTGCTCCTCAACTCCTCCTTGTGGTCAACGCAGCATGTTTTCCTTCTCAGATGATTTGTGTCACGAGTCCCCAAATAGTTAATCTACGTCAGTGGTTCTTAACCTTTTAACTTCTGCGAACCCCCACATAATCAGTCCTGGAATCCGGGGACCCCCACTGAATCATTATTGGGATCCGGGGACCCCCACTGAATCATTATTGGGATATGGGGACCCCCACTGAATCATTATTGGGGTCTGGGGACCCCCACTGAATCATTATTGGGATCTGGGGACCCCCACTGAATCATTACTGGGATCTGGGGACCCCCGCTGAATCATTACTGAAACAGTAAGTAAGTAGGTTTATAATGCATGATTAATTAAAACCGTTCCATACACATGATGATACAAATTCCATATCGATAATTTAGTGGATATAAACAGAGTTAAAAAGTCATCAATCTGCATTATGTTAAAATTCACATTTAGACATTGCGCTCTTCAACAATTCTAAAGTGCATTGTGCGTCAAGGAGAGCTGAGACAACGGGCGCTTTGCCAAGTCACGCAGCCATCATTAAACATCCAATCAAAATTCAAATTTTTGTGCTTATAATCTTCGTCAAGTCTGATGTGCCTGAGTGTCCATAAGGGGCAGTAACAAAAGCTTACCAAGACAAGCAGCAGCCCGGCCCAACTGTTTTTACTTAACCAATGTCCACTTGCGATGCATTTTTGAGTCTCGCTGTTACACTGTAAAATAATTTTGTGAAAACAACAGTTGATGGACAGAATGCAGAACAATGTCATACATTCACCCCAGTACAAAGATCTAGGACTAAATCCATCGTTTTTTTGCTCACCATGCCATTCCACTTTGGACCCAGGTATATGCAAATCGGTCTTGACCCTGTGCCTCATGGGAACAGACCAGCCCGAACTGCCAAGCCAGGTCCTCCCTGGAATGGAAACAAGCATTCTAGGAATTTTGTGAGCCAGCAGTTTAACTGCAAATCCATATTTGTAAGGAGCGAAGTACTCACCCTTACGGGTCTCAAGGTGCTGAGAGCCATCATGGAAATTAAGTGAGCTATTGCCCAGAGTCACATGGAGCTGAACGGAGCTGCCGCCAGAGCCGTGGATCAAACCGGGAACCCTGTGCTCCGAAGTCAGCTGCCCTGGCCGCTGCACCACACCTCTCCTTCCTTTTTAGGGCTCGGGCCTACGTCACAACGAAGTGGGGGCGGAGTTTCCGAGATCTTTTGAGTTCGAAAAAAAAAAGAATTTTGAAAGGGGTCCGGGCTTCCGCATTCTTTAGTGCGCGCCGCGTTTTTAATGGCATCTGCCTAGTGATTCGTCTTCGCTGTGCTGTCTATTTAGTAGCCTTGACGTGAGAGGCTATATTTACTTTTCGTCCGTCATTTATTGCAGTGTATGGCATATTCTGTGCGCGAACGAGCACGGCAGAGTGATTAATCTTAATTAGGAGCTGTCAGAGTGCCCGTGTAATGCAATCCAGATGGTGCAAGCGCGTTCACCATTGCATTGCATGTATCATGCGCGCGTTTAACATTTACCTTTCGTGCACGGCAGTCCATTCATTTTAATTATGAGCTGTCAGGGTGCCGCGTTCATGGCGGAGATAATGGAAAGAAGTTTACTGTAGCTTCAAGGGCAGGCACAGTATTTTTTAAGATACCTCGCATACAAGCACCCTTGCCTTGCCAATCCGCGTGTCTTGTAAAATAAAAGTGCGCAGTCTTTCAAGATTTCTGAAAAGATATTTCTGTTGTTGCACGAACATTTGCCTCTTCTCTGCGAGGAGTGATTTCCGTAGCTGTTTTCTCCTCCCTTCAATATGGTAGAGTTTAACAGAGATTGTCGCAATAAACAAAAACACCTATGTAGATTGCGGCGTGTTTTATTTGCCATCACCTTGAGTTGATTTTTACGTACGTTTTTCACACACACACAGTAGTGAGGGCAGAGTAGTGAGGGCAGAGTGTAGAGTAGTGAGGGCAGAGTAGTGAGGGCAGAGTAGTGAGGGCAGAGTAGGGAGGGCAGAGTAGGGAGGGCAGAGTAGGGAGGGCAGAGTAGTGAGGGCAGAGTGGTGAGGTCAGAGTAGTGAGGGCAGAGTGCAGAGTAGTGAGGGCAGAGTAGTGAGGGCAGAGTAGTGAGGGCAGAGTAGTGAGGGCAGAGTGCAGAGTAGTGAGGGGAGAGTAGTGAGGGCAGAGTAGTGAGGGCAGAGTAGTGAGGGCAGAGTAGTGAGGGCAGAGTAGTGAGGGCAGAGCAGGGAGTGCAGAGTAGGGAGTGCAGAGTGCAGAGTAGTGAGGGCAGAGGAGTGAGGGCAGAGTAGTGAGGGCAGAGTAGTGAGGGCAGAGTAGGGAGTGCAGAGTAGGGAGTGCAGAGTAGGGAGTGCAGAGTAGTGAGGGCAGAGTAGTGAGGGCAGAGTAGGGAGTGCAGAGTAGGGAGGGCAGAGTGCAGAGTAGTGAGGGCAGAGTGCAGAGTAGTGAGGGCAGAGTGCAGAGTAGTGAGGGCAGAGTAGGGAGGGCAGAGTAGTGAGGGCAGAGTAGTGAGGGCAGAGTAGTGAGGGCAGAGTAGTGAGGGCAGAGTAGTGAGGGCAGAGTAGTGAGGGCAGAGCAGGGAGTGCAGAGTAGGGAGTGCAGAGTGCAGAGTAGTGAGGGCAGAGGAGTGAGGGCAGAGTAGTGAGGGCAGAGTAGTGAGGGCAGAGTAGGGAGTGCAGAGTAGGGAGTGCAGAGTAGGGAGGGCAGAGTAGTGAGGGCAGAGTAGTGAGGGCAGAGTAGGGAGTGCAGAGTAGGGAGGGCAGAGTGCAGAGTAGTGAGGGCAGAGTGCAGAGTAGTGAGGGCAGAGTGCAGAGTAGTGAGGGCAGAGTAGGGAGGGCAGAGTAGTGAGGGCAGAGTAGTGAGGGCAGAGTAGTGAGGGCAGAGTAGTGAGGGCAGAGTGCAGAGTAGTGAGGGCAGAGTAGTGAGGGCAGAGTAGTTAGGGCAGAGTAGTGAGTGCAGAGTAGTGAGTGCAGAGTAGTGAGTGCAGAGTAGTGAGGGCAGAGTAGTGAGGGCAGAGTAGTGAGGGCAGAGTAGGGAGGGCAGAGTAGGGAGTACAGAGTAGGGAGTGTAGAGTAGGGAGTGCAGAGTAGGGAGGGCAGAGTAGTGAGGGCAGAGTAGTGAGGGCAGAGTGCAGAGTAGTGAGGTCAGAGTAGTGAGGTCAGAGTAGTGAGGGCAGAGTAGTGAGGGCAGAGTAGTGAGGGCAGAGTAGGGAGTGCAGAGTAGTGAGGGCAGAGTGCAGAGTAGTGAGGGCAGAGTGCAGAGTAGTGAGGGCAGAGTAGTGAGGGCAGAGTAGTGAGGGCAGAGTGCAGAGTAGTGAGGGCAGAGTAGTGAGGGCAGAGTAGTGAGGGCAGAGTAGTGAGGGCAGAGTAGTGAGGGCAGAGTAGTGAGTGCAGAGTAGGGAGTGCAGAGTAGGGAGTGCAGAGTAGTAGAGTAGTGCGTAGAGTAGTGAGTAGAGTAGTGAGTAGAGTAGTGAGTAGTGAGTAGAGTAGTGAGTATAGTAGTGAGTAGAGTAGTGAGTAAAGTAGTGAGTGCAGAGTAGTGAGTAGAAAGTAGTGAGTAGAGTAGTGAGTGGAGAGTAGTGAGTAGAGTAGTGAGTAGTGAGTGCAGAGTAGTGAGTAGTGAGTAGAGTAGTGAGTAGAAAGTAGTGAGTAGTGAGGAGTAGAGTAGTGAGTAGTGAGTGGTGAGTAGTGAGTAGAGTAGTGAGTAGAGTAGTGAGTAGAGTAGTGAGTAGTGAGTGCAGAGTAGTGAGTAGTGAGTAGAGTAGTGAGTAGTGAGTAGAGTAGTGAGGTGAGTAGAGTAGTGAGTAAAGTAGTGAGTGCAGAGTAGTGAGTAGTGAGTAGAGTAGTGAGTAGTGTAGTGAGTGCAGAGTAGTGAGTAGTGAGTAGAGTAGTGAGGTGAGTAGAGTAGTGAGTAGAGTAGTGAGTGCAGAGTAGTGAGTAGAGAGTAGTGAGTAGAGTAGTGAGGTGAGTAGAGTAGTGAGTAAAGTAGTGAGTGCATAGTAGTGAGTAGAGAAGTGAGTAGTGAGTAGAGTAGTGAGTAGAGTAGTGAGTAGTAAGTGCAGAGTAGTGAGTAGATTAGTGAGTAGTGAGTAGAGTAGTGAGTAGTGAGTAGAGTAGTGAGTAGAGTAGTGAGTAGAGTAGTGAGTAGTGAGTGCAGAGTAGTGAGTAGTGAGTAGTGAGTAGAGTAGTGAGTAGAGTAGTGAGTAGAGTAGTGAGTAGTGAGTGCAGAGTAGTGAGTAGTGAATAGAGTAGTGAGTAGTGCGTAGAGTAGTGAGTAGTGAGTAGAGTAGTGAGGTGAGTAGAGTAGTGAGTAAAGTAGTGAGTGCAGAGTAGTGAGTAGAGAAATGAGTAGTGAGTAGAGTAGTGAGTAGTGAGTAGAGTAGTGAATAGTGAGTAGAGTAGTGAGTAGAGTAGTGAGGTGAATAGAGTAGAGTAGTGAGTGCAGAGTAGTGAGTAGAGAAGTGAGTAGTGAGTAGTGAGTAGAGTAGTGAGTAGAGTAGTGAGTAGTGAGTAGAGTAATGAGTAGAAAGTAGAGTAGTGAGTAGTGAGTAGAGTAGTGAGTGGAGAGTAGTGAGTAGTGAGTAGAATAGTGAGTGCAGAGTAGTGAGTAGTGAGTGCAGAGTAGTGAGTAGTGAGTGCAGAGTAATGAGTAGTGAGTGTAGAGTAGTGAGTAGTGAGTAGAGTAGTGAGTAGAGTAGTGAGTAGTGAGTAGAGTAGTGAGTAGAAAGTAGAGTAGTGAGTAGTGAGTAGAGTAGTGAGTAGAGTAGTGAGTAGTGAGTGCAGAGTAGTGAGTAGAGTAGTGAGTAGAGTAGTGAGTAGTGAGTGCAGAGTAGTGAGTAGTGAATAGAGTAGTGAGTAGTGCGTAGAGTAGTGAGTAGTGAGTAGAGTAGTGAGGTGAGTAGAGTAGTGAGTAAAGTAGTGAGTGCAGAGTAGTGAGTAGAGAAATGAGTAGTGAGTAGAGTAGTGAGTAGTGAGTAGAGTAGTGAATAGTGAGTAGAGTAGTGAGTAGAGTAGTGAGGTGAATAGAGTAGAGTAGTGAGTGCAGAGTAGTGAGTAGAGAAGTGAGTAGTGAGTAGTGAGTAGAGTAGTGAGTAGAGTAGTGAGTAGTGAGTAGAGTAATGAGTAGAAAGTAGAGTAGTGAGTAGTGAGTAGAGTAGTGAGTGGAGAGTAGTGAGTAGTGAGTAGAATAGTGAGTGCAGAGTAGTGAGTAGTGAGTGCAGAGTAGTGAGTAGTGAGTGCAGAGTAATGAGTAGTGAGTGTAGAGTAGTGAGTAGTGAGTAGAGTAGTGAGTAGAGTAGTGAGTAGTGAGTAGAGTAGTGAGTAGAAAGTAGAGTAGTGAGTAGTGAGTAGAGTAGTGAGTAGAGTAGTGAGTAGTGAGTGCAGAGTAGTGAGTAGAGTAGTGAGTAGAGTAGAGTAGTGAGTAGGACATCACAGGCAGCAACAGTGCAAGCTTCTTACACTCACAAGAACGACATCACAGGCAGCAGCAGTGCAAGCTTCTTACACTCACAAGGAGACAACAGGCAGCAGAGGTGCAAGCTTCTCACACTCACAAGAAGGACATCACAGGCAGTAACGGTGCAATATTCTCACACTCACAAGGAGATCACTGGCAGTACACACCACATGAACACACTCCATAACACATAGCAACAATACATTGGCATTTACAATGCCATTAGCTCAAACTCAAATAAATCCGAGCCCGATTGCATTTCTAATGCTTGTTCCTGTTGTAATAGTTTACTGCCATGATTTTTGTTTTCTTAAGTTGCGTTGGGAGAAGCTGTTGGTAGTGTTCAAGAGGTGTTGTAGGCCGATTGGGGTCCGACTTATCAACACTAGGCCATTCTCGCATATAACAGATTAGACAACAAGGTTTTACCCAGTTTCGGGGCGTGTGATGTGCTCTTGTCCAAGTCCCCTAGTAGGTCGGCTAGGAAGAGATTGAAGCATAGGGGCTCTAAGACGCACCCTTGCTTGAGCCCTTTAGAGGTGGTAATTTGCATTGAGAGGTGTGGCGCTGCTCCCGGTTTAATCCGGAACCAGGTATCAGTGTGCAACAATATCAGCTGGTCTAGAAGGAATTTCAGAAGCCCCAATCGTCCAGTTTTTGCCATAGTTTGGCTCGATCCACGTGGTCGAAGGCTGCGGTGCAATATATAAATCATGAAAATATGGGATACTTTGCTCGCGTCCATCAGCAGGGCTAGCGCCAAGATGTTGGTGGTTGTTCCTTATCTGCAGCAACCCAATTTGATTTGTTGGGATGATGGAATTTTCTGATACCCAAGATGTTAATTCTTTCAAGATTGTTCCTGCATAGTACTTTGCCTCAATATCGATTAGGGCAATTAATTGATAGTTGTTTGGGGCTTTCCTGTCACCCTGTTTGAAGATCGAGCTAATTATCAATCCTTTCCAGGACTCCGGAGGTGTGAGTGTGCCTTTTATATCCTTAAAAACTGGTACTAATACTTTACAGTATTCCACGTCGTGTTTATACAGCATTGAGGGGATTCCGTTAGAGTCTGGGGCTCATGCAAGTCTACCCATAGCTATTTGTCTCTTGATCTGCTTTGTGGTTATTTCATAGCACTCTTCATTGTTAAGTCATTACTGGAATCCGGGGACCCCCACTGAATCAATATTGGAATCCGGGGACCCCCATTGAGTGATTATTGGGATCCGGAGACCCCCACATAATCCCATGATCCACGTGACTAATCTCTAAACTCAGCAGAGTTTAGACTCATGATCCCTATCATCAAACTCCAAAAAGCTTTGACCCATCGTGAGTTTAAGCCTGCAGGGGTCTAAACTCTGGAATTTGGCGATAATCGACATTAGAAGATGGATCGGAGGGGGGTCTTGTTATTCTGAAGACTTGACTCCCCAGAGCGATAAAATGTTGTCAGTGTTGCTGACCCCTGGGCAGTGATGTGTGACACGGTGCATGGTGCTCTGTCTCTGTGCACCCCAAATCTAGTCCTCCGCAGTGTGTACATTACTTCCTTGCAGAGGTCAGGATTCACACTTCTTTAATATTTCTCTGGTCTGTGGGGAGCTTTTCCTTGGTGTTTTGCTGCCCTCTAGTGGAATCTGTGTGCAATCTCTTCATTATGTAGACAGTTCACTGCTGTCTTCATTATGACAATTTAACACAAGCATTGGCAATACTAATAGGTCTAGTTTAGTATAGCATGGGAATGGATATGTTTCTACATTTCTTGCCAACTCACAGGGCGCTACAGTGTGGCTCACGATATCGGCTCCATTCACACGGTCACACGACGAGTAGCCGATATCACATGGTGGCAGGGAACAAGAGCTGGAAATCCACTGGAAATAGTGGTTTTTAGGTCTCGCAGAGAGACCTATTGCAACCAAACCACAAAACTGACTTTTTACGATGAGGATTTCCAACAGTTCACGTGAATCACGTGACCACAAGCTCCTCATGCACGAGCTTCCATTCGATCATCAAAGGCAGCCCACACACAAGCTTCTCCCAGCAGGCAGCCCACCCCCTTCCCTCTCCATATGGCCGCTCGAGTTGCAGGCAGCCCACCCCCTTCCTCTAATCTGACATCTGCCCGAGCCTTCTGCCTATCAGCCTCCTTCCCACCTCCCCCCTAATTGCTTTAATTTTCACGTCCTCAAGGCGGGAGCTACTTCAAAGAGATCCGCTCCACAGCTAATCAGCCTGCCCACCCCCTCATCTGACAGAACAATGCAAACGTGTCCTGCAGAACTTGTTTTTAAATCCGTGCTTTTTGGCCACCTCCCCTCCCCCCGCCACAACAATGCCGAGAGCTTGTTTAATCCACAACTACAATTAAATTTTAAATCTACATTCACGTGCTGCTAATGTTCCTGGGTTTTATTTTCACCGTTTGTTGAATTGCGTACTAATGATAGCAAATACACTCCATCCTGCCTGCCTTTCCAACCCGTTCGAAATTACTAAGTATGCTCCTTCACAGCTGTGTCCTTTCCTTACATCCCCGGGCAAGATGTGTTCTTCACAGCCTTCCCACCCTAAACATAACTTCCGGTTCCCCTTTCCCCATCCCTAAGCCTAATCCTATTCAACTGCACTTCCTGGGCCGAACCTTCCTTATGTGCAGCAGAAGCAGTTGCCCTGTGCACCAAAAATCCACGGAATCCAGATTACCGCTTTATTTCATAATTCAAACAGACACAAGAGCCCATTTCCTTCCCTGTACTACATGCAGCCCATGACACATTGACTATGCCACTGCGTATTTTTTTAAAATATATATTTTGTGGTGACTTGCGCTGTCACCTACAACGTCCTACAGGGTCCTTCTGAGTAAACACCAACCACAGCTCACCATGCCTCTCCCCTCCCTTGCACCCACTCTTTCAGAGACACGCTTTCCGTTCGTGCAGCAGGTGCAGTGGCACCGGGACACAGGCCTCAGGGATCCATGAAATCAAATAATTTCTTTATTTTACACTAGGCAGGAACCAAGGGGCCCATTCACTTCCTTGCACTTGGGCCCAACAACACACTGGAAACCACTCTGCGCACTTTATACTGGTTTCCGTTTGAGGTACAAGCTATGCCATTTCAAAGTGGTCATCGTGAAACAGCCCCCCACTAAGATTCAAGGATCCCCCATCCCAGGCCTTTGTCTTACGTTTTAACCGTGTCCTTCTTGTACTACCCCCTATGTGCTCCACTGTTCAGTCTCCCACATGCTTCTGATATCAACCCAGGCATGTGGCGCTTTTTGTCATCTGTGTTATTTGTAATTCAAAAAACCACCAATCCTGGCCATTATTTTTCTCTAAACTACCCACCAACAAATCTCCATTCATGTTCTTTTAGCTACCACCCGCGCTTGGCCTCACTCGGCCATCTGCTTTAACTGCATTCCTTTGTGGGCATCTGCTTTTCCTGCCTCTCACACCTGCCCCTCCCTCTCCCCCACCACAGAGCAGCCTCAGGCTCAAAGTACGTTGCACGCTGTGATACTGATTTTCCGTCTCCTTCTTCTGCCACCTTTTCCCCTCTTTCGTTACCTCCTTTTCTCTGTCTCTTTTTTTTCTCACTTCGACCACTGTAAATAAATAAAAACCCCGATCACAGAATTTCAGTAACTCTCCACAACCTGCCTGCCCCCCCCACACTCTGACTCACTGTCTTCCGACCTTTTCATTTGTAAACTTCACAATCTCCCTTCGTGTTTTTTTTAATCCACAACGGCAATTACATTTTAAATCTACATTCACGTGCTGCTTATGTTCCTGAGTTTTATTTTCACCGTTTGTTGAATTGTGTACGAGCGATAGCAACTACACTCCATCCTGCCTGCCTTTCCAATGCACCACCACATCACTCTGGGACACCACCACAACACTCAGGGACACTACCACATCCCTCAGGGACACCACAACATCACCCGGGTACACCACAACATCACTCAGGGATACTACCACATCACTCAGGGACACCACCACATCACCCGGGTACACCACCATATTACTCAGGAACACCACCACATTACTCAGGAACACCACCACATCACTCAGGGGCACCACCACATCACTCAGGAACACCACCACCTCACTCAGGAACACCACCACATCACTCAGGAGCACCACCACATCACTCTGGGGCACCACCACATCACTCTGGGACACCACCACATCACTCGGGAACACCAAAACATCAGTTTCAGTTTCATAAGTCTTTATTTCGGTAAAATTGACCATAAAAGACATCACAAAATAAAGCACAATAAAACATTAAAAACCAACATAATACATAGTTTACATAGTACATAGGACTTCACTCATAAGATATTCAAAAAAAATCTGACTAACACTGTGGATAACTAACTCTGATTAACCAAGACCAGCCTAAAAATGTAGCTACTGATATAACCACAGGGAGTGATGTTACCAACCCTAACAACCTTAGGGCCTCTTTGGCCCCCCCTAGTGTTAAGCTTTTGACAAATTGGTTTTAGCCATTTTTTCTGTGGGGCGACATATGCAGGACAAACAAAAATGAAGTGACCCACAGTTCCTCCTGGTCTTTGCACCATGGACATGAATTCCCTAAACCCACCCCTCTATTTATGTGTGAACGATCTCAGAGGTAGCGTTCCTATTCTAAATTGATGGAAGAGTTTTCTATCAATGCTCATTGCTATGGCGTCCCAGTAACTTTCCAGAACTGGGTCCACCTTATGTCTCAAAAACCTACCAGAAAGGGTTAGCGAGCTATGTTCCATAATCAACTTATTTCTATATGCAGCCCAAAACTGGTCCTTAAGGTCCTTTTTTGAAGGGAACACACTAGTCCTGGGGTCGGACCATAGCTGGATAAGGCCCATATCCGACAGGATAGATTTAACAGCTTTGAACCAAGGGAGATTACCACTACCCACTATTCGTCTAAGATCTTCTATTCCCACGGTAAACATAGCCAATTCAGGGGTTACCCAAATTCTCCTCCATAGTAGAATAATTTTCAGTTTTGCCAATTTCTCTATTGGATGACAACCCACGTCCAACATTAAAGGAAGCATAGGGGTCGATTGAGGAAGACCCACCAAGTTTCGTAAAAACATCACTCGGGGACACCACCACATCACTCGGGAACACCACTACATCACTCATGGTCACCACCACATTACTCAGGGGCACCACCACATCAATCAGGGGCACCACTCAGCGGCACCACAACATCACTCAGGGACACCACCACATCACTCGGGGACACCACCACATCACTCGGGGACACCACCACATCACTCGGGGACACCACCTCATCACCCGGGGACACCACCACATCACTCAGGGACACCACCACATCACTCAGGGACACCTCCACATCACTCCACCACATCACTCGGGGACCCCACCACATCACTCAGGGACACCACCACATCACTCAGGGACACCTCCACATCACTCCACCACATCACTCGGGGACCCCACCACATCACTCAGGAACACCACCACATCACTCATGGACACCACCACATCACTCCACCACATAACTCGGGGACCCCACCACATCAATCAGGGACATCACCACATCACTCGGGGACACCACCACATCACTTGGGGACACCACCACATCACTCTAGGACACCACCACATCACTCAGCCCAACCACATCATCACTCAGCACCACAACAGCACTGTCCTTGCTTGCTACCAACAAGCATTGCCATAGCCAATAGGACACGCATTAGGAAAGTGTAAGCTATTGGCTTTGTGAATAACAATGCTATTAATTTATATATTTTCAGTGCCAACACATATTAAAAAAATGTGTCATTTACAATGCCAATAGCTCACACTTTCCTAATGCGAGACCTATTGCATTGCTAATGCTTGTTCAGCTTGTTTTCAGAGACTTTGAACTGCTGACGTCCTTTAAGAGGTGTGAAACCCCCCCCGCCCCCCCTCCCCCAGGACATCGGCACTAGCCTCAGAAGCTTTATCTCTGGTCTTGGAGGAGGGGTATTGGGGACGGGGCAGGGGAAAAAGTACCTCTCAGGTGCTCACACCACTCCAAGGGCCACGCCCCTCCAAGAGCCCAGCTCCATTGGTTGAACATTTTGTGGAAAAGGGTCACTTAGAAAATGATTTCTCGTGGCAGATTATCGACATCCTAAAACCACAATCAAGAGGAAGCAGCAGTAGGCGCTACTGGACAGACCGGAGTGCAAATGGATCTTCAGTTGCCAAATGATCAGCAATGGACTCAACACACATGAAGAATGGAATTCTATAATAACCCCTCTTTTACTCAATACTTCAGTTACTCACTATAATAAACCAATAATTGTTCAGCAACCTAGGTCTCACTGCCTTTGCGACTCCTCTTTCACGGCAAACTAAGTGTAAATGTCACTCATTCTGTCTCACTGGTATATTAAAAATGTTAACTATACATGTATATTTCTGAGTTTCTGACCTTTCTCTAAAATCTCTTTTCCTTTGAGGGTCAGAATATCTTTGAAGTATTCCTATTTTCTATCCCTTTGTTGCTAAAGTGGATAATTTGCAACTGTTGTCCCCTTCTCAGTACTCTAGTCCATCTTTAATATGTGCTGTGTGGGCCTTGAAGTATCCGAGCGCTACTGAGGGGCATGCACTGGTGAGAACATGGGCAGCGCTGCAGTGCCCCAGGACCTAGCGCCACGCGTGCTCACCTCCGCTGTTGCATGATTCAATCTCTTTTCCCTGAGGCTCACCTTATACACTAGCTAACCCTCTTGCCACCCCCTTGCTGCCAAAGTGGCCTTCTGAACCAATTGTCTGCTTCAAATTAACCAAACCCATCTCAAATATGTGGCTGCGTGGCTCCCCAGTGTTCGGGCGCACCCGAGGCTCGTGCACGGGTGAAAACACGGCCTGCACTCTAGCGCATACAGCACGGTGCACCACGCGTGCTCACTCCCTGGGGTTTAGGGGTTCCCACCTCCACACCGACTCCGCTGCCAATTCAATCGGAGCTAGGGTCCGAGAACATAGGGCAGTAATCACTCGACTGAGTGAGTGTTAATTCCCTGGACTTGTCTATGGACTCGGGTGATCTATCACCCTAATACAACACTGTTAGAAGGTGGTTCTGACAATCTCAGCCGCCATGATTTTTCGCTTTTTGAACACCTAATTGTTGAGCTTTTACTGTGGGAGAGCCTCATAAGTTGGGACTCGCCCACAGTGAACTGAGGATGAAAGAGACTGCATGTGGGTTTTACTGGTGCCCCCCCCCTCCCCTAGCTTGACTAGGCCGCTGTGCAGCCGTGGGTGTAAGGGGCACTCGACTGGTTACATGCAGATACATGTGTACCTTCATGTGCACACGTGTACGGGCTGCGAAGGGTACATTCCTGGTGTGCGCAGCCCAGGAGCAGCTACAAAGTGAATGGTGTGGCAGGACTTATGCAGAGCTCAGTGGTGACTTGGAATAGGCTTTATACAATGGGAAGAAACATGGAAGGGAAAGTCAGCGCACTTTAATGTTTTCACTGAAAGACCGCTTCATTATTCCCCTATGAGGACGGGGACCACATGATGTATTTTCACTTCCCCAGGGCCTACAAATTCCAGACATGCACTAACGTCCACTGTAACTTGGGTGAGAAGAAGTATTCTGCAGAGTCCAAAGTCATATCTGAACTGCTTTTGGGTCATCCAGAAATATCATATTTCTTGGAGTCGGCTCATAACTAGAGCCTGGCTGCAGCTGACCCTGCCAGGCTGGACTAATGACCTTCCTCCCGAAGCTGTAGCATCAGAGGTCGAGCCCTTCACAACAAGCATTCCAAGGGTGAAGGCCTCCTCTCCAAGAGGAGAAGATGGGTGGAGCCACAGGTTTATCCATCAGCAGCTGTCACCTGGTGCCAGGCACCAAGCTGCTCTATAGAGGAGGCAGCGAGGGCGGAAGGGGCTTTTCAGAGACCATGTGGCATGAGACCCCTGGACGACGCCATTTTGAACAAACCCAGAGGCCTGGGCAGGAAGGGGGGAGCAGGGGCAGAGAAGTGATGTGTCGCTGTGTGATAGGGCAAACAGAGACTTCCTACCAGCCCCCTGCAAATTATTTTAAAAGAGTTTGCACCAGAAGAGGAGCTCTCTCTGGGATGGGGTCTGCTGAGGAAGACTGACGCAGGAGCCCTGGCACCATGGGCAGCTGGAAGGAAAATCCTCCAGACTGGCCCAGGACCCTGACTTGCACCAAAAGGGGAGACCAGGACAAGTGACCAGGAGCCTGAGCCACTGCGCAAGGAGAAGAGTCCAGGACCAGTGTGCAGAAGCAGGGGCCTCTGCGCAGGGAGAAGAGAGGCCCAGGAGGAGAGCCAGCCTGTGAAGCCCGCTCCCTGCTGAGTTCTACCTCCCAGAGACCAAGAGGGCAAAAGAAAGTGCTCCCAGTGCCTCGGGAGCGCCACCAGGAGCAGGAAGAGGCCAGAATGGAGCCAATCGGACGCCTGAGGGCCGAGTTACGCACCCCAGAAGGTAGGCGGCCTTTGACCTCTCTGCGGATCGACGGAGAAGCGCGTGGTGCTCTGCTGCCGGTCCAAAATCTGCCCCCGGTGTGGGTCAGGTCCCGGGGGCTGCCCACAGAAGAAGTAAAGCCGGGCGCCGTTGCGCTCCCCATGAAAATGGCCTATCGGGGTGCCAAGAGCCCACCCTGACTCCCGACGACACCAAAGGGCGGGGAGCGCCATTGCATGCCCGCAAAGATGTCTTTGGGACCCGGGATCCCACTCTGGGCCCTGACACCAAGAAAGGAAGCCGGGGAGCGCCGTCGCGGTCCCCGTGAAGATTAAGCAAGAGGGTCCCGGGATCCCCAACTCTGGGCCCGATACGCAGACTACAAGTCAGGGTGCGCCCTTGTGCTCCCTGTGAAGATTGCCCAGAGGGGGGCCCGGGATCCCAACTCTGGGCCCCCGAGCAGTGGAGAAGGAGGGGGAGTGCCGCCGCACTCCCCTGCGACTGTTGGAAGGGGTGGAGTGCTGTTGGACTCCCACCAAGATTAGCCAATGGAGAGGCCGCCTGCGTGTCTGCCCGCCAGAGCGGGCAGACCGAAATGCTCACCCCGGCTCCCGCGGTCGCACTAGAGGGTGTGGGCCAATTGGAGAGCCGGCATGAGCCGACGGGAGCCACCGGGGTGGGCTAACCAGGTGGCTTTCCAACAACACTTGGGGACATGGAGTAAAGCGAGGGGCCCGGTGGGACCAGACCACCGAAGAACAGCCAGAGCAACTGGGGGTGGGCTCCCCGAGCTGCTTAACTCACCAGGGGGTCTGGGTGGGACTGGGCCCCCCACGAGGCCTAGGAACAGAGTCAGGCAACCCACAGGGGCAGCACGGTTCTCGCTGAGCAGCGGGGAGCCGCTGGTCCATTATTCACAGGGCTGGAGAAAGCGCCCCATAATGCTTTGCGGGCCCGGGCAGGCCTGCAGGAAAATGCCTGTTTTTGTGCGTGTGGTGGCCCCAGGAGGACGGGGTCACCATCAGGTGTGTGCCAAGGCGCAGGGGGAGCTGCAGGCGCAACACAGACTCCCCCAGCACGAAGAAGAGAAGTCCCCCCCACTAAGTCTCTAGGGGAAGTAAAAGAAATAACCCCTCAAGGGCTCACCTCAAAGTCCAAGCATCCCGGGACTGGAACTTTGGTTCTACAGCTGGGGGTGTAGTAGGGGGGGCTGTGCTGGGGATGTCTGAGGAAGGGCATCACCTGGAGGTGAAGAGGTGCAATTGAACAACAAGTGCCGTTACCAATGTTATTTCTATGGTGGGATTGAAAGTACCTGTTTAAGGGGAAATCATAAGCCAAGTGGGGTTATGTTGCCAGACATTCCTCCTAGGGTGTCTGGCTGTATATGCCTAAACCTGTGATTTTAACTGTGATACCTTTTAGGGGCTTTAATTGCAATGAATTACAACTGTTATTGTATTGTAAAGTATTGTATTGTAAAGGCTCTTCTATAGCGCATGGCTACTCGGGTGCATCCCAGCGCTTAGGACTGACCAATGGGAAATGGATTGCAGAAGATGCGGAGGCCCAGACCCTAGATCCTGGGAAACAGGACAGTTTTTAACTTTTTTCGAAATGCAAGTAAGTTAGGCTCTTGTCGGAGGGATGGAGGAAGAGCATTCCATAACTTAGCCGCATTATACGAGAAAAGACGGCCCCCTGTGCGGGCCCTATTAATCCTGGGAATTGCTAAAAGATTTTGCTGATTGGAGCGAAGTTTCCTAGATGGTTTATAAGGCCTAATCATGTCATCCAGGATGGGGGGACGTCTCCCATAGAGTGCTTTGTGGACCGTACAGAGGGTCTTGAAATGAACCCGCTCCCTTATCGGAAGCCAATGCAAAGTGCTCAACGCAGGTCTGGCTGATGCGCGATAGCCAACACCCGTAAGTAGCCTCGCTGCAGAGTTCTGGGTGACCTGGAGTTGCCGAATAACCGAAACAGGGGCTCCTAGATAAAGCGCATTCCCATAGTCCAGCCTAGATAGAATAAGAGACTGGACTATGGTTTTCTTGGCTTTTTCGGGTAGCTGAGGAAGAATTTTGCGGATTGTCTTCAACAATCCAAAGCAAGTAGCTACTGTCTTCCTTGCCTGGGTTTTGAATGACAGCTCCGCATCCAGCCAAAATCCGAGGCTCTTAATCTCGGTCTTTGGAGTGGGCCCAGGTCCCATGCAGGAAGGCCAAAGTGTCAAGTTGTTAAATGTGGCTCGTTTCCCCAATAGCATCAGCTCAGTTTTCCCCCGTTCAACTTAAGGTGGGATGAGTCCATCCATTTTGCAACTGCCTCCAGGCAGTTGCAAAGATTGGTCGGAAGGGGCTCCACCTGATTCAAGGAGACTACTAGCTGGGTGTCATCAGCGTAGCTTACTAGTTGGATTCCAAAGGGGGCCACTACCTCTGCCAGAGGCGCCATGTACACATTGAACAGTGTGGGGCTAAGGGAGCAGCCCTGTGGCACCCCACACTGTAATGGTACTGGAAGGGAACAGCTGTTCTCCGAAAAGACCTTAAAAAATCTATCTCCAAGAAAAGACTCGAGCCACATAAGGGCCTTGCCCGTGACCCCGATCTTTCCAAGGCGAGATAGGAGGACACGGTGGTTAACCGTGTCGAAGGCGGCCCTGAGGTCCAGGAGGATATGTTATCCGGAACTGTTATCAGCTACGCTGAGTGCCTAATTTAAAGTGATGCCCAAAGATGTATTCTTGCTACTGCGTTATGGGAAGAACAACCTTGACTCTTAGCCACTAAGATGTAGAGGTGCATACTGGATTCTCAGGATGAGATGCTGTTATGGCTGTCTTTTTGCTAGCTCTTTGGAGAAGGAGAATGATGGAGAGTGACTCCAGCCTATCACCCCCATAGCATAGGGATTAGGCCGATAGACAGGGACCCTGTCTTATATATATTAGGGCATTTTCGTACCATTTTCCTTAGAGTAAGGCTTATGAATTTAAGTTAGGGGATAGATATATAAGTATTAGTCATGATTTGCTCATTTGCTAACATGTTGAGCTGTTTTTCATGGAACTATGCATATTATGGGCTCCGTAGGCCTTAAACGAGACAGACTCCATTTTGCTTTCTGCCCGGTAGCTCGAGAAGGCTTTCTAGGTGAAGAGTAATGTTTTAGTTTCAAGCTGTTGTTCGCTTGGAGAGAACCGGTTCAGGCTGACCCTTATCGAAGGAATGTATTTTTCTCCACTCCGAAGACACAACTTCAGGCCGGCCGGCTGGGAAAGTGTCCTTGGTACGGGGAGGTACAAGAATTTGGTGGGCGGCAGGTTACTGGCCGTAACTTTCCATGAAGGAACGGGCTTTGATATTAGCAAAGGTGTTAGTCAGTTTGTCAGTTAGTTCGTAGGCGGCATCTAGCCGTTAGCATCTCTGCCATTATTCACTTTCATGGTGGATGAGTCGCCATCTTTGAAGTCGGAGAAAGATTTAAGACCGAAACTCTCTGAGATAGACTGAACGAGAAGTAGCGCGGAGCGCACTGATACAGAGAGAGAGAGAGACGGTAGCTAATAAACAGCAAGGTTCCGAGGTCCTGAGGGGAAGCAGACGAGATTGAGCTTAGCGGTGCAGACGTGTACTTGTGACGGCTGAGGGTGACTGCAAGACGAGCCAGGACCCAGAGACGAAACAGGAGCCTAGATGACTGCCGAGTCCAGACTTCCCACTAACCAGGTGACACCCGCCCAACTTATCTAGGATGTGCACTCTAATCTTTACCTTTTTCTTGCAAATGTTATACTGCATAGTAATGTGATTTATGTCTATTGTTAATAAATACCCTAATTCATATAGAATTATCGTGTGCCTGGTGCTCATGTTCAATCTCGGTAAACTGCACTTCTAGTCGAAAGCTGTTTGGGTGAACGGATGAGAAATCCCGATCAGGTAAATGGTGATTGAATAAGGGAGTGGGTGGACCTTTGATGCCAAGAGCAGGGAGTACACTTTACAATCTGAAACCCTATTCAAAGTTATTATAGTAGTTTTATCCCAAGTAGACCACTGAGATAATACCCCAAATAATGGTTCATAGGAATGTGGTCGTCGTTGATATGCGGCGTTAGTGACAACACTGGGTGGGAGACCAGTGCCAATACCCACAGGATTGTGGCTTGAATAAGTGAGAACGCCAGGGAGGATACTGGCGCTTAGTTTCGCAGGATTGCGAACAGTTTGGAAAAGGGAGCATTGGGTTCTGCAGGCCCATGTGTAGTCGCACCGGATTGTGCGCAATATCTGCCCTAGGGTAGACCGGTCTGGGTCTGAGTGGCCGCGAGACCAACTGATGTGAATAAGATATTGTAGAAAATCTGTACATACATATATTGTCATTCCCCATCCTTAGGTGCAACCTGCATATTTATCTACTCATTGTGAATACGATCTGAGGAGGGAAGGTGAGTACGTTTTGGCTGGGTCATAGGGGCCCCTGGGGGCTGATCCCATCTAAACAGAAAATCCGGCCATTACAGATGCTTAGTCGGGGTTATGTGTCCCCAGGGCAGGTGTGCCTATTATAAATACTTTTTGAGGTAATTGGGTGGTCGCCACTGGGATAATGCCAGTGTGCAGGTTGCTCGCTCCAGGTTGTGTGAAGACTGCATTAGGGGGCAAGATGATGTGCATACATGGGAGTGGTGGTACTAGACTCCACCCCCACGGGAGGGGTGGAGATGTTAGGTAATGTCACAAAGTAATTCCAACAACTTATGTATATATGTAAATTGGTGCATAGTATTGAGTAGTGTGCGTGTTTAGTGGAGTGGTGTGGCTCACTGGTTAGAGGCGGCAGACCCGGAAGCAGAGGTCCGCCCGGGACCAGGGTTCGATTCCCGACGCGGCAGGGTCTTGGGCCATGGTCCGCGGGCTCGATAATTCTCGCCTCGGTGCCTACTCCAACCATGGGTCCCACTCAGCAACTCTGGGCAATAGCTTGCTCAATCTCTACTAACGGCCCCATTAGAAGGATGCTTGTCTTCACCTTGGAGATTCCCAGGAGGGACCATCTCACAGGGAAAGCCAGGATGGGTACCCCAGCGGTATACAGCGCCGGGATGCCCCTTTGCTGGGGCAGCTGTGCACTTTACAAGTATACGACATTTAACATTTGTTTAATAAATGTACTCTTACTTTTATAAAGCAAAGTACAGACTGGACAATCCATTATTGAGTGATATTTCTGGGCACCTGTAAAGGCGATTACTAGCCCACACCACCTCCCTTGAGTAAGCCTCAGCCTGCTCGGCGACGCTACCCTCTGCGAGTCAGGCGCTACAAGTGGGTGTTGGTTCCCAGTGATGGACACATGTGACAGCCGGACTTTTCTATCGATGATTCCTCCATCAATCAAGGTCCTTTGCGCTCATGAGCCCCGTGGAGGGACATGACGTGAAATATATACCGTAATAACCCGGCCCTTCCAACAATACGCACAAGATGTGAACAGAAAATCCCCAAACGGGATCCATCGGCTGCCCTGCCCCAGCACAGCAGGACGCCGGGGTGCCTTGTGTAAGTGTAAATCGTCTCCTTCAAATGCACCCATGCCTTGAGAACAAGACCCGGCCTTAAAACCGTGTCCTAACACCCCTTCTTCCTACTTTTATTCTAGACACACCTGGTGCTCCCACACCTGTCCTGATGACCATCTCCACTGAATGAGATCGAAACGCCGTCCACCTCAGAACTGCCCAGCCCCTGGTTCTAGTATATAAACTTATCAGCAGGAGGTCTTGTTGCGTGCTTATCTAGGTTCCTGATCGATACTGTGACCTTATGCCCCTATTCGGCTATAAATCCATTTATTCCCTATATTGGCATAACCGTTCAAGTGCGATTTTCTGTAAAGTCATCTCTGGCCTCACACGAACAGAGCCACATTCCAGCATGACTCTCTGCTACTTCCTTTGCGACCAATTAGTGCAATGACAGAGCAGCAGTCACTATCTGATATTCCTAGATAACACTCCGAGTTCTTCAACAAGATAAAAACTTAGCAAACCTGGAAATCCCCGCTTGCTATGTTTTGATTAGTAATGGAACTCTAATGAGCAACTGATAACTGTCACTTCCTAGTGACATCTTTAATTGACGTCTTATGTCCAGCAAACTTGCATCAAACCCGGCACCTGTCAGGTATAAATATTACCAACGTTGCCTTAAGCAATGAGCGAACATGTTGCTGATGCCAGCTGCCTGCATGACCCCGTGTTGGTAAAAACTAGCACTCTGTCGCTGCAGCCTGCTATCCTGTGGTGGTGAAGCTGCTGATTACCATTATCGCCGCTACAGCGCGACCTATGATGCAGTACGCTTGAGGAGCCGTGCAGCCGTCTCTGCGAAGACATCCAGCCCAGCTGCCCGCGGACGCTGTCACCCCTCCTTCCTCGACGCGCTGAGAGAAGCCGCTGCATTTCTCGTGCAGAGAAATCCAGTCCCGGCGCTTCCAGTTTACCCTCGCGGGTGACTGGGATATCGAGAGAGACCCCTGAAGGAGATACCAATCCTCCATCATTCTATTCAGAGGTATGGTGTTGACTAAACCCTTAGACGAGAATTCTTGAAACAAACCTTGGCAAAACCAACTTAACTTAAGCTACTTACTTACTCCCCTTACGTGTTAGGCTTAGGTCAGGCACACTGGGGTAGGCTTAGTTAGAAGCACCAGTTGAGTATGTTAGCCTAATGTATATATGAATGTATATATGTTTTATTTCTTTTAAACCATTGTATGGCTAAGAAACCATATCAATGCTTTTACAGTTCTATTTCGCAATACTTATCTTACTGTACGTACTTTTTATAATAACAGTTATTGCAATTGTGGCAATACATTTCTCTTGTACGAGAAGAAAGACTGTTCAATAAATGTTAACCCTTTATTGATAAACGCCCGTCTCTCTATTCTCTACATACTGTGAAAGTAAACTGCACTAGACTGACTGAGTGAAATCTATGTCTATTGTTTCACACGACCCTAGAGATCGACTCTTGATCTGAGGAGCAAAGTTGTCATGTTGCACGGTTGTTGGAAAGCTGAATCCCTTCTTGTCTGTGCCAAGGAAGCTGATCACTTCCTATGCAGAGAAGAAAGTTTCCAGTGACCTCTGAGCTAGTTGGTAACACAACCCAATTAAGTTTAGCATAGTCAGTGGAGGCCTGGAATATCCGCAGTTCCACGTCTATACTACTGTTTATGTTATTCCAATGCGCAGGGCCTAGTGGGAAACTAGGAACTACACTACATGGCGCCCTAACGTTTGGTAAGGCGATAAACTAACGCAAGACTTGTAGAGTAACTCAGTCGTGCATATTTCACACCCCTTTCTCCCGTAAATACTCCAATAGACGTCTGGAGTGGGTGAAAGGTTAAAATCCGCCCGACCTTAGTAGGAAGAGATTCCTATGTAAAGCTCTGGTTTATTCAACGTTGAAGGATACAGTGTTCCAAAATATTGTGCATCTAATCTTTGTCTCCTTGGAGACCTACTCTGCAAAAACTGCATTTTTACAATGCCAGAAAACGGAACCTCTGGGGCCGCAGCAGATGCGACTCAGCAAGGTCCCGAATACACAGACCCGGGTGCTATTATCATCCCGGTCCAGTTAAGAAGATCTATAACTTTAAAACTTATAGAAAACGGACTGCCACCTCAAGGTGGTACAGTAATTTTCGTGATAGAGGCTCACGAGTATCGGCAGACAGAGGTATTCTATTCATGGATAAACTTTCCAGCGGTAAACGCTATAACACAAGAGTTTCACTATTACAAAATAGAGGAACCTCCGGATGAGTACGCCCCTTTCGAGGAGGTTGAAATTCCACTTAAATTTCAAGAGCACCTGCTCTGGTTTAATGGCGCCCTAAAACACAATGATCACATTACCAGGCTCGGTCCACTAGGTAGACCAGGAGCCACGTGGCCGGTTCTAGCCAGCTACACACCACATCCTGACATTATAAGAATGTCTAGAGAAGAGCTGTTAGCACAGCTAAACACATTAATAAAAATACATAGGCAATTAGTCCAATATGTAATACGGACTGCAACAGTCCAGTCAGCTGTTAATACACCACAGCTGACCCCTCATCAGGGGAACACAAATAAAATTACACCACAGAACATACAGTCATGTCTTGGTAAAACACCCGTAAAACGGGAACAAATTCCTTTCTGGTTAGCCCAGAAAATCATTCAAATAGAGGCAGTATTTCCTGATACTACCCCTATTGAGAAACACAGAATCTTGACCATCTGCCTTCCTATGGGAATCGCACCACACGTGGAGGACTGTGACACTTGGGGTACAGTCTTTGCTTCCATTTACACAAAAACACACGGTGTTCCGTCTATGGCGGTAATACCAGAAGTGCTAAAACAGATTCAAAATGAATTCGGTCCAGAGCCCGCTTTAAATCTAGGTATGAAATTACTGAAAGATTTCAAGCAGGTCACGGCTATATTATTAGCCAACATTAAAGGAGAAGCAGCATCTGTGGCGATCCGCCAGAAGTTGAAGGAAACAGATATAAAAGATCCTGTTGAGCTTGCAAAAATCATAGAAAAGTGCTATGAAGAATTAGGTAGAGACAGCTTGGGTGGAAAACCAGTTAAGCCCCAACTGCTCGAAAATCCTGAAAAATTATTTATTAAAAATAATTTAAACACTCCTAAAAAGAGCTGGGATGGAAATAAACAATCCACTCCCAAGGAAAAAGTTTTCCAGTCCAGAGGAAGGTCTCCTCGACGGAGGGAAAGAACTCCGACTCGAGAACGCCAGTCTCCCCAACGGGAGCCCTCTGAGAAAAGATATAACCTTAGAAATAGGGATAATATAAAAAAACCTGATAGATATCAAAGTATTGATACACGTCCCTCTCGATCTTTTCCACAGAATTCGGAAAGAAGAGGACGGTCAGACCCAGGAGAGCACACCAAGTCCAAAGACAAGGAACCTGCTCAAAATAAGAAATCTCAATTTCAGAAAAAGAAGGTAGCCAGTATTAGAGTAATCAACCATGCCGAGAATACTGAGGACACAGTTGAAAAACGGGGAGTGGGCATTGACAATGTTGGACAGTGCAGCAGAAATCAGTATAGCGCGCAAGATCTTGATGAGTCATCTGGAGACAGTGGACACGAATGAATACATTCAAGTTGAAACTGCCGACGCCAGACTTAGCGAGCCCCATAAAATATACGAAATAACATTGCGTATAGAGGGTGATAAGACTAGGAAAATTAAAGGTCTATTTTGGGATAAGCTCTCAAAAGGCTATGATATTCTGTTAGCTGAAAAAGATTGGCCCCCGGAGTTTGTCAGGGAGTGCCCTCGTGGCGAAGAAGTGATTATGCCTGCCTTCTCGAATCACATACCGATTCACAAAAAATATACATATGCAAGGAAATGGGCAGTAGCCCAGGCACCTGCATTATATAAAAATCATGTAGGATGGGATGAGGATTCACCTCCTCACAAAATCCAATTAAAAAGTGAACCAACTGCCCAACGGCAGTATCCCATAAAGCAAGAAGCTAAAAAACAGGTCAGGGAGATCTCAGATCAACTTGAGTACCAGGGGGTGATTGAAACATGCACCTCTCAAATGAACAATCCTTTGTTTCCTGTCTCCAAGCCAGACAATTCATATCGTCTAGTTTTGGACTACAGACATCTAAATACATGTTGCAAAACTTTTGCAGTACAAAACTCGCATAGTGCAGCCCTAATGAATAACATAGTTAGGAAAAAATATAAAACGACATTAGACATTTCTAATGGTTTCTTTTGTCAAAACATTGCACCAGAAAGCAGATACTTGACCGCTTTCTCCGCATTTGGGTCGCAGAAAAAATTCTGTCGACTCCCACAGGGGTTCAAGAACAGCCCAGGACTATTCTCAGATAGGGTAACAGAGTTACTACAAATCTATGATGATGAAGCATTATCTTACGTAGATGATATTTATCTCACAGACGACGACTTGGATACTCACTTGAAAAGAGTGAACACCATTATACTTGGGTTCGCAGCAGAGGGTTACAAATTCAACTTTAAAAAGTCTCGAATTGCCCATCTGACAGTACTGTTTTTAGGGTACGAATTATCAAGTGAAGGGAAAAGCCTAGCGGACAACTTCTTAGAGAAGTGCGCTGGACTCCAAGCTCCAAAAACGCTGAAGAATTTACAATCAATACTAGGTTTTCTGAATTTCGGAAGAACTTACATTCTAAATTACGCAGAGAGGGTTAAACCTCTCTACGAACTAATAAAACCTGATTTAAAACAAATCAATTGGACTCAAAAACACACAGAAATTTTGAGATCACTGCAAACAGACATGTTAGCAAAAACAAAATTAGATACACGTGACAACACACGTGATCTTGTAATCCGAGTCATCCCAGGAAGATGCGGATTCACGTACCTAACCTCTAATGAGGGAGAAAAGGTACCAATAGCTTACAAATCACATTTGTACACAAGGGCTGAAATAAAATTCAGTTCAACTGAGAAAATTCTAACTGCGGTTCAGACTGCTGTAGCGAAAGAAAGGCCCCTAGCACAAGGTAAACGAATAATAATCGTAACTCCTATACCGGCTTTAGAAGCGGTAACTAAAGCAAGCATTCCTAATGCTAAAGCTTTGCATCCGAGATGGATTCAGTGGGTTAATTCTCTTGCTGCAACAGACGTAGTTTACGAATTTGATCCTAACTTAAAAACACAGGAATTTTTACAATATGAATATGAATGTCCTCTGCCAATTGAAATCCTGCCTCTCGAAGAATACGGAAGTATTATATATACTGACGGATCAGCACAACCCGCAGTTGGGGGTAAGCAAGCTTACAGTGCTGCGTGTGCGATTGTTAAAGGTCGCTGGCACAAAGGAAAATTTAGACCATTGGTCACTAAAACACAATCTCTAGGAGATTGCTCGGCTCAACGAGCTGAATTAGTAGCATTTAAGATGGCGCTAGAAAATACCGATCGCGAATTCCCCACACTAATAGTGTGCGATTCTTTTAATTGCGTACAATCTTATAATGAATACTTGCAGAATTGGGTGGAAAATGGTTTCAAAGATGCAAAAGGTGGCACAATAAAGCATAAAATGCTTTGGGAACAGGTAGTTCTTTTACAAAAAGAACTACAAAAGACTCACGTGATACATACACTGAGTCATCAACGTGATGGCGTTCACGTTGCAGGGAATTCATTGGCTGATGAAGCCGCGAAGGCAGCTGTGCAAACGGCTTCCGTAGCTGCGATAACTCGGTCACAAACAAAAATAGACAGCGATGTTCTACAAGCTGTCAGTGCGTCAGTAAAAAATGATAAGAAAACACTCCCAAAAGGCTTTCCTGAAAAGTACTTGTACTTAACGGATACAAATAATGTTCCTTTTGCTCGAATCCCTGGAGTGGGGGATAGAGTAATTCCAAACAAGGAACACAGACTAGGACTAATAAAAGCGGCACACGAAGGGCTTGCTTCTGCACACGCTGGCGTTTCCGCAACAGTATCACTATTAAAACAGAGATATTGGTGGCCTCGCTTGAGAATACAAACTAAAAAGTATGTATTAGAATGCGACATATGCCAAAGGATAAAAGTATCAACAGTGAAACGACCAGCGCAGACACCCCTTCTCATCTCGGATAAACCATTTGCATGCGTTTACCTGGACCACTGTGGTCCCCTACAAAGGGACGGTAACTATAGATATATCATGGTAGCAGTGGATTCCTGTACGAGGTTCATATGGATGTGGCCCCAGCGCTCGGCTGACGCTAGAACGGTTATAAAAGATTTGCGAGTCTTTATCGGCACATACGCAATTACCACGTTCCATTCTGACCAGGGTCCTGCTTTCAGCTCTCGAGCCTATAAGGAGGCCATGGCCAGCATGGGAATTGGGTTGCGGTATTCTTGTCCGTCGCATCCCGAAGGGAATAGTGTGGTAGAAAGAAAAAAACGGGACATAAAGCAATCTATAACAGCGAAGGTATTAGGTTCAGGCGCTGGGTGGGTCAAACATTTAATAAGTGTCCAGACTAGTCTTAACAACATGCCAAGAAATTCTCTAAAAGGTTTCAGCCCATACGAACTATTGTTCGGAATTAGAATGAACGTTCAGGACCTCGATAGTCAGATATCAGTGGTACAAGAAGAAAAAACGCACTTTGAAGTAAAAGACCGTTTGGCTGTTTTACAGGAACTGAATGAAACAAGAAAATCATTAAGCAACATAAAGTTAAAGCAACAGCCAAGTACCACTGACGAGGCACCACCCGCAACAGCCCCAGCAAGGCCTGTCTGGATTCCAAAGATTGGGGATCTAGTCAGAGAAAAGATCGCGGTTAAGAAGGAATTTGGGCCTTCTTACAGAAAAGCAGTACCTGTCTTAGAAGTCACCGGAACAAGATCAGTTGTGCTACCGCCCCTTGCTGGTAAAAAGGAGAACAGAGTCGTGTCCATCGACCTGGTAAAACCACAAGCATGTGGCCTATAATCAACAGTAGGCCCAGTGGACTCCCAAGAAACAACAGAATACCCAAACTTACAACAATCCAAGAGGTTCAAACTGAAAGACTAATCACATTCGATCAGCCTGCAGTGCACAATGAAGGACTATGCAATAATGCCATGGAACTCGTGCCTCTTGAAACACAGATTGAAACAGTTCGTCAAGAAACAACACCAGTCTACAATGATGTGGCATCAGAAAGTGCTACCGAGAGACAGATTGAAAGAACAATCCCATCAATTGACAGAACTGCCTCTGGTTATTTCATCAACTTCGACAACTTCTCTGAAGATTTAAATGACCCCGAAGTGATGCCAGAAACAAAAAAGTATTCTAAAGAAAATACAACAGGACTCCTTCAACAAATCAAAGAACTATATCTGGAGTCGCCGTTGATTGAGCATTGGATTATCTCAGGGGTATTCATACTCCTACTCTGCCTAATTTTAGTTTTAATTTTAGGAAAGTTCATTACAATTGAATGGACACAGCAAGTCAGAACATCAACCTAGTCCTGAAACCACACAGATCATCCCACGTAAAGAAAAGAGAACTGTCAACAGTTAATGTCACAGCAATTCCAATACCTGGTGGGGTAGTATGGGAGAAAACAGACTATGAGATCTATGGTCCGGTCGAAATCCTGAAGTATCCTCATCAACTAAAGGTTTCCTTAAGTGACTTTGTGACACCAAGTACATTCTCTGATGATTGGGACTTTAACAGTATTAATGACATGATGTCTGATTTAGTAATGTCAGCTAGATTCACAGATCATGATTATTTACAAGGTTCATCTAGTTATGAGCAGTTATTCTGTTACACCCATTATGGGGATCATTACTTGCATAAATCTGCACAGCCTAGAAATGTTTTTATGTATAATCAATGGGAACATTGTGCTACACCACCTAAAAGCAGTTCTAAAGCATTTTTTGAGAAATTCAAATACTTCTCAGGGTTTAACACCAGTGATGCAGAAACGTTTTATTACAAACTGTTAGATAAAACAGGAATGAAAACAATGCTGACAAATTCTAAATTGATATATTCAGAAGCATTTTATGACAAAATGATGACATTTGGTTTTGATTATTGGAAAAATAATATTGAAACGAAAACAATTTGGGGTACAAAAGATTGGCAGGTGCAAGGCATTGAAGCACTGTTTAGAACCTGCATGATACCTGAACAAATGTTATTTTTAAATGACACAATACACCAAACATCTTGTCTTGGCCTAGCTAAGATCAAAGACCTTAAAACACCGTCTATACCAAAGCCAATACCTGAAAATACAACAGCTGATATTGAGTTAGACGTGTCACACATTTTACATTTCAACAGAACACATCCTGATTGGAAAAAGTGGTTAATCTGGCCTACAGACACAAATAGCTGTCAAGATAGGTTCCTGAATAAAACACAGGGGTTAAAAATGACCAGATTAGACCCTAGATACTCCCAGAGACAACATTCAGGGATTATAACCACATACAGTGTAGGGAAACTCTGCCTTGAATGGCTAACTACATCCACACTGGCTGAAATTAAGCAACACTTGTCTTTATTAAAAGATGGTGCTGATTTGCGCGACTTCCTTCTTGGACCACGCAAACAGCGTCAGAAGTGTTTCATAGCGACCAGTATCTATGCTGCTTACAACGAGGCTTGGAAAGTAAAGCAAATTGAAACTGCTGAAAAAATACGAGAAATTGATCGTATTAATTTGGAGAAATCACTTTCTGTGGTAGACAATGGGTTAATGACTCTGTCTTCCAGAATATATTCTTTGGACAATATTGTATCCTCTGCCTTTGATGTGATAGACAGAGATTTGCTAATGTTACAACATGGCCAGTCTCAATTACGCTCTATTATAGAACTAGGCTGGACGCTGCAAAATCTTCGTTCAGGCTATGTGCCTTGGCGTTTAATCAACACAACGTCATTATTTTCCATTTTTAACCTTACTGATAAACAGATCAGTTTGGCACAGAAAGGAGCAGACTATACAATCTTGAGCATCGAGAAACTCGAGAGATTACCATTGACAATGTCAGAGAGTCCTGTCATTGAATGGATAATACACGGAATTATCACAATTCCGATAACAACTTTCCGATTTCATAAATGCCTTGAGTACATACCTGCTGGCCAATATGAACAATTGGGTAAGGGATATGTTAAATCCGAATGGAAATTACCATACACTCATTCTTGCTATAGTGACAGCGACAAAAATGTATTTCTTAGTGGTGACAACTGTAAACACTCACTAAGCGGTATACTTTTGTGTCAGGGTATTAATTTACACGGAGCATGTGATGGAAATTCAAACAACCTCTCATGCCACCAGCTAGTCACACCTGCAACTCAGATAGAGCCCTTCTTTATGCAACTCGCAAACGGGAGTTACATTCTTAGAACGGATCACAGGTGCTGCGGCCTCGCGCCAGGGAAAAGTTATCTAGTACAAGTAACGTCCATGGTCAAATGTTGTATGCAAGCATTGTTCCCGAGCGGGCCTCCAGACATAGTGACTCCTCTCTGGCCTCGTCTGAATCTCTATTCTATACGAATTGATACATTAAGCAAAATGAAATCTGTGCTTTTACAGACAACAGTGCCTATAACGTCATCTAAAGAGACGTATGATCTTCTAGTCGCAAGGACGGCTACTGAAGTCCATGACCTTTTATCAACAAATTGCCCCGTGCATTTCGTAGAAATGTTCAGCCAACTCCTTAACATTTCTAGTGCAACAAGCATCCCAGGCATATTTAAGACAGTCTTTACGGGACTGCTGACACCCTTCCAGGCAATTTTGGGAATCTTTCCTAATTTTGTGCTCTCCATCGTTGGCGGCATACCACTATTTTTGGGACTCATCGCAGGGATTCTATTTTTGACCATCCTGCTACGTTATGGCAAGCCTCGGCTCAGACATAGCTCCCATGGGAATGGAAGAGACAATCCTAGCAATGCGCTACAGGGACAGGATAACTAACGTCCTCGGTTTGGCCAGGCTGAGAGATCTAAACATGACCTGGTTCCTTTCATTCAGACCGATATGGCAAAATTGCATTTTACCTGTGCTACGGTGTATGCTTTGCGGCGATGAATGCGTGTTGGACATCTGTCTTTCACTTCCATCAGCAGTACCAATGGACGTCGATACTTTGCTCAGTCCAATAACGGCTCACGCATTGTGTTGTCCCCAGCGGCTACCAATCCTGATGACGGCATTCGTGGAGACTCCTGTACTACAGCCAAGTGGTAACAGTGGAGCGAGTGACAAAAGCAACATCATCCAGGTACAACGTTCTGTGAGCATTGCTGGTCCTGCCTTCGATGACAGCAATCATTCTCACACCTGCCAAGTTACAGCGCTATCTAATTTGGTTGAACTATCACCTGATTTTGTAGACCAATTCTTTGCGAGCCTGTCTGATACGATGTTCTCACCCATAGAGAAACAATAACTTTTGAGAAGCTTTCCGACACACAGCGTTCCCATGAACTCTGAATTCGGCCTTCAGTTTTGATCAACAAAAACTGCCTAGTGCTTTGGAAATCTATTTTTCTTTGAATTGGACAATTTTTTCTAATATTGACCTTTTTTGGCACGAACAATTCTTTGCTTAACGTAAAAACTATTCTTAGAGAACAGAAGCTTCACACTTCTATTTTCTAGACACATCTAGAGACATAACAGCATAACACCAGCCTCTAGCACACATGTTATTACAATACATTTTTATGTGATGATTTATCTCGCATTTCTTCTGTCAGAGATACTTCATGTGTAATTCCTTTTGCATAATCGTTCATTGACTTCATATGCAATAATTTTTTGAATGATTACTATGCTTTAAAAAACGTACAGTACCTAAATTCCATGTATTACAAGTACGCCTATTTCGAATGCATTTATGTATTTTGGGGTGGGCAATGTTACACATACACCTAATTGCTTAGTTTTAGTAATTTTGATGGACATGTAAACGTGGAGTGGGTGTTGCGTGCTTATCTAGGTTCCTGATCGATACTGTGACCTTATGCCCCTATTCGGCTATAAATCCATTTATTCCCTATATTGGCATAACCGTTCAAGTGCGATTTTCTGTAAAGTCATCTCTGGCCTCACACGAACAGAGCCACATTCCAGCATGACTCTCTGCTACTTCCTTTGCGACCAATTAGTGCAATGACAGAGCAGCAGTCACTATCTGATATTCCTAGATAACACTCCGAGTTCTTCAACAAGATAAAAACTTAGCAAACCTGGAAATCCCCGCTTGCTATGTTTTGATTAGTAATGGAACTCTAATGAGCAACTGATAACTGTCACTTCCTAGTGACATCTTTAATTGACGTCTTATGTCCAGCAAACTTGCGTCAAACCCGGCACCTGTCAGGTATAAATATTACCAACGTTGCCTTAAGCAATGAGCGAACATGTTGCTGATGCCAGCTGCCTGCATGACCCCGTGTATCCTGTATCCTGTGGTGGTGAAGCTGCTGATTACCATTATCGCCGCTACAGCGCGACCTATGGTGCAGTACGCTTGAGGAGCCGTGCAGCCGTCCTCTGCGAAGACATCCAGCCCAGCTGCCCGCGGACGCTGTCACCCCTCCTTCCTCGACGCTCTGAGAGAAGCCGCTGCATTTCTCGTGCAGAGAAATCCAGTCCCGGCGCTTCCAGTTTACCCTCGCGGGTGACTGGGATATCGAGAGAGACCCCTGAAGGAGATACCAATCCTCCATCATTCTATTCAGAGGTATGGTGTTGACTAAACCCTTAGACGAGAATTCTTGAAACAAACCTTGGCAAAACCAACTTAACTTAAGCTACTTACTTACTCCCCTTACGTGTTAGGCTTAGGTCAGGCACACTGGGGTAGGCTTAGTTAGAAGCACCAGTTGAGTATGTTAGCCTAATGTATATATGAATGTATATATGTTTTATTACTTTTAAACCATTGTATGGCTAAGAAACCATATCAATGCTTTTACAGTTCTATTTCGCAATACTTATCTTACTGTACGTACTTTTTATAATAACAGTTATTGCAATTGTGGCAATACATTTCTCTTGTACGAGAAGAAAGACTGTTCAATAAATGTTAACCCTTTATTGATAAACGCCCGTCTCTCTATTCTCTACATACTGTGAAAGTAAACTGCCCTAGACTGACTGAGTGAAATCTATGTCTATTGTTTCACACAACCCTAGAGATCGACTCTTGATCTGAGGAGCAAAGTTGTCATGTTGCACGGTTGTTGGAAAGCTGAATCCCTTCTTGTCTGTGCCAAGGAAGCTGATCACTTCCTATGCAGAGAAGAAAGTTTCCAGTGACCTCTGAGCTAGTTGGTAACACAACCCAATTAAGTTTAGCATAGTCAGTGGAGGCCTGGAATATCCGCAGTTCCACGTCTATACTACTGTTTATGTTATTCCAATGCGCAGGGCCTAGTGGGAAACTAGGAACTACACTACAGTCTGAGTCTGCGTCTTTTAACCCTTTCGCTGCGGCGGCTATTCCGCTACAGCGCTAACAGGGCGGGGCGGCCGCATGCTGGTGACAGAACCGCTCCGTCACCAGCCGCGGTTGAGATGTGCGCGTGACGGAGCGGTTCCGTCATGGCCCGCCCCGCTCCATAGAACGCGCCGCGCAGGCGTGAAATTAGCGCCACGCAGGCGCAGCGGCCGGGCCATGACGGAACCGCTCCGTCATCAGCACAGCGCCACCGCAGCTGATGACGGAGCGGTTCCGTCATCAGCAGGGGAGGGGTTAAAGAGTTGCAGATTTTGACCTTTCTTCACTCTCAACACCACCTTTTTAGGTTTCGCTGGGGAACGGAGCCTTTAGGCTCCGCCTCCAGAGAAATCTCTTGATTGCAGTAGTGACTCTGGAATACGCCCCCCTGTCCCATTGGCTAGCTCCATAAATGGAGGCTAGCCATTGGAACAGAGAGGCGTCCGTCATGGCCGGAGGAGACTCGGGGGCGTTCCCGAGATTCTTTGGCTTTTGGCGACGTCACGCGACGCCGGGAACGCCCCCGAATCCATCGACACGTGTTTGGTGCAGACTGAAGGTTTGTGAGCCTTCCCCGAGCAGAGCGCAGTAAAATAACCTGTGTGCAGCTTCACCACCGCGACCCGGGATCAGTAAACCCCCGAAGAAGGGCCCCGTACCTTGCTGGTACCAACGCGACCGAAAACGAGCCCGCTGCTCTCCGATTGGACGGGAGAGCCGAGCCCCCTCACCAAACGCCGCGACGGGATTGGCCCGTGCGGCGCAGCGTCACCACTGTTGCCGTGTGGTGATTGGCTAGGGCGAGGAGCGTCATCGCAGGCTTGACCCGGGAGCCGCACTGCCATAGGCTGACTCCCGGGTGCTTTGGAGGCTCGCCCGTTCTGCCGTGTCTGGATTAGATGTTAGTGAATACAAGGCTAATGTACAGGGGCCGCCAGTGAAAGGGAAAACCAGCTCTCTTTGCCCAGTGCTACATGAACGACGGCTGTCTCCATTGGCTATACTGTGTCCCTTTGGGGGTGTCTGTCGATTTGCCATCTGTTACATCATCGACTAGAGAGTCCTTTAAAAGTGGACATAGAGTGAAATGAAAATACAAACCGCGTTTCACTTGTACAGGACAATCAGCAGTGCAATAGCGAAGGTATCAGAGGCCTTAATTAAAGCAAAGAAATATCTCCTACCCCCTCGGTTGTCTGCAAAATATGGCCATCATTGAGGTGCAGCGATCGCCTCAGCCCTGGGCCTCGGTGCCACTGCCCTGCTGCGCTAAATATAGCCGCGTCCGTAATTGCCAGCAATCAGCTTTTCAGGCTGCCTCATTGGTGACCACTGATTGGCTGCTCAGCCCTACGACCACTCCCTCGCCCCCCACACACACGTCTCTTCACTAGTAAGTCCCTTTAGCAGTCGCTCTGCGCTGCGAGGGAAGGGGTGGCAGCCGCCGCCCTCCGCGCCAGACCTGTCATGCCGTACGTAGCTCTGGCACCCAGACTTCTGCCGGAGTCCATTAACAGACGTTAATTTGCTTGTTCTTGGAGGCAAAGGTGGGCCTAATTGGCAGCGCGAGTTGAACATAAGCGGGGGTGACTCGCGCTCGGACTGTCAGAGTGATACAACCACACTTAGAAAGCATTCTGTCTTCCGAGCAGGCCGGGCGCGAGCGGCCCCCACCCCTGGGCCCCCTGTGGGCCGGGCGGGCGCCAGCCGCCCCCACCCCAGGGCCCCCTCCGCTTTCTGTCGCAGTCACCGAGCACGTGACCCACTGCATCAGGCGGCCGCGAGCGCGAATCTGTCCATCTCCCAGACCGGATGTCATTTAATGGGACTGACTGCTGGTGTGATGGCTGCTAAGCAGCCCCGATCCCGCGCAGGCACTCCGCCGACAGCCGGAGAAGCGATTTAGATAAAGAGAAAATGAGGCTCAAAAATCCGATTATTTCTCGGAGGTGAGCGGGGGCGTAATACAGGGTGCAGCAATCGGAGCATGATTCTGCGGGGCAGCCAGTACCCCTCCTTCACAGGACCTGCATGTACCACTCAAGGCACCCTCATTTGGGGGGTGTCTCCTCCTTCTTCTAACAACTAAAATGATTCATGATCTAGACTGCAGTGGGGTCATCACCCAGAAAACGTTAGTCATGACAAACCTTTGATGAAAAAACGGACAAGAGAGAAATAGGTACCAATCTGGTGGTCGAATTGCACTACTGTAACATGAAATCCCATTTCACCGCTTCAGCAAATTGTGTGATTCTAGGCAAATATGTTTTTTTCACAATTTTTTCATTTTAAGAGCCTTCAAACGTGCGTTCAGAATGTGCGCTATACAAACCCTCCTGTTGCTGTTTAATATACTATTAGGCTGGTACAATGTTCCCCCGTCTGCAATAAAACACAATATATAGGGTGCACATGACAGCTGACTTACCTCTTGCTCAATAATGCTTTTGTCAGGAGAGCCGGTGTTCGAGGAGAAAAGCTTTTAAGTTAACGATCAGAAATGATCACTTGATAAATACTTAATGGATGATACAATCTGAAGTACTGAAATGCACCTGCATGTTAAAAAATACCATATTTTTAAATTTTATTTTGAAGCGACTTCCCCCTGTTTCATCATAATGTTTGTTGCATGACATACATGCCAAATATTTTTAGGGTTCTGCTCGTGCAGGGGCTCTTAGAGCCTAGCCAGACCCTTGGCTCTGCTCTCCCTTGAGCCGCCCCACCTCTATTTATCATCTCCATTGATCTCAGTGGCCCCGCCCTCCAAAATCACTCAATCTCACCCTACTCGAAGACTGAAAATGTTGAGCTGTGTATCTCTCTTGGCACCGCATCATATGACATCTTCAGTCATTTCTGGCTTTTTGTTGATTAGCTTGGTGCATTGTTAGCAGACCATGCAACTCACAAAATGCCACCCATTCTCACACGGTTTCAGCACCATTCACCCAATGAAGAGGCACTATCACACAGTGAGCAGGAAGGTGAGCTGGGAACCCTTGCTTAGAATGAGATCCCGTCTTGTGGGACGGTGTTCTACACTACCGGGCTCCATTTAAGGTTTTACCTCCGGCCAGTATTTACTAGCTGGCTCGGACAGACTTTGGTTTTGCTAAGAGGTGGGGGGGAAGGGGGGGGGGGCGGAGGGGCTGCCCAATCAGTGCCCAGAAGGATGGGTGGCAGCAGAGCCCCTTCCACCCCCGGCCTTTTCTCCTAAGTCCCCATTCCCTCCTTCCCTGTACTATCACACAGTAGCATAGTTTCCACCTTGTCAGGTCTGTTGTCAGATGTATGCTTTTCCATTGCAACCGTTGTCCCACTATTAGTGATGGGGACAGAAAAACACAACACTGTTTGTGGATTTTACATAGACAAGGTTATAAATTCCTAGGCAGCGCCCAAGACACCAGCAATGGAAGGTAAGAGCGACCCTTGACCCCCACCAGGTAGGTCGCTCCCCCTCTGCACAGCACTGCCTGTGTGTCCCCTGCCTCAGCTGCCGCTGCTGAGAAAGTTCGAGGTCGTCCACCACCCGCAAGCTACCATCTGCACCTCATCCCTGGTGGCCAGTGGTAGGCCTTAGGTTTGTTTGTCATTTGTCATTCCATTGTATTGCACTCTCTTGGTGTCTATGACTGCTGTTGTCTGTCTCCCCTCCATTGCCCCCGTGATTCTGTGCCTTTTTTCTCCTGTCCTCTTCGCTGCCCCGGTGATTCTGTGCCTTTTTTCTCCTTCTGCCCCGGTGAGTCTGTGCCTTTTTTCCCGTTCTCTGCCCCCGTGATTCTGTGCCTTTTCTCTCCTTCTGCCCCCGTGATTCTGTGCCTATTTTTCTCCTTCTGTCACCTTCGTTGCCCCCGTGATTCTGTACCTTTATCCTCCTATATCCTTTGCTTCCCCTGGGATTTTGTGCCTTTTTACTCCTTCTGTCCCCTCCGCTGCCCCGTGATTCTGTGCCTTTTTTCTCCTTCTGTCCCCTTCGCTGGCCCCGTGATTCTGTGCCTTTTTAGGTTTCGCTGGGGAACGGAGCCTTTAGGCTCCGCCTCCAGAGAAATCTCTTGATTGCAGTAGTGACTCTGGAATACGCCCCCCTGTCCCATTGGCTAGCTCCATAAATGGAGGCTAGCCATTGGAACAGAGAGGCGTCCGTCATGGCCGGAGGAGACTCGGGGGCGTTCCCGAGATTCTTTGGCTTTTGGCGACGTCACGCGACGCCGGGAACGCCCCCGAATCCATCGACACGTGTTTGGTGCAGACTGAAGGTTTGTGAGCCTTCCCCGAGCAGAGCGCACTAAAATAACCTGTGTGTAGCTTCACCACCGCGACCCGGGATCAGTAAACCCCCAACGAAGGGCCCCGTACCTTGCTGGTACCAACGCGACCGAAAACGAGCCCGCTGCTCTCCGATTGGACGGGAGAGCCGAGCCCCCTCACCAAACGCCGCGACGGGATTGGCCCGTGCGGCGCAGCGTCACCACTGTTGCCGTGTGGTGATTGGCTAGGGCGAGGAGCGTCATCGCAGGCTTGACCCGGGAGCCGCACTGCCATAGGCTGACTCCCGGGTGCTTTGGAGGCTCGCCCGTTCTGCCGTGTCTGGATTGGCCTGCTCGACTGGAGGAGCCGAGAATTCACCGCGATCACCGCCGGGCCCGGGGAAGACTGACCTGACCTCGCCGAGGGACCTGAAAGAGTGCTCCAGCCCCCGGCCTGCCGTCTCTGCCCCCCGCTGCTCCCTGGAGAACCGAGAGCGGGCGGAGGAGCGTCCTGAGACCGGCCGGGCTGGAGCGCTAGTGAGCGCTCGCCGCGGGGTGCGCCTGGAAGGGAATCCCCCCTCCCAACAGCATTGCGGTGAGACGCGCTAGAGGCGCGAAGGGTCCCTGACACTAGGGGCCGGGTCCCGTTAGCGGTATAAAACATTGGCATGATTCTTGGCTCATTTTGGGAGCGTTTCTAGCATAAAACATTGGCATGGTTCTTGGCTCATTTTGAAGAGCGTTTTCAATCACATAATATTGGCATATCGTGTGCTGATTAAAGAGACTAGAGACATTTGCTTCAAGAACTTCCTGAAATTTAGAAACACCAATTAAGATTAAGTTCATCATTGCTATACTGAAGTGATTATCGTGCAACTGCTTATTTACATTGCTGCAACCAGATAAAAGTTATTTCTATTTTTATAAAATACTTACCTGTGTGGTCTCAGTTTGTGGTGGATTCAAATTGTGAGCGGCCCGGTAATTCTGTTGAGGCTGTTAACAGCCGTTACTTACCCCAGTGAAATTAGAAGTGTGAGGCAACACTGGAGTTCCACGGTGTTTCACCTCCTGCTCGCGCGCAGAGTCTCAATGCAGCACCTGGGCAAAAGCGTAAAATCGGCACAGTAAATCCGATTTCCGTATGTTGTTTCTCCAAAACTCCGAATTGCTGTTACTTTCCTGTCCCCTAATAACCAGGATCCCAGGCAGGTCATGGTAATTCTGGTGCGGGGAAATAAGGAAATGATCACGGGTCACGAGGTCCTCTCTTCTTTCCCTGGTGATCCTTTCCTGCCTGTCTTCACTTCATCCCCATCCTCTGCCCGCCGTTGGCTCTCTTCTCTCGTCCTCTTTCCTATCTGTCCCTCGCGTCTTTTTCACCCATAAGACTCCCTCCCCAGCTCCTCCCAATTCATCAGTCCCGTTCACACTTTTTTAAATGTCCCCCTACCTTCCCTCTCTTCTGCCCTCACTCACCCCTCTGCCCCAGCCGTCCCCTCTCGCGTTTCCCCTATATTTCCTTGTTGGTTCCCCGCTCTGCCTTTCCCTCTCTTTCTTCTCCTCGCACCCTACACAGCTCAACCTCCTCCATTCGCCGTCCCTCCTGCCCGCTCACCGTTGTCCTCACACACTCCTCTCCATTTCGGATGCCCCCTCCTTTCCTTTCTCCCTCCCATCCTCTCACATCCTCCATTGATACATTGTACTCGCCCTATCTTTCTTTTGCTTTCCTCTTCCAAATGTACCTCTTGCCCTCTCGGCTCATTCCATGACCCGCCGCTACCCCTTTACTCCGTCCCCTTTCCCTCTCTCTCTCTCTCTCTCCCTCTCTCTTGTGCTTTCTCCACATCTTTCCCTCTCAGCTTTCTTTCTTCCCTCTTACAGTTTCGGTTTCTCTCGTTCTCTCACTCTCTCTCCCCTCCTGCCGTCTCTTTTCCTCTCACCCCTCCTCTTTCCTCGCTCAATCTGTGCCCCTCGTGTCTGCTCTCTCTGGTCACCAGAAGAGACAGCGCCTCCCACCGCCACAAAAACGCCCGCCATAGAAAGAGCGCAAGGGACAGGAAACGAATAAACAAGGGAAGGAAAGACACACAACCAAGAGTGGAACACTTAAAGCTGCTCCAGAGAGGGGGAGCCGAGCAGGTCCGCCTGGAAATGTACATGTGTAGAGACACTTCCTCGGGAAGGTCCCCCCTCCCCCCGATCAGACCCTTTCAATTATTCAATAGCTAGAGCAGACCAAGTGACTGCCAGGTGCAATACATCAGGCTTAGGAAGGGCTTTCATTAGATTCGGAGAGATTCACGCTGCTCTCTCCCTCCATCTCTCCGCCTTCACTCCTGTGTGGGTGGCTCTGTGTGTGTGTGGGTGGCTCTGTGTGTGTGTGTGTGTGCGTGTGGGTGCAAATGCAATAGGTCTCACATTTGCGAAAGATTAAGCTATTGGCATTGTAAATGACAATGCCATTTATTTATCTGTTTTCAAAACCAACACATAAATAAAAAAAATTGTCATTTACAATGACAATAGCTCTAACTTTTACAAAGGCAAAACCGTTGCATTGTAAATGCTTGTTCTTTGGAGTTTGGAGATAATCGACATCAGAAGGTGGATGGGGGACGACTTATCATTCTGAAGACTTGCCTCCCCAGCGCGATCAAATGTTGTCAGTGACCCCGAGTAGTGACGTGTGAGAGGGTGCATGGTGCTCTGTCTCTGTTCACCCCAAATCTAGTCCTCCGCAGTGTGTACATTACTTCCTGGCAGAGGTCAGGATTCACACTTCTTTCATATTCCTCTGGTCAGTGGGGAGTTTTTCCTTAGTGTTTTGCTGCCCTCTAGTGGAATCTGTGTGCAATCTCTTCATTATGTAGACAGTTCACTGCTGTCTTCATTATGACAATTTAACACAAGCATTGGCAATGCCAATAGGTCTGGTTTTTAAAGAATGATATAGATAGCATGGGAATGGATATGTATTTGCGTTCCTGCCAACTCACACGGGGCCACAGTGTGACACACGACAGCGGCTCCGTTCACACGGTCACGCGACGAGGAGCCGATATCACACGGTGGCAGGGAACATGAGCTGGAAATCCACTGGAAATAGTCGTTTTCCAGTTTGTTTCCAGAGACTTTGAACTGCCGACGTCCATTACAAGATGTGAAACCCCCCAGGACATTGGCACCAGCCTCGGAAGCTTTTTCTCTGTTCTTGGAGGAGGGGGATTGGGGACGGGGCAGGGGCAAAACTGCCTCAGGTGCTTTGGTGGCACAAGGCCATGCCCCTCCAAGGACCACCCCCGTCCTCACAAGCTGAAATTTCTGTCTTAGTTTGCAGGTATGTATTTAATGGAAGCAAAGAACTGCAGCATAACACTGGTGTACCTTAAAAGTATAGGCAATAGTTGCACTTTTAAGCCAGACCTAAAAATCCACGGAGGTTAATGACGTCTCCTCCCATCTGTGCTGCTGTCAGAGAAAAACACCACAAATGTTGTTATTATCTAAGACAATTTATTAGCATTATAATGTGTGTGCCCCTGAAGGTTCAAGTTTGGGCAGCTGGATAAACAAACAGAATCAACACAGCTGCATGGAGGGCAAGCACACAGCTTCTGTACTCCTGGCTTCCAACATGTGGGCGGAGCCAAAGACCCTCTTCTGGGGGTTCTCATATAACTGTCTGGTGACAGCTGCGCAGTCGAGCAAGACGATAATGAAAGGACATTTAGGGGCATATTTAATATGTCCCTGCAGCACCTTTACACCTGCGGAGCGCCACTTTTGGCCTGTATTTCCAAGGCCACACAAAGCCGCCTGCATGGCTAGTCGTGGCCTTGTAAATATGGAGTAACGCAATGCTTCACTCTGCGAGGAATGGGCGTTCCATGGATGTTGCTGTGGGGGTTCCCACGCAACATCCACGTTTTTTTCTTCACTGCCCCAGATTTACAGTATAGCATAAATCCTGGGTGGAATCAAAACTAACACCTTCCAATGACGAGAAATATTTACAATTCTCCTCGTTTTTTCCTCTTTCCGCGTGCGCCGCATTCTGCAGCTGCAGCACAGAGGACGAGGATCACACATGCGAACCCCTCATTATTGCTTCCTCACTCTGTGTGGCCTGCAAGCTGCAGCACTCACAGAAAGAGGAATGTGCCTCAGAGCGTTGTTTTTGTGCAGGAAGCTGTCAAATCCTGCACAAAACAACCCTAGATGTACCGCAGGCCCCTTGCACGATTGTGCACGGGGCCTGTGTTGGCGCTAGGATGCACTCAGCCGGCCAGCGCAGAGACATATATTAGTAGATACGGCGCGCTCCTGCACCTTCCCTGTGACGCAATGGATGCAGCAGGGGGTCCTGCTGCTTTCAGTTGCATCACTTTTTTGAAAATCTGCCCTATGTACCTTAGCAGAGTGTGATCTCTCTAGTGTGAGCAGAAAACAACACATACAATGTGTCACATATGTTGTCGGATGTGTTTCATTGGCTGCAGGTTGAATACACATAGGTCCCATGTCACTGACATGCTTCTTAGGTCAAGGAGGCATGGCCTACATTCATGATACATGGAGTCGTGACAGGGCCTCGCTTGAAACTCTTGCTAGACATGTCTGCAGCTCCTCACCTGCAGCAAGCCTCATGCACACTCGATGGTGTGTCGCACATGTGGACTGGCGTACGCAGAGGTGCAGCCATACTTCACAACGCAAGGTGGCGACAGAAGCAGCGTGCACTGGGCCGCACAAAGTGTGTTAGCATGTCCTAGTGCATATAAACATGTATGTAGCGTTGCAATTCAAACACATCCGTGACTCAACAACTGTGCTAATGAAGACAATATTACACACCCCTATGAGTCCACGGCTCATACTACACACTTAACATATTTTATTATATTGATGGAAGTGTGTAGATTCTTTATACCCATCACATTCTGAGCAGAACACAAGGTGTGTTGAGAAGTGTTGTTGATTCTCTACATATCCGTCAACACACATCACCTCTTCTGCTTCACATTCTGCATGGAGCCTGGAGTGTGGGGGGGGGGGGGGGGGGGCGGTGTCACAGAACGCCCCCGGCATCATGACACTGGGAGACAACACCTGCAAAACAACTCTGGTGGCGTTAGACGGTGTGATGAAGGTTGAGTCTGACTGTATTGTTGCATCTGATGCGACTCCACTCTGCCCCCATCAGATATCTACACATATGTGTATCCATGTTCAGCTCAAGCCTCAGATGTGTTACGGTGCAAATGAGCTGCAACGCAAACTGTTGCTGCACCCTTTGCTGATTTCAGTGGTGTGTGTGCTACGTTTGCACAGTTCATGCTTTTAATTCACACAAACACAACAAATTGACCTACAATTTCTTCAGAAAAAAACATACCTGTTAATTGACTGTACACATGTGCAGAGTGGGGACAAAGCAATTGTACAATTTTTATCAATTTAGTTGAAAACACTAGTGATCAACAGACGGAGCCGTGGGACAATTGAACAAGGGTCTTCGCTTTCGGGCTGGATTTAGCCCTGGAAAATCTTCCTTGCATCCAGCGCAATACACTAGAGCACATACACTGGACTAACTCTGCATCATTTCTTTCACAGTTCTGCCACACTTTACCTGAGCCCTGATGAAGATCTCCAAGGGTGAACGAAACGTGTTGGCTGAACCTAACGCTCTTTTAGAATATGAGAAATACTACTTTGAAATAAAGACTTTTTATACAACCAAAGTATCTTGGACTTCATGTCCTGGTGCACACCCACCCAGAACTACTGCTTCTTAAAGCTGAGTTCAATTTGATCTGTCCCTTAGTCGCAGTTGTTACAAAAGGGGGGCATATTTACAAGGGCATTGCGCCACGGTACGCCATTTTTAGTGACTCTCTGTTGGCGCAATGCCCTGGTCAATATTTGCAAGTTGGGGGTAAGCCACTTTGCGCGGCTTAACACAGCCTTGTTAATATGGCCATCCTCACCGCAGTTTTCTGTGACAAAGCGGCGTGCAGTGGGTGTTGCTGTAGGCGTTCTCATGAATACCACTTTGTATCATATGCCTGTATATATACACTGTCTTATCACCATGGTATAACTGTATCTGCTATTTACTCTCTTGGTGCCTGTAATCACTTTTATCTGCTTCTATCTAGTGATTATCGCGGCACGTGTATTCTATAGAAGAATAGCGTTGGTTCAATAAATATATTGAAAATGTCCGAGTGTGTATTATGTATTTTTCTCTGAGAACAAAAGCGCATGAGAGACTGAGCAGAAGGGTTCTGGTCGGTTACCACTATCCCTGAGGGGCCACGGTATTCATGTTCAGTGGTTGCCAGAAACCATTCGCGCCCTGATTGGGTTAGGGGGGTTACGGAGGCACCGTGAGCTAGCTGGTCTATAGGCCAACATATCCTGCGAGGGTGCGTGGAATCAGTCCGGGCATCTCGCCCAAAGGTTATGTCGTCCACATACTTGTAGGTCTTATGGATTAGTGGGAAGTACATGACAGCCCTCAATGGCTCGCAGATTGATAGAACAGGTGTGTATCCAACAGTAGAAATATGTGCAGTGCTGCCGGTGGCACGAGCCCCACATGGGTGCCATCTATCGCTCTAAGTACATGAGGAACCCCCCCAATGTTGTAAAATCCTTGGTGCCGCTGGAATGGTGTTAGCTGGTTTTGTGAAATGCAGGTCTGTGGAGTGCACTTGGAGACAGCATCCAGAACAGGTGGCAGGTCACTGCTAACACCAGCACTTGTAACAGTCTGCCACATGCTGGCGCTGTTGCTTTTATTTAGAGATGAGCAGAACAGCAGTTGTTTATTCATTCTATACTTGCCGAAAATAACTAATACCCACCACCCAAGCCATTTCTCTAGCTTTGGGGCCTGGGATAGTCCGAGTTGTCACACTTGGAGGAGTGTGGTGGTTAGTAGTTGTGTTTATACTGTTACAGTCAGCGCGGTCTGGGGCAAGGGGAAGTGCGAGCTGCAGCGGCCTCCTGACAAGGGCCCTGGTGTAGTGTAGTTCCTATATTCCCAATAGGCTCTGCACATTGGAATAACATAAATGGTAAGTTTAGACGTAGGACTGAGGTCGACTAGGTCTCCACTAAATATGTTAGACTTAATTAAATTAGGTATGCCAGCTAGCTCAGAGGTCACTAGAAACTTTCTCAAATGAACAGGAAGGAGTTAACGTCCCTGATTAGACAAGAAGGGATTAGCTTCTGACAACCATATAAACATGACAACTTTGCTCCCTCCAGAATAAGGAGTGTATCTTTAGAGTCGTGTGAAAACAATAGATAGCTATTTCACTCAGTCAATCGTGCATGCTTAGTTTCACCAGAGTGCAGAGACATAGAGAGACGGGCGTTTTTCAATAAAAGATGTTATTTTATTGAGCAGACCTCTTTCTCATGCAAGAGAAATGAATTGCCACAATTGCAATACTTATCATGAAGTAAAGTGCGTACAGTAAAAGGAGTATTATGAAATAATACTATAAAAGCATTGATATGGTTTCTGAGCCATATGATACTTAAAACGGATAAAATATATACAATTACATACAATGATAAAAGTTGACTAAACGTGCTCAACTGGTGCTTCTAAATACGCCTACCCCGATGTACCTAACCTAAGCCTAGTACGTGGGAAGGAGTAAGTAAGATATAGTTTTAGTTAAGATAGTTTTGCCAAGAATCTGAATCAAGAATTCTCTAAGGGTCTAATCAGCTCTGTGCCTTGGTTATAGAATGAAGGAGGTCTTGTATCTCGTTTTCAGGACTCGATCTCCCAGCAACCCGCAAGGGTGACTGGAAACACTGGAGCTGGATTTCTCGGCAGGAGAAAAGACAGCGTCTCTCTCAGTGCGTCAAATGGGAGGGACGGCTTCCTTCGGCACTCGTTACAGCAGGGTGTCGGGTAAGTAGATAGCCGATCTGCTTCAAACCACCGCGTGTTGCTTAAGGCAAGTGCTGGTATATTTATACCTGGAAGTTGCCGTGTTTGACGTGAGGTTGGACATAAGACGTCACTAAGAACTCGCAGTTCTTTCAGGACTCTCAGGAGTTCTAGGACAAATCAAAACAAAAGCAGGGGGGAACTCCCGGGCTGCTGGAGGTTTGGTTTGTTTGAAGAACGCGTTGTACTTTCTAGGAGTCTAGGGGAGCAGCCTTGCCGTATTTGGACTGCATTGGCTATGACTAAATATGGATATGATTCTTATGCCTTTATAAGGATATGATTTGTTATAACCTCATAAGGGCATAAATCGGGAATATTTAATTAGGGTCCTAGATACGTTCACAGCACTGGCACTTATTTTTTTTTTTTTTACAAATTAAGTGCTGCCAGCATGTGTAAGACTGCCATCAGACTGACATGTGTTGGGAGGGCATTGGACCATCTTGTTGCTGGTTGAATTTCTCCTGAAACAAAGCTGTGTTTAGTGCCTATCAGGCTGGGGATGAATTTTGCTTGCACAACATTTTAAGCTTTTCAACCAATCCTGTTTTAATATTGATTTTAAATTGTGTTGAATTTGTGACCTGACTTCTTCTGCTGCTACTAACGCACAGTGCACTTTAGCTGCCGCTTTGAGAGGTGGAATTACGGGCAGGACACCGCCATCTTGGCGGTTAGTGGTCTAGTTTTCCTCAGCGGGGCTTGCATAAATCTTCATGCTGTCGAGACCGCACAGCAGGCGCGCCACTGCCGTGCCTAAGGCAAGCCCGTCTGCGCTCGGTCCGGGCGCAGGGCCTGTCCCCCTGGCCCTTTTACATCAGTTACTAGGTCTTACTCCAGGGACCAGCTTATGGGCTGGCATCCTGAGGGGGACAAGGCTTGCTGCCCAAGGGTTATTCCTGAATTAATCAGGGTGGCACAGGTCGAGTGTTTGTCCCAAGTGCCACTGTATTCTGCCTCGCATTGCGGAGAATTCTATCAATGCGGGGTGCAATGCTACAGTTCAGGCCCCCCCTCTTGAATGTCTTCTTCTTAATGCTAGGTCCTTAATCAAGCACAGTGTGGAACGCGCCTTGTTCATTGAGGATCACAACATTAAACTGGCCCTTGGAACTGAATCCTGGTCTGAGGAAGCCGCGGGACCTTGTTAAAGCCACTCCATCTGGCTTTCTTTGTTTTACGCTTGATAGACCCATCAGGAGAGGCGGTGGGCCGGCAGTTATTTATCATGACTCCTTGAAGCCCTCTTTCGCTAAGGCTTCAAATCAGACATGTGAGACATTGTCAATTAAAATTCAAATATCTGACCATGACACATTCCGTACCATACTCCTCTATCGACCCCTGGGTGCTAGGGGTGCGTTTTTAGACTCCATTGGAACACTCTTTGAGGAAGGGCTGTGTGTGAAGTTTTTTACGGTGATGGGAGATTTTAATTTTTATCTTGAAGATTTTACTGACACAGACAATATCAGACAGCAGCAAACCTTTAGTGGCGGCGACCTCAAGCGGCTCGTGGTAGATCCCACTCATTCCGCAGGACGTACATTTGACGGTATTTTCTCCAATAGCCCTAATCTTATTTACACGTAAACAGTACCACTTACTCGGACTGACCATGTGGCGATCCTATTTGAATTTAAACAAGCCAAGCGCCATCAACATAAACCTCTCGCTAAGGCTGCTACAATTACAAGGGCCTGGAAAAATATGGACTGTCTCGCATTAGGAAATCTTTTGAAAGCCTCACTACCCGCACCTTCTGCTAATGCTGAGGAAGCTACGGCATCCTACACGGAATGGTTGGATTCTGCTTGTAGGAAATTAGTGCTGGTGTATTCTTAAGCCGGCATCGCCTTCTGCCCTGTGGTATACAGAAAACTTAAAACGACATAAGCTAGACTAAGACGTTAGAGAGAGTCTGGAGGAGAGGGGACAAAAACTCTGATAGAGAGGCCTATAAAGTAAGCCTTTCCAATTACAAAAATTTGCTGTCTGAAACTAAAAAGATATATTTCAGGAAACAAATCAGGAATGCTGCACCCTCATCCAAAGTCCCGTTCAAAACAATTTCCACGCTTACTAACCCCTCCCGCCCCAAGATTGAAAGCAACTCTGAACTATGCGAGACTCTGGCTGCTTTCTTTCGACAAAAGGTTAAAAACATTTTTTCCTCCTTTACTCTCACACCCAAGGTCGTCGATGAGGCCGAGATAATAGGGCTTTCTGAGAACAACAGACCTACTCCTGTACTAGATCAATTTTACACTGCTGGATCCACTGGGAGTTACTAAACTACTACTCGAAATTCGGTCAGGCTACCCCCGGACCCTTGTCCAGCTGCTATACTGCAACAGGTTCCAGAAATTATTGGGGAAGCTCTCACCCCACTGTTTGGTTCTATTTTTAAAACTGGTCACTTTACGGGACTGTGGAAAACAGCATCCATTCTTCCCCTTCTAAAGAAACCTAATCTGGATCCAAAGGACGAGAGCAATTATAGACCGATCTCCCGTCTCCCCTTTCCAGGAAAGATGATTGCGAAGGCTATGAATGGCCAACTCAACTCGTTCCTCCTGACCAACTCTCTGCTAGACACCACACAGTTTGGTTTCCGAGCGGGACATAGCACCGAGTTGGCGCTGATCAAATCCACAGAGGAGATCAGAGAGGCCTTGGACCAGGGTGGGCCCGCCACACTCTTCATGCTGGACCTTTCGGCCGCATTTGATACGGTTCATCACAAAGTTTTGATGGACCGTTTATCTGCAGTCGGGGTCCAAGACAAGGCCTGGGACCTTCTGAAATCCTTTCTGACCAGTAGGACACAAACGGTGGACCTTGGCAGAGACCGATCTAGGCCCTTCTCCCTCCCTTGTGGTGTACCGCCAGGGTCCTCGCTAAGTCCCACATTGGTTAATGTGCATGTGGCACCTCTGGCAGTTTTGATTAGATCGTCCGGGTTTCAGTTAACTTCCTATGCAGATGATACGCAAATTGTGTTGTCCATTCAGAAAGGGTCAGAGGCTGAGACCAGTTCTAGATGCCACGACTGTATGCAGGCGATTGCAGCCTGGATGGCATCTAACTGCCTTAAACTTAATACAGGCAAAACTGAGGTAATTGTATTCGGGAACATCGCTAACCTCTGGACAGCTGATTGGTGGCCAACTGCAAGGGGCACACCTCCAATCCCTGTGGCTCGGGCGAAGAATCTGGGAGTGATTCTGGATTCAAAACTTTCCTTTAGTGATCAAATCAGTAGGGTTGTCTCATTTTGTTTTTTCATTCTCAGAACACTGAGGAAAATTAAATTCCTCCTTCCGGAAGACAGCCTGAAAATAGCAGTCACAGCGCTCATTCGGTCACGTCTGGATTACTGCAATAGTCCCTATATTAACATCCAGAAGAGACATTTGACCAGACTCCGGATCGTTCAGAATGCGGCAGCCGGGCTACTAACAGGGACGCCCAGGTTTGCCTCTGTGCGGCTGGGACTCAGAACTCTCCACTGGCTCCCCGTCAAGCAACGGGTACAGTTTAAGCCCTTGTGCATAGTTTTTAAGGCCCTTTATGGCGTGGGCCCTGCCTTTCTGAAACACATGATTCAGTGGTATGTTCCTGGAAGAGTCTTGCGCTCTTCGCCAGCCAAACATGTGATCTTTCCCCGTTATAATAAGGCTTGTTGGGGTGGTAGGAGCTTTCGTCACTGTGCCACTAAGGCATGGAATAGCCTGCCTTTCCATCTTAGAAACTCAACTGAGCTCTTCTCTTTCAGGAAGAACTAAAAACATGGCTATTTACATAAATACTTATTTCAGCCAATGGCTACAGTTTTTTTGCAGGTAGGTAGTGCATAGCGCCAGGACACCTCAGGGTAACTGAGCGCTTTGGTACATTAGGATTAACCCAAGTCCCCAGCGCTCTCCTTCTTGAGTCTGGACAGCGGGATCACCTCCAGCTCCTGCAGACCCATGAGGGGGATCCTTTGTTGGGATATCTGCTCCTCCCGCCTTCGCTGCTCTACTTTCACCCCAACTCCAGCAGCAGGAAAACAACCTCAACGGCAGAGATGAGCTCGCAAGAGTGGCCCTTGCGTCGCTGCGTGTGCTTGCCTTGGTCATGCATAGCATTCCGGTGCATGTCTAGTGCTGTGTTACATTGCATGATGGCGCCTCACACAGCGATGTGTTAGTAATTCCCACTGTGTTACTATTGCTTTGGGATTTGCTCTGGAACACCCACCTTGCATACATTAATTACCGCGGCACGCAGGCCAATGGAGAGAAGCACTCGCCCCTAGCAAGCCCTAAAAAAACGATGCAGGAAGGTGAGACCCTCTGCGTACCCACACAGGAGGGGCGTTCCTGATTTGAGTCCGCCAACCATGGACCGGATGGTTTACACCATGGTGGGAAGGGCCTGAGGGAATGAAGGTGCCTGAGATACGCTGCTCGTGGCTAATAGACGCAATCCAGTGGCACTGCGCTCCCTGATCTTCCACCAACTCTCAGCCCCTGGTCGGTCACACTGCCGCAGACGTCACGGGCCCGTGGGGCGGAGTCCTTGAGCCTGTGGCCACGGTGGTGCCTGAGTACGGTGAGCTGCTTACTTGTGGTGGTGTGAAGTTTACATTGCAAGCACTTCCTGTCATTCGAATTGAGCGGACTCCCATTCATGCCCTGCTGCTCTGGGATTGGTTCCCAGTTCCCTGGAGGTGCCTCCTATTCCTGCTTTGCCGCCTGCATCACTGAGTTTGTGTTTCTTTTGACTTTTGACTGTCCTGAGGAGGAGGGTAGAATACACCGAGGTCCCCAGTTCAATCACCCGAGTGACCAAAAAAAAAACAAATACAGGTCGACACTCACCTTTATAAACCCTGTCAGTGACCAGTACTCATCATGACGACCATACCTCATATGAGCCATTCATAGATGATGGTCACCTTTCCGCTCAAGCGGCTAAATGGAAGAAATGGGTGGAGCGCCTAGAAACGTATTTTGCTGCGGTGGCCTTTCAAAATGACAGGTGACGTCCAATGTTTCTGCCCTTGGGGAGCAGCCATCCACAGTAGGGAAGTCTGTGGTGGAGGCAGGGCCTCCGTTCATGTATGGCACATTGAAAGAAGCTGTGATTGCTCGTTTCGAACCCCGACTTTGAACGTTTCCTCCTGCGCCAAGCGAGACAACTGCCAGAGGAGTCAGCAGATGCTTTCTATGCCCGCCTCAAAGATCTGGCAAGCCCCTGCACTCTACCCGGTGAAAACGATGAAACACGAGCACAATGCGGTCAGGGGCGCACCTCGGTAAACCCGGGGGAAAGCATTCTTCAAGGCCCAGGAATGCCTGTGGCAGACATGCTAACAACGGGGAGCTCAAAAGATCTGTCCAAAGTGAGAGCAGCGCACATGGACGCAGCGTTACAATGCCAAGTACAAACAGAACCTGTCAATGCGGCCCTTGCCGGAAACCCTGACAAGTAAAAAACATGCACCAAGTCTAATCCTGTGCCCAGAACATGCTACACGTGCGGTTGTGTGCACCGACACCAGTGGCAATGTCCAGCTCAGGGGAAGAGGTGCCCGGCATGCTTTATACCGAACTATTTTGCGACAGTGTGCCGCAACACAGTCCAGAAAATACAGAAGACAAAGGCCGTCAATGCTATGCATGTCTCTAACTCCCCAGAGGATGAGAAAGACATAAAGGATGATGACGTCGAAGGGACAGTACATGTCATACCTGCCTTGCAACCGACCAGACATCCCAGCAAACGTGTCCCGAGATGCAGTGTACTCATCGCAGGACATCAGGCACAGGCATTGATTGACACTGGGGCATCTATTAACATTATGGCACAATCAGCTATGCAAGCACTCCCTATACAACCCACACTGTGCCCCACCTCTACGCAGGTATCTGTATATGGGTGCACGACTACACTACCACTAGCCTGCGTATTCACCACAGAGATCACTCACGAATCCTCGCTCCACTCGTGCCAAAGTGTACGTCACAAAAGGGGGATCAGGAATGCCCCTGAGCTGCCAAACTGCGGAGCCCCTGAAGCTTGTCGCTTTTGTCTTCTGTGTGCATCAGGAAAGTGTGGATGGCCTGATGGCAGAATTTGCACCTCTGTTCGAGAGGATAGAGTGTGTCAAAGACCGAATGATACATCTTCATGTCGACAACTCAGTTCAACCTGTGGCACTGAAGCACCGCAGGGTAGTCTTCCATCCGAGACTGAAGGGGGAAGAGGAGTTGACAAAACTGGAACAGGCCGATATCATGGAGAGGGTTGATAGTCCGACTACTTGGGTATCCCCCATCGTTGTAGCTCAAAAAATCAAACAACCTGCGTAGGTCAGGATTGATGTTGATATGCGACTACCTAACCAAGCCATTAAGCGAGAACAGTGCGCCTTTCTCCAGAAGGAATTAGCCTATTTTGGATACCGATTTTCTCAGCATGGACTATTTATTACCGGACCCAGCCAAAGTCCAAGACATCTAATCAGCTCCAGCACCCACCACTGTCACTGGTGTGAAGTGTTTTAGGTATGGTCGCATACTGTTGATGTTTCATTCGAAACCTGACTGACCCCACAGCCCCCTTTAGAGAGCTGATGAAGACCAATACCATCTGGAAGTGAGAGTCTGATCAGAAAGGGGCTTTCCAAGCCATGAAACAAAGGTTGTCAGCAGACTCCACCCTGGTATATTTTAATCCTGCCCGGGAATCTGAACTGTCGGTGGATGCAAGTCCTATCGGCCTTGAAGCTATGCTATCGCAAAGGCAGAGCAATGGGGCGTGGGCTCCAGTGGCGTATGCTAGCCAGGCGTTGACAGACGTGGAACAGCGTTATTCCCACATTGAAAAAGAAGCCATTGCAGTGCACTGGAGCTGCCCCCATTTTCATCTCTATATTTGTGGCCAAACATTGATGGTTCACAGGATCGCAAGCCTTGTATCCAGTTACTCATGGGGCTGTATCCCAAACCTCCACAGAGAATTGAAAAGTGGATCTTACAATTACAGGACTATAGGTTTACGGTGGACCCAGAATCCAGTCAATTTTCTCTCGAGGCCTGCAAGGCTGGCTACTGAGGAAGAGGAGTCGGATGCCGATGAAGTGGAGGAACATGTCAGGCTAGTGGAACGGTCTAGACAGCTACCCATTTCTCTAGAGAAGATTGTGAAGGCCACTGCTGATGATGAGTGTCTTCAGTTGGCTATCTCAGCAATATCCACTGGAAAGTGGTGGGTCTTAACCAGCAAAACACTCTGTCAAACTTAGGATGCACGAGTAGTGTTAGGATCCCTGTACAGTGTACGTTCAGACCTGGCTGTCTCCTGCAGGATGTCTCAAGGTAGGCTCCCGTCTTGTGATTCCTAGGGCTCTGCAACAAAAAGAGGTTGATCTTGCTCATCTGTGTCATCAAGGGATCGTCAAGACAAAGTCCCGACTGAGATGCAAGGTTTGGTTTTGAATCTGGACACCCTCATTGAGCAAACAGTTCACCAGTGCCTATTGTGTCTGGCGGTGGAGCAGCAGAACCGCCAGCTCAGATCCTCACTGAAGATATACCACCATTTCCAAGGCAGAGAGCCAGGGATGATTTTGGAAGTCTTCTGGATTGGAGACAGAGGCTGGTAGTCATAGATGATTTTTCAAAGTACCCGGAAGTTGAAATTATGTATTCGATGACCGCAAGTCTATTACTCGGCTGGAGAAAATCATGGCCACGCACAGGATTCTGAAAGAACTGCGCACTGATAATGGTCCTCCATTCACTAGTCATGAGTTTGCCAAATATTTGCTGCCAGAGGCATTCATCACAGGAAAGTCACACCCCATTGGCTACAAGCAAATGGAGAGGCAGAACCCGTCATGCGCACCTTAAACAAGATGCTTCGCATCGCTCTGGCCTTTTTCCACGTTAAACTTAAAGGCACCCTTTTTTTACTAACCAAACATCATGGGATATTTTTATTTCGATATATCCTTTTCGCGACTTTTAGGTTTCGCTGTCACTTTCAATCTCTAATCTCACGTAGCTCACTACATTGCTCTACCGGATGCCACTATCCACTGACAGCTTGTTCACAGTCTAGTCTTCCGCTGTCCGGAAGCAGACTCGCTCATTCTATGCTGCATGGTGGGAATAAGTAGAGAAGCTCCAGTTCTTGTCACATCCAGCTAAGCACAAGACGCTATTGGGACACTGTTGGAATCACTCTACGCTTGGATACATATTTAAGTAAGTCTTGGGACAGGTCTTTTTCTTCTCTTCCTTTAAACGCGAGCATCTCCCTTGTTTAGGTACCAATTTTGAGGTTTACGATCAGTGTTAGATAACGAGCCTTTCGCTCAGCACGGCTAACAATGGCCATTTCGTTCCTTACTTTTGGGGGTCCTTTTTCATTTACAGAGTTTATCAAATTTAAGTTAGCCATAGGGGGGTCTCCTTTACTGGGTCACTGTGTCACCGCCTCAATGTCATCCTTGCGTTTCCACATTAAAGCAAGTTTTTTTCAAGTAGATAGCTATCTCTACCAACATGCGATAACACCGAAGTACTATCATACCCTTCCCTCCATGAGCCACGCTGAATTTCACTGCACAAGTTTTAATTAAAATACATTCACATCATTACCGTAAGCCAACTAGGATTTTTTACTGTTCCCTTAGACTTTCGCTTCTAATGAATCTTTACTGGCTGCTTAGCTGAACCTACTGAAAATAACTATATTCGACGACTAAGACATACAGGCGGTCGCATAGGCTTGAGGTATCTACTCCACATATTTTGATACTGTTCTACCAATGACGTACGAGTGGCAAGCACTTCTTCTATGTACACCACCTGTCTCCATACAAGGCCTCTACAGTTTCTACATAACGCCCTAATACGGATAAACCACGCTGACCTCGGCTCATGATGTCCATTACTCTTGCAAGACATATAACACTTCATCATTCGGTAAGCTGGCCAAAGATGAGACTTAATTTTACGTCTCTAACACTGACACCTGGGTGCTTAATTTAAAATTTGGTTCATATCCGGTTTTTCTTTTTGGTTACTTAATTTTTTCCTGCTCTTACCACCAATCTTGCTTCTCTCCCTTAACCAACATTCTCACTCTTTCTCTTCACCACCCTCTCTCAACTTGGGATTTCCTTTGCTCCTTAATATGTTTTCTTTACCCGTAACCATTTTGCCCTGTCTGCTCTCACTTTTACGCTCTCTCTCTAGTCATTCACCAAGTATTGTGGTCTTTTACTTGCGTAATTTTAAAATACGGATATATTGTATGCCATTGCAGTCCTGAAGAAGCTCATGTTCTGGCGAAACTCATTGGCTGTCTCCAACAAAACACATAACAGGTGTATTTGAAATAAAGATACACAAAGAACAACGCCTACTGATTGTTTTTCCACTTTGTACATGTTACATTGCTCTACTTGTTAACAATTGATATTGCCTCTCAGCCACAATCTATGAAAATACGGAACGTGCTCGTTACACTTTTATTGGAGAATACCGCCTTACCCCTGTAATGGCAGAGTTTTTGGCTTTATTTAGCAGTGATATAGATCATTAGTCTTGCTCGCATCTAGTATAGGTATTCTTAGCCTGTGTTGGCCCTTTTAAGCCCTTTTTTCCAGATCTAGAAGAGGATAGCTGCTTAATATGCCTTTATTCTTGACTTTAACCTGTCTATTGCCTATTGGCTTTGACATATTAGACATATTGGTATGGTTTATGTAGGTGTTTTGACAGAGCTAAGGAGCATTTCACCCCTTTCAAGCCTACAGGCCTAGAGCTAGAGAGACTCCATCTTGATGGAAGCAGGGAGACTTTTCAGGGCAAAGGCAATGTTTATAGTTAAGGCTGTTTTTCACTTGGAGAGAACCGGTCTGGGCCAGCCCTTATCGGTAGGCTGTATTATTCTCTGTGTAGAAGACACAACAAAAGGCCGGCCGGCTGGGTGTGTGTCCTTGATGCGAGGTGATGCAGAGACCTGGTAGGCGGCGGGCTGATGGCTGGAACTTTCCATGAGGAAACAGCATTCTATATTTGTGAAGTGCAGAGGCGGAGTCAGTCAGTCAAGCAGAGGAGAGTCGAGGAGAGAGTCCAGCAGAGAGTCGAGCAGTGGAGTGGAGTTGGCAGAGAGAGAGAGAGGGTTCAATCTGGAGAAGAGCTGAGTTGAATAGTGAGCTGGAACTGAAGGAAGCAGTCAGAAGCAGTTGCTTATCAGGAGGAGGTGTGAATAGCTGGAGTCTGAAGTAATGCCTTTTAAAAGAGATAGAGGAGAGCTCGTGGACTAACCTATGGGAGCAGATGGAGTTAATTGGACATTGGCGCAGAGACAGAGTGAATAAGCTAGTGGAATGAACGGTGATCAGAGCGGCAGGAACCATTAAGATTGAAGACGGAAGGTGGAGAGACAGTTCGTGTGGGGGAGAGGAGTCCAGAGACAGAGTGATCAGCGCAGAGGTGTACCCAAGAGTGCAGGAGAGAGAGAGAGCCTGAGATGAGCCAAGGCACAGACGAGAGAGGAACCCAGATGACAGCTAGAACAAGACTTCACACTAATCAGGTGATATTGTTTTCATCACATTAGCTACACTTACACTTTATGTCTAATCTTTTCCCTTTCAGCGGAGTGTTCCTGTTATGTGTAATCCTTCTCTTTCAAGCGGTGTGTTCTACCTATAGCCTTTGTTGATTTGTGTAAATGTTTATATTGTTATAATAAAACAACCCCCAGTTTATAACAAACTGGTGTGTAGCCCCTATTCTTGTTCACTGAAGGTAAATGTACCTCCTAGGTGATTACTAGGTATGTGAATGGATGAGTAATCCCAATCAGGTAAGTGGTGATCACATAAATAGGGAGTGAGTGGACCTTTGATGCCAAGAGCAGGGAGTACACTATAATCTGGAACTATATTCAAAGTTATTATTGTAGTTTTATCCCGAGTAGACAGTTGAGATAATATCCCAAATAATGGTTCATAGGAATGTGGTCGTCGTTGATATGCGGCGTTAATGAGAGCACTGGGGGGTCGAACCAGTGTGGATACCCACAGGATTGTGGCTTGAGTAAATGAGAGCACTAGGTAGTTGAACTAGTGTGTAGTTTCGCAGGATTGCGAACACTTTGGAAAAGGGAGCATTGGGTTCTGCAGGCCCATGTGTAGTCGCACCGGATTGTGCGCAATATCTGCCCTAGGGTAGAACGGTCTGGGTCTGAGTGGCCGCGAGACCAACTGATGTAAATAAGTGTGGTGTAGGGTATGGATATCCCTAGTAATCAGTGAGTATTCTTAGTATCCCTATAGATTTAGTGGTGTTTTTAATAATATGAGCTTGTATATTGCGAGTTCCCCATCCTCAGGTAGGTACCAGGTGCCTGGATATAGAGGAGTCCTGAGGAGGGAAGGTGAGTACGTTCTGGCTGGGTTGGAGGGGCCCCTGGGGGCTGATCCCACCTACTCAGAAAATCCAGCCATTACAACCCCTCACTCGACGACTCAAGTCAGCCCTAGCTCCCTTTGTGGGAATCGACCTGTAGGTGATATCATTCCCCAAATGGAGAAGCCTTCCACAATGCAGAGGAAAGTGCCTGAGAAATCTCAACAAGGTCGGATACGAAATGATCGCATGTCTCGAGTCCGCATAGCCAAGCACAGTTCTATCAAGTTCAGAGATTTAGTGATGGTAAAGAACAGGCATCCACGAAGTAAGTTCATTCTCCCTTTTGAGATTGATCCATGGCGAGTGCAGTCAGTGAAAGGAACAATGATCACAGCTCAGAAGGCAGGAGAAACCCTCACGAGGAATGTGTCCTGTTTCAAACACTATCAAGCTCCTGTGAGACAGACGGTTAAGGACCTCTCTGCAACCTCGGAGAGTGAAGTGGGGAATGATGAAGACATTTTCCCTGATGATCCTTTCCCCCACTAGACCTTCCAAGTCTACAGCTTCCACTCCGAGTGTGACTGTGTCTCCAGAGACTGGTATCTGTCCTTTGGAAGAATCGAGCCCCGCTGGGCAGTCTGATTTCTGTCCATGTCCCCAACTGACCCGACGCGAAGAGGCAGGCGATGGAGTCTTTTGCCAAGGAAGGGAGAGATACCATCTCTGACCATGTCCTATGAGATCTTCTTGTCTGAAGAATTTGGTGTTGATCTGAAGTGTGGTCTCATTTTTAGGTTTCGCCTGGGGCCGGAGCTCCTAGCTCCGCCCAGGAGAAATCTAATGTCCCTACAGTGTGGAGCTTAGTCCCGCCCTCTGTTCCATTGGCTACCTCCATAAATGGAGGCTAGCCATTGGAACAGAGATCTGTCCATCATGGCCGGACCAGATTCGTGGGCGTTCCTGCATTTTTTTCCCTCTCCACCCTTTTCGCATCGTCATCAAGGCCGTGGGCGGGGTTTGTTTTTTCCAACGTCAAGGTTTAATTTGGTCATTCAGTGGCTGACTGCCGCCCGAGGAAGTCCAGGTGAGTGCCTTTCTGGGCGTTCCCTCCCCCCTCCCGCTGTCCGTGTGCCAGCCCGCCCCACCCTCCCGCTGACCGTGTAGCTGCCCGCCCCTCCTCCCGCTGTCCGTGTGCCCGCCCGCCCCCCTCCCGCTGTCCGTGTGTGTCTGTGCGAGTGAAATCATCCCAACACCCTCGCACCCTTCCTTTTTTTCTTCAGAGGAGGCTGCCCCCACCCTCCTCTGGAGCGAGAATAACCAGATCATAGTTCCTTTTTCCGCCCCCCCCTCCCGCTGTCCGTTCCTTTCCCGCCCCCCTCCCCAAACAAACAGCCGCTTGGGTCACGTGACGGCTGGCTTTTGTCCTTGAATCTTTGGTGGCTTTTGTCGAGTGAACAGTCATCTGCTTACGCGGCCTCGCTTGTATAGTATTCATGACGGGATGAGTGACCGCAAATCGAATCTATATGAGATTATGCTTTTCCGCCAACAATGCTGCCAGTGTGTGTACATGTCCAGGTAGGTACTGTGTTATTGCTTGTTAACATCCTTCTCTTGACGTTAAACAATTGGATGAAACTAGCAAATGACAGTGCTCTTTGGAGCAGAAAAGGAGTAATGCGTACTTGCTGTTATTCACTAATCGCCTCTAGGCACGCATGCTCCTCTGTGAATGTGACGTCTCGAGCATCTTGCTTGCATCTGTTTAAAGGTGCTTTTTGCCAGCGTCTCTCGTTCCTTGTATGACAATACGATCGGAAATGTTATTTGGGCCCGAATGGCCAGCAGTGGGACTGTGGACACATATTAAGATTTTATAGCAAGCCAGTGCCCGTGGAAGACGCTCGTGTCTGGGGCTGAATCAATGGCATTTCACGCCAATCTCTTCATGTCGCTGACATGCAAATGCTTCCCATCCTGTTTAGCCTTTCAAAGACGCCGGCGTTCCGGGAACTCGCTCCGTTTTTCTGAAGGCCCGCCCATCTCTGGTCTGATGCCCTATGCTTACACCAACAACTATACCTCTTCAAGACAGCCCCTGCGCCCACCCGGGCCATAGCCTGGATCTACCCATCGCCCCACTCCCAGCCAGGCGCATTTTTTATCTGACGCCGACAAACGCATGTCTAACCCAAGCCCCCTTAGGGGAGCTGCTTTACAAGAAGGAGCCGGGCTTCCCAAGCAGTCGGCCCGCTCTGCAACCATTTCCAGCTCTACACAATCGAATATTCGTTACCAGAGCGTGAATCAATAACTTGCTGGACCAGCTCCGAAAGGAGTCCCTTAAAGAGCCAGGCCACCTCCCCTCCCCCACCCTTCTCCCGCGTGCATGGCCTCTCAAGATGGAAACTGCAAAACAAAAGCAAAGTCGGGCCAGGCAAGTGCTCACTCACAACAGCTAATATGATCGAAATGGATTCTTATCAGTCGATCCGTAGTAGAATGCAAAAACGGTGAAGTGGTTAAATTGTTTTAAACGGACGAGAAAGTATAGAGCACATTTTCAGTAAAAAGGAGAGTGTTTACTTGTCTGGAGTAAAACAGTAAGCCCCCAGTCAAAGGTGCTGTTGCTGATTTGTGGCCAAGTTGGGAGAGGGAGACCCTCAGTGTGATATTCTGTACCCTTCCCCTTTAACTTACTATGTTCTTTCCCCACATTCCTTGTTCTGAGAATGTACTTGCATGTACATTCCTTTTGAGTCAGTTACTGATGGCTGTTCGTGGGATGAGGTTTTATTAAACCCACCTAACCTCATCAAACCAAGTCTCCTCGTTTTCCTTAATTTAATAACTAATTTTACACTGGCGACGATTGGACACCTCAACCACAACAACTCAGAAAGAAAACCTACCTCGTTTTCTCCTCCAGCGGCAGATTTTCAACAAAAGAAGAGAATCGTCGGCTTCCCAGCGGCAGACTCGTCAATCATAACATGGTGAGGAGAGCGGGAGGATAAATTCTTAAAATAAACTATTCTGGGATCTTAAAAATAGAAATCAGCGCTTTAAAGATTTATTTTATTAAAGCGCGAGCTTAACGCTTTCCCCGGCTCGCGCAACGTCCAAGCATAAACAAAACGCGCCTACGTCAGACGCATCACCTGACCAGAGTTACGCTGCGTTTCAACGCTCTAACGCTGCGTGTCAGCACAAAGTTCTTTCACCTCAGAGTGCGCTTGCGTCAGTGACATTCCAAATCAAAGCGCGAAGACATTCTACTAAGGAATAGCGCGAAGCCATTCTAATTAACAATACTTTGCGTTCTAGGAAGCTTCAACAAGCGCATTAGAACACAACTTGCCTACTCATTCCAATAACAATTGAAGGAACATTTAGTCAAAGGACATTCTAAAAAAAAAAACAGAACTCATTCATTATTGGTGTATTCTATTCCATGAGACTATTCAGACTAAAATTACACTTTATGATCCCACAATTACAATAGTAGATATCAAGTCATTTTTTTTTTTTTAAAAAAAAGGAGACTGAAAGAATATTCTAAAGGATAGTGAAATAATAATTATTTTTTTGTTTAATTATATTTGGAGAAGGAGCAGATTCAAAAAAAAAGAGGAAAATTAGTTCTACTCTCTAAATTAAATATTCATCACTTACCTGATAATATAAAAAAGAAATAAGAATAAGCAGAAATGCAAAATGTTACTCAACCAGCATTTTTTCTAATTAGTCCAGGTGAACCAAATGTGAAATGGAAAAAGTGGAATTTTTTTTCGCAAACTATGCGAGAGTATGTGGAACAAACCTTAGTGCTGAAAGAAAACATTCACTTTTGTTACATTGTCTAGGAGGAGAAGGTCAGGATGTTCTGGAACATCTACCTGATCTATCAGCTGCAGAACAAAGGAATCTGAACGAGTACGAGATAGCCATTCTACAACTAGATAGACATTATTTACCTAGACTCAGCACGATTATGGAAAGATACCACTTTGGTCTGAGAGAACAAAAGAGTGATGAATCAGTGGAAGACTATGTGTCGTCATTGAGGAAACTTGCTTCCTCATGCAACTTTGGTCAATCGCTTGACGAGAGAATTCGTGATCAATTTGTTTTAAGATGTGCTCATGACGACATAAGAAAGGAACTCTGGCTAAAAGACGAACCACCTCTCGAAGAAGTACTTGTGATTGCAAAACAAGTTGAACACATGACCAAATGTGTGGGTGAACTTAAAAAAGAAAAGGATAAACCTACTGTTTCAGATTCAAAAGTAGAGGAAAAAGTTGATGAGACAATTTGTCAAGTTAAGAAGACTGATGGAGCGAATCCAGAAGAAAGAACATTCAGAAATATGAATTCTTCAAATGTAAAATTTTCTTGTTTTAGATGTGGACAAATTAACCATTTAGCTAATTCTCCTATTTGTCCCGCTCTAAAGTCTACTTGTAATGTATGTAATAAGAGAGGTCACTATGCTAGATTTTGCAGGTCTAAACCCACAAACAGTGATCCTAGGAGAAGGTGGCCACAACCGCAAGTAAGGTCAATTTGTTTTGAAGTAAATGATGAAGAATCTGACCATCCTTCATTTCTGGTTAAGGTAGAAAATAACATGATTAACTTAAAATTTGATTCTTGCTCAAAGATAACTATCATAGATGAGAAAATGTTTAATGATTTGTTTGCAAAGAAGGTAAAAGTATTTAAATGTGACATTATTCCTTTAGGCTATAGTGAAAAACCTATTTCTATGTTAGGATATTTTTTGGCAGAAATTGAACTGGGATCTCGCATAATTGTAGGAAAAGTGTATATTTCAAAAAAAGGGGATGCTTTGTTAAGCTGGCTGCATCAACGACAGTTGGGTGTCACACTTGATTCGAATGCCTCTCCTCAAGTCCAAATACAAGAAATATCTGATTCACCCTGTAAAGCAAGTGATGAAAATTTATCTTTAACTCTTGCTAGAAAATTTCCTAATGTATTTAAAGATGATTTAGGGTGTTTACGTGGGTACAAGCATTTAATTAAATTGAAAGAGAATGCACTTCCAGTTGTAGCCAAAGTTAGGAGAATTCCTCTTTCAGAACAAGCCAAAGTACAAGATGAGTTAGATAAACTCATTAAGAGTGACATAATTGTACCAGTAGAAGCCACGGAATGGCTTGCTCCTGTTGTTATAGCCAAAAAACCCACAGGTGAAATTCGTCTGTGCATTGATCTAAGGTCACTAAACAAAGAGGTGGTAGTAGACAGGTTCCCACTTCCCAACATAGATGAAATGATTGGCACTTTAGAAGGAGCAAGATATTTTACCACCCTTGATCTTGCTTCTGCCTACCACCAGGTAGAATTAGATGAATTGTGCCAGGACTTAACTGCTTTTATTACACCAATGGGTACTTTTAAGTTCAAGAGAATGCCGTTTGGCTTAGTGTCAGCGGCCTCTGTTTTTCAGAGGATCATGTCAAGAATCTTAAAAGGGTTGATTGGTGTAAAGTGCTACCAAGATGATTTATTAATTTATGGTAGTGACGCACATGAACATGATAGTAGAGTTTCTATGGTCTTAAAAAGGTTAGAAAGTGCAGGCATGACTCTAAAAAGGGCAAAGTGCAAATTCGGTGTGCAGGAAGTTAATTATTTGGGACATCGCATCACGTGCAATGGAGTTTTTCCAAAAAAGGAATTAGTTGAGACAATCGATAAAGTGAAAGAACCCTCTTGCAAGGAAGAACTTCTCTCCTTCTTGGGTATGGTAGAGTTCTATGGAAAATTTATTTTCAATTTTGCAGAAAAGACACATAATTTAAGAAAGTTAACGGTGAAAAATTCTGTTTTCAACTGGTCATCTGATTGCAAGTCTGAGTTCTTGAACTTAAAGAAAGATTTGAATAAGGCACCCTCACTTCACGCTTTTGTCCCAGGTCTACCTACTATCTTGTTTACTGATGCTAGCGATAAGGGACTTGGTGCAGTCTTAGTTCAGAAGAAAGATGGAAATGACTCTTTAATATGTTGTTCTTCTCGATGTCTCAGAGGTTCAGAGTTGAATTACTCCGTGATAGAAAAAGAATCTTTAGCAATCTTTTGGGCATTAAGAAAGTTAAAAAATTTGATTTGGGGAACCAGAATCTGTGTTTTGTCTGATCATAAACCTTTAAAAGAAGTGTTTTCAAAGAAAGGCCTAGATGCAATCTCATCCAGGATAAGAAGATGGATTGTTTCCCTACAGGAATTTGAAGTTGAGTATATTCCTGGAGCTTCTAACAAATCAGCAGATTGTTTATCTAGGTTGGTCAATAATGAGAACTTTGAGCAAGATGATGTATGTGATTCTGAAGAGTTTGTAAACGTTTGTGAAGTGACTGATGGTGCTATTTCTGAGTCTGAATGGAGATCTGAGTTGGAGAAAGATGAGGATATTTTGAAAGTAATTCTTTCTTTGAGAAATGACTCTCGTTTGGACAAACCATGGCTGTTGGTTGCTGATGAACTTTCAGAGAGTAATGGTCTACTAACACGTGGAACCAAACTTGTTCCCCCACTCTCTTTAAGGAGTAGGTTATTGGCACATGCTCATTGTGGTCATTTGGGTATAGTCAAGACTAAAGAATTCCTTCGCATGCAGTTTTGGTGGCCTGGCATGGAACTCGAAATCGAAAGAATGGTTCGTGAATGTCCTGAATGTTGTTCTAGTGACAAAATTTTGAAAACAAGACAAATGCCTATGGTGAAGAGGATGTTACCTGGTCATCCATGGGACGAGATTGCCATTGACATTCTTGGTCCTCTCTCAGGTGTTTCTGATACCCCTTATCTCATTGTCCTGATTGATCTGTATTCTCGATGGATTGAAGTCTCTGCTGTCAGAGAGATTACTTCTAACTCTGTTATAAGATTTTTAGAGCCTATATTTAGTAAGGAAAGTTTTCCTAATTCTCTTCTAACTGATAACGGTCCCCAGTTTTGTTCCTCTTTGTTCGTTGATTATCTGAAAAAGTGTGGCATAAAACATAAAAGGTGTTCTCTTTACCACCCCGAGACAAATGGTGCGGTAGAGAGGGTTAATAGGACTCTGAAAGAATCTATACAGCTTGCACGGTCTTCTGGCCTAGATTGGAAGTCCACCCTGCAGGACAGGATTAATGTTTATCGCTTTGCTCCCCATTCCACCACTGGTAGGTCTCCATTTGAGCTCTTCAAAGGGAGGGTTCCCAACACTTTAATGTGTCCTGGGTGGATGTGCCTCAACAAAGGCTTAGTTGATAATGATGTTGGTGAGTGGAGAACTAAGGAATTACTTAAACAAGATGCTCGCAAGGTGAACTTTGATCTCAGGAAACGTGCATTTCCTTGTAAGGTCAAAGTAGGTGACCTTGTGAGAATAAAGACCCCAGCAGGATGTAGACCTTGGTCCAAGTACACTGATGTTAGGTCTGTTGTTAAGATTTTCAAAAATGCTGTTAAAACTGATGATGGTAGAATCTGGAACAAGAGTCGTATAGTAATTGTTAATGGAGATTTGTTATCTTCTCATGCTCCTACGTATGTTGGTAATTCATACAATAGTTCTCGTTTGGGCTCTAACTTTTCCTCCCAAAGATCAACGTTTCCTTCCAGAAGGAGTCCAAGGATTTGTAAGGCTCCCTCCTACCTGAAGGACTATGTTTAGTTTAAATTATCAAGTATTTGCTCTATGTTTTTTTTCCTGTGTTTTCTTTTATCTCTTTGTATAAGAGGGAGATGTGTGATATTCTGTACCCTTCCCCTTTAACTTACTATGTTCTTTCCCCACATTCCTTGTTCTGAGAATGTACTTGCATGTACATTCCTTTTGAGTCAGTTACTGATGGCTGTTCGTGGGATGAGGTTTTATTAAACCCACCTAACCTCATCAAACCAAGTCTCCTCGTTTTCCTTAATTTAATAACTAATTTTACACTCAGCTTCAGTATGTATATTCGGTCTCTAGTTCTGTAAGAGCAATTAACTGTCTTTCATGGGCGACCAGTCTCAGAGCCGGGAAGTGTGCTTTTTGCGGCCTCGGTTTCTGACTTTACTAGTGTTTAGCTTGATGTATGTGTAGCTACAGTCACCACTAACTTGGGTGCAAGGTATGCAAAATTACACTGGACCGGGATGCGGCCTGAATAATTACCTGTGACTGAGATTAATTCAAGCATCCCATCCATTCCTTTTTATATCCTTCAGTGTGACTCTCTAAGGGAGATCGGTATGCTCAGACGTGGGGCCTGTGCCCGCAGTGCCACTGGAACCAAGCTATACCCAACTAATGAGCCCTAATAAGTGTGAAACAGGTCCTGGGTTGCTTGTGTTCTGATTCAGGGAGAACCTGGCTTGGCAGTTCGTACTGGACTCATTGCAATGGAGAAGGGTCAAGACAGATTTGCATATGACTGGGTACAAACTGAGGTGGCATGGTATGCAAATGAAGATGGACTGAAATGCGGCTGAGTAATTACCAGTGGCTGAGATTAACTCGAGCATTCCATCCATCCTTTTTTAGGATTCGCCTGTCGAAAGCTGCGCAAGCAGCGTTTCGCGCAGGCGAAATCTTTTGTCTAGAGTATGTGTGTGTAGTCCCGCCCCTCTGTTCCATTGGCTAGCTCCATAAATGGAGGCTAGCCATTGGAACAGAGATCAGATTCGTGGGCGTTCCTGCGATTTTTAGGCTTTTCGCCACGTCATGCGGCGGTGGGCGGATGTCATTTTTTTTTTCCAGGCCGGCATCCTTCGTCACACCAGCCTGCTCGCTCTCCCTGTGAGGACGCAGACTCGACCCGCTCCCTACTCCGAGCAGGGGTGGGGTGCGCCATTTCACTTTTCTTGTTTTTATTGAGGTTGTATTATCTCGGTCGTGAGTTTCAGAGAGAGTTTTCGACTGTGTGGTTGAAATATTATAAGGAGTGTGCATTCGGCGGATCAGTTTGGGGCTTCTGGAGTCGAGCACAGTGAGGCTCCAGACCCCTCAGTGAAGAACACGCTATTAATATTTGTTTTTCAATATAACGCAAATAGCACTCTTACATATCCGCCGCATCAGGGAAAAGGGATATCGTATGAAATCGGGCACCTTCCTAAAATCGGGCAGGAATTGAACGGCTTTCTTTTCGCGGAAGTATTGCTCTGCTGATTTAGCATCCCCGGTGTTGTGCTGGTCACAAGACAGCGTGGCCGAGTTCCTTTGCCCTTGGTGACCTGTCCAGAGTCAATCACTTATTCCACAATCTAGTGGACCTTTTAATTTGCATGCGGTGGGGCTGCAGTCGACATGGAGCTGTTTATGTTGGATGGAAGGCAGACTTTGCAGAACGTGTTTGCGGAGTTGATTTCTGTGTAAAATTGAATACCGAGCCCTCAGTGAAAAACACGCTATTAATATTTGTTTTTCAATATACCGCAAATAGCACTCTTACATATCCGCCTCATCAGGGAAAAGGGATATCGTATGAAATCGGGCACCTTCCTAAAATCGAGCAGGAATTGAACGGCTTTCTTTTCGCGGAAGTATTGCTCTGCTGATTTCGCATCCCCGGTGTTGTGCTGGTCACAAGACAGCGTGGCTGAGTTCCTTTGGCTCGGTGACCTGTCCAGAGTCAATCACTTATTCCACAATCCAGTGGACCTTTTCATTTGCATGCGGTGGGGCTGCAGTCAGCGTGGAGCTGTTTATGTTGGATGGAAGGCAGAGTTTGCAGAATGTGTTTGCTGAGTTGATTTCTGTGTAAAATTGAATACCGAGGCCCGGATTTATAAAAGGTGTTGCGTTGTCTGTACGTTGCACAAGGCGATGCAAGGCAGAGTGAGTGTGTAGAGTGAGTGTGCAGAGTAGTGAGTGCAGAGTAGTGAGTGTGCAGACTAGTGAGTGCAGAGTGTGAGTGCAGAGTGCAAAGTGAGTGTACAGAGTAGTGACTGCAGAGTGCTAGGGAGTGCAGAGTGACTGCAGAGTGCCAGGGAGTGCAGAGTGACTGTAGAGTGCTAGGGAGTGCAGAGTGACTGCAGAGTGCTAGGTAGTGCTAGGGAGTGCAGAGTGCTAGGGAGTGCTAGGAAGTGCAGAGTGGCTTGGGAGTGCTAGGGAGTGCAGAGTGATTAGGGAGTGCTAGGGAGTGCTAGGGAGTGCAAGGGAGTGCAAGGGAGTGCAAGGGAGTGCAAGGGAGTGCTAGGGAGTGCAGAGTGACTAGGGAGTGCAGAGTGCTAGGGAGTGCAGAGTGCTAGGGAGTGCAGAGTGACTCGGGAGTGCTAGGGAGTGGAGAGTGACTAGGGAGTGCTAGGGAGTGGAGAGTGACTGCAGAGTGCTAGTGACTGCAGGGTGACTGCAGAGTGCTAGGGAGTGTTAGGGACTGCAGAGTGACTGCTAGGGAGTGCTAGGGATTGCAGAGTGACCTCAGAGTGACTGCTAGGGATTGCAAGGGATTGCAGAGTGACTGCAGAATGCTAGGGAGTACAGAGTGACCGCAGAATGCTAGGGAGTGCTAGGCAGTGCAGAGTGACTAGGGAGTGCTAGGGAGTGCAGAGTGACTAGGGACTCCTAGGGAGTGCAGAGTGCAAGGGAGTGCAGAGTGCAGAGTGCAAGGGAGTGCGAGGGAGTGCCGAGTGACTAGGGAGTGCAGAGTGCTAGGGAGTGCAGAGTGACTAGGGAGGGCTAGGGAGTGCTAAGGAGTGCAGAGTGACTAGGGAGTGCTAGGGAGTGCAGAGTGACTAGGGAGTGCTATGGAGTGCTAAGGAGTGCAGAGTGACTGCAGAGATTAAGCTAATGGCAATGTAAATGACAATGCCATTTATTTATCTGTTTTCAAAACCAACATAAATACAAATTTTGTCATTTACAATGCCAATAGCTCTAACTTTTCCAACGGCGAAACCATTGCATTGTAAATGCTGGTTTCTTTTTCTTTCTCTCTTTTTTTCCCCCTACTTTAGCCATGCTCTACAGAAGCCACGCTACTATGCACATGGCTAAACATTGCGACTGACTTTGCCAGTGCTTGTTTAGGTGTACTTCATAACGCTAGACGGCTAAAAGGCACAAGATTGCCCTCCATCTGTCAAATGGAGGGTACCCGGGACCAATGAGGGGGTTCTTGTGCTGCGCATCTATTGCTACATGAGGTGACACTGCGCCAGTGAGTGTGACCTGTAAAGGGAGGGGCGGGGGGGCAATGAGGGTGCTACGCTGTCATTTTCTGCATACATACATAGCATAATGCCTGTCATTTGCTGCATACGTACATGCATAATGACTGTCACATTCTGCGTATATACATAGCATAATGATATGCGTTTATAGACTCAAATTATTTACAATCAAAAGTTGCAGAAACCGAGAACAAGATGTATGTCACGTATTCCAATGTGTGCAGGGGGCTCAGTGCAACATGCACACTTTTGCATCAGCTTTTGCACTGACCGCCAAGTGGAAACGCAGATGTGCACCTGACCCCGGTGCAGAATCAGACATTCCTGCTCTGGTCGGATGCACCAGAGTTGGGGCCTCATGTACTGTATTGTGACGCACGGCTGCGCTGCCGTGAGTAGAAATATAGTAAATATTCCTGTCTTTCTCCCCTGCGCCAGTGCACAAACAGCAGCCGTGCGCCAGCACAGACGCCCTTGTGTCATTTTGCAATGGTGCCTGTGCTGACGGCATGATTGCTTTCCTGCAGAAAGGGACACCTTCCTGCCCAAAACAAATCATTAGGGGCATTTTCCTCCTTACACGCATAGAAAGAGAAAAAACTGAGGAGAAATGAAAGTATTTCTCCTTCTTCCACCTCCCTTATGTCGACCCTGGCGAGGCGCAGGATTATGAAGCATTACCAGATTTACAAAGTGTCGTAAACCTTGGAATGAGGCAAGTTCTATGGATGTTGCGTGGGAACCCCCGACAACATCCATGCAACGCCCCTTTCATGCAGAGTTATGCGTGAAAGGGAAACATATTTACAAGTCTATGAAAAGTCACGCAGTGTGACTTCACGTGGCCATGTGATATATGGGCAGGCACACCGTGGCCCTGATGAGTCCCTGGCGGCGCAAGGGACTTGTGAATGAGGCCCTTGGTGTGCAGAGCAAGTGCATACAACCTGTACAATTACATTCCCATTACTAGTGTGAACTACGCAGCTTTTTGCATTTTCTCAAACCATATCATACACTGACCATAAAATAACACGCCTTTTGTGAGAAAGTGAGTTTCTGTTGCAGTACCCCACCACTTTTTGCCTGATGCACTTTTCCTAGGTGTGCCCTGGGTTCCGGCCAATCAAGTACCCAGGGCTGTGGTCCTCCCCTAAAAATTGTACTAAAGCCTAAACCCAATTGGCATCTCTGGCCACATGTCAGCCCCTAGTAAATGGTACCCTAGGTACCCAGAGCATTGTGACCAGAGAAGACCCATAAGGACTGCAGCACTTTTTGTGCCACCCTTAGGGGCCCTGAACCCTGACACACACAGCTGGCTTAGTGTCCTGGTGCAGAACTAAACAAAGAGTCAACATGGCACAAATCCCTGTGTAAATACTGATAATTGGTAGGATAGATGCACAGCTGTTGTTTTTTGTTAGTGCTAAGCAAGATGTTTGTCTCCTGTTTTTGGTGCTCCTAGAGGTGATGTCAAGGGTCCGACGGCGTCATGAAACATTAGTAATTGTGAAACTAGTGAACCACTAATTTCATCCCTTTTGGGCACACATTTTCGTTGTCTTTCTAATAGAAAAAGACTTCCACTCTGTTTTTTTAATTGTTCATAAGTATCTTTTTAATTCATTTAAGGTGTTATAATTCTTCTTTTAGACATCAAGTCGTTATCATATAGGTTTAAGTTTTGACCTCATAAGCATCAGGCAATGTCGTTTCAAAACATCCAATGCATTTTCGGGCATTGTTAATATGCCCTTCATCAGGGAACAGACACTGTAAAAATAGTATGATATCGATTAGGGTGCTGATTTCTAGACGGTATTAATCACAAATAATGCAAAACATGTATTAATTGGTACATGCACACTGTTAAGAAATCATTTGCGTGTATGCGTATATATATACAAAGTAACTCATAGTTACAAGAAATTGCTATGTATTTGCATGTTAGCCTAATTCAGTAATGTTGGAACAACAAAATAGTGTAACACTTACAAGCCTTTCCTCGCGGGTGTGCAGATGAGTCTGTAAGAAAACGTGAGAAGCACAGTCAACGGTGCTATATGTGCGTTTTGTGGAAAGGTTAGGGATTCGCTCGTCTAGATCGGCTATGGAGACTAACCTGTGGTATCAGTTTGGCGTGCTTCGGTCGGTTGGTATCCTTCTGAACGACGGCACAGAACGGGTCTGTCCGCGTTTTACTGTGTTCAAAAGAAGTTCCGGTCATGTGACCATGGAGATAGACGATAGACTGTCGATATCTTGTTTGAAAAGTTCCGGGTCTATCGTCTATCTCCATGGTCATGTGACCATGGAGATAGACGATAGACTGTCGATATCTTGTTTGAAGGATACCAACCGACCGAAGCACGCCAAACTGATACCACAGGTTAGTCTCCATAGCCGATATAGACGAGCGAATCCCTAACCTTTCCACAAAACGCACAAGTTACTACTTGTGTAACGATATATCTGTAAGAGACATTGGTTAGTGATAGATTCCTTACCTTAGAATATCCCCAGGCGTCAGACTGGATCCGGAAACTTTTGCGTAGCAATACCCCTGCGCGCCGGTAGGCGTCGTCTGCGGCTCCGCGTCCGTCGTCGGCGTCGTGAGCGCCGGGATGACGTCGTCGGAGTACTTAGACGGCGCCCATGCGCGCTGACGTCAGTTCTGATAACACAGCTTTTCCGTGCCAGATACGCAGAGCCATGATAGAACTAACACTGGTGCCATGAAACTAGGGCCCTGAAAGGGGATGACCTTAACCCTAGATATCGGTTCGCAGAACGGGGAGGATGGGCGGGCGGTAAGGAATTTATCACTAACCAATGTCTCTTACAGATATATCGTTACACAAGTAGTAACTTGTGCATCTGAAAGAGACACGTTAGTGATAGATTCCTTACCTTAGAATAGATACCCCAGCAATACCAACCCCGGTGGTGGGTCTGCGAACCAATATCACACCAGAAAGTCCTGGAGGACGGAACGGCCAAAGAAGCCATCCCTCCGGACTTGACTGTCCAGGCAGTAGTGTCTTGCGAACGTGTGCAGCGAGGCCCACGTAGCTGCCTGGCAAATGTCCTGCAGGGGGACACCGCGGCCCAGGGCAGTTGTCGTTGCCGTGGCCCGAGTGGAGTGAGCCCGCAATCCAGCTGGGGGCTCCTTCCTCGCCATGGAGTAACATGCTTGGATACACAAGATGATCCACCTAGAGATGGTCCTCTTGTGCACAGCCTTTCCCTTCTTCGCGCCCACGTAACCAACGAAGAGTTGGTCATCCACCCGGAATTGGCGTGTGCGATCTAGGTAGTAGGAGAGCGCACGTTTTGGATCCAGACGGTGGAGCCTCTCCTCCTCTTTCGAGGGATGCGGAGGCGGAAAGAAGGTGGGCAAAGTGATGGACTGCCCGATGTGGAAGGCCGTGACAACCTTGGGCAGAAAGGAAGGTCGTGTACGTAACACCACCTTATCAGGATGAACAGACAGGAAAGGTGGAGAAGAAGAAAGAGCCTGGAGCTCACTCACCCTCCTGGCAGAGGTGATGGCAACCAGGAAGGCCGTCTTTAGAGTAAGGAGACGAAGAGGGCAGTTATGAAGCGGCTCAAAGGGAGCACACATCAGATAGGTGAGAACCAGATTCAAGTCCCACTGGGGCATCACGAAGGGAACAGGAGGGAACATGTGCGTGATGCCCTTCAGAAATCTACTCACAATAGGGGACTTGAATAAAGAAGGCTGATCTGGTAGCCTCAAGAAGGCTGATAGAGCAGAAAGGTACCCTTTAAGAGTGCCCAGAGCAGAGCCCTGCTGGGCAAGGGAAAGAAGAAAGAGCAGCACTTCCGAAAGGGGTGCAGAGAGAGGATCCACAGCCTTTGCTGTGCACCATGCCACAAATCTGTTCCACCGGCAGGCGTATACCGACTTTGTGGAGGGACGCCTGGCTGCCAGAATGATATCACAGACTTCGGGAGGCAAGTCAAATGGCCTCAACTGCCGCCGCTCAATCTCCAAGCTTGGTGGAGAAGTGTGGCTCACGGTGTAGAGCAGGCAGACCCGGAAGCTGAGGTCAGACCCGGGACCAGGGTTCAATTCCCGACGCGGCAGGGTCTTGAGCTCAAATGTCCACGGACTCGATAATTCTCGCTTCGGTGCCTGCTCTAATCATGGGTTCTCACTCTGCAACTCTGGGCATTAAGCTTGCTTAATCTCCACAACGGCCCCCTGCGGCGGGATGCCTGGCTTTCACCTTGGGGATGCCCTGTAGGGGCTATCTCACAGGGAAAAGCCAGGACGGGTTCCCAAGGCAAGCGCCGGGAAACCTACGGGTAGCTGTGCGCTCAATAAATGAAATAATAATAATAATAATAATAGGTGGAGACTGGACAGGTTCGGGTGCAGGACCGTCCCCTGCTGCTGCGATAGAAGGTCCTCCCGAAGAGGCAGACGAATCGGGGGATCGACTGACATGCTGAGTAGCTCGGGATACCAGTATCTTCGTGCCCAGTCCGGAGCCACAAGGACGACCTGTGCCCGGTCGCGCCTGATCTTCTTCAGCACTCTGGGCAGAAGTGGTATAGGCGGAAAGGCGTACAACAGACCGCAGCTCCACTCGCGACGAAAAGCGTCTCCGAGCGAGTGCCGCCTTGGAAACTCCAACGCGCAGAACTGCTGACATTGCGCGTTCTCTTCTGTGGCGAATAGATCTAACCAAGGCTCTCCCCACTGTCGAAAGAGACCTTGCGCCACGTCCGAGTTCAGACGCCATTCGTGATCCATCATGCACCGGCGGCTGAGTTCGTCCGCCCTGGCATTCAGAGAGCCTGCCAGGTGTTGAACCACCAGGGTCACGCCCTGATGTTCCAGCCACTGCCAGAGGCGCAGAGCCTCCTGGCAGAGGGTCCACGACCCCACACCGCCCTGTTTGTTGCAGTACCACATGGCGGTGGTGTTGTCGGTGAACACTTGCACTACGCTCCCCCTGACAGAGGGGAGGAATGCCTTCAGTGCAAGACGAATCGCCCGCAGCTCCAGAAGGTTGATGTGGAGCCGGGACTCCGCCGGAGACCAGAGGCCTCTGATCTCCGCCTCTCCCATGTGGCCTCCCCAGCCCTGGAGGGACGCGTCCGTCACAACTACGTGCTCCGGCTGGGGTAGGGAGAGGGGTCTGCCACTGACCCAGTCGCGGTCCGTGAGCCACCACTGCAGTTGCTTTGCAGTGCCCTCTGAGATCAGGACATGATCGGACAGGTTGCCCTGATGCTGGGCCCACTGAAACTTCAGGTCCCACTGCAGAGCCCGCATCCGCCACCTGGCGTGACGCACCAGAAGGATGCAGGAGGCCATCAGCCCCAGAAGCCGCAGCGTCAACCTGACCGAGACCCGGGATAACGGCCTGAAGACAGGAATCAGAGCCTGAATATCCCGAACCCGCTGTTCGGGTGGGTAAACCCGGAACTGCGCCGAGTCGAGAACCGCTCCGATGAAGAGGAGCTTTTGAGAGGGACACAGGTGTGACTTCGGCACATTGATGGAGAACCCCAGCAAGTGCAGGAGGTCGGCCGTAGTCTGGAGGTGGCTGACGACTGTCTGGGGCGAGCCCGCCTTCAACAACCAGTCGTCGAGGTAGGGGAAGACTGATACCCCCTGCCTGCGCAGATGGGCTGCGACCACCGCCATCACCTTCGTGAACACCCGTGGGGCGCTGGCAAGGCCGAAGGGGAGCACGGTAAACTGAAAGTGCTCTTGGCCTACCATGAACCGTAGGTAACGCCGGTGGGCTGGCAGGACGGGGATGTGGAAATAGGCGTCCTGCAAGTCCAACGCTACCATCCAGTCTCCCGGGTCCAGGGCAGCCAGGACCTGAGCCAAAGTGAGCATCTTGAACTTCTCCGTCCGGAGGAAGCCGTTGACGTTCCGCAGATCCAAGATAGGGCGTAGGCCCCCTTTGCCCTTCTTGGGTACCAGAAAGTAGTGGGAGTAACAACCACGTCCTTCTTCTGGCCCAGGAACGCGCTCGATGGCCCTCTTGGCCAAGAGGGCCGAAACCTCCTCTTGCAGAAGTTGCAAGTGATCCCCCGACACACGGTGGTATTGAGGTGGCATGGATGGAGGGGAAGACTCGAAGGGGAGGGAGAAACCCCTTCGGACAATTTGCAGCACCCACCTGTCCGAAGTGACTGTATGCCAGTGGGAGAGGTGATGGCGAACCCTGCCTCCCACAGGCGTCACATGGGCCTGAAAACTCGGACTAGGAAGGTTTTGAGGCGGGGGCTGCTGAGGGAGGTGTGGACTGGCCTCGCCGCTGGCCCCGACCACCGCCACGGCGGTTCCCACGTCCGCCACCGCGTTGCTGAACATTCTGCGGCGCGTGGCTGACGGTCCATGGTGGGGCGCCCCTTCCGTGGCCACGAAAGGAGCGAAAGGCACCCGATTGCTGGCGTGGGGCCGTAAGGCCCAAGGACTTGGCCGTGGCCCTGGAGTCCTTGAAACGTTCCAGCGCATGGTCTGCCTTGTCGCCGAAGAGGCGACGGCCATCAAACGGCATGTCCAGGAGTGTGGCCTGGACATCGGCCGAGAAGTTGGCGGACCTCAACCAGGCGTGGCGTCGAACCGCCACCCTCGTTGCCATCGCCCTGCCCAGTGAGTCCGTGGTATCCAGCCCACACCGGATAGAAAAGCGTGCCGCATCTCGGCCGTCCGCAAGGGTTTGGCTGAGTTTAGCCCTGACCTCCTCATTGTGGCAGCACCTCCGCAACCGTGTCCCACAGAGTGTGGGTGTAGCGGCCCAAGAGACAGTTGGTGTTCACAGACCGTAGCCCTAGGCTCACAGACGAGAAGACCTTCTTCCCGAACTGCTCATATCTCTTGGATTCCCTGTCGGGCGGGGCCGACGGGAATGCGGTTTGGGAGTTAGAGGCCTGGATGACCAGGCTCTCGGGGGTGGGATGGGTGGACAAAAAGCATGGGTCGCCCGGTGCCGGGCGGTAGCGTCTGGCCACGTTCCTGTCCACAGGGGGGCCTGTGGCGGGCTTGGACCAAGTGCCCAGAAGAACGTCACACAAGGCCTCATTGAACGGCAGGAGGGGCTCCGCGGAGCCGGACTGCTGTTTGAGGACCTCAGTGAGGAGATTAGTCCTCACGGCCGCGACGGGGAGCTGAAGGTTTAAGGCCTTAGCTGCCTTCGTCAACACTACGCTGTAAGCAGAACCGCCTCCGAAGCCACAGTCGGGGGCGACGTAAATCCAGTGTCTGGCGAGGTGTCAATACCACTGGCCTCCCCAAGCTCATATGTCCAGTCCTGATGTGACTGGCAATCACGTGCCAGAGGGTCCTCGGACCCCTCCCATTGCTCCTCGTCACCTGGCTCCTGGAGACCAGGATTAACAGCCAGGGCCTCCTCGTGGAGATAGAAGTCTCCAAAGGCCGACGGAATCGGCGCCCAGCGGCGCCCCTCCGACTCCTGAGTAGGACCGTAGGAAACATTGGGGTCGGCAACCACATCGGCTGCCGGGGACGACACCTGAAGGGACGGCGCCGGCGAGGCCGTAAGGTCGACCGGCGAGGTCCCAGATCCGGAGCCGGATCCAGCGAGGTCGCGCGGCGCCGGGACCGAAGTCGCCAGCGGCGCCGGGGCCGAAGCACCCGACGTCGTCGGGGCCGAAGCGCCCGACCCGGAAGGACCTCCAGACGGAGCCGATCGGCCCGAAGGGGCCACGGGAACCGACTGAGGAGGGAGGGCCCTCATGGCCATGAGGTACCTCTCGACCTCCTCCTGCGACGCGCCGTGCCCAGGGACCCGAAGGTGTGGGGCAGGCGGCGACGCTTGCGACTCCCGCGGAGCCGCGTGGGCGGTGTCGCCCGAGTCCCCGGCCGCATCGAGCGAGCGTCGGGGCGGGTCGGAGGACCGATGGTGTCGCTCCGACCTCTCATGCCTCTTACCTGAGGACTTGGAACCAGACGATCGGTGTCCACTTCCGGAACGTCGATGACTCCGACCTCGCGACCTGTCCCTCGACCTCCCGTGGGACCGGGACCGGGACCTGGAGTGGCGCGGGGCCGAGTGCCTCAGCTCGAGACGCTTGCGGGACCGCTCCCGCCTAGCCTTCGACGTCAGGGCCCGGCAGTCGGCGCAGGTTCGATCGTCGTGGTCGAGGCCTAAGCACTTCAGGCACCGGCGATGGGGGTCCGTGACCGACATGAGTTGGCCGCACTTCGAACAAGGCTTGAACCCGGGCATCCCTGGCACCGTTAGTCGGGACAGTCGACTAAGAGAAGATCAAAAAGGATCAAAATTTTTCAGTCAAAAAGTGACTGGGGGTAGAGCTTCTTCCGGATCTGCGCTAGCTGGCGTGGAAAACGAAGAACTGACGTCAGCGCGCATGGGCGCCGTCTAAGTACTCCGACGACGTCACCCCGGCGCTCACGACGCCGACGACGGACGCGGAGCCGCAGACGACGCCTACCGGCGCGCAGGGGTATTGCTACGCAAAAGTTTCCGGATCCAGTCTGACGCCTGGGGATATTCTAAGGTAAGGAATCTATCACTAACGTGTCTCTTTCAGATGCACATATAGCACCGTTGACTGTGCTTCTCACGTTTTCTTACAGACTCATCTGCACACCCGCGAGGAAAGGCTTGTAAGTGTTACACTATTTGGTTGTTCCAACATTACTGAATTAGGCTAACATGCAAATACATAGCAATTTCTTGTAACTATGAGTTACTTTGTATATATATACGCATACACGCAAATGATTTCTTAACAGTGTGCATGTACCAATTAATACATGTTTTGCATTATTTGTGATTAATACCGTCTAGAAATCAGCACCCTAATCGATATCATACTATTTTTACAGTGTCTGTTCCCTGATGAAGGGCATATTAACAATGCCCGAAAATGCATTGGATGTTTTGAAACGACATTGCCTGATGCTTATGAGGTCAAAACTTAAACCTATATGATAACGACTTGATGTCTAAAAGAAGAATTATAACACCTTAAATGAATTAAAAAGATACTTATGAACAATTAAAAAAACAGAGTGGAAGTCTTTTTCTATTAGAAAGACAACGAAAATGTGTGCCCAAAAGGGATGAAATTAGTGGTTCACTAGTTTCACAATTACTAACACATCCCTGTGTGCCATGCCCAAAAACCCAGTGCCCTGGCATACATCAGCCACCCCTCTAGCTGGGTGCCCTATGCCAGCTGTGTGGGCACAGGTGCATGAGCCCTGTGCCCCTACAGTGCCCTGGGCCATTCCTGGGCACTGTAAGTGCAGTGATGCCATTAAGAGTATATGGTGCTGGGAGGTTTGTCATTACGAACTCCACAGCACCATAATGGCTACAATGAAGGCTAACAAGTTTGATATCAAACTTCTCAGCACATTAAACCCACAATGATGCCAGTGTGGGATTTGATGTAAAATGCACTACAGAGGGCATCTTAGAGATGCCCACGGAAACCTAACCTACAATCCACGTCTTGTCTGAGAGGCTGCCACACATCAGACATGTTGCTGGACCCCTGGGTGGAGAGCTCCCGCTCTCCTGGGCCTGCAACAATGCACATCCTGGGACAAGGTGCCAAGCCTCCTCCCCCAGGATGGGGAGGGAAAGCTTCAAAGGCATTCCGCCTTTGTGAGCTTCTCCAGACCACTTGCTGAACTCAGCAACTGGCCCCCACCAGTTCTGACCCCCACTCTGGTGGGAAGACTGGCGGGAAACCCTACGTCAAAAAGGGGGGGGTGCCAGCCTGTGCCAACTCCACCTCTCAGGTGGGGGAGGCGTGGTGATGCACGACCCGGGCTCCGGCCATCTTGAAGATGGGGAGCCCTGCCCAATCACAGCTAGGCTCCTGCCCCCCTCCTACAGGAGAGGAGCAGGCTAGGGGGTGTACCCACCCCAGGACAGGGACCCATTGGTCCCTGCCCTTGCCCTACCTGTAACACCCCTAAATTTAGTATTTAGAGGCACCCTGAACCTTCTACCACAGATCCAGATACCGAAACAAGAAAGAAGAACAAGGTACAAGAATACCTGCCGTGCAGCTTCTAAAAAAGAGGAAGACATCAACTGATTTGGCCCCAGCCCTACCGGCATGTCAACCCTCGAACCTGCTCTCGCTAAACCCCGGCGTCTCCAGTGGTCAGCAACCTCACAAACCCCGGAGTGCCTGGTTACTCTGACTACCTGGGTCTCCCACGAGCAGTGGTACTGCTCAAAGCAAGCAACAAGCCCTGGCATCAGCCCGGAACCGCAAACCCTGCACACACTGCACTCGCCAAGCCTGGCCTGTGCTGTAGTGAATCAAGACCCTGAGGACGTCCCCCCGGCGATACTGACCTGGAATCCAGTGCCCAAGGAACCTCTTTGACGACCCCGACGACGCCTGCAGCCTCAGGACAAGGGACCCCTCCAACCGCGACCTTTCCCGACCTCAAAGACACCCCTGCACCCGGCGCCCCACGGACCCTTGTGCCCAACTCCTGGGTGCCTACCTATCCTCCAAAATCCCAACGTACCCCTCGAAGTGTTGGTCACACCAGAGGATCCTCCGTCCCTGAGCTTGCAGCCTTTGTTCCCTTTTCAAGATCTCCATTGAATAATATTGAGCGTCCGACAGATCAAAAGCACCCAGACGCCCGAGTGCCCCTGACAGTGCAACCTTTGTCCTATTCTACTTCCTTAATTGCCCTGAGCAAGTGACCAGGAGCCCAGCTCACACAGTAGCGTGGCCTGCTCGCCAGCAGCCACCAACCAAAGGCCCCCTGCCTCTCATTGGATAACATTGGGCCTAACTACCGCTGCACCCGGCTGCCCCTGTGCAGCAGAGGGTGTACCAACTGTACCTACCTGACCCTGGGAGACCCCTGAGTCTATGCCCAGAACCTTAACTTCACCAGTCGAGTACCCACCTGGAAACCGATAACTCACTTACATGCCATAGGATAACATTGACTGCTTTGACTTGAAAAATCTTCTAAATGTGAAGTTTTGAAACTCTACAAAATTCCTATAAAATGAGCCGAATACCGAATTCCGAAGTACTCACCTGTAATCAGGAGAGAAGCTAGTACTGTACCTTGTAGCCCAGTACTGAACCGCGCAAGTAATCCTAACTGGGTTTACTAGTAATGTGAATTTTTCTCCATAGTAATCCGTGTTCTGCTTTTTTATGAAATTTCTTCTGTGTCTACTTTTGAAAACTTGAAATATTCCTGAAAAATCGTACCAAATACTGACAAATAATTACTTACCTGTCTTAAGTAGAGATCCCACTGCTGGACATAGGAGCCCAGTACTGGATTACAAAAGTAACGAGAACGTACTGTACCTCTAACGTGAATTTCCTCCCATTGGATAACATTGCTAATTTTTCACTGAAAAGTTTCCAAGTGTCAACTTTTAAAATACCTTTTTATTCTTTAAAAATCATTGCAATAACCAAAACGTTTTTACTAAACTGTTTTCAGCTTCGACCTCGGGACTGAATCTAGGATCCAGCCCTGGAGTTACAAAAGTAATCTATAAAGTAATCAGCTGCATTTATGTAGAAAACCCCATTGGGCTTAATGTAAAATTGTGTTTAGAATTGTGTTGCCTACTGCACCCATTGTACCTATTGCGTTTACAAAGTTTTTTGCCTCTTTGCAAAGTAACTACCTGAGAGTACTCATATCGAGAAAAGTATATTTTGATACCGGTTGGTTCTAAAAATAAAACAACTATATCTTTTGATATAAAAAAAATTGGCCTAGGGTTCAGTTGTTGAGTGTGTGAAACCTTTTGCTGACTGAGTGTGTACAACAAATACTTTACACTGTCCTCTGGAACTGCCTTCCTGCTCGACCAGGCTACCACTTTAGAGAGTAAGGTCAGCCCTGACTTAAACCTCTGTTATACCTCTGGGGTTTGTGGACTCTATACACACTGTACCTTACTTTGGTTCAGTATATGTAGAGCCACTTTCTCACACCTTTGCATACCATACCATACAATGATAAGCCATATTATACATCGCCAGGCCATACCATACCATACGACGACAGGCCACTGAGGGGGCTGTGTTTGATCCCCAGAGTCACAGGTGCAAAACACGGTACAGCCAATCAGTTTTCTGCAGAGTACCTGCGCCTCCTGAGCTCAGACCTTGGTGTTGAGGTGAAGGCGGGACTCCCAGAAGCTGAGGCCCAATCAGCAGCATGCTATCCCCCCATCTCAAGAGCACCGCTGCCTCCTGAGCTCAGACCTTGGTGTTGAGGTGACCGTGGGACTCCAGCAGCTGAGGCCCAATCAGCAGCATGCTATCTCACCATCTCAAGGGCACCAATGCCTCCTGAGCTCAGACCTTGGTGTTGAGGTGACCGTGGGACTCCCAGCAGCTGAGACCCAATCAGCAGCATGCTATCTCACCATCTCAAGGGCACCACTGCCTCCTGAGCTCAGACCTTGGTGTTGAGGTGAACGTGGGACTCCCAGCAGCTGAGGCCCAATCAGCAGCATGCTATCTCACCATCTCAAGGGCACCACTGCCTCCTGAGCTCAGACCTTGGTGTTGAGGTGACCGTGGGACTCCCAGCAGCTGAGGCCCAATCAGCAGCATGCTATCTCACCATCTCAAGGGCACCACTGCCTTCTGAGCTCAGACCTTGGTGTTGAGGTGACCGTGGGACTCCCAGCAGCTGAGGCCCAATCAGCAGCATGCTATCCCACCATCTCAAGAGCACCGCTGCCTCCTGAGCTCAGACCTTGGTGTTGAGGTGAAGGTGGAACTCCCAGCAGCTGAGGCCCAATCAGCAGCATGCTATCTCACCATCTCAAGGGCACCGCTGCCTCCTGAGCTCAGACCTCGGTGTTGAGGTGAAGGTGGGACTCCCAGCAGCTGATGCCCAATCAGCAGCATGCTATCTCACCATCTCAAGAGCACCACTGCCTGCTGAGCTCATACCTCGGTGTTGAGGTGAAGGCGGGACTCCCAGCAGCTGAAGCCCAATCAGCAGCATGCTATCTCACCATCTCAAGAGCACCGCTGCCTCCTGAGCTCAGACCTTGGTGTTGTGAAGGCAGGACTCCCAGAAGCTGAGGCCCAATCAGCAGCATGCTATCTCACCATCTCAAGGGCACTGCTGCCTCCTGAGCTCAGACCTTGGTGTTGAGGTGAAGGTGGGACTCCCAGCAGCTGAGGCCCAATAAGCAGCATGCTATCTCACCATCTCAAGGGCACTGCTGCCTCCTGAGCTCAGACCTTGGTGTTGAGGTGAAGGTGGGACTCCCAGCAGCTGAGGCCCAATCAGCAGCATGCTATCCCACCATCTCAAGAGCACCGTTGCCTGCTGAGCTCAGACCTTGGTGTTGAGGTGAAGGTGGGACTCCCAGCAGCTGAGGCCCAATCAGCAGCATGCTATCCCGCCATCTCAAGAGCACCGCTACCTGCTGAGCTCAGACCTCGGTGTTGAGGTGAAGGCGGGACTCCCAGAAGCTGAGGCCCAATCAGCAGCGAAGCTGAGGCCCAATCAGCAGCATGCTATCCCACCATCTCAAGAGCGCCGCTGCCTCCTGAGCTCAGACCTCGGTGTTGAGGTGAAGGTGGGGCTCCCAGCAGCTGAGACCCAATCAGCAGCATGCTATCCCACCATCTCAAGGGCACCGCTGCCTCCTGAGCTCAGACCTTGGTGGGTGTTGCCATGGGATCTCCCAGCAGCTGAGGCCCAATCAGCAGCATGCTATCCCACCATCTCAAGGGCGCCGCTGCCTGCTGAGCTCAGACCTCGGTGTTGAGGTGAAGGCGGGCCTCCCAGAAGCTGAGGCCCAATCAGCAGCATGCTATCTCACCATCTCAAGAGCACCGCTGCCTCCTGAGCTCAGACCTTGGTGTTGTGAAGGGAGGACTCCCAGAAGCTGAGGCCCAATCAGCAGCATGCTATCTCACCATCTCAAGGGCACCGCTGCCTCCTGAGCTCAGACCTCGGTGTTGAGGTGAAGGCGGGCCTCCCAGAAGCGGAGGCCCAATCAGCAGCATGCTATCCCACCATCTCAAGAGCGCCGCTGCCTCCTGAGCTCAGACCTCGTGTTGAGGTGAAGGTGGGACTCCCAGAAGCTGAGGCCCAATCAGCAGCATGCTATCCCTCCATCTCAAGAGCGCCGCTGCCTCCTGAGCTCAGACCTCGGTGTTGAGGTGAAGGTGGGAATCCCAGCAGCTGAGGCCCAATCAGCAGCATGCTATCCCACCATCTCAAGAGCACCGCTGGCTCCTGAGCTCAGACCTCGGTGTTGAGGTGAAGGTGGGACTCCCGGCAGCTGAGGCCCAATCAGCAGCATGCTATCCCACCATCTCAAGAGCACCGCTGGCTCCTGAGCTCAGACCTCGGTGTTGAGGTGAAGGTGGGACTCCCGGCAGCTGAGGCCCAATCAGCATCGCTATCCCACCATCTCAAGGGCACCGCTGCCTCCTGAGCTCAGACCTTGGTGGGTGTTGCCATGGGATCTCCCAGCAGCTGAGGCCCAATCAGCAGCATGCTATCTCACCATCTCAAGAGCACCGCTGCCTGCTGAGCTCATACCTCGGTGTTGAGGTGAAGGCGGGACTCCCAGCAGCTGAGGCCCAATCAGCAGCATGCTATCTCACCATCTCAAGAGCGCCGCTGCCTCCTGAGCTTAGACCTCGGTGTTGAGGTGAAGGTGCGTGTTAGACCTGTCTGGCTTTTGGCGTAGTCCCTCGAATTTATTATTTATTTTGTCCCCTTTTTGTCCCTCATACCCTTAATAATTTTTTGTGTCCACTAGTTTTTACAGGTGTTGGCCAAGGGGATAGGTGTTCTTTTGTCCCTCATAGTTTTTCACCTCAGGCCCAGAGGCCTGTTCTGTCAGGAAACTGCTGTAATTCACAAGATGGAGGGCCCCAACTGTCTCCAACTGCCACATCTTAGACAGCCCCATAGGATAACCTCAGGCCTTCCAGAACCTTCTGGACCCTACTGGACTCTGTGGGGGTTGTCTATAAAAGGGCAGAGGTTGGGAAGCCATTTTGTGTTGACCAGCGAGTGGAGGAGTGAGGCAGTGGTGAAAGGAGGAGGACGCACTGGGAGCAGTTAGTTTGTCCCTGTGACAGACAGCCACTACAGGGAGACGTTCCCCCTTCTACCCCTGACCAATCCCTCCCAACCACCTTCTTCTGCTGAAGAGATTGATCTACCTGAGGTGGAAGCCCCTCTACACTTGAGCCCCATTGACCCCTGTCGGGACGCCCTTGCTGAAAGACTTCCCTAGTTTACCACTGGCAGTGCTTCACCTACCAGCGTTGTGGAGAAAACAGCTTTAGCCTGGTGTTGTGCCCGGTGATTTCCCCGAGGCTTTGAGGGAAAGGCAAGTGGCTGCGGAGCCTTTGTGGCCCTGACGAGTGAGCGTTCCGCTCTGATTAGCGTTTTCCCTGGAGCCAGGTGAGGGGAAAGACTGTGGGCGAGGAAGCGGTGACAGCGCGGCGCCAAGCGGGAACACTAGTCCCTCGCGCCCGCGCTGCCTTGCTTCGTGTCTGAGGCGATTCCCGGAGTGAGCAGGCCCCGCAGGAGACGCTTCCAGCGTCAGGTCCACGCATGCCCCAACTCGTGAGGCAATCCCCGGAGTGAGCAGGCCCCCGCCGGAGATGCTTCCAGCGTCAGGTGACCGGAATCGACTCCTAGCCGGCAACACTACTCCCCCGCATTTGTGCAGTGGAACTGCGGACCGAGTGACGCCCAGACCGCCGAGGAGACGATCGGCGAGGGAACCGGCTTCGGCGCTTCTCCGCTACAAGTACCCCTTTCCCCGCTGAAGCGCCAACACGGAGGAGCAGCGCTGAGCAGTGGGGAAGGGGAGGAAACCTGCCAAGTCCCCGCGCTTTTGAAATTGATTTACCCCCGCGCCAGCACCAGGCAAGTAGCTGGTTGGGGGAGCGTGGCAGGATCGCCGGTGGCCGGCTGTCAGCCAGAAGTCCTTCCTTTATTCCTTTTGCTCCCCCCACTCCCAGCCTTCCTGTGCAGTGCGACGAGGGGACCTTCATTAAAAGTAAGGAGAGTGGGGGTGTGGGAAAACGGAGGACAGGGAGCCTCTTCAGGCAAATAGAGTCACTGATACCAGAGGGGATGTCCAGAACCCTCACAGTTTATCGACAAGGGTGTTAGGTTGACAGGAATCTGAAGAGCCTAATAGAAAGGTGTAGGAGGAGTGATTCCAGCCATTCTTTAATGTGTTATCTTTGGGATTGACTACCGGGAGGAGGCCTACCTCGTGTGTAATCTTGCCAGGGTGTCCTAGCATAACTGAGGTTATTGATCTATCCCCCTTTAGTCAATTACTCAGTAGTTGAACCCTCTTTATTGTAAAGTGTATAGAGCAGTGGGGTTTACGTGGAGAAAGTTAAAGAGGAACTCTTCAGTGTGCAACTGTACTGCTTTTCCCTCTTTATTGAACTGTAATGTATTGAAATCGTGACTCCTACTGAAGCTGAATATGTATTGAAATTGTACTGTTGATGCAAGTAATGTAGTGACTTAATAATCTGGAAAGTAATTTCAGTCATTCTCAAAACAAACTGTAATATAATAAAACTGCATTTCTGAATCAAAGAGTAGAGCTATATTTTTTATAAAGCAGTACTTATTTTTCCACAATTTTGGTGTAGCGTTATCTTTTTGTGTGTTATTGCGTGGTTTTACTGTTGGGTGGTCTGCAACCTTTACACTGTGCCTCTGAAATGTCTGACTTGCCCTAGGCCAGGCTACCCCAAGTTCCAACAGATTGGTGCCTAGCGGTGGGATACTGACTTGGTTGCAGCTACTCAATAGTAATTCAACGTAATACACTAAACCTACACCAGGAGTTTTCTCCTTGCGGCCCTCCTAATTTGAATTTTGATTTTTCCAAATTTGTTTCTGGTGGTGGGTGGAGGTTAATCTCAGGTCACTTCTTGGTTTTCCCCTGTGTGTTAATTCTATTCCATAATAAAAGATGGAATTAAATTTGGAGGAGCTGGAATCCTACACCGTGACCCAACTCAAGGAGTGGTGTCAGCAACAGGGGGTATTCTTTAAGAAAGGTGCCAGGAAAGGAGAGTTGCTGACCAGCATAAGGGCATGGGTGGAAGCTCGTTCAAGGGAGGAACTGGACACGGAAGGAAGTGACAGGGACACTGTCCTTGAGACTACAATGTTGTACCAAGCTGGAGGGGGGAATCTGCTAACAGGTCCCAGGACACCTTTGAGGGTGGGCAGCAGCGTCTCAGAGAGGGGTTTTACTGAAGCCGAGCTGGAAGATAGGAGGGAGGAGAGGAGAATGAAGTTGGAACTAGCTAGGATGGATATGGAAAGGGAGGACAAGAGGTTAGCTCATGAGCGAACCATTAAAGAAATGGACCTCCAAGCTTTAACCTTAAAGACTCCCAACCCAGATAATGGTGGCAGCGAAACCAAGGTGAACACCAGGGAATCCAGACCCTATTTACCCAAAGATGTCGTCGCCAGCTACACCACAGGCGATGACATTGCCAAATGGTTGGCCGCCTACGAAGTTTCTTTAAGGGCTCACGGAATCTCAGACACTCACTGGGGGGGGTGGGCTCTATAAATACATGCCCCCGGCTGGCAGGGACACCTTGTTGGCTCTGGAGCCGGAGGAGCAAACCCACTACCCCACGATGAAGGTGGCCCTGGTGAAGAAGTTTGGACTTACCCCTGAAAGGTACAGACAGAAATTCAGGGGAAGTCACAAACTGAGTACCCAGAATTGGGTAGACTTCTTAGACTACGCCAAGAAAGCTTTGGAGGGTTGGGTCAAGGGCAGCGAGGTGAAGGATTATGAGGGGCTGTACGATCTATTTTTGAAAGAACACCTCCTCGAGAAATGTTTTCCCGAGCTGCGCCAACACCTGGTGGACAGCAAGCTGACCAATCCCGGGAAGCTTGCAGAGGAGGCGGACACTTGGGCAAGTACCCGGGTGTCCTCAAAGGGGACTGGAGGGGATTCTCAAAAAGCCGGACAGGGCGCCCCCCAGAAGAAGGAGGGGGGAGATAAAAAGAAGGAGTTCTCCAAAGGTCCCCAAAATAATTTCCATGGAAAGGGAGCAGGTTTCACCCCTAGGGCAAACCCGCCCAGAAACCCTAATCCTGGCCAAAGCCAGCAGCCAAGGGTTCTCCACTGTTTTGAATGTGGTGGTGTTGGACATTATAAGGGGGATGTCAGATGCCCAAAAAGACCACCCCCTCCCACCGGAGGAAAGTCACCGGGAGTAGCTAGTGTAGCGCTCGGGGAGGAGTTGCCCTTAGATAAGGGGGGTGAGTGGGCGGGTGTCACCTTAGTGTCCCTGGGAGAGCGGGAGATGGTTCCAAAGATCCAGGTGCCCCCAAATACTACAAAGTATGGGCAATGGGTCACCATCAATGGCCAGAGAGGGGAGGCTCTGAGAGATACAGGAGCCAGTATGACTATGGTGAGAAGTCAGCTGGTGTCCCCAGAGCAGGTTGTTCCTAATGTACTCCACCCCGCCGCGATGGCTGACGGCAGAATGGGCCACTATCCAGTGGCTGAGGTTCCCTTTGAGTGGGAGGGGGTTGCAGGTTCACTTCGAGTTGCCGGAAGCCCTGCCGTGCCAGTCGATTGTCTGTTGGGGAATGACATGGAACACAACACTTGGAGAGAGGTGGAATACCGGACGCATTCTGCGATGCTGGGTACACCTGACTGGGCCTGTGCAAGCACACGGTCTGCGACTGCCCGGAGAGGGAGTTCGCCTGGGTTGGAGCCTGGAACAATGGCCCAACCCGCTGCTAAAAAGGGACAGACCCGGAGACAGGGAGAGCCTGCTCCGGCTTCCGCACCCCATGTGACAGATCGGCCACCTGCGGTGGTGGACCAGGAGTCCGTGGAGGGGGAAGTAGACTCTCTGGAGGATTTACCCATCCCTGCTGAGTGGCATGTGGAGGGAGGTCCTACCAGAGAGGAATTCTGTAAGGGGCAGAGGGAGTGCCCCACCCTTGAGGGACTGAGGCGACAGGCTGAAGCCCAAGCAGCAGGTGATGTTACGGGACACTACCATATTTACTGGGAGGATGGACTCCTCTACAGTGAACCCAAGGTACCCTTGCCTGGTTCATCAGGGGCCTTGGTAGTCCCGCAACAGTACCGAGCCTTTCTTTTGGAATTGGCTCATGCCATACCCCTGGCAGGACACTTAGGCCAGGACAAGACCTTTGCACGGCTTGTCCTCCACTTTTACTGGCCTCAGATGAAAGTGGCATCCAACACTTACTGTCGGACATGTGTAATTGCCTGGCCAGTGGGAAAACAGGGGTGAAGCTAAAGGCTCCCCTGGAACCACTTCCCGTCGTTAGCACACCCTTTGAGAGGGTGGGCATCGACATTGTAGGGCCTTTAGATCCACCAACAACAGCTGGTCACAGGTTTATCCTGGTTCTGGTGGATCATGCCACACGGTACCCAGAGGCAATTCCTCGGAGGACAGTCACTGCACCTGTAGTGGCGAGAGCCCTAATGGGGATCTTTACCCGAGTGGGATTTCCCAAGGAAGTTGTGTCTGACAGGGGAACCAACTTCATGTCAGCTTACATGCGGGCAATGTGGAAGGAGTGTGGAGTGACCTACCGGTTCACCACTCCTTATCACCCCCAGTCGAATGGACTGGTTGAGAGGTTTAATAAGACCTTGAAGGGCATGATCAGAAGTCTGCCCGAAAGCCTGCGGAGGAAATGGGACGTCCTCCTACCCTGTTTGCTCTTTTCCTACAGGGAATTGCCCCAGAAGGGAGTGGGCTTCAGCCCCTTTGAGCTTCTGTATGGGCACCCTGTACGCGGTCCTCTCAGCCTGGTGAAGGAAGGTTGGGAGAAATCTCCCAGGAAACCCCCCAGGATGTGGTGCGCTACATGCTGGCCTTCAGGAGCCAAATGGCGAAGTTGTGGAAGCAAGCTTCTGACAACTTGGAGGCCAGCCAGGCAGTCATGAAGGAGTGGTATGACCACAATGCTCACCAGGTGGAATTGGAGCCTGGCCAGAAAGTGTGGGTGATGGAGCCTGGAGAGCTTAGTGCCCTCCAGGATCGCTGGACAGGCCCCTTTGAAGTGTTGGAGAAGAAGGGTAAGGCCACATACCTGGTGGACCTTAAGACCCCTCGACAGCCCTTACGGGTGCTGCATGCCAACCGTCTCAAACCCCACCATGAGAGGCCCGAAGTCATGTTGATGATGGTGACTGACGGGGAAGAGGAAGCGGAAAGCGAACCTCTCCCAGATCTATTTTCGTCTCAAGAGAAGGATGGGTCAGTGGAGGGAGTGATTCTCTCTCCCACTCTAACTCCTGAGCAACGGGAGGACTGCCGCCAGATCCTGGAGCAGTACTCTTCGTTGTTCTCCCTTGTCCCGGGAAGGACTCACCTGTGTACCCATGACGTGGACACAGGGGACAGCCCACCAGTGAAGTCGAAGACCTACCGGCTGTCCGACAAGGTGAAGGCTAGCATCCATGGAGAGGTTGCCAAGATGCTAGAGCTGGGAGTTATTGAACCTTCCAACAGCCCTTGGTCCAGTCCGGTGGTGCTCGTGCCAAAAGCCGCACCACCAGGCACCACACCGGAACTGAGGTTCTGTGTGGATTACCGAGGACTGAACTCAGTGACAAAGGCTGATGCTCATCTGATCCCTAGGGCGGATGAATTAATTGACCTGCTAGGAGCTGCCCAATATCTGAGTACCTTTGACCTCACTTCAGGGTACTGGCAGATCTCCTTGACAGATGGAGCAAGGGAAAGGTCAGCCTTCTCCACGCCTGAGGGACACTTCCAGTTCTGTGTGATGCCCTTTGGGCTCAAGAACGCCCCTGCCACATTTCAGCAGGTGGTGAACCAGGTCCTCTCTGGAATGGAGAGTTTCTCTGCTGCTTACTTGGATGACATTGCTGTCTTCAGTAGCAGTTGGGAGGACCATTTGCAGCATTTGCAAGCAGTTCTCCAGGCCCTGAGACAAGCTGGATTGACAATCAAGGCCAGCAAATGCCAGATTGGGCAGGGGTCGGTTGTGTACCTTGGACACTTGGTGGGCAGAGGGTCGGTGCAGCCCCTGCAGGCGAAGATTGAGGCAATCATGGCCTGGGAACCCCCCAAGACACAGACTGAGGTCCGAGCTTTCCTGGGCCTCACAGGTTACTACCGTCGCTTTGTGAAGGGGTATGGCACTATTGTAGCGCCCCTCACAGAGCTCACCTCGAAGAAACAACCTCGACGGGTAGTTTGGACGGGAGCTTGTCAGCAAGCTTTCGAGAAATTGAAGCAGGCGATGTGTGCGGCACCGGTCCTGAAGGCCCCAGACTTCTCCAAGGAGTTCATTGTCCAAACAGATGCATCAGAACATGGCATTGGGGCAGTGTTATCGCAACTAAATGAAGAGGGCCTGGATCAGCCTGTAGTCTTCTTATCCAGGAGACTGCTTCCCCAGGAACAGAAGTGGAGTGCAATTGAGAGGGAAGCTTTTGCGGTGGTGTGGGCTCTGAAGAAGCTGCGGCCATACCTCTTTGGCTCGCACTTCCTGGTTCAGACTGACCACCGTCCCCTTCGTTGGCTGATGCAAATGAAGGGGGAAAATCCCAAGCTGTTGAGGTGGTCCATCTCCCTACAGGGAATGGACTTCCGGGTGGAACATCGGCCTGGAGTGGACCACGCCAATGCAGATGGTCTCTCCAGGTATTTCCGCCTTAGTGATGAGGACTCCCAAGGGGTTGGGTAGTTCTCCCCACTTTCAGCTGGGGGGGACGCGTGTTAGACCTGTCTGGCTTTTGGCGTAGTCCCTACAATTTATTATTTATTTTGTCCCCTTTTTGCCCCTCATACCCTTAATAATTTTTTGTGTCCACTAGTTTTTACAGGTGTTGGCCAAGGGGATAGGTGTTCTTTTGTCCCTCATAGTTTTTCACCTCAGGCCCAGAGGCCTGTTCTGTCAGGAAACTGCTGTAATTCACAAGATGGAGGGCCCCAACTGTCTCCAACTGTCACAACTTAGACAGCCCCATAGGATAACCTTAGGCCTTCCAGAACCTTCTGGACCCTACTGGACTCTGTGGGGGTTGTCTATAAAAGGGCAGAGGTTGGGAAGCCATTTTGTGTTGACCAGAGAGTGGAGGAGTGAGGCAGTGGTGAAAGGAGGAGGACGCACTGGGAGCAGTTAGTTTGTCCCTGTGACAGACAGCCACTACAGGGAGACGTTCCCCCCTTCTACCCCTGACCAATCCCTCCCAACTACCTTCTTCTGCTGAAGAGATTGATCTACCTGAGGTGGAAGCCCCTCTACACTTGAGCCCCATTGACCCCTGTCGGGACGCCCTTGCTGAAAGACTTCCCTAGTTTACCACTGGCAGTGCTTCACCTACCAGCGTTGTGGAGAAAACAGCTTTAGCCTGGTGTTGTGCCCGGTGATTTCCCCGAGGCTTTGAGGGAAAGGCAAGTGGCTGCAGAGCCTTTGTGGCCCTGACGAGTGAGCGTTCCGCTCTGATTAGCGTTTTCCCTGGAGCCAGGTGAGGGGAAAGACTGTGGGCGAGGAAGCGGGGACAGCGAGGCGCCAAGCGGGAACACTAGTCCCTTGCGCCCGCGCTGCCTTGCTTCGTGTCTGAGGCGATTCCCGGAGTGAGCAGGCCCCGCAGGAGACGCTTCCAGCGTCAGGTCCGCGCATGCCCCAACTCGTGAGGCAATCCCCGGAGTGAGCAGGCCCCCGCCGGAGACGCTTCCAGCGTCAGGTGACCGGAATCGACTCCTAGCCGGCAACACTACTCCCCCGCATTTGCGCAGTGGAACTGCGGACCGAGTGACGCCCAGACCGCCGAGGAGACGATCGGCGAGGGAACCAGCTTCAGCGCTTCTCCGCTACAGGTACCCCTTTCCCCGCTGAAGCGCCAACACGGAGGAGCAGCGCTGAGCAGTGGGGAAGGGGAGGAAACCTGCCAAGTCCCCACGCTTTTGAAATTGATTTACCCCCGCGCCAGCACCAGGCAAGTAGCTGGTTGGGGGAGCGTGGCAGGATCGCCGGTGGCCGGCTGTCAGCCAGAAGTCCTTCCTTTATTCCTTTTGCTCCCCCCACTCCCAGCCTTCCTGTGCAGTGCGACGAGGGGACCTTCATTAAAAGTAAGGAGAGTGGGGGTGTGGGAAAACGGAGGACAGGGAGCCTCTTCGGGCAAATAGAGTCACTGATACCAGAGGGGATGTCCAGAAACCTCACAGTTTATCGACAAGGGTGTTAGGTTGACAGGAATCTGAAGAGCCTAATAGAAAGGTGTAGGAGGAGTGATTCCAGCCATTCTTTAATGTGTTATCTTTGGGATTGACTACCGGGAGGAGGCCTACCTCGTGTGTAATCTTGCCAGGGTGTCCTAGCATAACTGAGGTTATTGATCTATCCCCCTTTAGTCAATTACTCAGTAGTTGAACCCTCTTTATTGTAAAGTGTATAGAGCAGTGGGGTTTACGTGGAGAAAGTTAAAGAGGAACTCTTCAGTGTGCAACTGTACTGCTTTTCCCTCTTTATTGAACTGTAATGTATTGAAATCGTGACTCCTACTGAAGCTGAATATGTATTGAAATTGTACTGTTGATGCAAGTAATGTAGTGACTTAATAATCTGGAAAGTAATTTCAGTCATTCTCAAAACAAACTGTAATATACTAAAACTGCATTTCTGAATCAAAGAGTAGAGCTATATTTTTATAAAGCAGTACTTATTTTTCCACAATTTTGGTGTAGCGTTATCTTTTTGTGTGTTATTGCGTGATTTTACTGTAGGGTGGTCTGCAACCTTCACACTGTGCCTCTGAAATGTATGTCTTGCCCTAGGCCAGGCTACCCCAGGTTCTAACAGTGCGGCTCCCAGCAGCTGAGACCCAATCAGCAGCATGCTATCCCACCATCTCAAGGGCGCCGCTGCCTCCTGAGCTCAGACCTCGGTGTTGAGGTGAAGGTGGGACTCCCAGAAGCTGAGGCCCAATCAGCAGCATGCTATCTCACCATATCAAGAGCACCGCTGCCTGCTGAGCTCAGACCTTGGTGTTGCGGTGAAGGTGGGACTCCCAGAAGCTGAGGCCCAATCAGCAGCATGCTATCCCACCATCTCAAGAGCGCCGCTGCCTCCTGAGCTCAGACCTCGGTGTTGAGGTGAAGGTGGGACTCCCAGCAGCTGAGGCCCAATCAGCAGCATGCTATCCCACCATCTCAAGGGCACCGCTGCCTGCTGAGCTCAGACCTCGGTGTTGAGGTAAAGGTGGGACTCCCAGCAGCTGAGGCCCAATCAGCAGCATGCTATCCCACCATCTCAAGGGCACCGCTGCCTGCTGAGCTCAGACCTCGGTGTTGAGGTGAAGGCGGGACTCCCAGCAGCTGAGGCCCAATCAGCAGCATGCTATCTCACCATCTCAAGAGCACCGCTGCCTCCTGAGCTCAGACCTTGGTGTTGAGGTGAAGGCGGGACTCCCAGCAGCTGAGCATGCTATCCCACCATCTCAAGGGCACCGCTGCCTCCTGAGCCCAGACCTTGGTGTTGAGGTGAAGGCGGGACTCCCAGCAGCTGAGGCCCAATCAGCAGCATGCTATCTCACCATCTCCAGAGTACCTGCGCCTCCTGAGCTCAGACCTCAGTGTTGAGGTGAAGGTGGGACTCCCAGCAGCTGAGGCCCAATCAGCAGCATGCTATCCCACCATCTCAAGGGCACCGCTGCCTGCTGAGCTCAGACCTCGGTGTTGAGGTGAAGGTGGGACTCCCAGCAGCTGAGGCCCAATCAGCAGCATGCTATCCCACCATCTCAAGAGCACCTCTGCCTGCTGAGCTCAGACCTTGGTGTTGAGGTGAAGGTGGGACTCCCAGCAGCTGAGGCCCAATCAGCAGCATGCTATCCCACCATCTCAAGGGCACCGCTGCCTCCTGAGCTCAGACCTTGGTGGGTGTTGCCATGGGATCTCCCAGCAGCTGAGGCGCCATCTGGATCCAGCCCTCCCAGCAGCCATCTGTAGAGCCCCGGTGCCTCCTGGGAAGGCGCTGCTCCTGGGCGCCGCCAGGCACCTGCAGACAGCAGCCGGAGGCGCTGAAGCCGCCACGCTTCCTGCGCCAGGAGCACCTCTCAGGATCAGACCACCTCCTGCATTCAATTGCTGCTGATTTGCTTACAAACAACAGATCATATCTGATTAATGCCCTCCTCTCTTACGTTGAAGAGTGTGTATTCCATGTGGCTCTTTAATCAAGTGTCACAAACAGCATAAATTAGATAATTACATTGCCAATGTGAATGGGAGACTGATATCTGCATCTCACGTGCCCTGTGCCTCACAGGGAGGGTTCTGCAACGCACTCCTCTACTGAGGTGCGGGTGAGACATGGCTCAGCGATGGGTGATGACGTGTTAAGGTGTTATTGACATGTAGGGGTATCCTTGAAGTGTTGGGGTATCTTTGACGTGTTGGGGTATCTTTGACGTATTGGGGTATACTTGACGCGTTGGCGTGACGGTGACCCGTTGGGGTGTCCTATCCCGGTCTAGGGTCTCTTTCTCCAAGGCGTCCTTGGCTTGCCAGGGGCTACCCTACATGCTTTGCTTGCACTAGAAGGCGCTTGGTGGGGATGGTTGAGTGGGCCTGTTGGTTCCAACAGCTCTGCCCCTCACAGGCCCACTCGCCTCCCTGCCCACCTCCTCAGAGGGTACTCAAAGAATCGATCAGATAGTATGTTCACCCGCCCCAAATATCAGATGTTGATGCCATGCTGTCACTGAGACCCCCACTTTCTCCGGCCAGCTCCTTTGTAAATGAATGTCTGCATTACGTGCGCCCCTTGTAGGAACTTTGCGATGGGTGTTCCCAGAGGCCTTGAAATATTCCCAGAGTTACAAGGATCTGTGCCCCTCTCCAGGGCAGGCGTAACGAGGAGAAACATGTTTATTTCTCCTCCATTTTTCCTCTTTCTATGTGTGTTGCATTCTGCAGCACGTAGAGAAAGAGGAGACGCCTCCATGGATTGTTTTTGTGCAGGAAGGTGTCACTCCATGCACAAACACAATCCTGCCAACAATGCAGACAGCCTTACAGCATGGCACAAGGATGCCTGCATTGGCGCAAGGCAACGAAAACAGCGCCCGCACAGCGAGAAAGGACAGGAATTTGCCTTATATCATAAATACTACAATTATCAATTGCCTCTTGGACCATCGATATTCTAATCTTTTAACTTCGCGGGTCTTTTTGATTAATACCTACGAGTGTGTTTATGTCAATAAACTTTGTTTACTTCGTTTTCTTTTTATGTGGAAAGGTAGGAGCCATCAAGCAAACATTTTCTCAGAAATTAAAACATTTCAAACCATTGTTCATCTTATCAAAAAGTATATTTCTCCTTTGTTTGGTTTTTCTTTTTCTCTTATGACAAACAATTATACAAGCACAAAAGGCTTACTTCAGCAAATATTGTACTTAAGACTCTATATACAATGAAACATCAAACCTAAATATACATTACACAAATCTTCATCGTATCAATTAGAATAGTACTACTCTATTTTTGTACTGTATCGGGCCCTGTTAATTTATACCTCCTCGATACAAAAATTATTCTGGAGTCCAAAGTGTTGAGGTCAGGGATAAACCTGTGAAAGTCCGTATCTAAGCCGTCTGAATTCGGCTTAGGCTTATTGTCTTTTTGGGAGCTAGGCTTTTCAAAATCAGGAAACCCTTGGCCTCAGAGTAGGGGGGTGCCGACGCATTTCGACCTTCGTGTGGGGACCATGAGGATTTTCAGAAGGTCTTCCTCAGGGCTGGGAGATTCAGTGTAGGACGTTCATGAGCGCCATCATGTATCTTGTCCTGGCGCAATAATCCCGATGTTGTAACACGTTGTCTAGTTCGTGTTTCTTCTTTATGTACTTTTAATAGAAACTCTCAGTTGGAGTCTTCATAGATTCTGGTATCTTCAGTCATCAAGCTATAGGTCTCTGCATTTCTGGGTCTGCCGACGTTTTCACCGGGAGACCAAATCAAAGACGTTCAAAGTTAAAACATTAGAATATCGATAGTCCAGGAGGCAATTGATAATTGTATAGTTTAAACTGATTCCAGCCTCTTAGGTCCTTAATAGAATCACTCCCCTTTTTAAAAATATATCATAAATACGGCAAATTCCTGCCCTTTCCTTAAAATGAGGGGCAGCGCGGCAAAGTAACTTCCTGCGCTGCCCTGCGCAAAAAAAACATATAAACGAGGCCCCAAGCGTTACTAACCACATCTTCTGGAACTGCGGACAGGCCTTGGCACACATAGGGGCATTTTTACGAGATTAGTGGCGCAGCGCAGCCAGTCACCTGCCCTGCATCACAAGGAAAGGGCAGGAGTGCACCGTTTTTATCCAGTACGGCAGCCGAGCTGCAATGCAGGCACCGCACCCTGCACCATGGCGCGAGGGGCCCACGCTGCAGCCAGGATTGTTTCTGTGCAGGAGGGGACACCTTCCTGCACAAACACAATCCTTAAGAGGCCGTGTCCTCTTTCAAGGTGTGGTGCTCATAGGAAGAGGAAAAACAAGAAGAAATAAAGATATCGATCCTCGTTACGCCTCGGCTCAGGAGGTGTACGGTTTCGGTGCTTCCCCAGGTTTACGTGAATTTTTCAATCTGAGGCAGCGTCAAAATTCATGGCTGTAGCGTGGGAACACCTACGCAATATGCCTACCCCGGCCAGGGTGAGGCCGCGCAGCACACTGAGCTGCGTCGCTTTAAGCATGATTTATGAGGCCACGCAGGGTGGCTCGACGTGGCCTCATGAATCTGACTCGGAGCCTTGCGTCAAGCATGTACCACTTTACGTGGTGCAAAAGTGACGCAGGGCCACATAAATAACCCCTTTGAAAAACAAGGCTTGGCAAAGCATTTGGGTGAAGATTCAACCAAACAGCTGTTATTTACTAATTAAAGTTCACGCCGTCCACCTTCACTCCTCTTACTAACAGCAGAACGACTGTAATTCGGCGCCAGAGGCAGAAAGTTCAAAGACAACAACTCCGAGTCCAGGCTGGAACTCGCTGGAGCGCGGGCCACTCGTGTTTTTATCCCCGTCCACTTTGGAAATTATACGGTTCATCAAAGATGAATATCCCGATCTGGAGAGAGCTGTTAGATGCTAAACGTGCAATCCTTCGTCTCCCAGGAGACATCGTGCGATCCTTGTGTCGCGTTCGGTATCAAACACCGTGCTTTTTCACTCCAACACGATTCTCGTGTCCAGGGTGAGCTGGCACAAACAGGGATGCCACCCTGCATGGGAGCCCCCCTGAGATACAAAGCTACAGTGCCTTTTAATGCTTCCCCAAGCCGGGTTTGCCACCAAGACATGTCTGCCCTCCTGGTGAGATGAGCTGGCACTTCCCCAGGACAGAGACAAGGGCCGGAAGGCAGGTGTTTACAGCCATTAAGACAGTGATCCTCAAAGGCCTTCACTGGCCTTGATGTGTAGGTACCTAGTCCCCCACTCGAGGACAAAGCCCTTCCCGTCCTGCAGCTCTGCAGGTGGGAAAATGAGATATGCCGGAGGCGCACACTCCCTACGACCCGGCCACACCTTTATAGTAGGCTGGGAGGTCTATGCAGCAGAGGAAGAGTTCTGCCATTCTGACAGTTCCTGAAATAGAGTATTCTGGGTAGCGTAGTGATGTACACACGGACGTTGTCTCTACAGGGTCGGGTTCGCCTCAGTGGCTAGAAGCCCTTTGGCCACTCTTCCTCACGCCCTCTACACCCCCTAAAATAGGATTTAAGGGGATCCCCTGGCATCAGAACCTCAGCTCTATCTTGAAATCCGAGACTAGGAACGAAGAAGACGCTGTCACTGAAATCAGGACTTTGGACTGTGCTGCAGCGCTACGAGAGAACACCTAAGTGCCCTGAAGAGACCATATACTGAACCCGAGAGTCGACGTGTGTCCATGGTGAAAACTCGCTGCTCTCTGTAGGAGGGACTTCAGTGGACACCAGAAATCCGAAGCAGGCTCCCCTGACTCAGGGCACCGGTCAATTGCGTTCTGCAGAAGAACCGACATGCTGCGTAGCAAGAATTGCAACCCACTGGGCCTGTCGAGAGTGAGCCTGAAGAGAAGTGGTGTCCTGAAGTCCTGAATGGTAGCTAAGCTCAAGCCAAGTTTTGAGTTGCTAGTCCCCTCCTGTCGACCTCCAGCCGCTGAAGAGTCTGAAGACTACATTTGCCTTTGCCAAGGCTTGGTGAGCGCCAGTCTGGTGAGCGACCACTCCATCGACATGTTCAGTTCAAGAGCACCTCACAGCGACCAACATCGGCAATGACCCTGCTGCTGTGTTTTTGCATCTTGAGCTTGTGGTAAAGCATCTTTGGCACAACTTGCCCCGGTGACTGACAGCTGACCGCTGCCTCTGCACCCAGAGTCGAGGAGAAAGGTAGAAAAAATCCAGCTGTTGAATCCAGGTCCAGGGTCCGCAAAGGCCTCTACTATCCGAGGGTCGAGTGTATCTTCAACGAGAAGCCTGGTTTTGATAAGTGCTGCATTTTGACAGCTGCTGCGGATCCCATCAGCACCAGGGACAGGCAAACGCCTCTGCTCCCGGACTCCCCGGGCAAGGCAACGGAAGAGTGACTGTTGAGTCTCGGTCTAGGGGTCTGCAGAACCTTAACTACGAGAGAACTCCGCTCAGCTCACCCTGCAAGTATCGCATTGCTATGTGTATTTTCCCCCATTGGTGTCAAGGTTTCTTTCGAAGCCGTGCCACTTGCTTATTGTCAATGCTGGCACTGCGACACGTGCTCCTCTGAGAGCACCTGAGCGCTCTGTGCCACAGTCCCAGGACCGAGCTAAGGCTGCTAAGAGTGAGCCTGAGGTCCACTTTTGTGAATTGCGTTAAAATTACATGAGAAGACCCAGCAGCCATATCACAAAACACTTCCACCTTACAACAGGTGTGATTTCTTTTCAGGGTGAAGGGATTCAAAGATTGTGTGCTGATGTGAGGCGGTTTTTGTTTCTCTAAAGCCACATAACAAGAAGCTGCCCAACATTTGAAAGGAGGGTGGGCTGCATGTTGCATGCCCCGACCCAATCTCCTCCAATTTAGTAGTAAGTATTTTCATTTTCCAGCTTCCCCCGTCCCTCCCACATTTACTACGGCAACTTAGGAGTACAAGTGCGGAGACCTCGCAAATAAGATAGGAGAGGCGCAGACGTAGACCTCCGCACATTGGTTTGTGAACACCATTTTGAGGTGTGTGAATACTAGTCTTGTGGCACTTGCAGAGGGCAAGGATACATCAGCTGCTTTGAACTCTTCCGTGAAATGTTTTGCCCTTGAAAGATCTTCCAAGAGTAGAAGTTTTTCTTGTTTTGTTCAGACTTGGAGTGTTCCTGCAATGACATTTACCATTTCTTTAATCTTTCAAATTCTTGTTTCTAGTTAAATATGCTCCAAAAACTGAATCCTCAATATTAGACCATCCTTCTAAATCTGATGGAGGAAAATTGGACACTGTGGCCTTCAGTTGCCGTCATTACTAGTCACATATAGTCTGCCTTTGGTTAATCCCCCCCATTTTTTTTTCAGGAGTCAGTGGTTGCATGGCAGAATACTGTGCAGCATGTGAATCTAGAATACTGTGCAGCATGTAAATCTAGAATAATGCGCAGTATGTGAATCTAGAATAATGAGCAGTCTGTGAATCTAGAATAATGCGCAGTCTGTGAATGTAGAATAATGCGCAGTCTGTGAATCTAGAATAATGCGCAGTCTGTGAATCTAGAATAATGCGCAGTCTGTGAATCTAGAATGTTGTGCAGTCTGTGAATCTAGAATATTGCGCAGTATGTGAATCTAAAATATTGCGCAGCCTGTGAATCTAGAATATTGTGCAGTCTGTGAATCTAGAACATTGTGCAGTCTGTGAATCTAGAACATTGTGCAGTATGTGAATCTAGAATATTGTGCAGTATGTGAATCTAGAACATTGTGCAGTATGTGAATCTAGAATACTGTGCAGCATGTGAATCTAGAATACTGTGCAGCATGTGAATCTAGAATAATGCGCAGTATGTGAATCTAGAATAATGCGCAGTCTGTGAATCTAGAATAATGCGCAGTCTGTGAATCTAGAATATTGTGTAGTATGTGAATCTAGAATGTTGTGCAGTCTGTGAATCTAGAATATTGCGCAGTATGTGAATCTAGAATATTGAACAGTCTGTGAATCTAGAATATTGTGCAGTCTGTGAATCTAGAACAGTGTGCAGTCTGTGAATCTAGAACATTGTGCAGTATGTGAATCTAGAATATTGTGCAGTATGTGAATCTAGAATATTGTGCAGTATGATAATCTAGAATGTTGTGCAGTATTTGAATCTAGAATATTGTGCAGTCTGTGAATCTAGAATATTGCGCAGTCTGTGTGTGAATCTAGAATATTGTGCAGGATATGAATCTAGAATACTGTGTAGTATGTGAATCTAGAATATTGTGCAGTATGTGAATCTAGAATATTGTGCAGCATGTGAATCTAGAATACTGTGCAGCATGTCAATCTAGAATAATGCGCAGTATGTGAATCTAGAATAATGCGCAGTCTGTGAATCTAGAATGTTGTGCAGTATGTGAATCTAGAATGTTGTGCAGTCTGTGAATCTAGAATATTGCGCAGTATGTGAATCTAGAATATTGCGCAGTCTGTGAATCTAGAATATTGTGCAGTCTGTGATTCTAGAACATTGTGCAGTCTGTGAATCTAGAACATTGCGCAGTATGTGAATCTAGAATATTGTGCAGTATGTGAATCTAGAATACTGTGCAGCATGTGAATCTAGAATACTGTGCAGCATGTGAATCTAGAATAATGCGCAGTATGTGAATCTAGAATAATGCGCAGTCTGTGAATCTAGAATAATGCGCAGTCTGTGAATCTAGAATATTGTGTAGTATGTGAATCTAGAATGTTGTGCAGTCTGTGAATCTAGAATATTGCGCAGTATGTGAATCTAGAATATTGAACAGTCTGTGAATCTAGAATATTGTGCAGTCTGTGAATCTAGAACAGTGTGCAGTCTGTGAATCTAGAACATTGTGCAGTATGTGAATCTAGAATATTGTGCAGTATGTGAATCTAGAATATTGTGCAGTATGATAATCTAGAATGTTGTGCAGTATTTGAATCTAGAATATTGTGCAGTCTGTGAATCTAGAATATTGCGCAGTCTGTGTGTGAATCTAGAATATTGTGCAGTCTGTGAATCTAGAACATTGTGCAGTCTGTGAATCTAGAACATTGTGCAGTATGTGAATCTAGAATATTGTGCAGTATGTGAATCTAGAATATTGTGCAGTATGTGAATCTAGAATATTGTGCAGTATGTGAATCTAGAATGTTGTGCAGTATTTGAAACTAGAATATTGTGCAGTCTGTGAATCTAGAATATTGTGCAGTTTGTGAATCTAGAATATTGTGCAGGATATGAATCGAGAATACTGTGTAGTATGTGAATCTAGAATATTGTGCAGTATGTGAATCTAGAATATTGTGCAGCATGTGAATCTAGAATACTGTGCAGCATGTCAATCTAGAATAATGCGCAGTATGTGAATCTAGAATAATGCGCAGTCTGTGAATCTAGAATGTTGTGCAGTATGTGAATCTAGAATGTTGTGCAGTCTGTGAATCTAGAATATTGCGCAGTATGTGAATCTAGAATATTGCGCAGTCTGTGAATCTAGAATATTGTGCAGTCTGTTATTCTAGAACATTGTGCAGTCTGTGAATCTAGAACATTGCACAGTATGTGAATCTAGAATATTGTGCAGTATGTGAATCTAGAATATTGTGCAGTATGTGAATCTAGAATAATGCGCAGTCTGTGAATCTAGAATATTGTGCAGTATGTGAATCTAGAATGTTGTGCAGTCTGTGAATCTAGAATATTGTGCAGTCTGTGAATCTAGAATATTGTGCAGTTTGTGAATCTAGAATATTGTGCAGGATATGAATCTAGAATACTGTGTAGTATGTGAATCTAGAATGTTGTGCAGTCTGTGAATCTAGAATATTGCGCAGTATGTGAATCTAGAATATTGCGCAGTCTGTGAATCTAGAATATTGTGCAGTCTGTGATTCTAGAACATTGTGCAGTCTGTGAATCTAGAACATTGCGCAGTATGTGAATCTAGAATATTGTGCAGTATGTGAATCTAGAATATTGTGCAGTATGTGAATCTAGAATATTGTGCAGTATGTGAATCTAGAATAATGCGCAGTCTGTGAATCTAGAATATTGTGCAGTATGTGAATCTAGAATGTTGTGCAGTCTGTGAATCTAGAATATTGCGCAGTATGTGAATCTAGAATATCGTGCAGTATGTGAATCTAGAATATTGTGCAGTATGTGAATCTAGAATGTTGTGCAGTATTTGAATCTAGAGTATTGTGTAGTCTGTGAATCTAGAATATTGTGCAGTATGTGAATCTAGAATACTGTGCAGGATATGAATCTAGAATAATGTGCAGTATGTGAATCTAGAATATTGTGCAGTATGTGAATCTAGAATATTGTGCAGCATGTAAATCTAGAATACTGTGCAGCATGTGAATCTAGAATAACGCACAGTATGTGAATCTAGAATAATGCGCAGTCTGTGAATCTAGAATAATGCACAGTCTGTGAATCTAGAATATTGTGCAGTATGTGAATCTAGAATGTTGTGCAGTATGTGGATCTAGAATTTCGCGCAGTATGTGAATCTAGAATATTGTGCAGTCTGTGAATCTAGAATATTGTGCAGTCTGTGAATCTAGAACATTGTGCAGTATGTGAATCTAGAATATTGTGCAGTATGTGAATCTAGAATATTGTGCAGTATGTGAATCTAGAATATTGTGCAGTATGCAAATCTAGAATATTGTGCAGTCTGTGAATCTAGAATATTGTGCAGTCTGTGAATCTAGAATATTGTGCAGTATGTGAATGTAGAATATTGTGCAGTCTGTAAATCTAGAATATTGTGCAGTCTGTGAATCTAGAATATTGTGCAGTCTGTAAATCTAGAATATTGTGCAGTATGTGAATCTAGAATAATGTGCAGTATGTGAATCTAGAATGTTGTGCAGTATGTGAATCTAGAATGTTGTGCAGTATGTGAATCTAGAATATTGTGCAGTCTGTGAATCTAGAATATTGTGCAGTCTGTGAATCTAGAATATTGTGCAGTATGTGAATCTAGAATAATGTGCAGTATGTGAATCTAGAATATTGTGCAGTCTGTGAATCTAGAATATTGTGCAGTATGTGAATCTAGAATAATGCGCAGTATGTGAATCTAGAGTATTGGGTAGTCAGTGAATCTAGAATATTGTGTAGTATGTGAGTCTAGAATAATGTGCAGTATGTGAATCTAGAGTATTGTGTAGTCTGTGAATCTAGAATATTGTGCAGTATGTGAATCTAGAATACTGTGCAGTATGTGAATCTAGAATATTGTGCAGTCTGTAAATCTAGAATATTGTGCAGTCTGTGAATCTAGAATATTGTGCAGTATGTGAGTCTAGAATATTGTGCAGTATGTGAATCTAGAATATTGTACAGTATGTGAATCCAGAATAGGAATAATGTGCAGTATGTGAATCTAGAAAATTGTGCAGTCTGTGAATCTAGAATAGGAATAATGCCCAGTATGTGAATCTCGAATAGGAATAATGCGCCGTATGTGAATCTAGAATAGGAATAATGCCCAGTATGTGAATCTCGAATAGGAATAATGCGCAGTCTGTGAATCTAGAATAGGAATAATTCCCAGTATGTGAATCTCGAATAGGAATAATGCGCAGTATGTGAATCTAGAATAGGAAAAATGCACAGTATGTGAATCTAGAATATTGAGCAGTCTGTGAATCTAAAATAGGAATAATGCGTAGTATGTGAATCTACAATAGGAAAAATGCGCAGTATGTGAATCTCGAATAGGAATATTGTGCAGTCTGTGAATCTAGAATAGGTTCAAGCAAAAACAGGAAACAACTTGCTTACCTGGAACAACAGGTCAACTCTTCTATGTTCACCTGACGGGGTTTGCATTGTGAACAGGACTACAGTATATTATTGAATATCTTAAATACACACAACATAAGGCTCCAAAACATCCACGCCTGTTTACTGGAATGAAGACTTTATTGAAACGCCGCTGTAGAAAAGAAAAAGAATCAAGCGCCTTGGACAGGAGAACGGTCATTTCTACGCACTTCCGAGCCCCTCCATCGCAGCCGGTGCAGGGTGAAACAGGGCTGTCCATTGTCTTCCTTCATTCTCGTAATGATGATTTGTTTCTGCCATTGTGGATTTGCTCATGCCGCTAAGATTATCAAAGTGAAAGAGAAAGACATGTACGTGGACTCCATTCTGCCTCAAGCGGCACTGGACCCAAAGCCACCCAGAATTCAGCCGGCAGCAGAGGAATGAAACCGAAGTCCACTGCGCCCACAAGAGGTCCTTTGGAAAGTCTACCTTTGTCTGCTCTGTGCCGTCTGTGAGAAGCAGAGAGTTCACCTGGCCACCATGCGTTCCTCCTCCAAGGTCTCGTGAGCCAAACACCTTGTACCAGGTTGGTCAAGTTAAAATCCATGGAATTATTTCTGATGGCTTCTGCCAACACATGAGAACCTGGCCAAGCCGCCTATGTCTCTGCCCTGGTACCTGTGGCCTGGCAGGTTGGTGAATGCCCTGGCGGATTCTCTCCGAGCCTCTGCTCCACTGGCCCGCTGTGGTCCATGTCAACTAACTGGCCTGGAAAGCGTCAGTCCCAAGTCTGCCACCAAAGACCCCTACCGAGATGCGGGGTTTCCTGAAAGAGTGGTGTTGGCCAGATGCAGGACGGGCAGAGGGTGGGCTTCCGTGTTGAAGACCCAGCTGTCCAATGGCAGGAGATCGTCACTGGAGAACAGAAGGTACAAGTACCTAGAGAGAAGCAGAGGAGAGAAGAGTCAGGCCACCATCCTGGAGAGCACCTGGGAATCAATAACACTCTGCAGAGACATGCCCACCACCAGTGTGGCGGCACATCACAGATGTAGACAATGTCCTGCTCTTCTCTGTGGAACTGGTACAAATACATCACTGACCGGCCCCACTCTGTCTCTAGTATACAAACCTCGGAGTTTATCACTGTTCACCCTAAAAGGAAAGGTTGACCCCATAAAGTCCTTCTCCAAAGGGGATCTTTAGCTTCCAATAATCACACTCAATGCTCAACCATGAGGGATATTTGATTAGTATTGCCCTTGTGGTGACCTAGTCTAGTTCGTCTCAGTTTGACACCAGGAGTGACGTCATGCGTGACGTCAGAAGCACCCAGGAGTGATGTCATGCGTGATATCAGAAGCAGTTGTTGGAGGGGATCCCAGTCTGCCTGGGGAGGAGCTGGGTGAGATCAGGACAAGACTGGATATTTGGGGGGGGGTCTATTCTAAGGGGAAAGAGATCTGTAGAGAAGAGGTCAACTTGTAATATTCAATACCAGAAGTGGGAAAGGAAGGAAGGACGGAAGCCCAGGAATGGTTGTGATCAAGAGCCTGAAATACTACAACAAAGGGGTACAAGGGACATCATAGACAGGCTACCATAAATGATAGTTTCTACGTTCCTTGGATTGTGGTATCTCTGTGAGATGAAAACTATCTTACAAGAATGCAAGGAGCCGATTCATGTCACGGAGTATGTGAGACGCCCAGCAGCCCCTGGGGATAAAGAGCGTTGGATGGCTCTCTCTGCCAGAGGCACAAGCTTCAGAATCCAACTGGTACCTCTTGGAAGCCATGAAAATCAAGATTAAAATATAAATATACAAGAAGAAAGAGGGAAGCAGTGGACCGAACACAGAAACAGGAACTGGGCTCAGGGAAAAGCAGGACTGGAATCAAGGTCAGGTCCAGGACTGGAATGCACAGAACACAGGACAGAATTTAAATGGAACAGGACAGATCAGGAAGAGATCGGACAAGAGTAGGGGCGATCATGGACACAGAGAGGCAGGATAACAAGAGACAGAAACAGAATCAAACGGCCAGCCTGCAAACACAGCAGTAAGGGCACGGCAGTGCACGGGTCGCCTAGACAACCAACTCAATTGCAGGCAGGCAAGTGCTTTAATTTGTAAAAGAAAGAGTGTCGGTGCCCGAGGTTCTGATCAGGAGCTCTCTGTTGGCGCAATTAAACATTAGTGCACAGAATACCAAGGCTGCTCAGTCTTGAATTCACCTCAGGCCACTTTCTTCTACTACCAGCATCTCCCTGCCCTTCATCTCACTCGTGCAGGTGGCTGCTTTCTCGCTTTGTGACTTTTTGTTTTTTCTCTTTCTCCGTTGTTGTGATTTGTGAGCTTTTTCCCTCCTGCTCTGCTAAATATCTGATGCAGAAAATAAGTGCCTGTCCCCAAAATAGACAGAAAGAACAATTGATGGACAGAATGCAGAACAATGTCATACATTCACCTCATTACAGAGATCTGAGCCGAAATCCATAGTTTTTTTGCTCACCATGCCATTCCAGTTTGGACCCAGCCATATACAAATTAGTCTTGACCCAGCACCCAATGGGAACAGTCCAGCCCGAACTGCCAGGCCGGGTCCTGGAAACAAGCGTCCTAGGACCGGTTCCGGGCTTTCATCCGTCATCAGCCAGGATAGCTTGACTCCAGTGGCATGGAGAGCATGGGACCCATGTCTGAGCATACCCGTCCCACTCGGGGTGACAAATGCAAAAAGAACAATTGATGGACACAATGTCACACATTCACCCCAGTACAGAGATCTGGGCCTAAATCCATTGTTTTTGTTCACCATGCCATTCCACTGTGCCACTGGAATCAAACTATCCTGGCTGAAGAGGAGTGAAACCCCAAAACCAGTCCTAGGATGCTGGTTTCCGGTCCAGGGAGGACCTGGCTTGGCAGTTCGAGCTGGACTGTTCCCATGAGGTACATGTTCAAGACTGATTTGCATACGGCCAGGCCTAAACTGGGGTAGCATGGTGAGCAAATGAATGATGGATTTAACCCAGTTCTCTTGACTGGGGGTGAATGTTTTGATTTGTCCTGCATTCGTCCATCAATTGTGTGTCTTTTGTCCCCAAAATAGGTGCAGGTGGCCCCCACCGGCTCAAATTAAGTACTGGACTCACAGGGCTAAAATAACAAACCAGGTGCAATGACTGAGTGAACCATCACATGAAGGGAATGCTGAACTGAGGGATTGTTAAAGGGAAGACCAGCAAAACCAGGAGACACCAGGGAGCGATCAGGAAAGCCAAAAATGGAGTGTGGATTGGAGCCGAGAGAGAGAAAAGTTCAGAATGCCTTGGCTGCTACCGAGAGTGGCCTTTCCTTGGCTGCTCTTGAGAGTGGCCTTGCCTTTGCTGCTCTTGAGAGTGGCCTTGCCTTGGCTGCTCTTGAGAGTGGCCTTGCCTTGGCTGCTCTTGAGAGTGGCCTTGCCTTGGCTGCTCTCGTGAGTGGCCTTGCCTTGGCTGCTCTCGTGAGTGGCCTTGCCTTGGCTGCTCTTGAGAGTGGCCTTGCCTTGGCTGCTCTTGAGAGTGGCCTTGCCTTTGCTGCTCTTGAGAGTGGCCTTGCCTTGGCTGCTCTTGAGAGTGGCCTTGCCTTGGCTGCTCTCGTGAGTGGCGTTGCCTTGGCTGCTCTCGTGAGTGGCGTTGCCTTGGCTGCTCTCGTGAGTGGCGTTGCCTTGGCTGCTCTCGTGAGTGGCCTTTCCTTGGCTGCTCTTGAGAGTGGCCTTGCCTTGGCTGCTCTTGAGAGTGGCCTTGCCTTTGCTGCTCTTGAGAGTGGCCTTGCCTTGGCTGCTCTCGTGAGTGGCGTTGCCTTGGCTGCTCTCGTGAGTGGCGTTGCCTTGGCTGCTCTCGTGAGTGGCGTTGCCTTGGCTGCTCTCGTGAGTGGCCTTTCCTTGGCTGCTCTTGAGAGTGGTCTTGCGTTGGCTGCTCTTGAGAGTGGTCTTGCCTTGGCTGCTTTTGCGAGTGGTCTTGCCTTGGCTGCCTTTGCGAGTGTCCTTGCCTTGCCTCCTGTTGAGAGTGGTCTTGCCTTGGCTGCTCTTGAGAGTGGTCTTGCCTTGGCTGCTCTTGAGAGTGGTCTTGCCTTGGCTGACCTTGAGTGGCCTTGCCTTGGCTGCTCTTGAGTGTGGTCTTGCCTTGGCTGCTCTTGCGAGTGGTCTTGCCTTGGCTGCTCTTGAGAGTGGTCTTGCCTTGGCTGCTCTTGAGAGTGGCCTTGCCTTGGCTGCTCTTGAGAGTGGTCTTGCCTTGGCTGCTCTTGAGAGTGGCCTTGCATTGCCTCCCGTTGAGAGTGGCCTTGCCTTGGCTGCTCTTGAGAGTGTCCTTGCCTTGCCTCCCGTTGAGAGTGGCCTTGCCTTGGCTGTTGTTGAGAGTGGCCTTGCCTTGGCTGTTGTTGAGAGTGGCCTTGCCTTGGCTGCTCTTGAGAGTGGCCTTGCCTTGGCTGTCGTTGTGAGTGGTCTTGCCTTGGCTGCTCTTGAGAGTGGCCTTGCCTTGGCTGCTCTTGAGAGTGGCCTTGCCTTGGCTGCTCTTGAGAGTGGCCTTGCCTTGGCTGCTCTTGAGAGTGGCCTTGCCTTGGCTGCTCTTGAGAGTGGCCTTGCCTTTGCTGCTCTTGAGAGTGGCCTTGCCTTTGCTGCTCTTGAGAGTGGCCTTGCCTTGGCTGCTCTTGAGAGTGGCCTTGCCTTGGCTGCTCTTGAGAGTGGCCTTGCCTTGGCTGCTATTGAGAGTGGCCTTGCCTTGGCTGCTCTTGAGAGTGGCCCTGCCTTGGCTGCTCTTGAGAGTGGTCTTGCCTTGGCTGCTCTTGAGAGTGGTCTTGCCTTGGCTGCTCTTGAGAGTAGTCTTGCCTTGGCTGCTCTTGAGAGTAGTCTTGCCTTGGCTGCTCTTGAGAGTGGCCCTGCCTTGGCTGCTCTTGAGAGTGGCCCTGCCTTGGCTGCTCTTGAGAGTGGTCTTGCCTTGGCTGCTCTTGAGAGTGGTCTTGCCTTGGCTGCTGTTGAGAGAGGCCTTGCCTTGGCTGTTGTTGTGAGTGGTCTTGCCCTGGCTGCTCTTGCGAGCGGTCTTGCCTTGGCTGCTCTTGCGAGTGGTCTTGCGTTGGCTGCTCTTGAGAGTGGCCTTGCCTTGGCTGCTCTTGAGAGTGTCCTTGCCTTGCCTCCCGTTGAGAGTGGTCTTGCCTTGGCTGCTCTTGAGAGTGGTCTTGCCTTGGCTGCTCTTGCGAGTGGTCTTGCCTTGGCTGCTCTTGCGAGTGGTCTTGCCTTGGCTGCTCTTGCGAGTGGTCTTGCGTTGGCTGCTCTTGAGAGTGGCCTTGCCTTGGCTGCTCTTGAGAGTGTCCTTGCCTTGCCTCCCGTTGAGAGTGGCCTTGCCTCCCGTTGAGAGTGGCCTTGCATTGGCCGTTGTTGAGAGTGACCTTGCCTTGGCTGCTGTTGAGAGTTGCCTTGCCTTGGCTGCTCTTGAGAGTGGTCTTGCCTTGGCTGCTCTTGAGAGTGGTCTTGCCTTGGCTGCTCTTGAGAGAGGTCTTGCCTTGCCTGCTCTTGGGAGTGGCCTTGCCTTGGCTGTTGTTGAGAGTGTTTTTGCCTTGGCTGTTCTTGGGAGGGGCCTTGCCTCCTGTTGAGAGTGGCCTTGCCTTGGCTGCTTTTGAGAGTGGTCTTGCGTTGGCTGCTGTTGAGAGTGGCTTTGCCTTGGCTACTCTTGAGTGGTCTTGCCTTGGCTGCTCTTGAGAGTGGCCTTGCCTTGGTTGCTCTGGAGAGAGGTCTTGCCTTGGCTGCTCTGGAGAGTGGCCTTGCCTCCTGTTGAGAGTGGCCTTGACTTGGTTTCTCTGGAGAGTGGCCTTGCATTGGCCGTTGTTGAGAGTGGTCTTGCCTTGGCTGCTTTTGAGAGTGGTCTTGCGTTGGCTGCTGTTGAGAGTGGCTTTGCCTTGGCTGCTCTTGAGTGGTCTTGCCTTGGCTGCTCTTGAGAGTGGCCTTGCCTTGGTTGCTCTGGAGAGAGGTCTTGCCTTGGCTGCTCTGGAGAGTGGCCTTGCCTCCTGTTGAGAGTGGCCTTGACTTGGTTTCTCTGGAGAGTGGCTTTGCTTTGGCTGCTCTTGGGAGTGGTCTTGCCTTGGCTGCTCTTGTGTGTGGTCTTGCCTTGGCTGCTCTTGCGAGTGGTCTTGCCTTGGCGGCTCTTGTGAGTGGTCTTGCCTTGGCTGCTCTTGAGAGTGGCCTTGCCTTGGCTGCTCTTGAGAGTGGGCTTGGCTGCTCTTGAGAGTGGCCTTGCCTCCTGTTGAGAGTGGCCTTGCCTCCTCTTGAGAGTGGCCTTGCCTTGGCTGTTGTTGCGAGTGGCCTTGCCTTGGTTTCTCTGGAGAGTGGCCTTGCCTTGGCTGCTCTTGGGAGTGATCTTGCCTTGGCTGCTCTTGAGAGTGGCCTTGCCTTGGCTGCTCTCGAGAGTGGCCTTGCCTCCTGTTGAGAGTGGCCTTGCCTCCTGTTGAGAGTGGCCTTGCCTTGGCTGCTCTTGAGAGTGGCCTTGCCTTGGCTGCTCTCAAGAGTGGCCTTGCCTCCTGTTGAGAGTGTCCATGCCCCCTGTTGAGAGTGGCCTTGCCTTGGCTGCTCTTGAGAGAGGCCTTGCCTCCTGTTGAGAGTGGCCTTGCCTTGGCTGTTGTTGAGAGTGGCCTTGCCTTGGCTGATCATGAGAGTGGTCTTGCCTTGGCTGCTCTTGAGAGTGGCCTTGCCTTGGCTGCTCTCAAGAGTGGCCTTGCATTGGCTGCTCTCAAGAGTGGCCTTGCCTTGGCTGCTCTCAAGAGTGGCCTTGCCTCCTGTTGAGTGGCCTTGCCCCCTGTTGATAGTGGCCTTGCCTTGGCTGCTCTTGAGAGTGGCCTTGCCTTGGCTGTTGTTGAGAGTGGCCTTGCCTTGGCTGTTGTTGAGAGTGGCCTTGCCTTGGCTGATCGAGAGTGGCCTTGCCTTGGCTGATCTTGAGAGTGGTCTTGCCTTGGCTGCTCTTGGGAGTGGTCTTGCCTTGGCTGCTCTTGGGAGTGGTCTTGCCTTGGCTGCTCATGAGAGTGGTCTTGCCTTGGCTGCTCATGAGAGTGGCCTTGCCTTGGCTGCTCTTGAGAGTGGCCTTGCCTCCTGTTGAGAGTGGCCTTGCCTTGGCTGTTGTTGAGAGTGGCCTTGCCTTGGCTGCTCTTGAGAGTGGCCTTGCCTTGGCTGCTCTTGAGAGTGGCCTTGCCTCCTGTTGAGAGTGGCCTTGCCTTGGCTGTTGTTGAGAGTGCCTTGCATTGGCTGCTCTTGAGAGTGGCCTTGCCTTGGCTGCTCTTGAGAGAGGTCTTGCCTTGGCTGCTCTTGAGAGTGGTCTTGCCTTGGCTGCTCTCGAGAGTGGCCATGCCTTGGCTGCTCTCAAGAGTGGCCTTGCCTTAGCTGCTCTCAAGAGTGGCCTTGCCTGCTCTCAAGAGTGGCCTTGCCTCCTGTTGACAGTGGCCTTGCCCCCTGTTGACAGTGGCCTTGCCCCCTGTTGACAGTGGCCTTGCCCCCTGTTGAGTGGCCTTGCCTTGGCTGCTCTTGAGAGGGGCCTTGCCTTGGCTGTTGTTGAGAGTGGCCTTGCCTTGGCTGATCTTGGGAGTGGTCTTGCCTTGGCTGCTCATGAGAGTGGCCTTGCCCTGGCTGCTCATGAGAGTGGCCTTGCCTTGGCTGCTCTTGAGAGTGGCCTTGCCTCCTGTTGAGAGTGGCCTTGCCTTGGCTGCTCTTGAGAGTGGCCTTGCCTTGGCTGCTCATGAGAGTGGCCTTGCCCTGGCTGCTCATGAGAGTGGCCTTACCTTGGCTGCTCTTGAGAGTGGCCTTGCCCCCTGTTGAGAGTTGCCTTGCCTTGGCTGCTCTTGAGAGTGGCCTTGCCTTGGCTGTTGTTGAGAGTGGCCTTGCCTTGGCTGCTCTTGAGAGTGGCCTTGCCTTGGCTGTCGTTGTGAGTGGTCTTGCCTTGGCTGCTCTTGAGAGTGGCCTTGCCTTGGCTGCTCTTGAGAGTGGCCTTGCCTTGGCTGCTCTTGAGAGTGGCCTTGCCTCCTGTTGAGAGTGGCCTTGCCTCCTGTTGAGAGTGGCCTTGCCTTGGCTGCTCTTGAGAGTGGCCTTGCCTTGGCTGCTCTCAAGAGTGGCCTTGCCTCCTGTTGAGAGTGTCCATGCCCCCTGTTGAGAGTGGCCTTGCCTTGGCTGCTCTTGAGAGAGGCCTTGCCTCCTGTTGAGAGTGGCCTTGCCTTGGCTGTTGTTGAGAGTGGCCTTGCCTTGGCTGATCTTGAGAGTGGTCTTGCCTTGGCTGCTCTTGAGAGTGGCCTTGCCTTGGCTGCTCTCAAGAGTGGCCTTGCATTGGCTGCTCTCAAGAGTGGCCTTGCCTTGGCTGCTCTCAAGAGTGGCCTTGCCTCCTGTTGAGTGGCCTTGCCCCCTGTTGATAGTGGCCTTGCCTTGGCTGCTCTTGAGAGTGGCCTTGCCTTGGCTGTTGTTGAGAGTGGCCTTGCCTTGGCTGTTGTTGAGAGTGGCCTTGCCTTGGCTGATCGAGAGTGGCCTTGCCTTGGCTGATCTTGAGAGTGGTCTTGCCTTGGCTGCTCTTGGGAGTGGTCTTGCCTTGGCTGCTCTTGGGAGTGGTCTTGCCTTGGCTGCTCATGAGAGTGGTCTTGCCTTGGCTGCTCATGAGAGTGGCCTTGCCTTGGCTGCTCTTGAGAGTGGCCTTGCCTCCTGTTGAGAGTGGCCTTGCCTTGGCTGTTGTTGAGAGTGGCCTTGCCTTGGCTGCTCTTGAGAGTGGCCTTGCCTTGGCTGCTCTTGAGAGTGGCCTTGCCTCCTGTTGAGAGTGGCCTTGCCTTGGCTGTTGTTGAGAGTGCCTTGCATTGGCTGCTCTTGAGAGTGGCCTTGCCTTGGCTGCTCTTGAGAGAGGTCTTGCCTTGGCTGCTCTTGAGAGTGGTCTTGCCTTGGCTGCTCTCGAGAGTGGCCATGCCTTGGCTGCTCTCAAGAGTGGCCTTGCCTTAGCTGCTCTCAAGAGTGGCCTTGCCTGCTCTCAAGAGTGGCCTTGCCTCCTGTTGACAGTGGCCTTGCCCCCTGTTGACAGTGGCCTTGCCCCCTGTTGACAGTGGCCTTGCCCCCTGTTGAGTGGCCTTGCCTTGGCTGCTCTTGAGAGGGGCCTTGCCTTGGCTGTTGTTGAGAGTGGCCTTGCCTTGGCTGATCTTGGGAGTGGTCTTGCCTTGGCTGCTCATGAGAGTGGCCTTGCCCTGGCTGCTCATGAGAGTGGCCTTGCCTTGGCTGCTCTTGAGAGTGGCCTTGCCTCCTGTTGAGAGTGGCCTTGCCTTGGCTGCTCTTGAGAGTGGCCTTGCCTTGGCTGCTCATGAGAGTGGCCTTGCCCTGGCTGCTCATGAGAGTGGCCTTACCTTGGCTGCTCTTGAGAGTGGCCTTGCCCCCTGTTGAGAGTTGCCTTGCCTTGGCTGCTCTTGAGAGTGGCCTTGCCTTGGCTGTTGTTGAGAGTGGCCTTGCCTTGGCTGCTCTTGAGAGTGGCCTTGCCTTGGCTGTCGTTGTGAGTGGTCTTGCCTTGGCTGCTCTTGAGAGTGGCCTTGCCTTGGCTGCTCTTGAGAGTGGCCTTGCCTTGGCTGCTCTTGAGAGTGGCCTTGCCTTGGCTGCTCTTGAGAGTGGCCTTGCCTTGGCTGCTCTTGAGAGTGGCCTTGCCTTGGCTGCTATTGAGAGTGGCCTTGCCTTGGCTGCTCTTGAGAGTGGCCCTGCCTTGGCTGCTCTTGAGAGTGGTCTTGCCTTGGCTGCTCTTGAGAGTGGTCTTGCCTTGGCTGCTCTTGAGAGTGGTCTTGCCTTGGCTGCTCTTGAGAGTAGTCTTGCCTTGGCTGCTCTTGAGAGTGGCCCTGCCTTGGCTGCTCTTGAGAGTGGCCCTGCCTTGGCTGCTTTTGAGAGTGGTCTTGCCTTGGCTGCTCTTGAGAGTGGTCTTGCCTTGGCTGCTGTTGAGAGAGGCCTTGCCTTGGCTGTTGTTGTGAGTGGTCTTGCCCTGGCTGCTCTTGCGAGCGGTCTTGCCTTGGCTGCTCTTGCGAGTGGTCTTGCGTTGGCTGCTCTTGAGAGTGGCCTTGCCTTGGCTGCTCTTGAGAGTGTCCTTGCCTTGCCTCCCGTTGAGAGTGGTCTTGCCTTGGCTGCTCTTGAGAGTGGTCTTGCCTTGGCTGCTCTTGAGAGTGGTCTTGCCTTGGCTGCTCTTGCGAGTGGTCTTGCCTTGGCTGCTCTTGCGAGTGGTCTTGCGTTGGCTGCTCTTGAGAGTGGCCTTGCCTTGGCTGCTCTTGAGAGTGTCCTTGCCTTGCCTCCCGTTGAGAGTGGCCTTGCCTCCCGTTGAGAGTGGCCTTGCATTGGCCGTTGTTGAGAGTGACCTTGCCTTGGCTGCTGTTGAGAGTTGCCTTGCCTTGGCTGCTCTTGAGAGTGGTCTTGCCTTGGCTGCTCTTGAGAGTGGTCTTGCCTTGGCTGCTCTTGAGAGAGGTCTTGCCTTGCCTGCTCTTGGGAGTGGCCTTGCCTTGGCTGTTGTTGAGAGTGTTTTTGCCTTGGCTGTTCTTGGGAGGGGCCTTGCCTCCTGTTGAGAGTGGCCTTGCCTTGGCTGCTTTTGAGAGTGGTCTTGCGTTGGCTGCTGTTGAGAGTGGCTTTGCCTTGGCTACTCTTGAGTGGTCTTGCCTTGGCTGCTCTTGAGAGTGGCCTTGCCTTGGTTGCTCTGGAGAGAGGTCTTGCCTTGGCTGCTCTGGAGAGTGGCCTTGCCTCCTGTTGAGAGTGGCCTTGACTTGGTTTCTCTGGAGAGTGGCCTTGCATTGGCCGTTGTTGAGAGTGGTCTTGCCTTGGCTGCTTTTGAGAGTGGTCTTGCGTTGGCTGCTGTTGAGAGTGGCTTTGCCTTGGCTGCTCTTGAGTGGTCTTGCCTTGGCTGCTCTTGAGAGTGGCCTTGCCTTGGTTGCTCTGGAGAGAGGTCTTGCCTTGGCTGCTCTGGAGAGTGGCCTTGCCTCCTGTTGAGAGTGGCCTTGACTTGGTTTCTCTGGAGAGTGGCTTTGCTTTGGCTGCTCTTGGGAGTGGTCTTGCCTTGGCTGCTCTTGTGTGTGGTCTTGCCTTGGCTGCTCTTGCGAGTGGTCTTGCCTTGGCGGCTCTTGTGAGTGGTCTTGCCTTGGCTGCTCTTGAGAGTGGCCTTGCCTTGGCTGCTCTTGAGAGTGGGCTTGGCTGCTCTTGAGAGTGGCCTTGCCTCCTGTTGAGAGTGGCCTTGCCTCCTCTTGAGAGTGGCCTTGCCTTGGCTGTTGTTGCGAGTGGCCTTGCCTTGGTTTCTCTGGAGAGTGGCCTTGCCTTGGCTGCTCTTGGGAGTGATCTTGCCTTGGCTGCTCTTGAGAGTGGCCTTGCCTTGGCTGCTCTCAAGAGTGGCCTTGCCTCCTGTTGAGAGTGGCCTTGCCTCCTGTTGAGAGTGGCCTTGCCTCCTGTTGAGAGTGGCCTTGCCTCCTGTTGAGAGTGGCCTTGCCTTGGCTGCTCTTGAGAGTGGCCTTGCCTTGGCTGCTCTCAAGAGTGGCCTTGCCTCCTGTTGAGAGTGTCCATGCCCCCTGTTGAGAGTGGCCTTGCCTTGGCTGCTCTTGAGAGAGGCCTTGCCTCCTGTTGAGAGTGGCCTTGCCTTGGCTGTTGTTGAGAGTGGCCTTGCCTTGGCTGATCTTGAGAGTGGTCTTGCCTTAGCTGCTCTTGAGAGTGGCCTTGCCTTGGCTGCTCTCAAGAGTGGCCTTGCATTGGCTGCTCTCAAGAGTGGCCTTGCCTTGGCTGCTCTCAAGAGTGGCCTTGCCTCCTGTTGAGTGGCCTTGCCCCCTGTTGATAGTGGCCTTGCCTTGGCTGCTCTTGAGAGTGGCCTTGCCTTGGCTGTTGTTGAGAGTGGCCTTGCCTTGGCTGTTGTTGAGAGTGGCCTTGCCTTGGCTGATCGAGAGTGGCCTTGCCTTGGCTGATCTTGAGAGTGGTCTTGCCTTGGCTGCTCTTGGGAGTGGTCTTGCCTTGGCTGCTCTTGGGAGTGGTCTTGCCTTGGCTGCTCATGAGAGTGGTCTTGCCTTGGCTGCTCATGAGAGTGGCCTTGCCTTGGCTGCTCTTGAGAGTGGCCTTGCCTCCTGTTGAGAGTGGCCTTGCCTTGGCTGTTGTTGAGAGTGGCCTTGCCTTGGCTGCTCTTGAGAGTGGCCTTGCCTTGGCTGCTCTTGAGAGTGGCCTTGCCTTGGCTATTGTTGAGAGTGCCTTGCATTGGCTGCTCTTGAGAGTGGCCTTGCCTTGGCTGCTCTTGAGAGAGGTCTTGCCTTGGCTGCTCTTGAGAGTGGTCTTGCCTTGGCTGCTCTCGAGAGTGGCCATGCCTTGGCTGCTCTCAAGAGTGGCCTTGCCTTAGCTGCTCTCAAGAGTGGCCTTGCCTGCTCTCAAGAGTGGCCTTGCCTCCTGTTGACAGTGGCCTTGCCCCCTGTTGACAGTGGCCTTGCCCCCTGTTGACAGTGGCCTTGCCCCCTGTTGAGTGGCCTTGCCTTGGCTGCTCTTGAGAGGGGCCTTGCCTTGGCTGTTGTTGAGAGTGGCCTTGCCTTGGCTGATCTTGGGAGTGGTCTTGCCTTGGCTGCTCATGAGAGTGGCCTTGCCCTGGCTGCTCATGAGAGTGGCCTTGCCTTGGCTGCTCTTGAGAGTGGCCTTGCCTCCTGTTGAGAGTGGCCTTGCCTTGGCTGATCTTGAGAGTGGCCTTGCCTTGGCTGCTCATGAGAGTGGCCTTGCCCTGGCTGCTCATGAGAGTGGCCTTACCTTGGCTGCTCTTGAGAGTGGCCTTGCCCCCTGTTGAGAGTTGCCTTGCCTTGGCTGCTCTTGAGAGTGGCCTTGCCTTGGCTGTTGTTGAGAGTGGCCTTGCCTTGGCTGTTGTTGAGAGTGGCCTTGCCTTGGCTGATCTTGAGAGTGGCCTTGCCTTGGCTGATCTTGAGAGTGGTCTTGCCTTGGCTGCTCTTGGGAGTGGTCTTGCCTTGGCTGCTCTTGGGAGTGGTCTTGCCTTGGCTGCTCATGAGAGTGGTCTTGCCTTGGCTGCTCATGAGAGTGGCCTTGCCTTGGCTGCTCTTGAGAGTGGCCTTGCCTCCTGTTGAGAGTGGCCTTGCCTTGGCTGTTGTTGAGAGTGGCCTTGCCTTGGCTGCTCTTGAGAGTGGCCTTGCCTTGGCTGCTCTTGAGAGTGGCCTTGCCTCCTGTTGAGAGTGGCCTTGCCTTGGCTGTTGTTGAGTGTTGGACAGGCCACATGAAGGGCCGCACTCCCCCGGCCCAACCAGGCCTGAGTCTAGTCACGCACGTACCACACACCACCATTGCACGTCCTCCGTCCCCTCAGGGACCCCTGCCCTCGAGCATAGTGACCTCGTGGGTCCGATCCACTGCCGGCCCACGCGCCCAGCCCGGGGCGCCATCTTGGACACTCCACCACGAGGCCGCCTGGCCCCCGATCGACCTCAACCCTGGGCCTGGCCGGCCTCAGACATTCCGGCACCAGACATTCCGGCACCACCCTCCACCCAGGAGGTGAGCGGGCTACTTGGCAAGTCAATGGGAGGAAGAGGTGCCGATGGCTCTCCCCCGCCAAGTGCCGCTCGCCCATCGCCTCCCCGGGCGCTGGCTCCACCCCCCTGCTGGGTGTCTGGACTCCCTCATCCCGGACCTCCCGACCTCCAAGTGCGAGGGTCCGGACATCAAAGCACGCCAGCCCTATAACTGGGGCAGCTCCAGAGCAGGAAGGCAGTTGTATCTTGGAGTCGAGAGACGTAAAGAGGAACTCATCCTTGACGGACTACTGGCGCTGCCGTAGCTCTGTCTTGTGCACCATCGTCCTGCCTGTTGGCGCTGCCACAGTCTTCGCAAACCTTCATATCCTTCATCGTCGTCGGGACCTGCTGGCGTGGCCGCGGACCGTTGTAACCGTCATCTTCACCGGGACCTGCAGGCTCCGCCGCGGACCGTCGTCTTCCTTCGTCCATCTCGGGACCTGCCTGGCTCCGCCGCGGCCCGATCATCTAGAACGCCGAGCTCGAGGATTGAGAGCTATTTTTTCACTCATTGGTAACAAAGACTGTCCCGCTACCCCTTTCCTAAGCCAGAGACTAGAACCGAGGGGACCCCTGAGTCCAGACCTCCTTGTATCATATCATCGTAACCTAAGAATTGCCTATAAAGCCTCGTTAACCTTCAACCTTGTGTGGTGTCCGTCTGTGGGGGGGAAGTTACTTGTCTGTACAGTCGTTGGAGACGGCTCTCCCCGGAGGCCTCTCCCCGTAGTCTCGGCCGACCCTCCCGGTCCGTCTAACATTGGTGGCCAGCGGCGCGATTCGAATCACCGCATAACGTACAGAGAGTAGCTCACCCCACGACGAAATCACAATGACAACTAAAGAAAGCGGATCAACCGAGAAATTCCAAATGGAGAAACTGGAAGAGTACAGCCATCGTGAACTAAAACAATTCTGCATCGAACTGGGTATCGCTACCACCGGACTAAGCACCAAAGACGATTTCAAGCACGCCCTAGAATCTTGGGCAGAGACCGGGGCTGCCGGAACCCCCGATCAAAGCACCGCAGAAAGAACCACCACGGCCCCTGAAGGGCAAAGAACGGGTCTCTCGCAAGACGAGATCCAGGAAAGAGAAAGAACCCGACTACACGAGCTGGAAATGGCCCGACTCAAGATGGACATTGAACTCAAGCTGGCCGAACAAAAAAATCAACTTAGAGCACCTGCGTCTCCGAGAAGAAAGAGAGGAGAAACAGAGACAAAGGGAGCTCGAGGAAAAGAAACTGACGTACGAACACGAACGGAACCTAGCCGAGATCAACCTGCGCAAGCAGAATAAAGAAGCAGGGGTGCCCGAGCGACCCCACACCTCAGGGGCCACAGAGAAAAAGGTACACATCCCCAAGGATGTTGTCCGAGAATATTTCCGAGAGGACGACATCCAGCAATGGTTTAAGGCCTATGAAATCGCGATGACTGCACACCGGATCGATAGAAGCGATTGGGGAGCCGGTCTATGGGGGAGATTCCTCAATGAGGGCCGCGATACCCTGCTACAGCTCCCGGACCACCAGATGACCTCCTATGACCATATGAAAGCGGCACTCCTCACCCGCTATGGCCTCACACCCGAGATGTACCGTCAGAGGTTCCGAGACTGCACCCGCATCCCGGGTACAACTTGGGTGGACTATGTAACCTACTTCAGCCGAGCCTTCGAGGGCTGGATCAGAGGAAGCAACGTCACGACCTACGAACAACTGTTCAATCTGATGGTATGGGAGCATCTGTCGAACAATTGCTTCATTGAACTCCGCCAGCACCTCCTCGACAGCAAGTTAACAGATCCCCGGCAGCTTGCAGCAGAAGCTGACCGGTGGGAGATCACCAGAGTAGGCCGGAATGGGTTCTACGAACAGAACCGGAACAACAATGGTCAGCACCGACCCAGAGGAGGAGGAGGGGGCCAAGGACGAGGAAAAGACAACGCTCCGACCGCCCCCGCAACCAGCACCACCCCCCCGGCCAACCGGGGCAGCACCCCGGCGCGTCCGGGGTACAGAGCCAATGTCACGTGTCACCGATGCCAACGAGTCGGCCACTACGCAAACGACCCAAACTGCCCGCAGTACCAGAGCCCGAGACCCCGCCAAGTGGCCGCCGCGGCCCTAGGAGAAGAACAGATCTCCGAGGAGCGGGAAGAATACGAACAGGAGCATCAGGAGTGGGAGCCAGCCGCCATGGCTCTAGCATGCTTAGGGGGAAAAGACATGGTCCCGCGGGTCCCCCTACCCGCTAACACCCAGAAGTACAGCCAATGGGTGAACATCGATGGACGCCGGGCCGAAGCCCTTCGTGACACCGGGGCCAGTGTAACAGCCGTCCGCTGTCACCTGGTGACCCCAGAACAGTATCTACCGAACATTCTCTGCCCTGTACGATCAGCCGATAACTCGGAAAGTTTGTGTCGGATGGCCTGCGTCCCTTTCGAATGGGGAGGGGTCTCCGGCATGTTGAAAGTAACAGTCCGAGACGACGCCCCCGTAGACTGCCTCCTTGGAAATGACCTCGAAAGCTCTCCGTGGGCAGCCGTGGAGCGAAGAGAACACCTGGGGATGTTAGGCGTCCCAGACTGGGCGTGCGTCACCACCCGGTCCATGGCCGCCCGTGCCAACCACCGCCCAGAAGAACCCGAATGGCCGGCGCCACCGCCTCCGGTCGCCCCAGCCGAAACAACCGACCATGACATCCCCCTCGAACCAGCTCAACCCTCCGACCTCGCTAACCTCGACCAGTGGCCTCAAGAGGGAGGGCCCACGCAAGAACAATTTCGCCAAGAACAGAAGACCTGTCCCTCCCTCGAGGGACTCCGCCAGCAAGCGCTCGCCCAAAGCGCAGGGGTTACCCCCGGAACTCATTGGGTCTACTGGGACAATGATCTGCTGTACAGCGAGCAAAGAATCGCCGAGCTGGGGGCCAACAGAGTATTAGTGGTGCCCCTCCGTTTTAGAGACTTTCTGCTAAACCTGGCCCACGATGTCCCCCTGGCAGGGCACCTGGGACAGGATAAAACCTACAGTGACCCACTTCTTCTGGCCCAAAATGAGGAACGATGTGCACCAGCATTGCCGATCTTGCCCCACGTGCCAAGCCAGTGGAAAGAGCGGCCGCAAACTAAAGGCCCCCCTGCAACCTTTCCCTGTGGTCACTACCCCATTTGAGAGGGTCGGAATAGACATTGTGGGGCCCCTGGACCCGCGCACAAAACAAGGCCATCGATTCATCTTGGTGCTAGTGGACCACGCCACCCGCTACCCTGAGGCTGTTCCTCTGCGAACTGTGACAGCCCCGGTAGTCGGCCGGGCTCTGATGGGGATCTTCTCCCGTGTGGGCTTCCCCCGAGAAGTCGTCAGCGACAGAGGCACGAACTTTATCTCTAAATACATGAAATCCCTCTGGCAACAGTGCGGGGTCACCTACCGATTCACGACCCCCTATCACCCCCAAGGGAACGGACTTGTTGAACGGTTCAACCGCACGCTAAAGGGGATGATCGGGGGGTTGGAAGAGCCCCTCCGCCGCCAGTGGGATGTGCTGCTGCCGTGCCTCCTCTTCGCCTACCGAGAGGTCCCTCAGAAATCCCTAGGCTTCAGCCCCTTTGAACTGCTATATGGACACCCAGTGCGGGGGCCGCTCAGCCTAGTCAAAGAGGGCTGGGAGATGCCTCCGTTAAAGAACCCTCCAGATGTCTTCCGGTACCTCCTCACCCTCCGCAACCAGACCCGGCGGTTCAGAGAACTAGCGAAAGCCAACCTAGAGGCCAGTCAAGAGGACATGAAAAAATGGTATGACCAGAATGCCTCATCCATTGAATTCGAACCTGGCCAACAGGTATGGGTGATGTCCCCCACTGAGCCATGCGCCCTACAAGACAAATGGACGGGGCCCTTCAAAGTAATCGAGCGCAAGGGTCCTGCCACCTATCTCATCGACATGGAATCCTCCCGGAACCCTCTCCGGGTCCTCCACGCTAACAGACTAAAGCCCCACTTTGTGCGAACGGAGCTTAGCCTCCTGATGGCCACAGACAATGGGGTTGAAGAAGACTCCGAGCCTCTCCCTGACCTCCTACGGACTCAGGAGCAAGACGGCTCCGTGGATGGGGTCCGGCTCTCGGAGGCCCTCACCAGAGAACAACGCCAAGAGTGTCAAGCCCTCCTGTCACAGTTCGCCAGCCTGTTCTCCCTCACCCCAGGGGTCACTTCCTGGTGTGTGCACGATGTGGACACCGGGGACAGCCCCCCTATCCGCCACCGGGCCTACCGCGTGCCAGATCGGGTACGGGCCTGCATCCAGGAGGAAGTAGCCAAGATGCTCACGCTCGGGGTCATCGAGCCCTCAGACAGTCCCTGGGCCAGCCCTGTCGTACTGGTCCCCAAAGCAGCTGCCCCCGGCACCACGCCAGAACTCCGGTTCTGCGTCGACTACCGGGGCTTGAATGCGGTCACCCGAACAGACGCACATCCCATCCCCCGGGCAGATGAACTAGTCGACCGAATGGGAGCTGCCCGCTACCTCAGCATCTTCGACCTGACAGCAGGCTATTGGCAGATCGGCCTCACACCCCGAGCGCAAGAACGTTCTGCCTTCTCCACCCCCGATGGCCATTACCATTTCACGGTCATGCCCTTCGGCATGAAGAATGCCCCAGCAACATTCCAACGACTCGTCAATCAGGTCCTGGCGGGGCTCGAAGGATTCAGCGCCGCCTACCTAGACGACATCGCTGTATACAGCCACCATTGGACCGAGCACCTCCACCACCTCCGGGCAGTGCTGCAAGCCCTTCAGCGAGCTGGACTCACGATCAAGGCCAGCAAGTGCCAAATTGGGCAAGGGTCTGTAACCTACCTCGGACACCAGGTAGGAAGCGGCCTAGTGGCCCCTCTGCAGCTGAAGATTGCCGCCATCCAGGCCTGGCAGCCCCCCATCACCCAAACCGAGGTACGAGCCTTCCTGGGCCTCACGGGCTATTACCGAAGGTTCGTGAAAGACTATGGCACCATAGTGGGACCCCTCACAGAGCTCACGTCAAAGAATCAGCCCAAGAAAGTCAACTGGACCCCAGAGTGCCAAACTGCATTTGAACAATTGAAGGCCGCCATGTGTTCCGCCCCTGTGCTCCAGGCCCCAGACTACAGCCGGGAGTTCGTCGTCCAGACGGACGCCTCCGACCAGGGCATTGGGGCAGTTCTGTCTCAAATAAACACCGAAGGCCTTGATCAACCGGTGGCCTTCATCAGCCGGAGACTCCTGCCACGGGAGCAACGCTGGAGCACCATAGAGAGGGAAGCCTTCGCTGTGGTATGGGCCCTCAAGAAGCTCCGGCCCTACCTTTTTGGCACCCACTTTCGGGTGCAGACCGACCACCGACCCCTGCAGTGGCTGATGCATATGCGGGGGGAAAACCCAAAGTTGCTACGCTGGTCCATCTACTTGCAAGGTATGGACTTCACAGTCGAACACCGGCCTGGGCCAGATCACGCCAACGCGGATGGCCTGTCCCGGTTTTTCCGCCTCGACGAGGAGAGTCCCCAAGAGGATGGGTAACTCTCCCCGCCTTCAGCTGGGGGGGACGCATGTTGGACAGGCCACATGAAGGGCCGCACTCCCCCGGCCCAACCAGGCCTGAGTCTAGTCACGCACGTACCACACACCACCATTGCACGTCCTCCGTCCCCTCAGGGACCCCTGCCCTCGAGCATAGTGACCTCGTGGGTCCGATCCACTGCCGGCCCACGCGCCCAGCCCGGGGCGCCATCTTGGACACTCCACCACGAGGCCGCCTGGCCCCCGATCGACCTCAACCCTGGGCCTGGCCGGCCTCAGACATTCCGGCACCACCCTCCACCCAGGAGGTGAGCGGGCTACTTGGCAAGTCAATGGGAGGAAGAGGTGCCGATGGCTCTCCCCCGCCAAGTGCCACTCGCCCATCGCCTCCCCGGGCGCTGGCTCCACCCCCCTGCTGGGTGTCTGGACTCCCTCATCCCGGACCTCCCGACCTCCAAGTGCGAGGGTCCGGACATCAAAGCACGCCAGCCCTATAACTGGGGCAGCTCCAGAGCAGGAAGGCAGTTGTATCTTGGAGTCGAGAGACGTAAAGAGGAACTCATCCTTGACGGACTACTGGCGCTGCCGTAGCTCTGTCTTGTGCACCATCGTCCTGCCTGTTGGCGCTGCCACAGTCTTCGCAAACCTTCATATCCTTCATCGTCGTCGGGACCTGCTGGCGTGGCCGCGGACCGTTGTAACCGTCATCTTCACCGGGACCTGCAGGCTCCGCCGCGGACCGTCGTCTTCCTTCGTCCATCTCGGGACCTGCCTGGCTCCGCCGCGGCCCGATCATCTAGAACGCCGAGCTCGAGGATTGAGAGCTATTTTTTCACTCATTGGTAACAAAGACTGTCCCGCTACCCCTTTCCTAAGCCAGAGACTAGAACCGAGGGGACCCCTGAGTCCAGACCTCCTTGTATCATATCATCGTAACCTAAGAATTGCCTATAAAGCCTCGTTAACCTTCAACCTTGTGTGGTGTCCGTCTGTGGGGGGGAAGTTACTTGTCTGTACAGTCGTTGGAGACGGCTCTCCCCGGAGGCCTCTCCCCGTAGTCTCGGCCGACCCTCCCGGTCCGTCTAACATTGAGAGTGCCTTGCATTGGCTGCTCTTGAGAGTGGCCTTGCCTTGGCTGCTCTTGAGAGAGGTCTTGCCTTGGCTGCTCTTGAGAGTGGTCTTGCCTTGGCTGCTCTCGAGAGTGGCCATGCCTTGGCTGCTCTCAAGAGTGGCCTTGCCTTAGCTGCTCTCAAGAGTGGCCTTGCCTCCTGTTGACAGTGGCCTTGCCCCCTGTTGACAGTGGCCTTGCCCCCTGTTGACAGTGGCCTTGCCCCCTGTTGAGTGGCCTTGCCTTGGCTGCTCTTGAGAGGGGCCTTGCCTTGGCTGTTGTTGAGAGTGGCCTTGCCTTGGCTGATCTTGGGAGTGGTCTTGCCTTGGCTGCTCATGAGAGTGGCCTTGCCCTGGCTGCTCATGAGAGTGGCCTTGCCTTGGCTGCTCTTGAGAGTGGCCTTGCCTCCTGTTGAGAGTGGCCTTGCCTTGGCTGCTCTTGAGAGTGGCCTTGCCTTGGCTGCTCATGAGAGTGGCCTTGCCCTGGCTGCTCATGAGAGTGGCCTTACCTTGGCTGCTCTTGAGAGTGGCCTTGCCCCCTGTTGAGAGTTGCCTTGCCTTGGCTGCTCTTGAGAGTGGCCTTGCCTTGGCTGCTCTTGGGAGTGGTCTTGCCTTGGCTGTTCTTGGGAGTGGTCTTGCCTTGGCTTCTCTTGGGAGTGGTCTTGCCTTGGCTGCTCTTGGGAGTGGTCTTGCCTTGGCTGCTCTTGAGAGTGGTCTTGCCTTGGCTGCTCTTGGGAGTGGTCTTGCCTTGGCTGCTCTTGAGAGTGGCCTTGCGTTGGCTGCTCTTGGGAGTGGTCTTGCCTTGGCTGCTCTTGGGAGTGGTCTTGCCTTGGCTGTTCTTGAGAGTGGCCTTGCCTTGGCTGCTCTTGGGAGTGGTCTTGCCTTGGCTGCTCTTGGGAGTGGTCTTGCCTTGGCTGCTCTTGAGAGTGGTCTTGTCTTGGCTGCTCTTGGGAGTGGTCTTGCCTTGGCTGCTCTTGAGAGTGGCCTTGCGTTGGCTGCTGTGGAAATGTCTCACCCGTTAAGTGTGATTGCCGAGTTCCAGATACACCTGATGAAACGCACTCAAATGTTCTAGAAAACTGAAAAGAACACGGACTGCAGAGAACGGCGATTGAGACTCTGATCTGATAAAACCATCAGGACAAGAGAAGAAGAAGGTTACTTTGTGCACCATGATGATGGCAGGTCATCAAGTAGGCAACCCTTTGTTGTTGATCTCTTGTGCATAAGCACTGTCAGGGTCTCTGCCCAGTGGAGGAAAGAGCGGTGTGAGTAAGAGAATGTGTATTCAGCTACATCCCGGATAGTAGAGGACATAAAATTTGATGTACTTCTTCAGCGAGTGAATGCTTTTCACGCAGACCAACAAGGAAGTGAGGTCGGCAACACTCATACTGTTGTCTTTGCATAGGATGTGATGCACCTTCCACGTCGCACACTTACGGATCTTGGACGGGTTGTATCTAGCTGGAAGGACGTCTCAGGCTGTTAGTGATGCCTAGCATTAATCAAGTCTTGTGCAGTTGCAAAGGTAAAGATCATGGTCGGTCAATCACAGGTAATCACATTTGATGGATGAGCTTCCATTAAGTAGGGAACCCCGTAGTGGAGAGAGGTAGCGGCCCCCCATTGGATATCTATATCGATTCAACTACAGTAGCATGGGGTGGATGATTCAACCATCCACAAAGGGCACACCAGGAGTGCAGCCATCTTAAGAGGTGCCATCTCTGCCAGAGCAGCTTTCATTCCCCTGGCCATGCTGCTTCTAATGAGAGCAGCCAGCATGGCTTGAGGGCACCTCTGACCTCCGGCTGGGGTGGATGCGGTTGGTCGAGAGAGAGAGGACTTGACAAGAACATGTGGTAAGGAGGGATTGAAGGCTGCGGTGTGGTAGCACCCATGTGGTGGCACCTGGGGTAGGACTCAGAAGTAGGGGATGGAAGCTTGAATGAATGGAAATATTGCACCACAGGCTGCCCGGCTGGCTTGGTTAGCTCGAATCATGAGCTTGTTGTTATAAGTGAATGCTGTGGAAGGGGGTGCCACCTATCGGAGATACCCATTTGGCATTCTGTGAGAATGGCAGTGGAAAGGGCAGTGCAGATGATGGAGTCCTGATCGGGTTTCAAAGTCGCTCATACTTGAATCTGTTTCTTTCCCTTTTGGTTAGAACCAAAGCGTTGTGTGAGAGCTTAAAGTGTGCACAGCTCACTGTGATGAGGCGAGATTCAGGTATTGGGGCAGACCCTTGTGATGGATGGAACCAAGGACCACGTCAGGTCACAACATGACCATTAGTATATATATATATATATGTCGCACAGGTTCCAAATCCAACTATGTAGAAGGACACAGAGATGACACACCAGAAGATCTTTGCACAAATCCTTTATTGTGCACTCGTAGAACCTTGTTCTACGAGTACACAATACAGGATTTGTGCAAAGATCTTCTGGTGTGTCATCTCTGTGTCCTTCTACATAGTTGGATTTGGAACCTGTGCGAAATAAAGAGTAGCGGCTGCTGCTACCGACGGCACCAGCGTTGTTCTGCGAGGATCGCTCGAGCAGCGGTTTTGAAGCATATATATATATATATATGTATATATAGGCACTTATTAGGCGCGCAGCTACCCCAACGGGGTGTCCCGGCGCTGTCTCAGACAATATAAAGAGCAGGAGCAACAGGCTGAGATTAATCCGGTAGGCTGAATAGCAAGGTTTTGAGGGCTTTTCGAAACAGAGGTTCCGCCTGAAAATACCGTAGGTACGCGGGAAGTCTGTTCCAGCACTGGTGGCACCCACCTCAAAAGATTTTCCACCGGATCTGGCTTTTTTTTAAATCTGGGTGTGATCAGCTGGCCTTGGGTGTTGTACCGTAACAATCTGGACTGAGCATAGGGGCGGAGTCTCCTTCTAAGGTAGGCGGGCCCTAGCCCCATGCTCGCCCGAAATGCCAGTGTCAGGACCTTGAATTCAATACGTTTAGCGATGGGAAGCCAATGAAGTTGGCGCAAAGAGGGGGTAATATGTTGTCTGAGAGGGGTACCGCAGATTAAGCGGGCAGCAGCATTTTGCACTGTCTGAAGTCTGCGAATTAGTCCTAGGGAGAGGCCGAGATATAGGCCATTTGCAAAGTCCAAATGGGAGGTTATTAAGGCATGTACTACTGTTTTGCGTGTGACATTAGGCAAGTAATTGATGAATTTCCTAATGGTTTTAATTTTCCCAAAACAAGCAGTGGCAACAGAATGGACCTGGGCTCCAAGGGATAGCTGACTGTCCCATTTAACTCCTAGGTTCCTCACCAAATCTTTGGGGTGAGGAGCTGTACCCAAATCCCTCCAGCCACCAAAGAGAGCGGGGAAGAGGGAAGTGTTTTGAAAAAAATAAAATCTCGGTCTTATTGGCGTTTAGTCTCAGGAAATTGCGGTCCATCCATGCCGCGATTTCTCTGAGGCATGTTTTTAGGGGATCAAAAGTGGTGGCAGATGCCGCCTTGAAAGTAAATAAAAGCTGGGTATTGTCAGCATAAGAAACAATTTTTATCCCCATTTTGGCAATCATCTCCGCCTGGGGGGTTAGATAAACATTAAAAAGCAGCGGGCTCAGGGCAGAGCCTTGTGGTACACCCCATTCAAGTAGTTTGACCGGTGAAGTAAAAGGATGAGTTCGGACCTGTTGTTTGCGGTCTGAGAGGAAGGACGTTATCCAAGTCAATACCGTGCCCTGGATTCCTATGGCCTTAAGGCGATTCAGGAGGATGGGGTGTGAGACGGTGTCAAATGCTGCAGACAGGTCTAACAGCACTAACACCGCCTTTGAACCTCCATCTACCGCCCAGCGTATTGAATCGCCCATTTCAATTAATGCTGTTTTTGTACTATATTTGGCCCGAAAGCCGGATTGAGACTCATGGAGAAGGTGGTTTGCCTCAATGAAGCTGGCCAGTTGTTGGAAGGCCAGCTTCTTCCAGATCTTTGCGGGAGCGGGCAGAAGAGAGATGAGTCTATAGTTGCCCGGTTCTTCTGGATCCGCATTTACCTCTTTTAGGATTGGCTGGAGAAAGGCGTGTTTCCAGGCTGTCGGATATTTTCCCTGTTTAAGAGATAAATTCCAAATGGGACTCAAGTGCGGGTTGGGGAACCTCGCTAAGATTTTATATTGTTTAGCTGGCCAGGGGTCACTTGGGGAGCCCGATTTACATTTTTGTAATTCTAAGAGTGAGACTTCCTCTGCTACATCAACAAACTCCGAGAAGATTATATTAGGAGGCTTTCCTAAGCCAGAATCAGTGGAGATTGAGGGATCATCTCCTGAGTCCGGGAAGGATGCATACATCGTAGCAATCTTATGTTAAAAAAACTCAGAGAGTTTCTTACATAGGCTCTGTGTCGGGGGGTAAGAATGGATAAGAGCTGAGGGATTGGTAAAGGACTTGACAATTTTGAAAATTTCCGAAGAGGTATTTCTAGCATTGTCTATTCTCTCTTCTAGAAATTCTCTTTTGCTTTTTATAAGCAATCTTTGCTATTCTTTAAGTGTAGCCCGATAGCTAGTCTTACTGTCAGCAGAGTATGTCAGCCTCCAGCTCCGTTCAAGTCTTTTGCATTCTGCCTTCTTTTGTCTAAGCTCCTCCGAATACCAAGGCGCAGTGGGAGATGATCTGGGAGATTTTACTGATTTTAGTGGCGCCAGGGCCTCCAGTGACTCACCGACCCACTTATTCAGGTTCGAAATCCTGACATCTAGATCATGGGAGAGGATGGGATTAGTGTTCTTAGTGAAGTGCGTTAGTGAGTCTGCGGTAATGTTACTCCAATTCCTACTAAATTCTTTGGGGGTAAAGATATATTTCATTGGGCTAGACCCTCTGAGTTGGAACAGAATGAAAAAATGGTCTGACCAGACCACAGGAATCGGTGGATCTACAGTAATATCGGGCAAATTTGAACATATCAGGTCTAGAATATGGCCTGCTTTATGAGTCGGGCCGAGACAAGTTGAGTCATATTATATTCTGTGAGAGTGGCAATAAAATTAGAGCTGTGAGGGCAAGAGATATCTTCCACATGAAGATTTAGATCCCCTTGGACAGTGAAATTAGCGCAACTTATACTGGATTGCGCAATGTAGTCAACAATGTTTGCCATAAGCGCCGCGTTAGAATTTGGCGCTCTGTAAAGCAGGAGGCCTGCGCAGGAAAAAGTTGCTGAGGGCTTCATGCAGAAAGATAGCCCTTCCACTGAATCCACTAGTTCCAATGGGGCTGCTGTAATCTCCTATTTAGTTTTATAAATAATTGCCACCCCTGCTCCCAATTTTCCATTCTTCTTGTTAACGCACACAATGCTATGTCCATCCGGGATGGCTAGAGAGAGAGCTGCATAGGTGTCCTCTCTAAGCCATGTATCTGTCAAAAATAGCAGATCCCAATTATTGTCCCTTATGGATTGCCAGATATCCAAAGCATGTTTAACCATGGATCTGCAGTTAATCAACCCAGCCTTAAGTGTTGTTATTTAGAGGGGTGGGGGACATTGGGGACACTATTGGAGAAATCACAGTGCCGACATGTGTAATCAACCGTTGGGTCTTCTGGATTCATAGAGGGCGTGTGCAGGCAGGGGTGGCTTCTAAGGACAAGCAGTTCGACCTGAGTGTAGGTGAAACTAATAGCAGCGTTGGATCGGGCAGTATCACCGGCCCTGGCCGCCGTCCGGCCACGGACGGGCTTGCCTTGGGCGCGCCCTCTGCGCTCGTCCGCTGCGTGACGGTGCCATGCTGTTTGGAAGTAGTCAGGGGCTCCACAACCACTAGAGCGCCACCCTGCCACAATGGCCGCTCTAGTGTGCCCCGACCGGAAGTGGGTAGGAATCCCTCTTCTGCGAGATGATTGCGAGACTCAAACAGCACATACAAGGTGCGGTGGACCGGGGAGATTGTCAGGATGAGCTGAGAAAAGTGAGCACTGTTCGTGCAAAAGTTTAAAATACAGTTTTTAATAAAAACGAAATAGCCAGAAAAGCGCTAGAGCAACCTACAGCCTTCGATCTCCTCAGGCTGTCTGAGAGATTAGTAGGAACGTACTTTGTGTGAGGAAAGCTTGACATTTGTGCAGCAAGAATGTCTGTGTGCACGTGCATGGGAAAGCTCGCACTGATGCTGAATATAGCATCTTCATTCATTTTCTGTGGCTCTGAGTGAAGCTTGCACTGCGGCTGAATATAGCATCTTCATTCATTTTCTGTGGGTATGAGTGAAGCTTGCACTGCTGCTGAATATAGCATCTTCATTCATTTTCTGTGGCTCTGAGTGAAGCTTGCACTGCTGCTGAATGCAGTGCCTGTTCATTCAGTATCTGTGGGTCGCAGTGAAACTGGCACTGCAGCTGCACTGTGGCGAAGGCTGCCCTCCAGCTGCCTGCAATAGGCGTGTTTCAGTTGTTCGTGTGAAGGAATCACGTACAAGAACAACGGGTACTGTGCATGAGAGAAGCTTGCAATGCTACTTTGTAGCGACGGGTGAGGGGAGTTATTTTTTTAAGTGAATGCCAGGGCTGTAGGCCCATGTTCATGTGTGCAAGAGAAGCTAGCACTGTTATTATCCATGCTGAAACTTTTCACTGAAGCATGATCGGACTGCTCACACTGCACACATTGTGCGTACATACTTCTTGTGTGGAAGAGAAGCTTGCACCACCGACAGCATGCAGCACATAGTGCGTGGAATGGAAGTCCTGCACTGCGCCTGCCCCTTCAGCATCTACTAGCATGTGTGGGACGTTTGCACTTCTGTTGCCTTTACTGTCTCTTAGTTGCTGGGAAAGGAGATTTGCACTGTCCATCATCTGTACACATTTTTTGTGTGAGGGAAGCACGTACCGATATAGGCTGTGCTGAAGTTGCTTTGTGTGAGAAGTCAGCACTGCTCTCAACTTGGTGCGTGTGTGGGAGACGCTGACACTGCTGTTACCACCTGTGTACCTTTACTGTGTGTGAGGGAAGCCTGCACTGCTGCTACCTCTTGTCTACCTTTAATGTGTGTTGCGGAAGCTAGCACTGCTGCTACCGCCCTCATACGTTTTCTGTGTGAGAGGGAAGCTTGCACTGCTGATACCTTTTACGTGCCTTTAATATGTGAAGAAAGCTAGCACTGCTCCTACCTCCCTCATACTGTTTCTGTGTGTGAGCGAAGATTGCTCCAGCAAACCTTTTCTGTGTGTAAGCAGCTTGCACCAATGCTACCTCTTGCATTCCTTTTGTGTGTGCAAAGAAGCTTGAACTGCAGCTACCTCGTGATACCTTTTCTGTGTGGGGAAAGCTTGCACTGCTGCTTCCTCTCCAGTATCTTCTGTGTGTGAGGGAAGCTTGTACTGCTGCTTCCTCTCCAGTATCTTCTGTGTGTGAGGGAAGCTTGCACTGCTGCTTCCTCTCCAGTATCTTCTGTGTGTGAGGGAAGCTTGCACTGCTGCTTCCTCTCCAGTATCTTCTGTGTGTGAGGGAAGCTTGCACTGCTGCCTCCTCTCCAGTATCTTCTGTGTGTGAGGGAAGCTTGCACTGCTGCCTCCTCTCCAGTATCTTCTGTGTGTGAGGGAAGCTTGCACTGCTGCTTCCTCTCCAGTATCTTCTGTGTGTGAGGGAAGCTTGCACTGCTGCCTCCTCTCTAGTATCTTTTCTGTGTGTGAGGGATTTTTGCATTGCTCCTGCCAATGCTGAACCCATGTTTTATGTGTGAGGGAGCCTTCCACTGAAGCTTTGTGCTGTACCTTTTTCACTGTGCAAGAGAAGCTTGCACAACTGCTGTGTAACGTACGCGTAGGTGTGAAAAAAGATAACATTGCTCCTGCCTGTGTTGTGTTTGCTACGGTTGAGAGTGAAACTTGCACCACAGCTTCCCGCTGAATCTGATCAGTATCTGTGTGTGAGGGACGCTTGAACTGCTGCTCCTCTCACGTACCTTCACTGTGGGAGGGAGACTTGCACTGCTGCTAACTCTTGAGTACTTTTTCTGTGTGTGAGGGAAGCTTGAACTGATGCTACCGCTCACATACCTTTACTTTGCGTGAGGAAATTTTGCACTGCAGCTACCTCTCACGTACCTTCACTGTGTGAGGGAGGCTTGCACTGCTGCTAACTCTTGAGTACTTTTTCTGTGAGTGAGGGAAGCTTGCGCTGTTGCTCCTCCTGTGTATCTTTTCTGTGAGTGAGGGAAGCTTGCGCTGTTGCTCCTCCTGTGTATCTTTTCTGTGAGTGAGGGAAGCTTGCGCTGTTGCTCCTCCTGTGTATCTTTTCTGTGTGTGAGGGAAGCATGCACTGCTGCTCCTCCTGTGTATCTTCTCTGTGAGTGAGGGAAGCTTGCACTGCTGCTCCTACTGTGTATCTTTTCTGTGTGTGAGGGAAGCTTGTACAGCTGCTGTGTAACATACATGTAAATGTGAAAAAAGCTTATATTGCTCCTGCCTGTGTTGTTTGCTATGGTTGAGAGTGAAACCTGCACTGCAGCTTCCTGCTGAACCTGATCTGTACCTGTGCGTGAGAGAAGCTTGCACTGCTACTAACTCTCACATACCTTTACTGTGTGTGAGGGAAGCTTGCACTGCTACTAACTCTCACATACCTTTACTGTGTGTGAGGGAAGCTTGCACTGCTACTAACTCTCACATACCTTTACTGTGTGTGAGGGAAGCTTGCACTGCTACTAACTCTCACATACCTTTACTGTGCGTGAGGGAAGCTTGCACTGCTACTAACTCTCACATACCTTTACTGTGTGTGAGGGAAGCTTGCACTGCTACTAACTCTCACATACCTTTACTGTGCGTGAGGGAAGCTTGCACTGCTACTAACTCTCACATACCTTTACTGTGTGTGAGGGAAGCTTGCACTGCTACTAACTCTCACATACCTTTACTGTGCGTGAGGGAAGCTTGCACTGCTGCTACTTCCCATGTACCTTCATGGCTGTTTTTGGAGGACAGGGGCGCTACCACTTACTTTAGTGTTTCCGCGAGGAAGAAGCTCTGCTGCACATCATCGTAGGCGGGAGAGGAGGAGTAGACATCCTTGACCCCCGAAAAACCACCACTGACCCGGCAGTACTTGTCAATGGCCTGTGAGAAAGGAGAGAATACATGGATGTCAGAAAATGCAAAACATCATAGGACTCAGGCTGCTCTGGGGGGTCATGCTGCCCTGGGGGGCTTGCTGGGTGTAAGAGCCTCACCCTATTCCAGCTTCCTATGGCATCTAAGTGAGTGCACACACACCAACTCCACACTGAGCTCAGGGAATCAAGCCTCCCCTGTCCAGCATCCCATGGTCTGTGAATGAGTGCACACTCACACACTGACTCACTGAACACAGGAGCTCAGAGAATCAAGCCTCACCCTGTCCAGCATCCCATGGTCTGTGAATGAGTGCACACTCACACACTGACTCACTGAACACAGGTGCTCAGAGAATCAAGCCTCCCCCTGTCCAGCATCCTATGGTCTGTGAATGAGTGCACACTCACACACTGACTCATGACACTGAACGCAGGAGCACGGAGAATCAAGCCTCCCCTTTCCAGCATCCTATGGTCTGTGAATGAGTGCACACTCACACACTGACTCATGACACTGAACGCAGGAGCTTGGAGAATCAAGCCTCCCCTTTCCAGCATCCTATGGTCTGTGAATGAGTGCACACTCACACACTGACTCATGACACTGAACGCAGGAGCTCGGAGAATCAAGCCTCCCCTTTCCAGCATCCTATGGTCTGTAAATGAGTGCACACTCACTTACTGACTCATGACACTGAACGCAGGAGCTCGGAGAATCAAGCCTCCCCTTTCCAGCATCCTATGGTCTGTGAATGAGTGCACACTCACACACTGACTCATGACACTGAACGCAGGAGCTCGGAGAATCAAGCCTCGCCCTGTCCAGCATCCCATGGTCTGTGAATGAGTGCACACTCACACACTGACTCACAACACACTGAACACAGGAGCTCGGAAAATCAAGCCTCCCCTTTCCAGCATCCTATGGTCTGTGAATGAGTGCACACTGACTCATGACACTGAACGCAGGAGCTCGGAGAATCAAGCCTCCCCTTTCCAGCATCCTATGGTCTGTGAATGAGTGCACACTCACACACTGGCTCATGACACTGAACGCAGGAGCTCGGAGGATCAAGCCTCCCCTTTCCAGCATCCCATGGTCTGTGAATGAGTGCACACTCACACACTGACTCATGACACTGAACGCAGGAGCTCGGAGAATCAAGCCTCCCCTTTCCAGCATCCTAAGGTCTGTGAATGAGTGCACACTCACACACTGACTCATGACACTGAAAGCAGGAGCTCGGAGAATCAAGCCTCCCCTTTCCAGCATCCCATGGTCTGTGAATGAGTGCACACGCACACACTGACTCACTGAACACAGGAGATCAGAGAATCAAGCCTCCCCCTGTCCAGCATCCTATGGTCTGTGAATGAGTGCACACTCACACACTGACTCATGACACTGAACGCAGGAGTTCGGAGAACCAAGCCTCCCCCTGTCCAGCATCCCATGGTCTGTGAATGAGTGCACACTCACACCCTGACTCACAACACATTGAACACAGGAGCTCGGAGAATCAAGCCTAGCCCTTTCCAACATCCCATGGTCTGTGAATGAGTGCACACTCACACCCTGACTCATGACACTGAACGCAGGAGCTCGGAGAATCAAGCCTCCCCCTGTCCAGCATCCCATGGTCTGTGAATGAGTGCACACTCACACCCTGACTCACTGAACACAGGAGCTCAGAGAATCAAGCCTCCCCCTGTCCAGCATCCCATGGTCTGTGAATGAGTGCACACTCACACACTGACTCATGACACCGAACACAGGAGCTCTGAGAATCAAGCCTCACTCTGTCCAGCATCCCATGGTCTGTGAATGAGTGCACACTCACACACTGACTCACTGAACACAGGAGCTCGGAGAATCAAGCCTCACTCTGTCCAGCATCCCATGGTCTGTGAATGAGTGCACACTCACACACTGACTCACGACACTCTGAACACAGGAGCTCAGAGAATCAAGCCTCGCCCTGTCCAGCATCCCATGGTCTGTGAATGAGTGCACACTCACACACTGACTCACTGAACACAGGAGCTCGGAGAATCAAGCCTCCCCTTTTCAGCATCCTATGGTCTGTGAATGAGTGCACACTCACACACTGACTCATGACACTGAACGCAGGAGCTCGGAGAATCAAGCCTCCCCCTTTTCCAGCATCCCATGGTCTGTGAATGAGTGCACACTCACACACTGACTCATGACACTGAACTCAGGAGCTCAGGGACTCAAGAATCGCCCTGTCCAGCATCCTATCAGTTCTGAATGAGAGCACACTCACACAATGACTCACAACACGCTGAACACAGGAGCTCGGAGAATCAAGCCTCACTCTGTCCAGCATCCCATGGTCTGTGAATGAGTGCACACTCAAACACTGACTCCCTGAACGCAGGAGCTCGGAGAATCAAGCCTCACCCTGTCCAGCATCCCATGGTCTGTGAATGAGTGCACACTCACACACTGACTCATGACACTCTGAACACAGGAGCTCGGAGAATCAAGCCTCGCCCTGTCCAGCATCCCATGGTCTGTGAATGAGTGCACACTCACACACTGACTCGCTGAACACAGGAGCTCGGAGAATCAAACCTCACTCTGTCCAACATCCCATGGTCTGTGAATGAGTGCACACTCACACACTGACTCACTGAACACAGGAGCTCGGAGAATCAAGCCTCACTCTGTCCAGCATCCCATGGTCTGTGAATGAGTGCACACTCACACACTGACTCATAACACTGAACACAGGAGCTCAGAGAATCAAGCCTCGCCCTGTCCAGCATCCCATGGTCTGTGAATGAGTGCACACTCACACACTGACTCCCTGAACGCAGGAGCTCGGAGAATCAAGCCTCACTCTGTCCAGCATTCCATGGTCTGTGAATGAGTGCACACTCACACACTGACTCATGACACTGAACACAGGAGCTCAGAAAATCAAGCCTCGCCCTGTCCAGCATCCCATGGTCTGTGAATGAGTGCACACTCACACCCTGACTCATGACACTGAACGCAGGAGCTCAGAGAATCAAGCCTCCCCCTGTCCAGCATCCCATGGTCTGTGAATGAGTGCACACTCACACCCTGACTCACAACACATTGAACACAGGAGCTCGGAGAATCAAGCCTCGCCCTTTCCAGCATCCCATGGTCTGTGAATGACTGCACACTCACCCTGACTCATGACACTGAACGCAGCAGCTCAGAGAATCAAGCCTCGCCCTTTCCAGCATCCCATGGTCTGTGAATGAGTGCACACTCACACCCTGACTCATGACACTGAACGCAGGAGCTCGGAGAATCAAGCCTCGCCCTTTCCAGCATCCCATGGTCTGTGAATGAGTGCACACTCACACACTGACTCACTGAACACAGGAGCTCGGAGAATCAAGCCTCGCCCTTTCCAGCATCCCATGGTCTGTGAATGAGTGCACACTCACACACTGACTCATGACACTGAACGCAGGAGCTCGGAGAATCAAGCCTCCCCCTGTCCAGCATCCCATGGTCTGTGAATGAGTGCACACTCACACCCTGACTCACTGAACACAGGAGCTCAGAGAATCAAGCCTCACTCTGTCCAGCATCCCATGGTCTGTGAATGTGTGCACACTCACACACTGACTCACTGAACACAGGAGCTCGGAGAATCAAGCCTCACTCTGTCCAGCATCCCATGGTCTGTGAATGAGTGCACACTCACACACTGACTCATGACACTGAACGCAGGAGCTCGGAGAATCAAGCCTCCCCCTGTCCAGCATCCCATGGTCTGTGAATGCGAGCACACTCACACACTGACTCATGACACTGAACGCAGGAGCTCAGGGAATCAAGAATCGCCCTGTCCAGCATCCTATCAGTTCTGAATGAGTGCACACTCACACACTGACTCATGACACTGAACGCAGGAGCTCAGGGAATCAAGAATCGCCCTGTCCAGCATCCTATCAGTTCTGAATGAGTGCACACTCACACACTGACCCGGTGAACACAGGAGCTTGGAGAATCAAGCCTCACTCTTTACAGAATCATACTGTCTTTGCCTCAGTGAGTGCAAACTCATAGCACAACGTAAATAACATTTATGATAATGAAACCCCAACAAAGAGCCTGTTTGCAGCGGCATTAGATGATGTAGTTACCCAGAAGTATACCCGGAAGTGGCCCTTTAGGTGTGTGTGGGGGTGCGTGGGCTCTGAAACGATCGTGGCCTGAGAAGAGTCCGGGAACCCTCCTCAAGAGTGGTGGCCAATGTAACTTAGGGCGTGGCCTAAAACATTGAAAATAAAGGTGGCTTTAACAAATTTATACATAGGGCCACATATATGAAGCCCTTTTACATTTGTAAATGGTGTGAATCGCTAAATTCAACCAAGTGTGAATGCAAATCAGCCTTTCAAGATGTATGAAAGGCTTTGAAGGCGCATTTTTAGGAAATCGCAAAAAATTGTGATAACCCAAAACTGAAACTACAAATAGGAAACTGCAATTTGCGACTCCCTAAGCACATGTACCGGGCATTTCCTGTACTCTTACCAGGGACTCCAGGTCGATGTTAACCATGTGCAATTTTTTTAAATGCTTACACAATGCATTTTTCAAAGTGCCATGTAGCACACACGCCCCTCTGGCATGATTGTGCTTTACATGTACACATTGTTTGGGGGGCGCTTCTGACCCTTTGGTTTGCATTACCTAATGTATCTAATTTGTGATTATCAATTAGGTAATGCAAAATCATTCGCACCCATGGCCTGTAGGCCCAAAGGAACGAATGGAGTAGCATTACCTAATTGTGATTACATATTTTTAGGAATCGCTATTAGGTGATCACTATTTTCTTACAAACCGTTTTGCATTCCTTAAATAGCGGTTACCTAAAATTCGTTTTTTAGGGAATGCAAAATGGATTTTTGATACATGCGGCCCATTGTGTCTTACCGGACAAAGAGTATTAGACACAAGCGGGCAGCAAGGTATTTTCTCAACAGTTTGTATAGCACACATTACCCAGGGCATAAGCAAAAAAACACTTGAAAATGTACATTAAAAAGTAATCAGAGAGAACTTGGTTATTCAGCTAGAGTGAAATAGTGTCTGAGGCCCTCAGACTCCAAAGGTAAACAACAGCATCCACTCTTTCGCTGCCTCCAGTGTCACTGGGGACCTTCCAGTGATGTTGTGTACGTCTCTGGAGAGTGACAGGCAGGACTTCAGATGTGGTTTACAGATTTGTAACATAATCCATCATCTGCTGCTTAATCTGTGGATTTTAACAAAAAATTGAATATGTTACTTACCCTGTAACCATCTGTTCGTTGCGTGTAGTGGTGTCAATTCACACACTGAGCACACTCCTGTCATCTAGTGTTGGGCTCAGACTTTCGCAACTTTTTTTCTGCTAAGAAGTTTTTTTGAGCCACAAGGTACAGTGACTCTTCCCTTAGCTGCCACGGCACACAGGCACAAGCTCCACTGCTAGGTTATTTTTGGGACAATGCTGGAATAAACAGATACCTCACCTGTAGGAAGGTGGATATCTGACTATATGGTTACCCCCACTTTTTTGCCTGGTAGTTTGCTGGTTTTTGACTTAGTTGGCCTGGGACCCTGCTATTCAGGGCCCCAGTCTATCTGCTTTCTCTATAAAATGGACTCCATGTACTTTTGGTGCATACCAGATTGGTTACTGGGTCACCCTTGTGAGCCCCTGTATAGTGTACCCTAGGTACCCAGGGCATAGGTGCATCCAAGGCATACCAGGGGCTGCTGCATGTATTATGCCAGCCCTGGCTGGTCATCCAAACTGACACCACAGGTCTGTCCACACAGCCTGGGTAAGGTGGTGTAATCACCCCTTACTTAGATATAGTATATCTATATCTACCTTATATAAGGACACGTATACACCTATGAGTCACTCCTTATGCAGGCCTTGACAATCCTGGTGGCAGAGTGCTTGGTTTTATGTGAGAGGGCGCCCTAGCATGAGCTGAGCCCCTCTGCAGCTTTCGGAACCATCTCCTTATAGCTGTTCTATGATATAGCCATACCATATACTCTTAAGTGCATTACAACCCTCTCGGTTAATGCTAACTTTGGTTTAGCTTTGTCAAAACATGTTGTGTTTGGTGTCAAACACTTTGGAATACTACCGCCTCGCCAGTCCTGGCAGCGGGGGTAGCATTTCACCCTCCTAGAGGGAGAAGACACGTAGTTACTGGTAATCCCGGTTAAAGTTAAACAGAGCCTCAGCCTCACAAAACGGATGCTGCTGCCACAGACACGTGTCTGACCTCCTGCAGCTGGACGAAACTCCGGCAGGGGAGGCCTGGACAATAGGTCTCCTTTCCAGGTAGGTGCCGGAACCTCCCAATACAGGCTTTTGTGTACTGGGTCAGGGAGGGCTGCATTCAGTGAATGCTTTCCAGACACTGCCTGGGGCACACAAGGTGCTCCATTCATTTCCCAGTATAAACCAGTTGCTGGGGCACTCTGCCCCAGCTTTGGCGAGAAACTGGACAAAGTTAAAGGGGTGTAACCACCCCCTTCCCAGGTCCGCCCATAGGAGGGACCTTAAAGGTAGTCCAGCCCCTAAATTTAGTATACGTATCGGATCCCAGTCCCTAGGACTTTAGATTACCCTGGACGAAACTCTGAAACATAAATCCTGGACCTTCGACATTCCATTTCGACTGGAAGATGGAAGACATCTCCCTTGTGGTAAAGGAGTGACCACCCTGTTCAAACAGGCACAAACAGCAACTTCCCGCCGGATCCCGAAGAATTTGCGACACAGGAAACGGACTTTCAGACATCTGACCCTGACCTTCGCTCACAGCAAAGCTGAGACCCGTGGCAGACACGAGAGACGTGGGACAGGAACTCCTGGACATCCTGCATTTTACAAGCTGCACTCACTTCCCGAGGTATCCCGAAGTTGTGCATTGGGGTGCTTGAAGCCCTAGCCCTGAGTGCCATTTGCACCGAAGCTCAGAGGCCCACACTCCACGAGTGTCCTGTGGGCCCCGCTTTTGCATTTCAGCTCGACGCGTCTTCGTGGTTCCTAGTCTGTGGGCTAGTGAGCCCCCCGAAGACTTTCTTTTGAATGTAACTTACTTTCCTGGTTACTCCAGGCTTGCTCCAGCTTCCCTACAAAGGAGAAGAGGCCCAGACCTTGCTGGTCTGCAACAAAGCCAATCTCGACATCCGGCGTGGATTGCGTTTGCCAAGGCTTGTTGGGTCCAATCCGGATACCGACACTGCAGTCAACTAGATCCTTTGTGGGACAGCTCGAATCCAGCTCCTGGTTATCGTCGATGCCTCCTGGACCTCGTGGCTGAAGAGACAAGCTTCACCTTTTCACCTGAAATCCCCCGACATTGGCTGGCACCTTTCCATCGCCATCCTGGTCACTGGCAAGTGAACCAGACTCTGCCCTTTCTGCTTTCAGGTTCTTCAGTTCTTCGATCCACCATTGGATCCACCCGGACACTTTTCCTCTGGTAGCCTGCAGCACTTCTTTGCAGCTCTCCATTGAAATCGATGACAAAACCCGACATCAAAAGACACCTATACACCAGGCTTCCGTGGGTGAGGTCACACGAATACTCTGGTAGTCTCGAGGGTATTGACCCTCCTAGTGTCTACGTCAAAAAAAGGGTTCCATCGTAATCCATACGGAAGTATCCTTAAATTGTAAATTTGTAACTTGTTTGTTTCCCATAGAAAGTCAATGGTAGCCCGCGGCTGTGTTTAGACACTGCACGCGTCTCCCGTGGGCCTTCTACCCTTGGTTGTTCCTAGAAGCCCCAGCGATTCCCTAGGCCCTAGGCCTGCTTTCTATCTCAGACGTGGTTCTTATACCACTATTTTAGTATATGGTTTGTGAGGCCCCTAGGGCAAAACGTATACTGTGCAACTTATCGTATATATTAACTCAGTGACTTGTATTTTATTTTTACCTCTGACCTCAAAGAGGGCAGAGAGGTTGCCTTTAGAATAAATACATATATATTTGATATATACCTTGTGTGGTGTCCTTTCATTTGGTATTCAATATATTTGAAAGCAACCAGGGCACCCAATCAAGTCAGCAAGGGACCTTGGGAGTAGACTCTTTTTAAACAGCAGTGGTCCCTTACAAGCAAAAGAATAAAATTAAATAAATATAGACACAGTCGTTACTATATTGGTGTGACATGTCCAGCCGGACAGAGGTCAATTATTTAGTTTAGAGTAGTAGCGACAAATTCATCAACAATTTACAAAGTGGGGCACAAGCCTGTACCCTACTAAAACAGTGTAGGATGCCATCGTGAGGGACCGACACTCTTTGGAAATCTAGGCTATTTTGCTTAAATTTGAAGCGATCACTCGTATTGTGTACTAATTGAACTGACGCTTCATATTGGACTAAAACTCTGGGTACCTTCCACAACTTTGTTCATTGCAAGTCACCGGTTCTCCACACTGGCTCAGTCACGGCAAATTAGGCTTGTATCGTTTAGGCATTTACTAAATGTCCTGATGATGATCCCTATAACTATGTAGTGGGATCGAAACGCCGTCGACCTTAACTGCGCACCTTATACATTTATGTACCATGTGTCATTTAACATGTAAAGGTGTCTGAAATTCCCTGTTCTACTATTGAAATTGTGCTATTTACAGAACCGTAAGCTTTTGCCTAAAAGCCCTTTGTGTTTCACTCTCTGTGTTGGTTTTAGTAGGGTACAGGCCTGTGCCCCACTTTGTAAATTGTTGATGAATTTGTCGCTACTACTCTAAACTAAATTATTGACCTCTGTCCGGCTGGACATGTCACACCAATATAGAAACGACTGTGTCTATATTTATTTAATGTTATTCGTTCATTTGGTATTCAAGGGATTATAATTGGTAAAACAACTTGCTTCATGCGCTCTCTGAAGTATTAGCCTGATGACTGCCGGTCCATGCTACCACTAGGATAGCTTTCTATAAGTTTGACTTTACAACCACCATCAATAAGGATCGATTAGACTGGTGCAAGGTACCCACTATAACTAGTGGACATCATATGCCAGGCTAACTTCTCACATCACCCCCAAGCTACAGAACATCCAAAACGCGGCCGCAAGACTGGTCCTCAACCTGCCAAGACACTGCCACATCTCCCAGCACCTGCGCACACTCCACTGGCTCCCCATCGAGGCTAGAGTCACCTTCAAGATGCTCACCCACGCTCACAAGCCCCTCCACGACACCGGACCAGCATACCTGAACAGTCGACTCAAACTCCACGCACCCCAAAGGACCCTACAGTCAGCCCAGCTCTTCTACACCATGGTCCCCCACTCCAGAAAGACCAGATCGGGAGGCCGCTCCTTCTCCTCCCTCACGGCCAGAGCCTGGAAAGCCCTTCCGCTCCACCTCACACAGGCAAAATCACTACCCATCTTCACAAGAAACCTCAAAACCTGCTCTTCGACAGACCCCCTCCTTGATGGACTGGAACCTTCACCCCCCAGAGCCTTGAGACCCTGACAGGTGAGCAGTCGCGCTTAACAAACACCTGATTGATTGGACAGTGGGTGAGCACAGAGGTGGATTGTAGAAAGGACAGTTTGGTGACCATGCAGGAAGTTAAATATAAAGAATGTAATATGTATTTGGAGATCTGTAGACCAGCAACAACCAAAAACGCCCGGAGAGGCGGGTGAGCACATGTGAATTGACAGCACCACACACTATGAACTGATGGTGATACGGCATGTAACATATTCCGTTCATAGCATGTGTGGCCGTAGATACACGTTTGGATGGACTGTAAAGAAGTTCTTTCCTTGGCGGTGGCTAGCCGTGTTTATTGCAAAAGATTGAAACAAGGTCTTATAACAGAGTGACCGACTCTAGCTTGTTGGCGAGCGGAGACATCCAGACAGAAATGCTTGGTGATCGTGTGTGGAGTGGATCGTGCAGCTGCTCACAGAGGTCAGCTGTGGGGATACTGGTGGAAAGTGGATTATTAGTTGTGGTAAATATGAATCAGTCACTGGCAATAAGACCAGTAACAGTCTAGGGCTCAGCATAGGACCCAGAAATGTATTCCCAAGCTCAAACCTTGGTTGCTTGGCTGCGAGCAGGCAGGCTTAACTTCAGAGACAGGAATGTACAGCATTTAAAAAGACCAATTCAGTAAATAATTAAGACACGACAAATAATAAAAATCAAACACCAATTTATAAAAATTGGACATATTTTTATCTTAAAAATGACAAGAAAACCAAAAACATCCGTTGTAGGGAACTGGAGATATGAATTTTTAAAGAGTAAACACTTTCTAGTGTTAAGAAACAAACTGTGCCACTTCTGGTCATTTGGGTGCCTCTGACCGGGACAAAGTCAAAGTTTGAGGCCGACTGTGATGGAGCCCTGGTCGGATACACTAGGTGGGAGTCCCCGGTCAAGGTTTTACCTTCACACAGGAGCGGCCGGTGCAGGTACGCACGGTGGGTGGGGTGGGGGTAGTTCACAGACGACGACAAATTAAAGCAACAATACAAAAAATAGAAAGCCACTTAACTGGCGCTCCCCGCCACGCCGTCACTATTGAGAATAGACACTCTGCACAGTAGCAGCAGCCTTGGCTTTGGTCGCATGAGCCCACACGACCCCTGGGGGCGCTTTTTGGCCAAAGGGAAGCAGATATTTATACGGTGGACTATACACATTGATACGGTCCTTTTCTGCACGGCCTTACCCATCTTCACACAACAAACCCCACAAGGTGTTGATCGTCTACTCGATGGTCTTTGGGATGAACGATATCAAATCTCTGAGCTGTTATTGGGGTCCAAGCCATGACATCACTCTTCCTCTTTTGAGGGGTGAGGCAGATCAAAGAATGTTAGATGGGTAATGGATTGTCCAACATGAAAGGACATCACAATTTTAATTTAAAACCCCCCTCTAGTCTGCAACACCAGCTTGTCTGGAAAAAAGGTGGTCTACAGAGCGGACCAGAGTTTGTGGTTCACGTGCATGATAAGCTGAAGTTATCGCTATCATGCAGGCTGTTTTGAGAGTCCGGAGATGCAGAGGACAGCTGTGAATCAGCCTAAATGGGGAACCAGGAGAGTAGGCACCAAATGAAGCTGCCACCGTGGCATTACAGAAGGTTGGGATGGGCACATTTGGACCAGGGCTTTAACGAAAAGCATCACTACAGGTGTTTTAAACACAGCTTGTTAGACTAGTAAATGTAAAAGCGCCAAGAAGTAGCCTTTAACTGTGCTCACGTCAAGACCAGGCTGAGCCAAAGATGGCCCAAAAAGCAGCAAATACGACAACTTTGCTTGAAATGGGTCCACGTGGTGGGAACTGCACCAAGGCACAAAATTATCCCAGCATCCAGCATAAACAGATCTTGTCGATGAATGCCTGGCCATTAGGAAAACATCCACTACTTAGGGGGGAGATCGAGGTGGTCAACTGTTGCTGCTCAGTCTCTGCACATGGTGGAACAGATTAAGGAGACCTGAGGGCCGGGATCTGTCCTGCTGCAGTGACAGAATATTATCCAGAAGCAGCACATGGAGGACAGAAGCTTGAGGGTAACACTCTCTCCAGACCCAATCTGGAGCCACTCGGATGACTTGGGCGCAGTCATTCCTGATCTTAGTCAGAGCTCGTGGCAGATGAGCAGCAGCAGGAAGGCATACAGGGGTCTGATGCGCCACTGCACGCGTAATGTGTCACCGAGAAACACCGCCTTCGTGGGAATGCCTGCTTGCAAAAGTGCTGACATTGTGAGTTCTCAGCAGTGGCGTAGAGATTCAGCTCAGATTCCTTCCTTTGCTTAAGATGCCGTGCACCACTACAGGATGTAGGTGCCAGACATAGTCTGCAGGTGAAGATAACTGAGTTAATCTACCCTGGTGTTTACTAATACCAAAAGTTAGTTTACGACTGGGATGATGCCCTCCTGACGCAGCCAGTCCCAGAGGCGCAGGGCCGAGGGCTCCCCTCCGCCCTGCTTGTTGCAGTACCACAAGGCAATGGTCTTGTCTGTGAACATCTAGATGAGCCTCCCTTTGATGGACGTAAGGAGGCCTTCCACACCAAGTGAACAGACCGCAACTTCAACAGACTGATGTGGAGGTGAGTCTCCGATGAAGACCGGAGTTCTCTGTTCTCCACCTCTCCCAGATGGCCTCCCCAACCCAGCAACGATGCATCCGTCAAGAGTGTCGGTTCCGGGTACAGTAAGGAGAGGGGTTTGCCTAGGTTCAATATTGCTTAAGCAGCCACCCTGCAGGCTTTTTTCAGTCTCCTCTGACAAATGGAAGGGATCTGTGAGGTTCCGTAGATGCTCGGCCCACTTAGACTGAGATCACATTGCACAGCCCGCATGTGCCATCCGGTGTAGCAGGATGCCAAGAGGCCAAGAGGCCAAGAAGCCTCAGAGCCACTTTCACAGGGACCCAGGACCCAGGCGAATACATCAGATCATAGCCCAAATGTCCTAAACGTGTTGATCTGAAGGAAAGTCTCGAAATCGCACCATATCCAGAACGGCGCCAATTTACCGAAGCCTCTGGGAAGGAGTCCGGTGTGACTTCGACAGATTAATTGAAAACCCCAGAGTTGGGAGGAGGTTCACCATTGTCTGGAGATGGTCTACGTCAGACTGTGGCAAGCCCTCCTTCAACAGCCGGTGGTTGAGGTAGGGTAAGACCAGAATCCCCAACTCCAAAGATGAGCTGCAACCACCACCATCACTTTCGCGAACACCTGGGGATCAGTGGTAAGGCCGAAGGAGAGCACAGAAAACTGAAAATGCTCCTGGCCCACCTTGAACCGGAGGTCACACCCATGGGAGTGCAAAAAGGGAATGTAAAAATAGGTGTTCTGAACGTCCAGCTCTGGCATCCAGTCGTCTGGATCAGTACAGATAGAAATTGGGCCAATGTCAGCATCTTGAATTTGTCTTTTGTCAGGAAGAAATTGAGAGGCCGAAGGTTTAAAATAGAAAGAATGCCTACATGCTTCTTCAGCACCACAAATTGGTAGGGCATAACCGTGCTAGATGATTTTAAGCGCCCACCTGTTGGGTTGGATGTGATGTACAGCCACCTGTCGAAGTCAAACTCCTCCTGCCTCAAATCGGATGTCCATGTGCCACCAAGGACAAGCTGAAGTTGTCACACCAACTTCCAGGCTTCGGGTGCGGCATCAGGAAGAGAATATCACCAGGAAAAGGTCATTGCCTTCTGGCAACCTGTCTGTTAACTGCAAGTACCTAGCAGTGCGCCCGTCAGGACTTCATTGAGAGGGAGAAGCATTCCTGTGGACGTCTGTCCAGGCTGCAGGAAGTCCGTCAGGGCTTCAGTCAATTGTACAGACCGAAGTTGCAGGTCCTGAACTTCAGCAGCCGGCCTGATCACCACAGTAAAAACAGGCTGATTCCTCTTTTAAAGGGCCAGGGGAAAGAGTTCACCCCAGGATCTGGGGAGAGGTTTAACCCACTGGATTCTTGAAAGTCCATGAAAGATTGTCCTCATCATAAGAATGGGGTGCATCATGCCTGTCACCTCCATCACCATGTTGACTGTGTTTTGAATCTCAAGCAAAAGGCATGTGGCCAGGTAAAGGCAGAGTTCTATCTGAGTCAGAATGAGGTTTGACCCATTGCGTCAAAAGTTGTGGAGGATGTGACTTCGGCCTATATTGTGTCGGCTGTCAGAATGTATTTATTTATTTTTAAAGCGCGACATTCATCCCTTAAGATATCACGGTGCTGAGATAATGGATTAGTGGTGAGTAGGGTCTGAGAATCTATTGGATATGACATCAGTCGTTAGGAAATAGGTATGTTTCAGGTTTTTTCCTGAAGGTGTTGTATTCTTTGATCAGTCTGAGTTCGACTGGAAGCTCTTTCCAGTGCAGTGCTGTGAGGTGAGAAAAGGTGAAGCCTCCTGCTCTGGACTTTTTGATCCTTTTAGTTTCGGCGAGCGCTTGGTGTGTGATCTTAGGGGTCTGGTGGGAGTATAAAATCGTATTTTGTTCTGAAGGATCTTGGGTCCTGTGTGGTGGAGTGTTTTGTGGGCATGCCCTAAGAGCTTGAAACGTGCTCTTAGGCGCATGGGCAGCCAGTGAAGTTGTTTTCGGCTGTCCTTCGCTGAGCTATGTTTGTCTTTGTTACACACCAGTTTGGCTGCAGCATTTTGCAACACATGTAGACATTTGAAGAGGTATTCTGGCATGCCTACAAAGAGAGCATTACCACAGTCCAGTCTACTGACCAGCAGAGCCTGTGTGACTGTTCTTCTGCTTTCTAAGGGAATCCATGGAAAGCGCCTTTTTAGACGTTTCAGGGTGGCAAAGCTTTTTCCACACAATGTTCGTACCTGGTCCTGCATGGATAGTTTGTCGTTGATTGTTACACCCAGATTTTTGGCACACGCTTGGGTGCTGGGGCATCTCCAAGTGAGTGGGGTCACCAGGATGCGTCCCAGATGTGTTTGACTTCTCCGGGGAGCAGGATTTCGGATTTGTCTGCATTTAACTTTAAGCAGTGGTCCGACATCCAATTTGCCATTTCGGTGAGACAGCTGTTGAGTTTTCTTTTGGTGTTGTTGTGCCCCTCACCAATGGCGATTGTTAGTAGCATGTCATCCGCATAGGAGCAAACACCAAAACCCCACTTTGTCCCAATTTTTGCCAGGGGTGAAACATAATGATTTACAAAAAGGGGGTGGTGATGAACAGAGTGTCTGAGTTAAACAGACCACTCTTACCCAGTCCAAAGATCAGGGCTTGATCCATCACCGTTATTTATCTCACTGCCCCATCCCAGCTCAGAACCTGGCTATATGCAAATCAGTCTGTCCCTGGCCCAGTGCATCATGGGAACAGGGCAGACTAAACTACCAAGCCAATTCTTCACCAGAAAGGAGACAAGCTACCAGGGACCGGTTTCTGGCATTTCAGCCTTCTTCGGCCCGGCTTGCTTGAATCCTGATGGAGCAGTGAGAAAGGGACTCATGTCTGAGTATACCCTGCCACACCTGTAGTGGCCAAAAACGATTTACAAAAAGGGGGTGGTGATGAACAGAGTGTCTGAGTTAAACAGACCACTCTTACCCAGTCCAAAGATCAGGGCTTGATCCATCACCGTTATTTATCTCACTGCCCCACCCCAGCTCAGAACCTGGCTATATGCAAATCAGTCTGTCCCTGGCCTGGGTGAAACATAGGCATTGAACAGCGTGGGGCTAAGGGATGTCCCTGCGGGACAACACAGTTGAATTTTTTGGGTGTGGATGAGAAGGCGCCTAGTTGCGCGGTTTGAGTTCTGTTGCTCAGGAACGAGCTGAGCCATTAAAGGGCCTTTCCGTGTATCCCTTTCCCGTGTCGGTTTTCTAATAGGAGGTGATGGGAGACCGTGTCGAACGCTGCCGACAGGTCTAATAGGATTAGGGCCACAGCCTTGCCCTGGTCCAGTAATGTTCCTATGGTGTCCATGGCGGCCAGAAGAGTTGCTTCGGTGCCGTTGGTGGTCCTGAGTCCAGTTTGTGACGCCTCCAGTTGGTCATTGCCCTCCAGGTAGTTGGACAGCTGTCTATTGACCAGATTCTCCAGTACTTTGGAGAGGTACAGGAGTTGGGAGATTGGTCAGTAGTTGACCGGGTTGGTCACATCTGCGCCTGCCTTTTATTAATGAGGTTACTATGGCTTGTTTCCATGTCTCTGGAAAGTTTGCCTTTTCTAATGATTTGTTGAATAGCTCCGTAATGAATGGGGTAAGGGTGGGTGCGATCTGTTCAAAGATAAAGTGTGAACAAGAGCCAAGGGGTGGTCCTGATTTGACTTCTTCCATAGTCCTGACGACTTCTTCGGTGATCGGGGAAAAACTGTCCAGTTTCGCATGGGCTTCGGAGTGAGGGTCTATTCTTTCCCAGTTAGTGGGGTCTACTGGGTGTTAGGGTTGAATGTCGAATAGATTTTGTCTGTGAAAAAGTTACTGATCTTTTCACAGCTCTCTGCTGATGGGAGCAGCGTTTGGGACATACAGGTTGGTTTGCATAGTTCTCATATTACTTTGTATAACTCTTTCGCTAAGTTGCTATTTTCGTTTATTCTTTGAGCAAAATATGTCTTTTTAGTTTTTTATATGGCATGATTGTAGTTCTTGAGATCGGTTTTGTAGGATACTTTGTCTGTGTCTGATCTGGACGTTCTCCAGCTGTGTTCCAGAGTTTTGCACTTCTTTTTTAGTGCCTTGAGTTCTGGTGTGTACCACTTTTCTGAGATCGTTCTTTTTGTGGATTTCACTTTGATTTTGGGAGCACATAAATTCAATGTGAGGTTGATCTCTGTTTCGAGATTCACTGCCCCTTTGTCGGTATGGAGGGTTCATAAGTGTTCTAGATTGTCTGTTGACCAATGTCGCTGAAATGAGTCTGGAGTGACAAGTTTCTAGGCTCTATATGATTCATGCATGGATATAGGGGGTCTAGTGGGTATCGCGGGCTGGGGAAATGAGGAGATTAGGGAGTGGTCTGTCCACGTGACGGGTTTAATCTCCTCAGTCATAGTGGTTTCGATATTGGAAAACAGTAGGTCCAGTGTATGGCCTGCGTTGTGCGAGGGGCCGTGGATCCATTGTTTGAGTTGAAGGATCTGCCTGTCGTTACTCAGGTGCGTGGCCACTGGGTTTTCTAGCCTTCAAAGTGCACATTAAAATCACCGACCACCATGACGTTTTTGTATTTTAGGCAGGCGGGAAATAGCTGTGTGAGCAGCGTAGTTCTAAATTCAGCTTGATAGCCAGGGGGGTAATAAATCACCGCTCCCCCTAGTAAGATGTGGTTTCCTTTGGACCCTTGAAATGGTAGTAGTTTGTGCTCTTCGAGCTGGGCTACTGTGATAGGGAGGCAGTTGAGGTCATCCTTAAATAATATGGCAAGTCCCCCGCCCTTCTTCCTTGCCTATCCTGTCATAAAATTGTGTATTTCGGGGGTAGGGCATAAGCTATATCAGGGCAATTATTCCCATCGAGCCAGATATCGATGATAAAAACTAGGTTGGGGTCAAATGTATTGATTGTGTCCCAGATCTCAAAAGAGTGTTTGGGTACCAATCTGATTTGATTGATTTGATTTGATTTGGGATTTATAGAGCGCGTAGCTACCCTAGGGCATCCCAGCGCTAGTGACCATAGATCCAGCAAGGTGGGGAAGCAGGGGAGAGGTAATCAAGGGAAATCAGGGGAAGAGCCAGGTTTTTAGTTGCTTCCTGAAACTGAGGTGATTGTGTTCTTGCCTCAGAGAGAGTGGAAGGGAGTTCCACAATCTGGGGGCATTGTAGGAGAACAGGCGACCGCCAGTTCTGGTCTTCCTAATTCTAGGGACGTTCGCGAGAGATAGGGAGTTAGATCAGAGTGGACTGGTGCGGTGTCAGAAGTGGTCCGAGAATGGGGGGGCCTTCATCGTGCATTATTCTGTGGGCAATGCACAGAGTTTTGAACTTGACCCGTTAGTTAACTGGCAACCAGTGCAGGTTTCTGAGGGCTGGTTTGGCCGAGCACCTCGCTTTGGTTCCGGTTAGGATTCTTGCAGCCGCATTTTGTGCACATTGAAGTCTGTGGACTACAGAGGCTGGGGCCCCCAGATACAGCACATTGCCGTAATCTAATCTGGAGTTCACCAGCCCCTGCATCAGGAGTTTCCTGGATTGGGAGGGGATTAGATGGAGAATCTTTCGTGCCATCTTTATGAGGCCGAAGCAGGTTCCCGCAGTTTTTCTGGCTTGAGTCTTGAAACTGAGATCCTGGTCCAGCCATATCCCCAGACTTTTTACCTCGGATTTGGGGGATGGTGGAGTTCCCATACATGGCGGCCAGGGAAGGGATGTGGGGATTTTGTTCGGGTTTCCCAGGAGGAGTATTTCTGATTTATCACCGTTTAGTTTTAACCAGGAGTCACACATCCACTGGTGCACCTTCTCAAGACAACTGGATAGATTGGCGAGGGAATTGTCTGATTGGTTGAGGGAAACGACCAGCTGTGTGTCGTCGGCGTACATTATAGTTTTAATGCCAAAAGGTTTGACAACATCCTCGAGAGGGGCCATGTAAACATTGAAAAGTGTGGGGCTCAGGGAAGATCCCCGAGGAACCCCACACTTGAGTGGCTGAGCCTTGGAGGTGGTGTACCCATCTGCCACTTGAAAAGATTTATCTTCAAGGAAGGATTTAATCCAGGCTAAAGCGGAGTCCGCCACTCCTATCAGACCGAGCCGGTGTATAAGGGTTGCGTGGTCCACCGTGTCGAAGGCGGCACTTAGGTCGAGGAGGATCACTGCCACTGATCCTCCTGCGTCCATAATGCTCCTAGTTTCTTCGACCACGGCTAGCAGTGCGGTGTCGGTCCCTTGTCCCGGTCTAAAACCTGTCTGAGACTGGCGGAGGAGGTGATTAGTTTCCAGAAACCTGGAGAGTTGTTGGTTTGCTACACGTTCGGCAATTTTGCTGATGGCCGGCAGCAGTGAGATAGGTCTAAAATTAGATGGGTCCATGGGGTCTAGATGCGGTTTTTTTATAAGAGCCTTGACCGTGGCTTTTTTCCAGTTTGCCGGGACCGTGCCAGTTTTGAAAGAGGCATTAACCAAGTTGGTAAGAGGGGGGGCTACAGTAGAAGCAACCAGTTTGAGTTTACTGATCGGGGCTGGGTCTGACGGGGCACCACTTTTTACCGTATGTAAGATGTTTAGAAACATCTCAGTGGTGATTTGGGGGAAGGTGCATAATCTCGGGGCGTCTTGGAGAGGTGAGGTGATGGAGCATCCTTGGGAGGTGGAGGGGCCGGAAGGGAGGTCAGGATTTTTTCGATTTTTGCCGAGAAAAACTCGGCCATTTGGTTACATCTTACGCCCTCCAGGTCCGGAGTCGGCGGTGGGTCCTGCATTTTGGTGAGGAGATTAACTATGCGGTAGGTCTCTTTTGCGGAATTGGCCGCTGAGGCTATTTTTTCCTCAAAGTAGGTGGCCTGCGCTGTTTTTAAAGCGTTTTTATAGAGCCTAATATGGGCTCTGTATTCACTTTTGTCTTCCGTATTCCAGTTTTTTCTCCATTGGCGCTCTAGCCTTTTGCCTTTCTTTCTTAGTTCACGTAATTCCTGAGTAAACCACGGAAGTTTGGAGGGTGTCCTGCTAGTTGGAAGAGGTTTGGGTGGTAAGACTGAGTTGAGGGAATCGTTAATCCATTCATGCGATTGGACCTCGGCTTTAGAGGGGTCTGGGTCTAATATCGGTAAGGTGGCTGACAGCGCTCGTTCCCAGAGGTTGGTGTCCAATTTTTTCCATGGGCGTGATGGGAACTGGGGACGAGGAGTTTCCGACTTCTTCCCTGGAAGTCGAAGTTTAAAAGGAACCAAAAAGTGGTCTGACCAGGGGAGGGGCAAAGGGGTTTGTACAAATAATTTGGTGAGGTTGGAAAAAATGGGATCTAGCAGATGTCCTTTCGTATGAGTAGGTACATTGTTCCGCAGTTGTAGATTGAGGGAGGCTAGATCGGTTTTTAGATCTGAGGCAAGTTTGTTAGCGTGGTCATCGAAATGGAGATTTAAGTCTCCAAGAATTGTGAAGTTTGGCGTCACGCAGGCAAGGGAGGAGATGGCGTCCATTAGTGAGTTTATGAAGCACCCTACCTGTCCTGGTGGGCGGTAGATTAAGATCCCAGATAGGGTGGTAGACGGCGGCTGATGTAAGGAGAAAAGAACATTTTCGCCATCTAAGATGGGGCTGTCTTTAAACTGACATGACAGGTTGTCGCGATATATAATCGCTAAACCCCCTCCCGTACCCGTGGGTCTGTTGTGGGTTTTGATGAGGTACCCGGGAGGTAATGATTGGATAATGTCTGGGTCGGAATTTGTAGACAGCCAGGTTTCTGTTAAGAAAAGGACGTCAATGGCGGAGTCTGTCAGCAGTAAGTTGATTTCTGTCTGATGCTTTGGAAGGGACCTATAGTTGAGCAAGGCCATCTCGAGGCAGGCGGGTTCTGGATGGGGGGAAGGCGTGAACCTGTAGGTGCAGTTCGGGCATCTTGGATGTACATCCTCCGGGGTAATGAGGCCGTTGCACCTAGTATGTGAAGGTTCTCTGAGTTGGTGCAGAGATTCTTGTGAGTATTTGATTAGAGGGAGGGTAAGACCGGCAGGGGGTGTGGGCTCTGGACTCGGTCTGGCGCGGACGGGCGCAGACGGGCTTGCCTTAGGCGCGCCTTCGGCGCGCAAACGGCGCTCCCGCTGCACTCGTCCGCTGCGCTTCCGCCATAAGCACATTATAAAGTGGTTGTTGAGGGTGTGGCCAGGGGGCGTGGCCAAACAAGTGGGCGTGGCCTGATTCCTCGCGCTGAGTGCGTCTGAGGAGTGAATCAATTAGGGGTCAGCCGGCAGCGTTAGAATCCGCTAGCTGAACTGGATAAAGTGCTCGATTTCTTAGCAGCGTGCAGAGTTGCTGTGGTGAGTTTAAAAACTAGCACAAGTAAATTCGTGACAGTTTTACAATTTTAAAAAGCAATGCAATGCGCTATGCGCTCTCCCGGCTTCCGCCTCAGGAGTCTGATCAATGGGCTACCTGGCGCTTTTACTCAGCGTTATGTAGTCGTCGCCGGGGGGCGTGGCCAAACAAGTGGGCGTGGCCTGAGTCCTCGCGCTGAGAGCGTCTGAGGAGTGAATCAATTAGGGGTCAGCCGTATAGTAAAGTAAAGTATAAAGCATTGAATTGTTGGTTGGTTTCCTGTTGCTTTGAGTGGACGTTGGACCTGTCCTAGTGTAATAATCCACTAGAAGCTTGAATTTTAAGACGTTTATTGGTCAGCACAGCATCAAGTCCTAGAACAGCGGTATCCAGGTTACAACTGACAAGCAGAGCAGAATGCTGTATGAGCAAAGCTCCGTTCAGAATATGGAATGTATAAAGAAACATAACATGGCACATGCAGTTAAAGAGACAGGATTACAGGTTACATAACACACAACTATTACAGAATATAACACCTAGGCTGCACCATTTGCAGTTCAGGCATGAGTATGGCCCTTCGGTATGTTCAGGGGATGCTTTGATGCACCTTGCGTTCATACTTGGGGCATGTCTGTCCAACGCCATGAGTGTGTTTCTGGAGTAAGCTAGAGGACTCTTAAGGTCAGAGTTGCGGGGAGCAGGGATCCTGGCCCCTGGTCCCGGCCGGTCTCGAATAGGCACAGACGGGTTTGCCTTAGGCGCGCCAGCGGCGCTCACGCTGGCACATCCCTTTAAGTAGAGGGGCAGGCGGGGGGATGACTCCGACCCCTCTATGACTGGAAAGCCCTGTGCGTGATTGCAGCTAGTGTCCACGCCCTCCACACAAACAGCGATTAGCTGCGGGGACCGAGGCGGGAGCCGGGAGTATGAATCTGATATGAAAAGAAGTTCTTCCTCCAACGCCAGTGCTGTTATTGCAGCGCGAGGGACCAATAAAGATTGCGGTGTTCGATTCTAAATTGAGCTGGGGGATGATGGCAACCACCCAGCGGAGACAAGTGGTGCAGATGGCATAGAGTACAGATCCACTGGCGGTAGCTCTCCATAGATCCTTCAATCAATCAATCAATCAGGTGTTTATAAAGCGTGCTACTCACCTGTGAGGGTCTCAAGGCCTCTATCTTCTCAGAGTTCAGTTTTAGGCAGCTGTTGCTCATCCAAGCTGCGACGTCTTTCATTTCTTCTTGGAAACTGAATCTGGTGTCTTCGGGGTTCTTCGTGAAAGAGAGGATGAGCTAGGAGTCGTCGGCGTAAGATACTCTGCTGAGTCCGTGCTGTCAGATGATGGCGGCGAGGGGGGCCATGTACAAATCGAAGAGCCTGGGGCTGAGCAAGCATCCTTGGGGTACTCCACAGTTGATCTCTGTAGGTTCGGAGAGGAAGGGCGGGAGCGAGTCTGATTCTTTGGGTTCTGCCGGAGAGAAAGGAGCGGATCCAGCAGAGGGTGGTTCCTCGTATACCGGCGTCGTGGAGTCTAGCTGCGAGACTGCGGTGTGAGACGGTGTTGAAGGCTGCGGATAGGTCTAGTAGGATGAGGGACGCAGTGTGGCCCTGGTCGAGTATCATGCGGATGTCATTGGTGGCAGCGAGGAGGGCGGTATTGGTGCTGTGGTTGCTGGACTGTGAGGAGTCGAGTATGGCGTTCTCTTCGATGAAGGTGGTCAGCTGGGCGTTGATGAATCTCTCTGTGACTTTGGCTGCGAAGAGAAAAAGGGAGATGGGCCGGTAGATTTTCAGGTCCGTCGGGTCGGGCAAGAGTTTTTTTGAGGAGGGGCTTAACCTCTGCCCGCTTCCAGTCGTCGGGGAGGATGCCAGATTCGAGGGAGGCGTTGATGGTCTGGCCTAGTTCGGGTGCTATGGTGGTGGTGGCTCTGTGGTAGATGTGCGGTGGGCAGGGGTCAGTGGGGGCTCCTGAGTAGGTTCTCTTCATGGTCGTGGTGGTGTCTTTAGTGGTGGCAGGTTTCCAAGGGGTGCTAGTCGGCTGGTTGTCGGTGTTGAAGAGGGGGGTGGTGTCTGGACTCTTTTCGCTGAGGTTGTCGTGGAGGGCCTTGTCGTTGATCCTGGGGCTGAAGGTGTGTCAGAGGGAACAGGAAGAGTGTCAAAGGTGAGCAAAGTTGCCTTCTTGGAGGGATAAACATGCTGTGGCAGTGTTGCCGCCGATGGACGAAGGAATTTGGGTTGGTTAGGGATAAACTGTAAAACTGGTGCCTTGGTTGGGGACCAGGATTAGATTCATAGGCATCTTGATGTCCATGTAACTTCTTCTTATAATAATAATAATAATAATAATAATAATAATAATAATATTAATAATAATGGGAGATTTGTAGAGCGCATGGTGACGCCGACGGCGTGTCCCCGCGCTGAGATCCTAGTGCAGGCATGGGAGGTGGAAGATGGTACACTATTGGGAGTAGAGAAGTGTTTTCAGTTTAGCTCTGAAGGTGGACTCTGAGGGTTTCAGGCGAAGAGCCACAGGGAGTTTATTCCAGCTGGATGCCGCCAGGTACCTAAAGGACCTGCCACCCATCCTGGCTTTGGACACCTTTGGAATGGCCAAGCGTCCCGTGCCAGATGATCTAAGAGAACGCACAAGCTCATATTGTGTCAGAAGGTCCTGCAAGGGAAGGAGAGCCCTGCCGTTGATGATCCGGTGACATGTGCATAGTGCTTTGAATTTCACCCTATTTCTCACCGGGAGCCAGTGTAGTGTTTGAAGCGCGGATTTTGAAGCTGATCTTCTGGGCCGTCTGAGGACCAGCCGAGCGGCGGCATTTTGTAAAACCTGCAGGCGGTTTAAGTTCTTCTCGAGGGTCCCCAAGTAGAGCAGGTTGTCGTAGTCCATTTTGGAGGTGACTAAGGCATGCACAAGTGTTTGGCGGGCTTTGATGGGGAGGAACTCCAAGACCTTCCTGAGGGTCTTAAGAGTCCCAAAGCATGAGCCGATCACACGGTTGACCTGAGGTCCGAAGGTGAGGTTAGAGTCGAACCAAACACCGAGATTCCTCGCCTCCTGGCATGGGATTGGTGTGGGTCCTAGGCAGGGTGGCCACCACTCTGACGTCCAGGCCGCTCGGTCTACCCCTACCACCAGCACCTCAGTCTTGCCTCCGTTGACAAAAGTGCTGTGAAGAGGGAAGTCATGCTTTGACTTCTTAGGTTTCTTTTTTGATTCAGACTTACCTAACAACTTGGAGTGTGAAGAGGACCTTTCGTGGGAATGGCCTCGGGAAAGAGTCTACATCCTCACCTTTGTTCGGGACCTCTGACCGTGTTCAGCAATGTAGAGCTTGGGTCCCGGATCGCCTTGGGATTCATCTGAGGTCGATAAAATGAGTACCGTTGGGTTGGGTAAAAAAAAACATGTGTTATTTAGCACAAAGATGCCCTTTTGGGTAAATGTGTCCATTACAAATACTTCTGTTATGTTATGAGTTGTGCGAGAACCCTAGGCACCAGAGATATACTCGGGGGGGATCTGTCACAGACATCTGTTTGGGACAGCCCTGCAAGTCTTTAACCAGTTGTCTTGGAGGGGACATGTTCCCTTGCATACTGAGAGAGCAACTTGATAAAAAGAGTGTCAGCTAAAAAAAAGAAAATGTTGATGGAGCAAACTACGGGTCTGCGTCTGAAGGTGCGGAAAGAAAGGAAATGACATCAGCATGCAGAGGAGGCACGTATCTGTGGCTCTTGCAACACTTTGGGGTAAAGTCAAAGTGGAGCCGCATGATGCTGCTTACAGGTGCGCAGGAGCGATGCGGAGGAAAAGCTCTTGATTAGGTCTTAAAGGGTAGTTGTTGCCCAAGCCGTCACTTATCTCAACAAACAGCAAGAACATTTTTGGGAAGATCAATTGAGTAAGGAAATTAGGGGTTATGCAGCTGGGTTGTCAGTGTTTCCTCTTTTAAAGATCGGTGTCATTAAAGAATTATGCAAAGTATATAGAACCATCCAAGTTTTCTTTATATTATTAAAATAGTGACATTTGGGCATGCTTCTGAGGCTTTCTGGTTCATCATGCACAGAATCCCATCAGCATCTGCCTCCCTACTCGCCTTGATCACGCAAATAATCTCTTCCATCTCTGTGGTGAACTCCTGGCTGACATCTGACCTCCTGGCAATCCTCTGGCTTGTGGACACCCATAGTTCCCACTCTCCAGAAAACCCAGGGTTGGAGGATGAGGTCACCAAGAAAGACCTGGAGCCGAGAGCCCCTCTTTGAGTCACATGGAGCAAAATCACTGCACCACCCCGCGTGATTCAGAGTGGGCCGCTTTTCCACACTTATGCTTTCTGGGTGTGAGTGAACCACCCGAGAAATCCACCCGAAAAATCACAAGACTTTGACTGCAACAGCTGAGCCTCATTCCCTGAAAAGAATCTATCACTTCTCTCTCCCCACCCCCGGGCCACAAGCCCTCGCTTACATTTATCACCTGCCCTTCTCCCACAGTCCCCCTCCTGCCCACCCCACCTACAAGTCCCCACATACATTCACTTGAATGTGTTAAAAGTCCATGGATTTGAGAACGCTTCGCATGAGATGTAACCGCTATTCCAACAGCAGGCAACGTGTGATCAGGACCTCTATAGATCAGGGCTTGTGTGTGTTTTGTAGCCTGGATATGTTCTAGATTGACATGCTGTGCAATTTCACACCATCAAGTGGTTGGATGTAGAAATATTCTTCAAAAACCAAAGTTTTACTTTTGTGCATCAACCTCAAGCCGAGCCAGTAAGACATTGACGGTGCGCTCACAATCTCTTACTTTAGGACCACCGTCTTCAGAATCATTGTTCGGCTGGGGGACTCAGAAATTATGGACAGAGCTGCGTTTAATATATCCGCTTGACACTACCTGCTCGCTTCCGAATGAGGCTGATAGCGGATGTCTAGAGGACCAGTGAATACAAATCACGGGTTTAAGACCTTATCGGATGTCTAGAGAACCATTGATCAAGGATTCAAGACCTTATCGGATATCTAGAGAACCATTGATCACAAATCTCAGATTCAAGACCTTATCAGTTATCTAGAGAACCATTGATGAAGGATTCAAGACCTTATCAGATATCTAGAGAACCATTGATCACAAATCACTCATTCAAGACTAGTCACAAAGCACCTCCGTGAGCTGCAACATCCTTATAATGTATGGCTGGGGTACTTTATTCCATACATAGTATTTCTTCAAAACACCTTTAGAGGTCCTTTGTTGCCTGAACCCATAAATCTGCCTCAATTTCTCCTCCTGGGCTCCCAAAGACTCAAGGGTAGTGGACTCCTCTGTTTTGCAAAAAGGCATTTACGGTGCCACCCGTCAGTACAAGTACTGGCAGAGATATAAGCACCGTAAACCCATTTAAAGTGAAAGAGTCATCTGGCAATACAGCATGGATAAGATAGAGACCAGAACGAGGGAGGGGTCGTAATCTGCCCTGGCAGGCAGCCCCGCCAGACCCAGCAGTAGACTATAGTGCCGTCAGAATCAGGACTGCCGGCACACAGTGCATGTCTCCTCCAGGTACATGACTTACCTGTGCAGCTTCCCAGCCCCACTGCCGATACTTGGGGTCGTGTGTGAACCTCCACATATACCAGTAGGTCTCGATCACCTCGGGACGTAGAATGTAGTACTTTTCGTTCTGTCGCACAGCCACAGCTTCGGCTCCACCATCAAATTTGAAGGCTTCTGGGCCCAGTTTTAAGACTGGCAAGAGAGGGAGACAAGAAAAGCATCAGAAAGTTGCAGGAGACAACTAAACACAAGCTTTGTATGCACCTCGTGTGTTCTCATGAGCTCTCAATATCATGAACACGGATAGTTAGGGTTCAAGTCTTTCCTCTTACCGCCACCTCATGGCCTTTCCACTTTCAGCCAAGAAAATATACGCTAGACTCCTCAAGTTTCCGTCTGTGGGAGTGAGAGATAGCAAGGCTAGCAAGAGAGACAAACCAAGAGGCGGTGAGGTGGGCAACAAGGCAGGAAGAGAGCGATGGCGAGACTGGAAGTAGGAATAAGAGTCTAGGTGCTACAGAGGTAAGAAAGGAAGGAGAACAGAGGAGAGGGCGAAGTTAGGAAGAGGCAGCAGGAAATGAGATGAAAAATGGGGACAGTATGTATCTAATAATGAAAGGTGATGAGTGATAACCCATGAAGAGATGGAAGAGGGACAGGAAAGCTAGGGTGGAAAGGTAGAAAACAGAAAGAAGGCAGGAAGTAAGGTAGAAAAGGGGGTGATTTCAGAAAGGACAGAAACAAGGGGCAAAGGGAAAGAGAGAAGACAATCAGGTCAGATAAGCAGGGAAGGGATAGGGTGCAGGAAACAAACTGGTAAGGGGGGGGGGGATAAAGGTGGGGAGGAGAAGGTTAAGACAGGGGCGAGACTAATGACAGATGGAGAGGGAGAGAAGGAGGTAGCAGGAGAAGAAAAGGAGATCAGATGAGAAACACGATGCTCGTGAGGAAGGGCATCAGGAACATGGAACGAATATGGCAGCTATCAATGGGGCTGACGGAACAACAGGCATGGAGCGAACACTCATTACCGTATACAACCCGCTCAGGAGATCAGCGACAGGAGAACGGATGGACTTCAACTGGTCACCAATCGTGGGGTTTGATTCTAAAATCTAAAGTGCATCCTAATGGCATCTGGACTTCATTGATCAACAGAGCGGACAGATGCTAGGACAGGCTTGTTCCTATGACCTGGACGTACTCTGTGTTTTTCAGCTATTGATTTATGCATTTATTTCTTAAGCAGAGATAACACTTGATACAAAAAGTCTTCCACAAGTAACGTTGACAGCGCATGGATTGATGGGACTGAGGTGGCTAGCATAAAATGCACAGAGCTACAGCGAAGAATGAATCGATTTATGTTGTTATGTATAACACTGACATAGAAACACCTCTAGGATAGCAACACTTACTTTCACATGCAGGCACATGTAACATACATGTCTACACCAGAAGGGTTGCATCATTCGATTGCAAAGGATAACTATTCAGTACAGTTTGAAGAAAGAGCGGTGGTGAATGGCTGGTGCTGGTGTCCCAGTGGAGCGGCCTCCTACGCCTGCCTGGTGATGGTGTGATGAGGTGGGAGTGCACCTGAGGAGACTAAAGGGTGCTATGGAGGCAAAGTGCATGACTCTGTCAAGAAGTCGAGAGAAGCGGAGGCGGCCCTGTAGTGACCTAGTGAAGTAGCCAAACATGTTGAATAGTAGTGAATTAACTCATCTTTCTTCTGTGGCGAGAGGGGGCTCACACATGGTCCGCAGCGGTTGTCTCACTGCTGTTGCTCTGTTGGTTTTCTAGGATTCCATTTCAAGAAAACCACAGTTTCTGGACAAGGGGCTACATTTCAGCGTGAGTGGAGAAAGCAGATTCGGAACATAACGTGTATTTGTAAAGCAATTTAATTATTAATTAATTGTTCATTAATTATGTTAATAGTGTAGGTCCTTTTTTTAAAATTATGAATGGGTTGTGGGATTTATGGGTGTGCAGGTTTGGAAGTTATTTCATTGTAAATAATTATTTGTTAATTAATAAGAATTATTTTATTAATTAAGTTAATTGTGTTTGTAATTTTTTTATTTTAGGTGAGGGTTCTCGGGTTTATAGGTCTATATGGTGGGAGGAAATTATAACAACTTATTTTATGAATGAAATTTATCAATAAAAAGTCTTTAAGAGAATTATTTTATACGTAAAATAATATTGCATTTCATTTTTAATATTGTTTGTAATATTTTTATGTTTTTATTTCTATGAGATCTTTTAATTTTACATTTCCTATACATTATATTTTAAATAGTTAATTGCTACATTTTTATTTTGTTTTTGAAATTATTTTTTGAATTTGTAGAAATGTTTGTTTGTAATGTAGTACTGACTGAAATGGGAATAAAATATATTTTTTTATTTTAAAATCCAACACTTTTTCTACTGTTGCAGTCACTGGAGTGGGAATAGTAAACTGTATCCCTCCATGATCCATCACTTTCCCTACTGATGCACTGAGTGGAGTGGGAATATTGCTATTTTTTATTATTTATAAAGTATAATTTTTATTGTGTTAATTGTTATATTTTAAGTCATTTTAATATTTATTGTAGTTAGAGTAGTACATTTTAATTTTGTGTGATGTGAAACATTATGTTACTGTTGTGTAAGGTGAATACTTATTTTATATATTTATTTAGGGCCCGATGTAGGTAAATCCCATTTACCGATTTTGAAATACCGAATTTTACCGATTCGGTATTTCAAAATCGGTAAATGGGATGTAGGTCCCAACATCTGGATTCGTTACCGAATCCTTAACAATTCTTTAATTACCGATTCGGTAAATACCGAATCGGTAATGCCCATTCATTCCTATGGGCTTTGAAGCCCATAGGAATGATTAGGCATTACCGATTCGGTATTTACAGAATCAGTAATTAAAGAATTCACAAGGGTGCAGGGGGTGTCACTTTGACACCCTCTAGCACCCCCAAAACGGGCATGTGTGCAATGTGGCACACAGACATGCCCTAAGGGCACGTCTGTCTGTCACATGGCACATGTGTACATGCACAGATGTGCATGTACACAGGAATCGGTATTTTACCATGGATTTGTATTCCATGGTAAAATACCGATTCTGTAAGCCATGTGCTGATGGAACATTGGCTACCTACATTGCATTTTCGGTAATTTTACCGAATCGTTATCATTACCGAATCGGTAAATATTACCGATTCGGTAAATTTACCGATTCGGTAATGATAACGATTCGGTAAAATTACTGAAAATGTGCCCCTACATCTCGATAGCCCTTTACCGATCGGAAACGGCCGAAAATCGGTATTTTCGGCCGATTCCGATCGGTAAAGGGCTACCTACATCGGGCCCTTAATGTGGCAATTGTATATTTTTAAATGTATTTTACGTTGATTTAGTTTATATAATTATGTGTTTGGTTTATTCTAATAATAATATTTATAATTTTCAATATTTTTGGTTGTAAATCATTTTTTACTAAATTGTAAAAAATATGTTTCATTTTTATTTTAAATTCAATTGGTTTCTTTTTTAATATTTTATATTTTTGGTATATTTAATATATATACATACATTTTTGATGATATATAATTTACAATATTTTTAATTATATTATTTAACATTCGTTTATTTTTTATATATATATGTATGTTCATAAGTGTATATATATATATATATATATATATGTGTGTTTACATTTTTAAAAGTAAGCTTATTTGTGATATTTGTTAGAATGTAAATTTGAATATATTTTATTTTTTATAAATTAATGTTAGTATTTAATATATGTTAATTGTAATATTTTAGTTTATATATTATAATTAAACATCGATATTTAATACAACTATATTATTGTAAACAATATTTTTTTTGATATTTTTGTACTTACCTTTTTAAGTATAGGCAGTCGATATTTCTGTATTTTATATTCTTTCCTCGGTATGTTTGTGGTCGATATTCTGTCAGTGACCGTTTTATAGCAGTTTGAAGCTTCCGGCACTGAATATCTTTGCTAATTTTCATGGCTTAAGTCGGCGCGGAAGACAGAAGGCTCAATGCTGTACATTTGCACATTTCCTATAGAATCAGGCTTGCTTTCGGACTTGCTCAGTGAAAGTGAGATTTAAAAGAATAATGGGCCTAGTAATGTATGTAGGAATGATGACGTCTGCTCATTTAATACTTTTTCATTGACAGTAACAAGTTTCTGTCACATGATTAAGCTTCATTTACTTTTATTGGTAGAAAACCTACATGAACTGGATTCATGTTTTGTGTTTTGTTCGCTCTAAGCTCCAACTGTCCATTATCCAGCAAATACCCTGGTCGGCTGAAATGACAATTCTCTCTGATCTTTTGCTTCGCGGACTGCTATTTACAACAAACGCTTATTCGACTTTAGGCTTCCCGCCATTTTGTTTTCAACCGTAGCGTAGGACGGTCAGGAGTATCTACGGCAGGGCTGTGAGAGGAGGGAGGAAGGTGATTGCGGCGGTAGTGGTGATGAAGTTACATGTGTATGAATGTGGCTTCCACTGAGTGCAGGGGGCTGAACCACCACAACGCAGGGACACCAGCTCTTGGTCCTTCAGATGCATGTATGTATGGAGCGGCAGCCTCGTTCAATGCGAGCAGTTGAACCTTTTAAGGTTTGGGCAGACCATCGAAACCTCCAGTTTCTATAGAGCATGCAGTGAAGAAATAGCAGACAAGCACAGCCCCGTCGAGAACATGCCCAGGCTAATAGGAACTGCTTTTGCGAACCAACACGACGCTCAGACCAATCACCAAGCTGCTCCTACAGCATTGTGACTGGGCTCCCTTTATTTGTTATTAGTCCACCCCCATCCCACCCCCACTCAGAGCGAGCCACAACTGAATATGACTTTTCTGTAACTCACATCCTCGGTACTCAGAACGTTTTTGTTGGTGCCTTCTGTAGATGGGACATTGTGGGTGAGGGTTCTGACTGACTTGTCCTAATACTCTCTGAAAAAGTTATCTGTCTTGCGGGGTCCCTCTTACAGCTCACACCGAAGTCTCTCCAGCAGAAGCTATATTTTTTCCAACGGGCCTTTTTGGCTCCAACTTAGATCTCGTATGGAAAGCATACCGACCAAATCCGTTCCGGAATGCTTTCCGTACGACTCTGATCGTGGTAGTCCGACCACACGAGTACGATGCATCCGTATGAATCCGGATAAGATGCGGTCAGACTCCCATTGACTTCAATGAGAGCCTGTGTTCCGAATGTGAACACAGGCTCCCATTGATGAAAGGAGTGGGTGGGGAAAACCTTCCACCCTGTGGCGGGCACCCCATGGTGCCTGCCACAATGTGCATGGTGTGAAAGGGGGAATCATTGGTATCCCCACTGGCCTTATTCAGAGGGCCCCAGGTGAAGGGTCCTCAAAGACTGATTCTGGCAGCCGTTTCGTTCTGGGCAAACAGATTCTGAAAGGCTGTCCGAATCGGTCATCGTACTCGCTCATTCAAAAACCAAGTCCATAGAGCTGTACGAATCGGCTCCGGAAAGGCTCTACCTATCTGAATGCCTTTCGGAACTGATTCAGTCAGCCCTAATGGTTTCCAGGCATCGTACTTGGTCGTTTGGAACTGGGAAGGAGTTGGTCGGAAACAAAGGCTCCGGATCAGATTCGGCAAACACGAATCCAATTCGGCGCCTTTCCCACTGACATCAGAGGTGACTCCCGAGAGGCTTCAAACTTCGGTTCTGAAAATGTGTCATGACTCTGCAGTTGCAGGCCACTGTGGAGTTAAATCCACCTTAGAACTTGTCTTGCATTCCTTCTGGTGGCCTGCTACTTGACAGGTTGCAGCGTTCTATGTAAAGTCCTGTCCTATCTGAGCACAGTTCAAGGTAGTCCATGACAAGCCCTTCGGTTTTCTAAAGCCTTTGCCCAATCCTCATCATCCTTGGCACACAATTTCCTCTGACTTAATTGTGGACTTACACCCGTAAGTTGCAACCTGAGTGATCATGGACACCGTAGACCATTTTTCCAAGATGGCTAACTTCTTCCTACTTCAGAGGTTTTTAAATGGCAGCAATCAATCAATCAATCAATCAATCAAAGCATTTATATAGCGCACTACTCACCCGGAGGGTCTCAAGGGTTTCAAGGCGCTAATTGCATGATTGCTAGGACATTCCTGACTGCGTTTGCCGGCATGGGTTCCTTTACACCATATTCTCTTACAGAGGCTCTCAATACATTTCAAGGCTCAGGCACTGAATCTGCCAGACAAATACCGGTGATACTGAGCCTGTCAGCCAGATACCGGGGATACTGAGCCTGTCAGCCAAATACCGGTGATGCTGAGCCTCTAAGCCAAATACCGGTGATGCTGAGCCTGTCAGCCAGATACCGGGGATGTTGAGCCTGTCAGCCTGATACCGGGGATACTGAGCCTGTCAGCCAGATACCGGGAATGCTGAGCCTGTCAGACAGATACCGGGGATACTGAGCCTGTCAGTCAGACACCGGGGATACTGAGCCTGTCAGCCAGATACCGGGGATACTGAGCCTGTCCGCCAGATACCGCGGATACTGAGCCTGTCAGCCAGATACCGGGGATACTGAGCCTGTCAGCCAGATACCGGGGATACTGAGCCTGTCAGCCAGATACCGGGGATACTGAGCCTGTCAGCCAGATACCGCGGATACTGAGCCTGTCAGCCAGATACCGGGGATACTGAGCCTGTCAGCCAGATACCGGGGATACTGAGCCTGTCAGCCAGGTACCGGGGATGCTGAGAATGTCAGCCAGGTACCGGGGATGCTGAGCCTGTCAGCCAAATACCGGGGATACTGAGCCTGTCAGCCAGATACCGGTGATGCTGAGGCTGTCAGCCAGATACCGGTGATGCTGAGGCTGTCAGCCAGATACCGGGGATACTGAGCCTGTCAGCCAGATACCGGGGATACTGAGCCTGTCAGCCAGATGCCGGGGATACTGAGCCTGTCAGCCAGATACCGGGGATACTGAGCCTGTCAGCCAGATACCGGGGATACTGAGCCTGTCAGCCAGATACCGGGGATACTGAGCCTGTCAGCCAGATACCGGGGATACTGAGCCTGTCAGCCAGATACCGGGGATACTGAGCCTGTCAGCCAGATACCGGGGATGCTGAGCCTGTCAGCCAGATACCGGTGATACTGAGCCTGTCAGCCAGATACCGGTGATACTGAGCCTGTCAGCCAGATACCGGGGATACTGAGCCTGTCAGCCAAATACCGGGGATACTGAGCATGTCAGCCAGATACCGGGGATACTGAGCCTGTCAGCCAGATACCGGGGATACTGAGCCTCTAAGCCAGATACAAGGGCTGCTGAGCCTGTCAGCCAGATATCGGGGATACTGAGCCTCTAAGCCAGATACAAGGGCTGCTGAGCCTGTCAGACAGATATCGGGGATGCTGGGCGTGATGCTGCTGGTGCTGAAGATGGTACAGGCCGGTAAGGGGAGCCAGCGGAGACTCATTAGGGAATGATTCGGCCATCTTCTGAGCTCTGAAGTTGCTTTGGAAGGAAAGGTTTCTCTTTCCTTAGTAACAAGAGTCGGTGCCAAGTTCTCTTGGTTTTCTTGGGGATGTGTTCTTTGAGGGCGAGTCCAAATGATTTGAAGCAGGACGAGAACTGGGGGTTGAATCTGCCCAGGTTAACGAGGTTCAGCCAGGCTTGGAATAGCGTCTCTTGTTCTTGGCAAACAGTAGGATTTCTATCTCGATGATTCTGCATTTTCAACTCTGAGCTTTGGGCCTAGCGCTGGGGATCTGTTCGATCCCCACCTCGGAGGCGCCTCATTTCACAGAGGTTCACGCAGCCCCTTGTGCTGATGTTCCAGAGGTGGAAACCGGATGTATGACGTTACAACGCATACCATTACAACTACCTACCATTACAACGCGACCATTACAACGCATACCATTACAACGCATAGCGCTTAGAGGTGCTGGATAGTGGTAAGTATAATTTACTATTCCAACTCCAGTCCCCGTGGACACTAGGGAAGGTGTTGGATAGTAAATTAAACGTATTCCCTATCCTAGAGCGCCCCCCAGCGCAATGCGTTGTAATGGTATGCGTTGTAAAAGTTGCGTTGTAATGGTAGGTAGTTGTAAAAGTTGCGTTGTAACAGGTGTATACCGTGGAAACCACCGCGGCCCAGGGTGTGAGAGCGATGGAGCTTGGTTTATGGGGTCGGGTACAGTTGTAGTGAGTGGCCGGGGTGGGAAAGAGACGTGTCATGGAAGCGCTTCCGAAGGGGGCATGAGTGGTGCAGCAGCATGAATGGCTTGCCTACACTATTGATCCATTCACCACTTCTGTCGTGTCGAGCATCGCCTGCCCTCTCTGCCTCCTTTCCCCTCTCATTCCTCAGATGAACACAAAGCTACCAATCAGGTTCAAGAACTGCAGTTCAACCAGTCAACCCTATCCCGCAGGGGCAGTCCAGTGGAAGTGCCAGGCAATATTGCCACAAAGATCTAACGGGTCAAGGCGGAAACATTGCTCAAGAGAAGGAGGCGAAGATCAGACAGCCATGGAAGAAACCATCGAAGTCAAGCGAACAGAGGATCTAGACCCTGCTGCAGAAGCATCTCAAAAGGCTCCACCAGAACTCTGCTACCATCCTGTGATATGCTGCTGAGACCAGTCAAGTCCCAGTGCCACGAGGCTTGCCATTCAGGCACTATGCGTGAAGGACACCAGTTGATGACCTATGTGGCCTTCATTACACATTTGGAATGAAACTGCACTGTTAATACCACACTCCGTGGTAATTCCTGAATGTGTATTACTGCAGTATTCCGTCACTTGAAAAATGAGGAATAACTAGGAAAAGCAGTGTTTGGGAACCAATTCCTGCCTGTTGTTTCCTCATTCCAGGAATTTTCCAACGCACATTTTACCAGATTGGTTCTGGTGAAATTTGTGAGGGAAAAAGATCTCTGAAGTGCTGCGTTCTCACACTGCTTGTAATCCCAATTTGGCCAGACACCACCATCCCAGGCAGAATCAAGATTACCAAGCGCCTCGTAATAAGGGGTCTCGGCGCTAGGCCACTGACTTAATAGCTTGATGCCAGGACATGCCGACACGAGAAACCGAGAGGAGGCACGGATGAAGCCTTCCAGACAGGACCTGAGAACTGATCTGGGGCGACGGCAAAGTAGACGTCTCTTGCCACAGATTCCTCCACTTTTGAATACTCTCCAGGCACAACCAGAGTGACTCCAAGTGCATAGAATGCAGACTGGTCCCACAAACCTTTAAGCAGTACCTCTGCGTGCCTGAACGTGGTGCCTTGCAGCTTTGCACGGACTCCGTCCCACATCAAAATGACGTACAGGGTCTATATAGGTGGCACTCCAACGCGCTGGTGTCACTTGTTTCTGAGACTGTCCGTATCTACAGATGCAGAGCCCCAAAAGCAAACGAGTGGACAGTGCGCCGATTCCCAGACTTGGGGTCTTACTAATAATGTCCAATCACAGAACCGAGAGGATGGGGGGGTCAATGAGGAATCTGCAGCTATGTAAAGTATCTACCACAAAGAGCTTTACTGAAGGTAGGTAAGTTGTTCTTCTGGCAGAGACTTCTAGCCGCAGGTTCCTCACCTAATAAATGTAAAAGGAATACCTATTGGCAGGTGGGTCTGTGAATGGACTCAAACCCGGCAGTCCTGCAGGACTGAGCTGAATGCCCCTGCCAGTGAACCAGACTGTGAAAGGCAATAATGCTTCGTGAACGTATGGTGGGACGCCCACGTAGCTGCCTGGCAGATATCTAGGACAGGGACTCCTGCCAGCGCAGTGGGAGCAGCTTTGGCCCTGGTAGAGTGCGCTTGCAGTCCGTCTGGAGATGCTGTCTTCCCCAGTGTGCAGCAGATTGTGGTACAGAGCACGATCCAGTAGGAGGTGGTTCTCTTCAGCACCGCCGTGTCCTTTTCACTCCACAGAACCCCTCAAAGAGCTCATCATCCACCTGGTGTTCTCTGGTCGAGCTATGATGAAGCTCAGAGTTCTTTTGTGATCCAAGCAATGGAGTCTCTCCTTCAACCTAGAGGGTAGAGGCGGAGCACAGAACGCCGGCAGGGTGATGGTCGTTTGACAGGTGTGGTATACCGTCACAACTTTTGGCAGGAAGGATGCCCGAGTCCGGAGAACTCATTTGTTTGGGAAGAAGGTAGTATATGGTGGAGTTACACGGAGTGCCTGAAGCTCCCTCACATGCTGCGGCGAGGCGCTGATGATGAGGAACAGTCTTAATAGTAAGCGTTGTAAAGGACAGCTGTGCAGCAGCTCGAACGGAATGCAGATCAGAAAAGTTAGGACCAGATTAAGGTCCCACTGGGGCATTACACAAGGAAAAGGAGGAAACATGTTGAAGACCTTTCACAAATTTCATCACAACCGGTGAGTTAAACAACGAGGGCTGGTCTGACAACCATAAGAAGGCCCAAAGGTAACCCTTATGTTTGCCCAAAGCAAAGCCTTGCCGGGCAAGAGACAGGACGAACAAGAGAACAATAGATAGATTGGACTGGAGGTGGTCAATCTAGCATGTTCTGCACCAAACCACAACACTGTCCCAGAGACAGGCACATACAGTTTTTGTTGAGGGATGCCCGACTGCCAAGAACACACGGATCGTGTCTTGCGGATTGCAATACAGAGGACCGGCCGCGGCTTGAATTGAAGGCCCGCATCTCAATTGACTTGAGTTTCGCCGCATTCGAATTTTTCCAGATAGAGAACTGACGATCTATCACTACAAATAATTTGCTTCGGTCCCCGGCGTTGTGCATTTGGCCAACGCTCGGGTGGTTTTTCAGAGTATGAGTTTACACACCAGCCATGAGGTCCTGATGAGAACCCCTTAAATCATTAATGGTTCGAAACGGGTAGACCATTCTACCACACCATAAGACCA